>NC_143578.1:216986667-217650834 GCF_048544385.1 Mastigoproctus giganteus
GTATCTTTTTCTGTTTGTTATCTGCTAGTTTAGCTAAGCCCAAATGATCTAAAATTATACAAATTAAATTAAAATTTAGCAGTAAACTGGCAAAATAACAGCTAGCCCGACAGATAGCAGTGAAACAAACAATACAGAAAGTGAGAGCGAACTGTATACAAGTATTACATGCGGGGTCAGAAGTTAAATTCTAATATTCTAGTGAAAATTCTATTTACTTGTGAAAAACAAATAATTTAAGCTATTTTTCTGTGAAAAATAATTAACTTAGTAAGCAGTGAAAAAGAAAAGGCTTATGCCTAATTAAGACGAAAGGAGGTAAGAGAAAAGATAGTAATAGCACCTCAACTTCCTTCGCATTGCTCTAATAGATTTTGAGGTATAAAATTTCGAGTTAGCAAGCAAAAAGCAAAGAAAATAGCATATAATAATACTTTGGATAAACCAGGAGCGTAACTGCCGTCCTGGTATGACAGTAGGTAGTAAAGATGTGAATAAAACTTTTAACTAAGTCCTGACATAGCTAAAAGTTGTCCAAATGCTGAATGTAGCAAAATTAAAATAAGAGATAAAATAATATCTATACACTAAAAACGTTTTCGTCCTAGTGATTTTGAGCCAAAAAATTCGAGCCAATGGGAGAAACGGGCGGGACAATTACTTCACTACAAATGTGCAGGTAATTAATTACATTACTATCTTCCATTGAAAGAGAACTGCCTCCGTAACGTTCACCAATCTCATGCACATGCTTCACTGTCTAATATATGACCGCGCCTGGTATCATTTGATGTGCCATTGTAATCTCAGCTGAAGAAAGGACCCGATATAGTTTAGTATTTTGTAAATATTTTAAATATTTGTATAATTTGTAAATATTTTAAATATTTGTATAATTTGTAAATATTTTAAATATTTGTATAATTTGTAAATATTTAAGTCCTGCTCTTTCAGATGCAACAATATTCCTCATGCATTATCGAACCCAGAACAAAAGGCCTTTCCTAAGTGACCTGTGTAAACACAGGTAAATAATTACATAGTGATATTTATTCTACCTTGAGAATACCGGACACTACAAAGGCAGAGGTAAATAATTACATAGGTCATGTCCTGATTAGATATTGATCAGTGCGTTTCGACAGGTGTGTCTTTTAGGTAGAAAAGATTTGACTTACTCCGTCATACCTCTACATTTTACGTAGAAAAGCGTGTGGGGGGTTAGCGGGCAAAGCGAGCAGGGGGCGAAGCCTCCTAGTATATTAAAGAAATACCAGTTGTTGTATATTGAAGAAATACAAAAAGAAATAATGAATTACCAGATATAGTATAATGAAGAAATACAAGTGAAAAAAAATGAAATACAAGATATAGTATATTGAAAAAGTACAAAAAGAAATAATTTTAAAAATTTCATAAGAGTTACCTCCATCATTATCCATAGGATTACTTCTCTTCGAAACTCCACACTTTTATTACACACGGTTTACCGTGTATAATATTGGTTGGAGTTGGAGTTTCGAAGAGAAGTAATCCTACGGATAAAGATAGAGGAAACTCTTATGAAATTTTTAGTAAAAAAATATATAATAAAAAGAAATAATGAAATACCAGATATAGTATATAACAGAAATACAAAAAGAAATCATGAAATACCAGATATAGTATATTGAATAAATACGAGTTATAGCATAGCAAAGAATATTATACTTGTTATTAAAATATTTAGTACAGAAATATCTAGAATAAAAATAAAATAAAATTCAGCCTATCTAAAATAAATTTTTAAAACCGTACAGAATAGTAAATCAAAAGACAGTGACTGGAGGGAGTCCGAGTAGTGTGTATGCGGGGCATTGTCGAGGCCACGTTATGTCAAAGATCTGGGTATATCCAAAAATTTCTTATCATATCCAAAAATTTCATTACTAACATACAGCATTACTTCATCGAATGCACCATGAATTATCAAACTAATAGAGTAAGCTTATCTTCGAAAATATCTAAACCTCCCAAACACTTCCTAGTTCGTTTTACAAATATACGTGGTCTCAATTCTAATCTCAACGACGTCCATTTTCACTTGCCGTCTGCCAAACCCCATGTACTTTTTCTGACAGAATATCAGTTATCAGTTGATTCAACTACTGTTCAACTCAGTTGTCCAAATTATTGGCTGTATGATTCCTTTCGCCTCAAAGGCAGTACTTGTGCATATGTCCGTTCCGATATTCCCTGTCAGGACTAGTTAATTTGGAATCTGCTCTTTTCGATCTTCTCTGGCTTAAAATCTCTCTACCTCATTCTGCCAAATTCATCTGTTGTCTCTACCGTTCTCCAAACTCCACTTATCACTTGGAGCTCTTTGACTTCCTCTCTTTGCAATTTGACCTTCTCCAGTCCAACTTTCCTAACAGTGAGGTAATTTTCCTTGGTGATTTTAATGTTCACAACTCCAGCTGGCTTCCGTTTTCTAGTCACACCGACCCAGCTGGTCGGGATGCTGAGGCTTTTGCAATTACTAATGACCCTGCACAGATTGTTCATTTACCTATAAGAATACCGGACAATCCTAATCATATAGCCAACACGATTGATCTGTTTCACACAAACAACCCTTCTAAGTACACGGTCGAAGTGAATGGTCCTTCAGGGACCTCAGATCACAACTTGGTGATTGTCTCTTCTCCAATGGAGCCTTTATCTCATGGCTATTCCCAACCTCGTGTTGTTTGCCATTACAAGAATGCAAAATGGGATGACCTGCAAGATTTCTTTTCTTCTTTTCCTTGGTCGGATTACTGTTTCAAAACTTCTGATGTCAACGTTTGCTCAGATCGTGTCAGTGAAATTATTCTTTCAGGAATGGAATCCTTTATCCCACACTCCACTTTAAAATCTCGTCCTTTATCTAAACCTTGGTTTCCAATAAATGTGCTTAGGCCGTTCAGGAAAACAACGTTGCATATCATAATTGGCTTATTTCCAATTCTTCAGTTTCATTTTCTGCCTACACCAAAGCTCGCAACAATTGTAAAGCAGTTATTAATCAGTCCAAACTAGAGTTTGAACAGGCTAAGAGTAGAAAACTTGCTTCTTGCCCTAATGGTAGCCGAGCATTCTGGTCTCTTGCCAAAGCTATTGGCCGCAACTTTTGCCCATCTCTGCTTCCACCTCTGTCCAAACCAGATGGTTCTGTTGTCACTTCAGCCAATGATAAAGCTGACCTGCTAGTATCCCATTTTTCTTCCAACTTCTGTATTAATGATCTTGGTAAAACACCTCCCACCATTCCCAACTCGCTCCATTCAATGCCTCCTGTGGTCTTCCGTCAAAAGGATGTCAGAAGGATTTTGACGAATCTTGATGCTAAGAATGCTCCAGGTCCCGATGGTTATATTTCTCCACTTGTTCTGAAAACCTGTGCTCCTAAACTTACTTCTCTTCTTTGCCGCCTTTTTTTCACTTTCTTATTCCAAAGCTGTTTTTCCTTCTGCTTGGAAATTTGCTCATATCCAGCCAGTTCCTAAAAAGGGTGACAAATCCCTCCCATCCAATTATCGTCCAATTGCGATTACTTCTACTCTTTCTAAAGTAATGGAGAAATCAATTAACTGTCAACTCTTAAACTTCCAAGAAACCTTCTTTCTGGTCAATGATCGCCAGTCTAGATTCCGTCAGTGTCGATCCACTGGTGATATTCTGGCTTATGTTACCAATTTATGGACAAATTCAATGGAAAAGTTCGGTGAAACACAAGCAGTTGCTCTAGACATCTCAAAGAGTTCTGATCGTGTTTGGCATAAAAATCATCTAAACAAGCTTCTATCTTATGGTTTTCCAATTTTTTTTTTTGTAATTGGCTATCCAGTTTTCTCTCTGATCACTCACTGAGGGTGATGGTAGGTGGCTCTCTGTCTTCTAACTTCTCCACTAATACTTGTGTCTCCCACTCTTTTCCTCTTGTATATTAATGACCTTCTTCCATTGACTGGTAATCCTACCCATAGTTTTGCCGATGATAGCACTTTGCATTCCACTTTCCTGTTTGAGAAACCTTGGCTTGCTCAATCAGCTTCAACTTCTCGAATATACGCTACCAATTCGATAAATGCCGATCTCCAGGTAATTCTCCAGTGGAACAAAGACAACTAAGTTCATTTCTATCCTTCTAAAACTCAGTCTTGTCTTATATCTCGCAAAAAGGATTCTTCTGCTCCTATGCTTATCTTTGGTGACACGATTTCTAGGGAAGTTGATATATCGCTTTTGAGGATTACCCTGACTTCTAATCTCTCTTGGCACAAGCACATTACAAATATTTCTTCCTCTGCATCTAAAAAAATTTGTTTTCTCTTTCACTCTCGGCGTTACTTTTCTTTCAAACAGCTGCTCACGCTGTACAAATCGCAAATCTGACCTACCATGGAATATTTTTCCCACATCTGGGAACAAATATAGGTACACATCTGGGGCGGTGCCCCCAAAACCTCTCTCAGGCTTCTTGATTCCATTCAGAAGAGGGCAGTTAGGTTAATTAATGATTCTTCTCTAACAGAGTCTCTCCACTCGTTCTCTCATAGACATACTGTTTCTGCTGCATGCCTCTTCTACAGATACTTCCATGGGCACTGTTCTTTTGAATCGGCTTCTATAATTCCTGTTCTCTCTTTCAAAACAGTCCGAACATGTGCCGCCAGCAGCCAACATCCATTTACTGTCCAACTTCAAACTCACAGAACCAACTTTTCATCTTGCTCGTTTATTCATTCAACCGCCGGTTCCTGGAACAACCTTCCTTCATACGTATTTCCTGAAAATTACAGTCTACAGAATTCAAGTCTAATGTCAACAAATATCTTTTTTCAGCTTCCCAACCTCCAACTCAAGCACGGTACTACGTACTACAGGTTCTAATATCTCTCGTGTTTAGGGTTTTCATAAAGAAAGGAATAAACAGAACATAACTTACCACCTTATCCCAGTAGCAACTTAGCTAAAATGAATTATGATTCAGAATATTAGCTATTATAACTCAGCATGTCACCTATTATAAAACAAAGAGAGAGATTGCAGCGCCCCTCAGTTTAGGTTACTTTAAGATAAATGAATAATGAAATAACTGAAAATCATAGAAAAGCTCCCTCTGTATTTTCTGAAATATAATATCCAATGACAGTATATGGATATTATATACAAATATAATTTGTATATAATATCCATATACAAATGAATACCTATAAATATATTTAATTACTGCCCTTAGAACAAATATAGGTACAACCTTTCAAACAGTAATTCGTTCTTAGGAACGTGCCTACTACGAGGGTGGTTCAATAAAGAATCGCCCTCACCTACTTCCACATATCGCAGGATTATGATATTTTGTCTGTAGTATCATACAAATCTCTGTACTAAACATGTAAAATTTTAGCCCTGTGTCTTAATTTATGTTACACTTACAGAGCTGAATGTGTGATGAAGTTGCATGTCTCATGGACAAAGTTGAAGCCAGAGCTGTAATCCGGTATCTGTTCTTGAAGGAAAAATTTCCTAAAGCAATCCACGAGGAGATAACTGCTGTCGTGAATTGTCCAACGAGGTGAAGATTAGTTTGGGCTCTGTTGAAACAGTCCTTCATGACCAACTCTATTTAAGGAAATTGAGTGCAAGATGGCTTCCCAGATTATTGACTGGTATTCCGGAAGCTGACGACAACAGAAATCACAATAGTTGTTAGCCTTGTGCCAAAAAAATGAGGAAGACTTTTTCTCTCGTCTAATCATTCAGGATGAAAGTTGGATACACCATTTAGACCCTGAAAATAAAAAAACAGTCCATGGAATTGCGACGTCATGGTTCCCCACCCCCCAAGAAGGCAAGGGTCCAAGCGTCAGCAGGAAAGGTTTTGCCGACAGTGTTTTGGGATGAGAAAGGCATAATAATGATTGATTACCTGCTGAAAGGTAGAACAATTACAGGTACCTATTATGCCAACTTACTCCCAAAATTACGGGAGAAAATCAAAACATGTAGGCGTAGCATGTTGTCCAAAGGTGTGAGAATGCTTCAAAAGACAATGCCCCAGTTCACACTTCTGAAATTGCAACAACACAATCGGCCACTTGTGGATATGAAATACTGCCCCATCCAGCCTACTCATCCGATCTTGCACCATCGGACTTCTTCTTGTATCCTTCCCTCAAATAATTTCTTCGTTGTATCCACTTCCCTGACGACGAGACACTCATTTCTGCAACAGGGTTATGGTTCAAAGGCCAACCTCAGCACTTCTACAAAAACGGTATCCGTAGCGTCATCCATCGATGCGAAAAATGTGTAAATCTGCACGGTGGCTATGTAGAGAAGGACTAAAACCTATGCCAAGAATCAACAGGCTAGCACCTCTGCAGCTAGGTAAGGGCGATTCTTTATTGAACCACCCTCGTATTTACCCTCGTACAAGCCCTCAAAATAACTTTAGAAAGAACAGAGTGAACCAATAGAACTGTCATATTCATTCTTTATTCTTTAGAAATAACATTACTAGGATTTATATTACTGTGCCATTTATTAATAGTAATAATAATGGCTTTGTTTAGATGTTTAGAGATAAACCTAGATGGAAAGTCATTCTTAATCAGCTTAGTGCTCAATTCTTTAAGTGATTCTATAATATAATATTATTACTTATTTTTATCAATCTAAAGCTCTGCGATGTAATGACATCGCTCTGAATGTCTTTTGAAATATTGGAATGCCAGTGCGTTAAACTAATTGTTTCAAAATTAAAGTCTTTATGTTTGTCATACACTTTAGTATATAGTTTATTATATACATTACAAATATCTACATCTAGATATGATGTTGCTATAATACTATATTTATTGGCACATTCTAATTCTAACTCCGGTGGATAATGCGGAGCTATATCTTTCAGAAAGTTTGGTTTATTTAGTACAATAAGATCATCAATAAAGTATTAAGTTTTTATTTAGGTTTCTTTCAAAATAATGTAAATAAAAGTTAGCAACTATGCATGAACTTCATGCCCCCATAGCTCTTCTAATATGCTGTTTATATCTAAGTCTTTTGGCCTCATGGTTCACTGTACTTTTGTACGGAATACGTTTATTCTAAAATCGTATCTTCCTTATTGGCCTGAAGGAAAACTCTGTATGTTTGATACACTCTTCGTAGGGTTCTACGGGATAGTTTTATGGTACGGTATTGTACTTTAAACACTGTTAAAATCCGTATCTTACCTACTGTTGTAATTCTATTTATATAGACGGGTCTCACAGATTCACCGTTTTACATTCGTCATCATTCAGAGAAAGGACGCAGGTGCCGCCTAAATATACGATCTCGACAGTATATCACAATTTTTTTTTCTATTATATACTATTCACATACAATCAATCACCACATACCTTACACAGGTGACCGTGGCATTCATTCACATTTACACAAGTTAACGTTCAAAGAACTTAATTTCATTTTATACATATTCACGGTACAAGTTACATTTTTGGGATATTCTCATTCATTCACCATTTACACACATTTATTCAACTTAGTACAGTATCCTGAATAAGACAGCACTTATATTTTATGGGTTTTTTTTTTTGCATGTTAAGTGGACTGATTTCCCACGCAGGGTTAACACTCATCCACATTCACACGTTCATTTGGACTCACTTAGACATGCACACACACTGACAACACATACTTACACCCAGGGAAAACTCATGCCCGTATATACACATACCCACATGTGTATGTCATGTGTCAGTATATAAGAGTAGCTAATTAAATTATACAGATTATGCTCTTAGGTTATAACTAAACATAGTACTTCTAATTAATATGGATAAGAATCACAGAATTTTATTCAATTTTAACTTAAATACTTACTGGTTAGGAGACATATTCTAGCAGGCCTGTCACTTTTGGTTATATTCAGGAATGTTTCTCTAGATAGGGAGAGATATCATGGTTTATGGTGTATTTGCATGGTTACTTCTCCTTGTCTCAAAAACTTTCTGAGCAAAGTCAGAAGACCATGTAGTATGTCTCAGCAGAGATAAGTTTATGTTCTCCGGTTTGAAGGATCAATCTTGGTTATAAGCCTATATCTGTGGGGATGGTACTTGAGGTAGTCATAAAGGACATGAGCCCAATCGTCATCGGCTCCACAGGTATATTTTACATCGTGGGTTAGACCCAGTTGATACAACTTTGCATTCAGGTAGCCATGCCCTGACAGCAAAACTATGGTACACAAACCAAGAGAAAACCAGGAAGGTGGTTTGGAGGAGACTATGGTTACTTGTGGCAGGATACTCCTAGTTAATTCCCCTTTGGTCAACTTTCCCAACTGGTGTACCATTGGTGATAGAATAAGGAATGTATCCTTTTCCTCTCTTGTTTCATTTCGGCTTCAATATGCAGTTCAATCCCTATGATGGTCATTGGGAATTTCCTCTTTAATCTGTAATTTAGACCTCTTCTGATAACTTCAAGATCTAGTGGCAACGTACCAGTCAGGACATGCAGTGCAGTCTACTGACCGTATGCCCTTGTTATTGTAGACAGAATGATACGCTGGATGGATCCTAGTTTTGTTCTACTATTTGCTAGAACAATCCTAGCGAACCAAATGCCAGCAACGTAAGTAATAACTAGGAGCAAAATTTCCTTATACATAACGGCAAGGGTCATCCTTTTTAGACCCCATTCTGCTCTGCTGATCTTAGCAATCATACCGGCATAGTTCCTGACTTTTTTTGCCAACATAAGGGAGATGGAGATAAAATGTTGGTACTGAATCAAAAATAATTCCTGAACACTAGTTCGGCTGAAACTTTTATCTGTGGGAATCTTCAGATGTTCAGTTTTACTTTAATTAATATTGATTTTTTTCTTGGTTCTAGATATTGTCAGCTTGTGAATTCAAGTCCAAGACTGCAGGATTTTCAGGGCTTGAATTGCTTGGATTTCCAACTGAGCTATGGAATTTTCTTTGAGAAGGAGCACAGGGTTGTCTGAAAATGGCAATGTCATTAATTCCTGTTCCTAGGAATTCGTCCAGCACTAGGTTTCAAAATCAGTGACCCGACACTGAACCCTGGGGCAATCACGGTCAACACTACTCTTGAGTCTCTGGTTGTAACTGTAACTGTGATTTTCCTGCTTTTAAGATCGTCTCTGATGCTGTTGTATAAATTCTGAGATATTTCATTCTGGAGTAATCTCCTGAGTATGCTGGGCCACCAAAGCATATTGAAGGTTTCAGCAGAGTCAATGGAGCTGGCCAACAGGTAGATTTACTGAGTATTCTGCTTTGGAAAGTGTTTGCATAACATGTCCTGGACTTCTGATTACCGTTGATCAAAGGAAACGTCTACATTTCTATAGTCGTCGACCATGAACTGCCCTTCATCATGACACTGCATCCAGACTACATGCAATGCGATGAAGCTCGGCAGTTTGTTAACTATTTTCGAGAACATTTAAATTCACCGTCTTCCCATGGCCGCCCAGCTCATTAGATCTCACCCAAGTGGGCATGTTTCGGACCTACTAGGAAAGTACTTTCGGTGCTAACGATCATCTACCTAACAATTTGCGCACATTACTGGACAAATTTAGCAATTCATGAGTAGCGCTACCACAGTATACCTTGCATGACCTTGTGTATTCCATGCCAACAAGTGTACGGGCTGTATTACGTGCAATAGCTAACCCCACGAGGTGTTAGGTATCAGCATTTGCATTAATAACAACTATGTAGTTGCTAATAAAGAAAACTCAATGTACATACTTCCCATTAAATGATCATGGTAACTAATTTTTCTTCACACTTAAATTGTTTGGAACATTTTTCTTCATGGAAGTCGGATACTGATGTATTATCTTATTTCTAATTGTTTCTTTTTTGAAAGTTGGTACATGTTTTCTAATATCAGGGCTGGTCCTTGACTTCATGGGTAAGAGAATTAATGTTGTAAAAAAAAAAGGACAAAAAGAGAAATCCTCCCTGCATGCATTGAAGCAGCAGGAGTTATGGGCTTTTTTCAGTTACTCTAAATTCATTTTTTTTTGTTTATCCAGACTTACTCGCTCTCCCTCTACAGCCATCATGCGTTGGTAGGATCGCAGTCCTCCGCACACCGGGTGGAAAAGACACGAGTTCGAGTCCCGTCAATGACGGGCGGAGTTTTTATGGGCCTTTTTCACAACGTGGCTGACTTAGTCGGTCTCAGGCGAATGTATCATGATTTATTCTCCCGAAAACTCGGGCTTTTTGTTAAGCAAACAGAAAATCAACCTCAGAACACACGCAATTTATAGACAATATACACGAAGCAACATGGTCTTGATCACCGATGCTACTAAAACACAACTCTCTCTATTGATAATAATATTAATATGTACAAATTTGTAAAATTATACTATTGCCTCTTGGAGTACTTCATTAATAACACGTCTTTCTGTAGGTAAACCTTGTGATGATTCGGGCAAAACAGCCTGTCCATGTAAATCTGGTTTAATTTGCTTTCAGGATGAATCTGTAAGTAACATTTGATTTTGTTGAAATATATGCAAGAAATTGTGGGTTATGGGATTTTTTTTTCGTTATACAGTATGTGGTCACTCCTTACTCAGGGACATGCAGATGTAGTCTCTTGGGTCAAGTGGCATCGGTGGTGTCCCACAACTCTGCAATAAGTTCCCGTGTGTTGAATACTGCACCGTGCCAGTAGTCTGAGATGTGTGGTTTTTGCAGTGGTATGCTGGAGCCGGCTCGTGTGAGCCGATTGTTAAATTTTCACGAATTATTCGAGCCGATTGTTAAATTTTCACGAATTATTCGAGCCGGTTGTTAAACCGACAATGGCTATAAATTGAAGAGCGGCACGCACTCAATTCACAATGACTAGGGTCATTTGGGCAATAAGCCTGTATGTGTGATGCCACGGAAATTCCAATAGCTACTGAGTTGTTAGAAAATTTTCTTAAAATCATCATTTGATACTTTTAAAATCATCTATTGTAATTATCACTCGACGATGGAATATCGTAAATAAAACAAGTTAATCATTTTTAAATATTTTTAGATAACATTTTTTCTATTTATCACCAATCACATGAAAATCAAACTGAGCGAGAAACTGTAGCTAAAGAATTTGAAATTGATATTATTAAACTTAGTCGAGTACTGGAACCACGATGGGTGGCATGTAGTTTACGAGTTTCAACTGCTATATGGCGGGCATATCCTGCGTTATATTTGTATTTTTCAAGTTCTTATTCCGGTCTGGCAAAGAGATTAATTACCATTATTTTTTTTGCAAGATCTTGCTTTAATGATAGATATTCTTGAAGAATTTTCATTACTGTACTTTCAACTGCACTTCAATCAAGATCAACTAACATTCAAAAAGCGCAAAAATTAATTAAACGCTGAATAAGAGCTTTGAAAAATTTGAAGGTTGGTACTGGAAAAAACATGAATGTCAAGTTGAAGATTTTATGAAATCAGATAAGTTTAAAGATATTCCGTTTAATAAAAATAATGAATTCAATGCTTTTCCTAGAAATACGTTACTAGAAAATATAATTCAACACATGAATTTATGTATTTTTTCAGACAGAAATAATGATGAAAACATTTTAAATTATTTCGATTTATTAGAAACATCTACTTGACCTTATGAAGAACTAACTTCAGGTTAGATAGCTGGGAAAACAAGAATTGTGCCATTTCCATTTAAGTGAAATTTTAAAATATGAAATTGATTTGAACGATTATCCGGATTTTGTAAATAATGATGTGGAATAAAAAGTCATTTCAATCCCTGCAATAATCAATAAGCTAAAAAGATAGTTAGCACTATTGCAATCAGTAGTGCTGAAGCTGATGGAGATTTCAGTTTGGTGAACATTAATTGTTCACGAAATAAATTAACCAAAGAAGACATATCGGATTTAATGACGATAAATTTATTGTGAAAAAAGATAAATCGATTTAACGATAAAATTAACGATAAATCGATTTAACGATTTAGTTAAATCGATAATCGATAAATAAATTGTGAAAAAAGATAAATCGCAAGCATAGATTGGCTAGGGATGCAAGAGCTCGGCAAAAGTCAACGAAAACATTTTGTGAGAAGCAATTAGCTATATGGAAATTATAATCAAAATATTGAATATTTTATTATTGATAGAAATTTTTTTATTCTAAATTGCTGAAAATCAGTAAAACTTACAATAAATATATACACACGTGTGACAGCTGAGCCAGGCAGAAGCGATTAGATGCTCTGGCCGGGCGAACCATGGCGTCGCCAGAGCGTGCCAAAGAAGTGTTTGTTGGAAAAGAGCACGGGAGTGACAGTTTAAGTTTTGAGCAATAGGTGAAGGTGGATGATAGGAAGGCTTTCACCAGGAATTGGGAGAATAGGGGAGAAAAAGTGCACTCCAGCAGAAGAAACCCACCATCCAACGGAGATGGACTGCTGAGGACAGCAGAAAACATTGAGGGCGATAGAGCCCACCAGGCGAAGTTTTAGGGTAGGGAGCGGAATGGGTACTGCTCTGGTGTTCGGAAGATATTAAAGGTATAAGCTTTATACCTTTAATATATTAAAGGTATAAAGGAAGATATTAAAGGTATAAGATATTAAAGGTATTAGACGGTACGACTTAGGCTGTGAGACCAAACATTTAAATTAAAGGTTTCCCAGGCTTCCTAATTAGCTTCAATAAAGCAATCTTCCATTTCAATGGAAACAGTCCTTCCTCTAAGCACTTATTATATAACAGAAGTAACATGTTAGGTACCAGCTTAAAAAACCTCACTATAAATGCATTCTCAATCAAATCTATTCCTGGACATTTTGCAAAATTAAGTTTCTTTAACACCCCTGCCAGTTCATCTATTGTAAACGCCATGGTATTGCCTCTAGCTACATAAAACTGGTTTTTTCTCCGCTGTTCGGATTGGCACTGTGAGTCTAAGATGTAATCGTCAACCGGGAACAGCTCGGTTAATATTGCATCTACTGAATGCTCCCAGCCAATAGTCTCAGTAGAATCATCTTGAATTATATTAAATACCTCCAAACTTCTCAGTTTATCTCTTGAAAACTTATATAGCAAACCCCAGGGATCATTTCTCCCCGATTCTTTTACAAACAATCGCCAGGTTTCTCTCTTCCGAGTTTCCATGGTTCTCTTGTAATTATTTTTAAGAGATATGTAATTGCCATGCAATCTAACTACCTCAGAATGACTCCAATTCCAATGCCGCTGGTACTGTCTCCTAGCTCGATATACAGCCCGTCTTAAGACAGTCAGTTCGTTTGTCCACCATTGGCAGGATTTTAGTTTAATAACCTTCTTCCTACCTGACTTATATGCCGCTCTTACTATTGAATCCTCTATAGTATTAGCTAAATATATTGCAGATTCACGAACTATCTGTTGTTGTTTATCCGAGGGAAAGTCCCGAAGAACAGAAGCTTCATACATGGACCAATCAAACGATTTCAATGAAAACCGAACAATATGCGGTATCCGATCTTGAGTACCAGTTAAATCCGGCACATTCTTCACACAAAACAATATGGCTCGATGATCACTTGATGTCCAATCAGGCATTACCTTCCAGTTACAAATACAATGTCTAATACCAGAAATTGTTATAGTTAAATCAATATTAGATTCACCCATTGGACCACAGAAAGTAGACAGTTGATTTGTCTTTTTCATTACAAATAAATTATTGTTCGATACAAACTCTTCCAGCAATAAACCTCTCATGTCAGATGTTGTACTATACCACAGTGGTGACTTTGCATTAGCGTCTGTCGAAATAATCACTTGTTTAGGTCTTAAAATGAGCAACGCATACTCTAAATAATCCACGCAATTATTAAAGTCCATTGAAGGAGCACAATACAGAGTCATAAAATAGAATTGAACATTTGCCGAGGCTACCATACACATGTAGCGACCTGGTTGCATAACCTATGAACAACCACTACGTCTAGATCTCTATTAATGACCACAACTCCAGTTTTAGGCTCTTCCTGCACCGGTTGTATTATTCGTAACGTTAAGGGATAACCAAATATTCTAGATGTTTGCTCACCTGGAACTCTAGCCCAATAAGGTTCCTGTATTGCCACCAAATCAATTTGAAAATCCTCACTAATCTTCCTAATCTCGTCCGCTACCAATCTCGGTCGTTGTCCATTAATCTGCATTATTTTAATTCCTGTAGTATAAAAAACTTCAGTTAAGTCAGGATCTTCTTCCAACCCCCTCCATCTTCGTTCATTACAACTATTCATTAGCAGTCCGAGTTCGTATCCTTTCCAGTGCTCTTTGATATTCTGGACATCTTACGTCCCTTACTGAATGGCAAAAATCCCGCTTACGGCGCTTGTAGTTAGCACAGCTTGGCTCCTGATCTTTGTTTGGGAATTCAGCGTATACATGCCCCCCCCCTTTGCACAATGACCACAAGTAGGGGAGCTGTGAGTACAATATTTCGTAACGTGTCCATCTCCAAGACATAGAAAGCATCTGGGAACTATAGTAAAGGGGCGGTGCCTATGCGCACTTACTGCCAAGTATAAACGATCCAATGTGGATATAAGCTAATATAACCTTGGGGAGAGAGTAGAAACCCAGTGTACAAAAGCTGTACTTCTAGACTTGGTCGTAAACCTAAAACTTATGTCTTTCTTAACTTCCTCAAACGTGATCCCGCGTTCTTCCAAATTCTTACAGTATAATTCTTCAATGATATCTTCCTGACTTAGCTCCTTAGGAATATCATATATAAACACAGATGGGTTGCCCTTTTTGGGAACACCCCAAAAGTTATTCCAACAGACGCCAAAGAATCCGATGCAGCTATATTCACCAAATCCGTCTTCAAAGCTGTTTCTAATAACACCCCTTTATTTCGCACGAAACGTAGCGGTCGGACTTTCACTGACTTAAATTCATTTTTAAAGCATTTGCCACAGCAGTTTTCACATCAGAACTCGATTTAAGCTCACTACTATCAGAAGCTCGAAGAATCATAAGACTTTCCCCAGACTTGGGTATTCCTTCCTTAGGACGAGTACCACTCGCTATCTTCGCATAAGTACGCTTTACTTCCACCCCCTGCACTTGCGCATGATCTTCACTACCTACTACACCCTCCTCTTCACTCACTACTTCTTTGTGGGCCTCAGTCTTACTATAAGGCTCAGACGAAAATGTTTGAATTAAATGTTCTTATAAATTCGCCCGTTTACTGATCTCAGCATTTAAAGCTCTAAGTTTCTCATTTTCTATTAATACAGCCGTAGTCGCTGTTTCTAACTTAGCCCATTTGTCCGTAATTATGTCTCCTGCCTTCTTTGTAACCTTATTAACTTCTGCCAAGAGGAAGCTCCTAATATCTTTCCTCATTTTCGAGATCCCCTCACACATTGATGATACACTTGTACATTGTATTGCTCATCAGTCATAGTTTCAACGTCCTGATTTGGTATAAGTTGCACCTCAGTATTCGCAGCTACTTGTTCTCTAACTTCCTCTTCATGCGCTAACTGAATATCCGTATTCTCATAAACTCTAAACTGATCCTGACTACGTCCTCGAGAGTATACAAACTCCCCATATTTTATAAACTCTTCCCGCGAGTGTGGAATTTTAGGTGGAAGTAGGGGGGAACCGTCCTCCCCTGTATCAGATCCCACTGTATGCTTCCTAACTGTTCCACTTTATCCTTCCATAATTTATTATTAAATTCAATTATCCAACTACACAGCTAACAATGTGTTAGTTCTTATTAATTTCGAACAGTAAACTCAAACTAATTACTTTGCAGTGAAAACTAATCAACTGCTAGATTACCAAAAAAAAAAAAAAAAAACACACACACACACACACATGCAGAACAATAAACCAGTACGCTATTCTTTCTACAGATCCCTATTGATAATAATAAATATTAGTTCCAGAAATAAATAAATAGTTTTCAGACAAAACAGTAATTCTGACTATGTATAATCACACTACTCCTCCCACAGGAGTAGTTTTAGAGTACTCCTCCCACAGCAGCAGTTAGTTTTTAAGAAAAGAATGATGCCAGACTTCTGCTGGATCGAAGGCTATGAGAAGAAATATGGCTTTATATTAATGTAATAACGTTTCCTTGCAGAGTCGCCATTCCTCTCGTGATTGGCAACAGAAGCAAGAAAATTTCTGATTTTATCTGTTAAATTGCTGACAAGTTTCTGAAACCTCAAGTCTATCGTCTAATTGTTAACCCTCGAATTTGATGTGGGAAGCGTATGGAAGTTTTTATCCGTTCAGAAGAATTTCTGGTGGCTTATTATATGTATATGTCTAAGGTGGCACCTGGATTAACGTCCATCTCCAACAGTATCCTCTGTATGCAAGTAAAACCTCTACGAATGGGCCTACAGTGTAAGTGAGTGAAAAAGTGTGTGTAGTATAAATGTAAAAAAAAGGGCTCTTTCGCCACCAGGGAGTCTGATTCCTGGTGCCCGTTCTGGGCCTACTTCACTGTCAGTACATTGAACACAAAACACCGCACCCACCAGATGTAGTCCAATACCGGTGGGTGTGGACTCCCCTTACTCCCAAGCTGTCCTCACCTGGGAAAAAAAATAAAAATAATAAAAGAAATGACTTATTATAATTCAGATGTTTCTTAAAGATCACGAATTTAGTCTTAGTAGAAGACATTCTGAGTATGTTAGTACTAGCCCATTGGGAAAGGTCGCCAAGGATATTTTGAAACTGGTCTTCAAGAACATGCCTGGACCTACCAGAAACTTAGATAACTAAATCGTCTGCATAGGCAATCTTTATAGAATAATCACAGCTCTTACCTAGCCAAGAGTCCAGAACTACAGTTCAGAGTAGTGGCCAAAGTACTGAACTCTGCAGGCATCCTCTGAAAACATGAGTAGAAAACGCCATATGTTTGGCAACGACTTTACGCTTCTATCAGTAAAATATGATCTTAATACTTTGTAAATGATGGAATTGTATTTGGCATGTCTAAGTGTATGGGGGACGCTCTCCCACCAAAGGGAATCAAAAGCGCCCTCCAAGTCCACAAACAGAGCAAGTTTTGTATTTATCAGAAGAAGTGGAGATATGCCCTGTAAGCGTATTAATGGCATCACCTGTGGATTTTCAACATTTGACCCCAAATTGGCAGACCGAGCAGAATTAATGATCGTGCAATATTCTGTTAATTCGAGGAGTCAACAAGTGCAGAAATAATTTATAATTGGGAAATTCCTTCAGGAAAACATTTTTTGAACATGACAAGCAAAATTTGAGGATAAAGTTCATGGAATTTAATTATGAGAGAATTTTCTATAAGGATTAATCCGGGGAATTTCTTAGCAATTAATTTTGTGAAAGTAATATTTAGTTCTGTTAAGTTGAATAGGTCAATATCTGACGGTTCTGTGTAATGAGCATTTTCTAAACGAATCCTAGCCTGTCAAGGAGAGTCTTGTCCTGAATCATCCTTAGGAAACAGTTATTTGGTGATCATTTCAACAGATGAGAACCAATCTGATGATTCCTGGTGGCTGTTAATGACCATGTTATTAATTTATCTGCTACGTAGCTTATTTCTTGAGATTTTATAAGTTAATCCCCACGAATCTGAGTTACCTGTTTGTTTCTCATGCCATCAGCGAGTTTTCTAGTTTGCAATAGCTTCGAAATAAAATATCCGTTTGTCTTTAAGACACTGCTTTAAGGCTTGAACATCGAACGGTGCCTGTTTCTTTGAAGACTTTCTGGTAACTGTTAGCTTCAGCTTCGCTATCCACCATTGAACCACGTTTGATTTAGCTTGCTTTCTTCTGGCAGAGTATTCAGATGTGATGTATAAGAGGTTCTGGACGTACTTGGTATGTTCTGATGCTGAAAGGGAATTTAAATTCTGAGCACTTCCTGGTTGAAAATTTGATCCAAAATTTGTTAATTTTCGTAATAGAAAATCTTAAGTGTCTTGTAGATCAGTGGTTCCCAAACTATTGAGATCTACGGACCCCTTCAAAAATTAAAAAAAGTTCGCGGACCCCCTATATATATGTATATGTATATGTTTCTGTGTGCGTGTATATACTTTATGATGAACACTGAGTTTTCTGAAAAGAAAATTCAAGGTTTTATGTTTAAAACAACTAAACTTTATTCTAATGTTTACATAAATACATAATAATAACTTTAGTTATCATCATTTGCTATACAAGAACAAATAATTTGACCAGTTCCAGAGGGTCGTTTCGCGGGCCCCCTGGAACTTGTCTACCGACCCCAGTTTGGGAACCGCTGTTATAGGTGAACACCTGCCAAAACATGATACTGTTTTGAAATATAAAAAGAGATTGCAGGGTGATCATTATTAACCAAATTAGGTCGCACCTTCCAACGTGATATACATCTAATAAATTTGGTAGACGTCATAGTCAAGTCAACGTTAGATTCTCCATTAACTGTGGAGATGTTAATAGGTTCGTTTGGTGGATTTTGTATGATCAGGTTGTGTGAGAGAATTAATTCCTCTAGCCTCGTACCCGTGGGATCAGTAAATCCGTTGTGTCAAAGGAACTCCTCAAAATCGCATCCAGCTCTATCATCAGAGCCCTTTGTCCCCAGAGCATTGATTGGAAGGACCCAGCACACCACCTGCTTCGAATATTCTACTTACCTGATAATACACTGAAAGGACAGAATTCATGGGATACCTGGTTCCTGGGTAACGCGACGCTGTCATCCCTCTCGCTAGTGGGCGAATCCACTGCTTGGCAGGTATACAGGTACACTGCATCATTGCATTCACGTAGATGGTAATTCGATGTCAGTATGGGTAAACGTCGTGAGTTAACCGACTTCGAAAGAGGGATGATAGTGGGTGCCTGACGCATAGGTCACTCTATCACGGGGGTTGGTACAGAAATTGCAATGTCCCTGTTCGACAGTATCAAGAGTGTATCGGTAATAAGCTATTCCTGGAATAACATCATCGTGGACAGCGCTGTGGGTGGAGAAATGTGGTGAATGAACGTGGCCGTCGACGTCTGTCTCTCATTGTTTCAGCCAACCGGAGAGCGACAGTGGCACACCCACGCCATCTTAAACGAGGGGGGGGTGCCAGAAACGTCTTCATCAAGACTCTCAGGTGATCATTAGCCGCAATAGGCTACGGGAGCCGCCGACCAACCAGAATCAAATTGCTAGCACCAGGACAGGACTCTACGCCTCAACTGGGCGAAAGCACACCGGCACTTGACCTTGGATGATTGGAGATGGGTCTCCTGGTCCGATGAATCTCGTTTTCGGTTATTTCAAGCGGACGGGAGGGGGGAACCGCACGAAGCTATGCATTCGTCATGTCAAAAAGGAACTGTTTAGGCAGGTCGACGGTTGGTAATTGGTCCGGGGAGTGTTCAACTGGCACACGTTGGGACCTGTGGTACGTCTAGATGCATCTCTGAACGGTCTAGGTACGTGTCCATCCTTGCAGACCATCTGCATCACTTTATGGTCATCGTGCATCCATAGGGAAATGGGCTCTTGCAGTAGGACAATGCTCCTCCCCACAGAGTCATGGTGACCAGAACTTGGTTCGAAGAGTATTCCTCGGATTTTACCACCATGGAATGGCCTCCCCGTTCACCGGCCATAAACCCTGTGAGCATCTTTAGGATGCTGTGGAAAGGTCCGTTCGAGCTTTGGGTCCTCGAAACAGGAATGCGACGGAATTATGGACAGCGGTGCAGCAAGCATGGATGGAAATACCTGTGGAATGCTTTCGTGAACTAGTGTACTCAATGCCTCGCCATGTGACTGCGCTTATCCGAGCGAAAGGTGGACATACCCGTTACTAGGTAAGCCTTCCATGATTTCTGTCCACTTAGTGTATGATAGTCTGATGGTGGGCAATAAGAGATATAAATCACATTGGATCCAGAGAACCAATAACCTCAGCCCGCAAACCATGCAGAAAGCAGATTACAGAGATTGCAGAAACTACGAGATCCGGATCTCTGAAAACAAAGCTGCACGTGGAATCCTTTAACCCTTAACAACCCTATATCTCCTAGGATAACCAGTAACGTGATTCCGTAATGAATATCGCTCTTACAACGACACTAGGTCAATAGTTCTCTCCTCCATCACATTCGTCAATTTTGAGGCTATGTTCAAAGCCCTCTGGTCATCGATCTGCTTAATAGCATATGTTTGTTTATCAGCCATGGTTCATTCATTCTTCATCGAAGAATATCCACCGCTCAGGCATATTCGAGACGTAGCTTATCTACAGCAGAGTGCCAAAAAGGCATCTTTCTTCTCCAGTAATTAACAGAAGACAGGGAGTCCTCTGTTATTATACACTCTATAAGAATAGCCACGTTTACCACAAAAGCCACCACTCCTAAAAAATTTCGCGATAACACTCAGCTGGCATCAGAAGGTTTCTCACTCTACTCCACGTAAACACGAGACCTAGCTATCAAAATCTTCACTGCATCGGGAGATGTCTTCATCACAAAATTAAAACCTGATTCAATATAGTTCGACAAGGACGCTACCTGTTTTCCATTAACGTTATTATTATGTGAATACCACTCTTATACACATGAAATTAATAATATAGTTTATTAGGCTGTTCGACTACATTACTGTATATCAAGGTGACGTTTCGGGTCTCTTACCGATACCCATCTGATGACGGGTATCGATTAGATAACTGAAACGTCACCTTAATATATAGTAATGTAGTCGAACAGCCTAATAAACTATATTATTAATTTCATGTGGTATTAATATAATAACGTTAAAACCTGATTTATCTCACATTTTATTCCTGTTCACAACAATAACAGAAGAACGAAACTGCTCTTCCTGTTGTACCCCAATGTCCACCAAGATCCTCTGACAAAGTTCTATCAAGAAGCGATCGGGTCATAATGTAGTTAAATAAGAGCAGGCCACGGAGAAGGGGTCTGCTAAAGATGGGAAGGGGAATAGCCCCAGGGAGGGAGAAAGACATGGGAGACAGATGCTCCCATGAGAATGCCATATGAAGCCCACATGGCAGGTATCAATCCCGACCTCAGAAGGGGTGAGCGTGGCAGCATATAAATCCGACGCTGAGAGTACGTCGTCAGCAGATCCTACTCGGGAGAGACGGCCGGAGTTTGAATTGTGCCAAGGTTTGCATTTAAATCCCACCTTGATGAGAAGGATGTATCCAGGTCAGCAATGAGAAGAGAAGAGACTGGGAACGCGTCGAGTAATCACTTAGAGAAGCATGCTAAAACATTATACGTGACTGGGAGTTCACTCCCAGTTGGATGGTTTGTGGAGGAGTTGAAGCCATTTTCGCTTGAAGAGAGAAGTAGTAAATGTGGAAAAAGCTGTGAAAAAAATGTTTGGATTTGATTAGTGCCCTAACAGGTTGCAGAGTAATCAGGTTAAGATCTGTGAGTAGTCGTTGCCAGAGGTCAAGATGGATGGTGGAAGAAGAGATTAAGTATTCCCAGTCTTTAGTTTCTTCGCAGAAACATTAATAATCTTTAGAAAGATCATGCAGTTTTTCTTTATGGAGCCATGTCCAGTTAAGAGATATGATGTCTCTACGTTTGGTGTAAATAATTAAAGGCACTTCTCATAAATGGAAGAAATCAGGGAAATAACTTGGGCATGTGTGGACATGTGTATATGTAAAGGGTGGTTCCTAGAACGTCAGTTCAACTCTGCCTCGTATCACTGTGAAGAATAGTACCACTATAAAATGTCCAGAAATGTTATTGTTGTAGGTCTGTGTGTATTACGTGTGTGTTCCATTGTTGTTCTGCACCAATAACAGTTTTGGACATTTTTTGGATGATTCTGGGTGCTCGTCCATATCACTGGAAGGTGGGCCGGTCTATGTAAGGCACGAACTGTCTCAAAGGAGACTGACCCATCTGATGTTGCTAGAAGGTGTGCTAGGATTCTCTGGGGATCTTTTCCGGAGGAAAAAAAGAAAGAAAAAAGCCCACCCGAGGTGCTGGATATGGAAAATAAAATATAAAAGAAATGAATAAAAATAAATTTAATAATTAGAATAAAATAAAATAAATATATATATCATAATATAAAAATAAGAAAAAAAAATAATAGATAAATAAAAGAAATAGATAAAAATATATAAATAAATAAAAAGAAAGAAAGGCAGTGGTGGTGCTAAAAAAAGCCGGTGGTGCTAAAAAAAAAGCACTTAATTTTGTGTGTTGGCCTAATCTAGAGAAAAAAGTTCACTTCCTGAGGATTTGAGTTTATAAATACATTCAGCAAAAGGAGATCTAACCAGCTATATCCTGTTGAAATCTGACGGCACAAAAGCCTTCGCAGAAATACGTCTTGGGCGAAGGACTGAAGAATCTGAAATGATTCCGAGCTTTGAAGCAGAAACGACACTTGTCCTGGTTGAAAATTAATAAATGCATGAAGACAAACTCTAAGAAACTCATACAGGCAGCAGTGAAACAAGATGTGATTCCAATTTTCTGGTAACCCACACGAACAGAGGTCTGTTTGAGATAAATTGAACCTAAAAAGACTGATTCATCGATCCATGTCTTGTCAACAGGTAAGACGTGCATATAGATCCATGCAGAACCACAATTGAACACGTTTTTCCAGGTGAAATTAAACTTTTGGTATAAATTTTCTCGTTGCACCAATGGGAGATGTATCCCATTGGGACAGCCAGATATTAACTAACTCGTTCCACAGTCTCCTTCTTTCTCTTTTAGTATGATCTTGAAGGTTCATGGTTATTCTCAAAAATTATGTCTCAATATGATTTTCAGTCTGTATAAAAATTCTCTACAAATAACCTGAAAGTCTAAAGGTAATGTTCTGACCAGTACCTGCAGACTGTCCTGCAAGCCTTAACTATAGATCGCAAGATGGTTTTGTGCAATGAGGCGAGTTTCGATTTGAAGTGATTGAGCTGTGCCCTGTGAAACCACGCACCGGCAGCACACGTGACCAGCGGGAGGAAAACTGCATTGCATTATATCCTCTAGAAAACCTTTTAAGGATAAAAGGTTTTCTATAGAGACCCTATTCAGCACGGGACACTCTAACAATTGCACCAGTAAATCTACATATTTTATATAAGTTTATCAAATGAGGAATAAAATTGAGACTGGAATCAATTACCACTCCTAGAAGCTTTTTCTGTTTAATTATGGGGGGGGGAGAGAATATCGTTGATCATGACCAAAGGAGGACGAGAGATATCCAACTTTTTGCCAAAGATTATCACCTTTGTTTTTGACAAGCTCATTTCAAGCTTATTGGTAACAGTACAATCATGGAGATCCAGGAGAACAAAATTTGTGGTAGGTTCATGAGCCGCCCTGGAGTTACCACTGACCAAGATGGTCGTCTGCGTACGCTATTATTTTGACGTTATCATAAGATCGGAAGATCCACTGCGGCAGCACCATGTTCCATGTAAAAAGAGCCAACCCAGTGTAGAGCCTTGTGGGCACGCTATAGATCTTGATACTTGGATATGTCTAGCCTTGACTATTATGGTTCTATTGGCAAAAAAAAAATACGGATTAAAAGAAAAGGTGGTTGGAATACCTTGTCAATTGCAGACGTCCGAGGACGCTCCCACCAAGGGAGTCGAATGAAAACAGCCATGATATACAATGAGTGATCACTCAATTATAGCCACCTACCTACTACTTCGTAAGTCCTCTTTTTGCCCTCAGTACAGCAGCTCTCCGATTTGGCATTGATTGAACAAGATGTCGGAGGCGTTCGGGAGGTATGGCCAACCAAGCTGTGTGTAATGCGGTCAGCAATACAGGTATGGAGGTGATTGGTGTATCCAGACGCCTGATATGCCTTCCCATAGTGTCCCACAAGTGCTCTATGGGATTGATATCGGTGCAATTCGGGGCCCAATCGATATGCTGAAAGTCAGAACTGTGTTCCTCAAACCATTCCTGCACAACAAGTGCCCGTAGGCTCGGCACATTTTCATCTTGGAACACACCATCGCCATTCAGAAAAAAGTGTAACATAGCGGGGTGAAAACAGTCACAAAGCAGTTGACGATAGCGGAGACGTTGATACGTTGTTCAACTGATACGTTGTTCACATGCACCAAAGGGTCCAGGTTGCTGCCAGTGAAACGTGCCCTACACCATGCAACCGCCTCCACCGGCCTACACTTCACACATAACTTTCTTCCATACTGTTAGACAAGACCCATTGCAGTGTCTACAAGCTCAACTCATCGATAACTTTCGATTGACCTCCAATTCGACCTGATTACACCATTTCAGCTAAGTTCTGGGCAAAAATACCCACAATACATAAGCAATACAAATGGCCCAATTCCTTCCTGTCCAATTCAGGACTGGATAACACCCTTCCAAAGCATCACACTGATGTGGGAGTAGCACCAACAGGTTCTGCAGATTAAGATACCCCAAGGTCCACTCACGTTCTCTCATCTGGATTAAATATCTAAGAACACCACTCATTACAATCCAGACTGGCCAGATTTTTCATCCTAATTTAGAAATTGGAAAAATTCATAATTTCACACTCTGCGGAAATTCCTCCAAAAAAATATACTAGCACAACACATACCTAAAGCCCTTCAAATATTTACCAAAGTATGGATTACCAGAAAACAAGAACCCCCTGGACCACGTCAAAAGGACAGCTCCACATCAGAAAAAGGAAGGGCAGCTGCACATAATGAGAGACTGTACCCTCAGAACTTTTCAGAAATCCAAGAACTTAGAGACACCATTGAGGAAGACAAAGAGGCCAAAGAAGAAGAAGAGAAAACTCAAACCACCAGTGAGAAACATGAATCACAGAAAAATAACATACCAGACTGCCAATCCTTATACGAAGCAGCATCCCATCTGAACAGAGACGTGGTCATATCTTATCCCAAGATGCTAACAAAGTTACTAAATCAGGCATCATCAATTTTGGGCTCGAAAGATGGTCTGAGATGGAGACCATTAACACAGCCTTGATAATTGAAAACGAAAAGCTTAAGGTCAGAGCGGAAGAACTCGACAAGAGGGTTAAGGACCACGAAACCTCATCTAAGGACCTTTCCCATTCTTCCAAACTGACATATGCTCACGCTTTAAGACAAGGTAAGAAAATGCACAATGTCAATCCTACCTGTGATCTATTGGACAAACTCGGACATGAACGACATTCTCACCCTCCGCCAGAGTCCATAATATCAACAGCTCCCCAAAGATCTCCAACGCAAAATGTATTAATACTGCATGCATGTGAGGGGTCAGATCTAGAATCCACTCAGGATGTTAAGATCTCAGTTGTCAACAGATTGAAAGATGAATTTAAAAATGTGAAAATCAAATCAATCCCTACAATTAAAAACAAAGGCATTGTACTGGAGACAGCTAGTTCTATGGATCTAGACAAAATTGCTTCTTCGGACACCTTCTCCTAGTACGGTCTCAATAATTGGAAACCCAAAATGAATTACCCAAATATCCTAATATACGACATCCCAAAGGAACTCACTAAAGATGACATTTTAACAGACCTTTACCACAAGAACCTGCACGACTATGGTTACAGTTTTGAAGAAATAAAGAATGCTATTAACCTGATATTCCACACACGATCAAAGGCGAACTCCACCAACTGGGTTATAAGCATCTCAGCCAAATTAATAAAACACATCTTGGAATGGGACAGAATCTATCTGGTATACTCGACTGACAAGTTCCGCAAATTCAACATAGTGAACAAATGCTTTCGCTGCCTAGGTATGGACATTCATCCCACAACTGTACACACAAAATTTTAACCTGCGGTCACTGTGCCATGGGGGTCATATCTACGCCGATTGCCCCAACAAGCAAACGGTCCCAAAATGCATCAACTGTAAGAGACGCAATAAAGACCACAATCATTCTGTCCGGGATCCCACCTGCCTGTAACACCTGAGAGCACTGGACCAGGCAAGAACGAGGACCATCAATGAATAACTCACCAAATCCTTCAATGACCTCTGCCCATGCTAAGGTCATCACAACTGTTGCTGATCTTTCTGTTCTACAATTGAATGCGCAACGCTCCAGAACGGTTACTGACGAGGCCAGAGTTATCATCAACGAACACTCCTACGACATTTTATGTCTACAGGAGCCTTATTTCTCCAGACAAATTCATGGACGAAATTCAAAGGCCATGGGATTTCCGATCTCCTGAAGAATCATACATTTACCAGAGGGTCTTCCAAAAACAGCCATCATTGTCTGCAATGATTCTCTCGATGATACTGCAATATCCTCCCTATGCATCCAAAATGCTACATGTGTTCACATTTCACCATTCCCACACCTTCTATATAATCTCTCTCTACTGCCCACCATCTGATGACATTAAAAATTTCCTGAACTATCTGGAAGTTGCCTTTGATAAACTCTGTCCGTCTCAAATAGTAATCGCAAAAGATCTGAACGAAAAATCTCTACTATGGAACAGCAAAACCTGTGATCCCCGTGGGCGTAAACTAGAAGAATTTATCCTTACTCACAGCCTGCACATCCTGAATCAACCTAACCAACCGAACCCCCTTCTTTACCATTCTAGGCGAGTCAAACATTGACCTGACAATCTGTACGCCAGAATTAACCAACAAGATTTCAGACTGAACCGTTCTCGAAGGTTACACGTGTAGTGACCACAGGGCCATCTCTTTCAAAGTTTCTGCCACACAGCCTGCCACGATTCCACCTCCCTAAGAATTAAGAAGATTTTCCATTAAACACATAAAATGGATATCCTTCATAAACTCCATAAAACAAGATATCCATGAAGACATGATTGACTCCTTAAATCAACTAAATATAGAAGAGTACACATTTTACCTATAAGAAGCAGTAATAAGGGCCATAGCCAACTCAACGAAACGCAAAACACCATGGAATACATCTGTCCCCTGATGGAATTCTCACCTGATAGAGCTGAGAAAAAGAGTACATCAAGCTAGAAAACTCTACCAACGTAGACGTTCCTGGCCTAAAGCTGAAGTTGATAGATATAAGAACGACTACCGTACCTTGAAACGTCAATACAACGTGGAAATCGCCCAGCAAAAAAGCACAACTTGGCGGTCTTTTGTCGCTTCTATTAACCACTTCCCTGGGGCCTTCTCTCTAAAATTAGTAAAGACAAACTACCCACCAATGAAATCTACAATTCCATTGAGGACACAACACTGAAACAACAAACTGGAAGGACACAATCAGTACAATCCTGGAAAAACTGTTTCCTGAAGATGGCACTACGGCCGACTCACCTTTGCAGTCTTCCCAAAGGATTCTTAATCTAGAAAATTCTTCCACCAGGAATACAGAATTATTCAACCTCACAGAATTACAGACAGCATTAGACAAACTCAAAACCAACAAATGCCCAGGTTCAGACCTCCTGGAAAACATTATCATTAAAAAATTTGGAGAAATAAATCCCACCATATTGCTAAACCTATTAAATAAATGTCTAATCAATGGCAGTCTCTTCCGCCTATGGGAAAAAGTCCTTGTAAAACTAATGAAGAAGCCGAACAAACCACTATCAGATCCTAAAGCTTTTCGACCGATGTCCCTTCTTCCCAACTTTTTGAAAGGTTGTTAGAAGTCAGAATTACAGATCTCTTCCAAAATCAGAACCTACTCTCATCGCAGCAGTTTGGTTTCGTCAAAGGCAAGTCATGTGAGGATGCTCTTCTTACACTTAGAAATCATGTCCAAGACTCTAAAGCTAAATATGAACTGGCTATTTTTATAGACTTCGAAGGCGCCTTTGACTCCCTCTGGTGGGAGACCGTTCTTGATAGTCTCCGCTGTGCCAACTGCTCATCCCATCTATATTTTGAGACACCCTGTATATATATAATTATTGATAAAAAGTAAAGAAAGAAAGTTAAAACGACAATAACTGTAACTAATATGTAAATAATATTTATGAGTCAATGCAGTTGCAAGCAATCATGCAATACACCCATAATGTTTATAATATTAAGGATAATATAAAGAATCATTAGAATAAGCAAATCAATCCAATAATAATACCATCAGGGACCTAAGAAAACGCAAAAAAAAAAAAAAAAAAAAAAAAATATCGCTTTTTACCGACAATCTAGATGACTTCAACTGGGGCCAACCACCCAGAATGAAGGCAAAAAACGACAAGAGGTTCTCTGTTTCTGTGATGATCAATATATGCTAAGTAATTTAAATCTAAACCAAATATAAACCAGTATAGGCCAAATGTAAATCGAATATAAATCGAAAGATGATAATAAAAGTTAAGAAAATTTAGAAATATTAGAATCAAAGGTAAGAAATATAAGTAAAATATAAATGTAAGCATATATTAATCATCGTTGACCCGACAGAGAACTTAATTTAATGATTAAAATAAGATTAAATATATAATACATACTACATATTGACCGTATCTAGGACATAATGTAATAGTCGTCAAAATAATATGTGGTGCCCCCTATGTGATGGATACGGTAAAAATAAATAATTAAATTAACACATAGAGAAACATGCAGATAGTAAGAAGAAAAACTAAAGGAGTAGGAATAATAGAAGCTGAACTCCACAAAGGCGAAAAATAGTGGTATAGATAAGAAATAGTTTCTCCTACGTCCTCGGATTGCCCTAATAATTTCGGAGAAATAAAAATAAAGAGTGTAGGACAGCTTAAAGACATTACAAGATATAAGTTGTGGCTCGGGTATGCCCGGGATCGCAAACCCGTTCCTATAGTAGGACCCTGAGCTGAATTTGCATGTTATCTCAGCGTGAAATTAAATTTAAATAAATTTAACTATATATTAAAAAAAAAAAAAAAAATGATACACTGTAGTTTGCAAGCCGGTGGGTACAAGTTTTCTACGCCGTAAGACACCAAGAACGCAAAGTGTATCCTATGTACATATATACATGGCAAATAGTTCCGATACTATAGCAAATTACTTGGATCTTCATATAGAAATATTCCATAATAATAAAATAGACGTAAACGTATATAATAAAAGAGATGCATTTAATTTTAACGTAGTTAGCCTTACAAACTGGAGATCTAATATATCAAAATCAGTGCATGCTAATATAATTTTATCGCAATGTCTAAGGATTGCTTATATCTGCAATAGTAATAAAAATTGTTCAGCGGGCTTAACAGCGTTGTACAACAAGTTGATCAATAATAATTTCCCTATCGCTTACCTGAAATATCATTTCAGGAAAGCTATAAGCATAATTAATTTTAAAAATTTGTTTTCTGAACCTATTGTTTCAATATAATTTGCAATATAATTTTCATATTTAGTGCCATGTATATATGTAAATAGGATACACTTTGCATTCTTGGTGTCTTACGGCGTAGAAAACTTGTACCCACCGGCTTGCAAACTACAGTGTATCATTTTTTTTTTTTTTTTTAATATATAGTTAAATTCATTTAAATTTAATTTCACGCTGAGATAACATGCAAATTCAGCTCAGGGTCCTACTGTAGGAACGGGTTTGCGATCCCGGGCATACCCGAGCCACAGCTTATATCTTGTAATGTCTTTAAGCTGTCCTACACTCTTTATTTTTATTTCTCCGAAATTATTAGGGCAATCCGAGGACGTAGGAGATACTATTTCTTATCTATACCACTATTTTTCGCCTTTGTGGAGTTCAAGTTCTATTATTCCTACTCCTTTAGTTTTTATTCTTACTATCTGCATGTTTCTCTTTGCGTTAATTTAATTTAATTATTTATTTTTACCGTATCCATCACATAGGGGGCACCACATATTATTTTGACGACTATTACATTATGTCCTAGATACGGTCAATATGTAGTATGTATTATATATTTAATCTTATTTTAATCATTAAATTACCTTCTGTGTCGGGTCAACGATGATTAATATATGCTTACATTTATATTTTACTTATATTTCTTACATTTGATTCTAATATTTCTAAATTTTCTTAACTTTTATTATCATCTTTCGATTTATATTCGATTTACATTCGACCTATACTGGTTTATATTTAAATTACTTAGCATATATTGATCATCACAGAAACAGAGAACCTCTTGTCGTTTTTTGCCTTCATTCTGGGTGGTTAGCCCCAGTTGAAGTCATCTAGATTGTCGGTAAAAAGCGATATTTTTTTTTTTTTTTTTTTTTTTTTGCGTTTTTTTAGGTCCCTGCGATCTTTGATATATATATGCAGAGAAAGAATCGGATCTAACAGGCAGAAAATTGAGTAGGGGTACCGCAAAATAAAATAAATTACTTAGGGATACCGTTATTAAAAAAAGATTGAAAACCACTGCCTTAGACCATCATTGGGATTACGCAGATCGGCAGATTCGGCATTTGGATTTTCTACCATAGACTAATACAGATTTACGGGATGCAATCATGACGACATGATACACCATGCCTATAACGTTCAGAGGCCTTATCCAATCCACGCCTCACTATATGGCAGCACTATTTGAGGCAAGAGGGAGTCATACGCGCTATTAAGTAAGTAGTCACAATGTTTTGGGACACTGTAACTTTGTATGATTTATGAGTTTAAATGGACAGTGGGCAACTAAAAGTCTATGAAAAACACTGCTACACTAAAACTAGTCAAATGTCCCTTCTAATTCGATTACAAGGACGGAGAGTGTTTTTGTGTTGATATTATAATTATTTCAAAAAGGGGCAGCCTTTGATTTCCGAAAGTCGAATTGATCGGGAGACATAATTTCTGTTCAGTTAGAAAAAGGTTAGCATAAAAGGCTATTAGCCGTTCATGTTTCCATCATGTAAGGCTTTCCAGTAAGGCTTCTCCAATTCAGAATTATTAGATGTTTCCCTGGCCTTGAGATAACTAAAAAGAAAACAGCTAAAATAATCAAGGAGTGGCACTTTCTACAAGGTGCCAAGCTCTAAACGTTGAGTAAAGGGACAGAGAAGTCGTTTGATAAAAATACATTCAGTTTCATCAATTTCGGGATATTTCTTCTTCTTCGTGGATATAACCACTGAATCAAGGTCCTCAGGCCTGAACAGTGGGTAGAAATAGCTAATGAACGGTTTGCTTTATCACGGCGAACAGCACACTGAAATGAGGAGTCCACAGAGGCATCATCTACCGAACTAACCGATTAAAGATTTGATTAATTGTGTCAGTTAAGTTAAAGGTTTCCCTGTCATCAGACGAAATACTGAAAATATAACGAGTGAAGATTTTATTTTTATAGATTCTAGTGTCTCGCATTGGGTCTGGTGACTGGGATTTTCCTACATTCCATAGTACCAGTTCTGCTTAAAAATAGTAGCCCACTGGACACTCATCCTTCCATCTAGTCTTTCAGTCAAGGAAGCCAGACTTCTAACCTCTATAAAGTTTGAGAATAGGTTGAGGTGGTTTTGCTTCCACGGTCTATAATTATTCGCTTTACAAGATGATTAATGATTAGAGATACTGATAATAAAAGGATCGATTGGCTTCACTTTCACGGTCCATATTCGTACAAAAAAAATCAAGAACGGATTTTCCATTAAATATGTATTAGAGTTATGTATTATTTAGAGTTATGTATTAAACTTAACTGCATTATTATTTTTTAATGTTCTTGCAATTTTGATGTAATCGAATTAAACCTTCCATTAATTCCTAGATACTGAGGTATCTAGTCTGCTGATGGGTGCAAAGTGCTTGATGCACAATTCTTCCAAAAAATTGGAACTACTATTATATTTAAACCATTATTTTATTTATTTATTTAAATTCTTTTTCCTTAAAATATATGTACATATCACAAGACAGCAACATACTAATAGGGAAAATCAGTTGCAACCATTTAATGTCAAGGATAGCTTTAAATTTTACAAAATCAAATTTATAGTTATTAAAGTATCAGAAACACGGATAATTCAACGACACAAGTGGATTTAAGGAAATACATATTCAAGCATCTGCATGCAAATGAGGTCATTTCACCAAATTTAAATATATATGTAGAAACACTGTATTGATGTAATTTTAATTTGCCCAATTTGCCTTGATATTCGATCCCTTTGAATCAAGTCTTCCGTTTGTATCATATTTCAAAACCTGTAGTTGCAGAAGAGCAAAGGAGAAATGTCCAAAATTCCCAACATTCTTAAAAATTTTCATTGGCGAAATGCTTTTTACTTGAAATGTTTTGCAGCGATACTGTGTTCAAAATACTCTACTTAAATTTAAAACTAAACATCAAAGGCAATGTGACTTCCTACGCAGCTAGGAATTATGCAGTTATGTTTCACTGAGGACAAGTCGGTATACAATTGTGTATACCGCTGTTGTTTAATGTAAATGCTCTTTTATTGAAGATTAATTGATTTTTTGTTTATTGCTTTGTTAATAATATTTCATCCATTGAGGAAATGAAATTGATGAAAACTGATTTAATTTGCAGGGCGACAGATGTACTTGAAACCGAAGCAAATAATCTAGTATGGAAGAGAAAAGAATTCTTGATTTCATTATAATTCAGGCAAAGAAATATTGTATTCCTCTGAAAATTTTACAGTTGTAAGAGCTGTAAATTTCTAATTGAAAATATAAATAAAAGATGTTGCATGCATTTGAAATCATTAGTTATTATTATTTCTTCAGTTAATTATATTAGATTCGACAGTATTCATATGCTCTGAGGATATTACGGAAAATGATACAAAAGCATAAATAACACATTTTTTACATATACTCCCACTTGAAAGTTTGGAATCAGAGTGCGTGCGTGACAACAGTTTTCATTAATATTTTTCGAAATTAGCCATTACAATGTAAGGCAGTGGTTTTCAAACGGGATGCCGGCAACAACAACATTACAAAGGTGACGCGTAATTTGGGTTTAAGTTACTTAAACTTTTTTTTAAATTCATATATTTCTTTCATTATAAAAAGGTATTTCTTTGTAAAAAGAGGAAAAGACTACAAACGATTGAAGAAGAAATAGGAGTATGCCCCTGCAATATTCCACCTAATTCAAGTGTTGAGAAGCGGACCACAGGGATTCCCCCATTAGCCGCTGTTATTCATCTTGTGGTGGAGCTAAAACACGAAAGCCAGCCATTTTTACGTTGAGTGTTGTGGAAAGTATATTGATGTCAAGCAGCACTGGGCGTTTCCCCCATCTCCGCGTGGCTTTCATTGTGGATGTAATAGTTCACTGTAAAAGTCCACAGATTTAAAAGTGTGTGGATTTTGTAAGTGTAGCGTTATATTGTTGTTCATCTGGCCATTTAGCCGCTAGACCCCTGCTGGGGCCCAAAGTTGCCCACACTCGGCCTCGTGGAGGCAGACCAGGTACACAGTAGTTTGAAATTTTTACTCTGGCAAGCCCTGCCACCTAGTTTCCTGGAATTTCAGTAGATAGGGCCTATGTAAAAGAAAAAAAAAATAATAATAAAAAAGGGGGAGGAGCACTACAAGTACGAAAGCCGAAAGTTGTTTTTATAATTTCACTTTAAATTTAGGCGTACTTAATTTTAGTAAGCTGTGTGTGGGTCTTGCGCATTGCAGGATAGACAGAGGAGGGGAAAGGCTGAAGACTGGTGGGAAAAGAGAGAAGTATAGGGTCAATAGGGAAGGCGGTCCCAGAACAGTAGTGAGGCAGGCCCATGACTCACCAGACAAAAGGAGGCGGGGGCAGACGGGAATAATGTCTCCCCCATCCCCCTCCAGGGATATGGAATAAAAGTGATTAGGGCTAGGGTGCCCTATTGAGATCAAATCATTTTCTTTGACATAGACAAGAACCTAACCCCGGAGCAGTTAGCCACAGAGATCATAAACAGAAATCTGAGAGAAACCCTCCAGCAACTACAGCGAACCCTTTCACATAGCAATTCAATTGTTTTCCATTCATCGTCAGACACAGCTTCAGTTGACAGTACTGCACATAGAGCATTTGGAATGCAATTTTTCAATTTCAAAAATCTCTCAATCATATAGAATGTGCTATCCCATCTAGTCTTGCAATCTAATATAAGTTTATATTCTTTCCCATTAAATTTTGCTTTAACAAAATTTCGTAATATGTCATTTTTGGTAGGCGATTTTCGAAAAAGCTTGCAAATTTTTCTGACTTTAATATTTTTTGCAATATTGGCCATTGGATTGAAGAAATAAATGAGCTCATCGGTAAAGTCGATTTGATAAAGCATGCCTTGCTGTCTTTCTTCATCATCACTACTTTCTTCTTTATTTTCATTTTCTTCATTGTCTTTGGGAGCCTCAGACTGTGGCACCATAATTGATTGCTTTTTCATAAAGTACATCTATAACTGACAGATGTATACAATGGGCTATACATTGTTGATGATTAGGCGTAATTTGTTTGCCAAACTTAATCATCATTGCTGCTCCATCGGTGGTGCAGGCAACAATATTCTCATCTAAGTTCAAACCAAATTCCTTTAAGTGTCCCTTCACAATTTGCTCAGTTCTTCTGCTATCAAGTGAACCATTAATCTCAATAAGACCTAACGACCAATGATTGCCTTTTGAATGCACATTTATATTCATATACCTTTTATTTTGTATAGACGTATATTCGTCTAGAGTCGATGAATACCGTGCACCCGAAACCAATGAATTTTTGAAATGCTGAATGAGTTCTTCTTTCTTAGTTTTATAATAATTCAGAACCATATTTTTAATTCCATTCACTGAGGCTGGTGGTAATTTATCGTATTTATTTTTCTGAAGGTGAAGGCTTGATTGTATAAACTCACTCTTGGCAATTGAATTAAAAGAAAATCCATCTAAAGCAGCTAATTTTGAAATCTTTTCTTCCATAGATTTTTTTAACGATAAAGTTTTCTAATGTTCTTACCATTTTTACGGGAGGTTCACTGTTATCTTGTTTAATGTCAATCTGATGCATTTTCTTTAAATGAAACATCAAAGATGATGTGAATCCTCCAGATGACTTCATTATCTTCTGACATTTCGAACATTGTGCTTCATCTTTGCTTTTTCGAGCAAAATAATTCCATACATTTGATTTCATCTTAGACATATTAAGAGTAATAAATATTAATTAGTAGGAATTTATATCATCGACAATTTTAAATAAAAATATTGAAGATCACAAAGGCGTCACTCCCGCAAGCACTGAATGAAGAGTCTAAACGAGGCAAGTTTCAAAATTTTCACGAAAGAAATATTTTATTTATTTACTAGCAATTTTGTTTTCCCCAATTAAATCTACTGTATTTTCAAAATTACATAAAAGCTAAATTTGGTGAAGCTGCTTTTTGGAGAACATTTGATCGTAAATTTAATAGGAATAAAGAAGCAAAAAACTTTCTACGATTCAAATTTGATGCAATATTCAGCGAATCTGTTTCTAGTGGGTAACCATCAATAAGGCGCGTTCCACAACTTGCCTGGCGAACTGTGGGGTGTGGAATTGAAAGGACGAATGATATTTTATTTATTTTTTTTCGTTTATTTATTCTTACTTCGTTTTGTTTGTTCCCTATTATGTGTTTGTCCACTTTATTCTTATTACCCCCACTTACGCATCTGACTTTACTTCCTAGGAGAATTCCAGATTCGAGGGAACTTCTCGATTAATTATAATTCCCTTCGGAAAAGCTGGGTGTTCCAGGATGACAAACTACACACACAAATATATAATATAACATAGTTTATTTACATATATATACAACATAAAAAAATGAACAAACTGAGGCATGTACTATTAATATTCAACTTTGTCTACTTAGTATTAGTTATATATATAACTAAGTACATTGGTTATACTCTATTAACGTTATCCCTTCCTTTACAACACAAACAATATTAGTACAGCAACTGTTATAGTTTCTTCCTTGCACATGATCCATAATTTCCTTACATGCTCCATAATTCTTACCTTATACACTGGTCTAGGACTTTACACTCCCCTTCCAAAATGCTAATCATACCTCCAGGAAGCAACTTATGATAAATATCCCTTTTCTCTCCTTTGCTTATAACATAACATATGTTTTATTATTAATCAAAGCCACTACTATCATTAACATCCTTTTCTTCTTGTTTAGCTCCTTTCACTAATTACAAAGTTATACCTGTCAAATTTCTATTATTATTATCTAACTTATCTCTCTCTACATTACGTATATAATTTTATACATGTATATATCTCTCAGTATCTTAGATCTCCACTAATCTGTTATTAGGGTCCTAAAGTCCTTTAAGGTAACGAGAATACTATGTTAGTCACTTACTTAAATTCTTCTTAGTCGGGGGCTTCGCTGTTTTGGATCCTTCCACTCTTAGTTGGAAATGTCATCATCGTATATCAGGGCATTCATTCTAGAACTCCTAGCGAATTTTCTAATGAGGATCACAATTCTGGTATTCTGATGGACTCACTGTACACCTGTACTGGGCTGGCACGTTGCATACTATCATACTCCGTCGATATGGGGACTGCTATCTCCATCCTGAGGCCTTTTTCCAACTTACACGGGCTACTTCCATTCGACACTTTATCGAACTACTAATTCCGAGTTTTCGCTCCTTTCTCTCGAGCTACTGATTCTGCGAATTTCGCTCCCTTTCTCTCCACCTTATTAAAACCTTTCACAAGGAAAAACTCATAGGGTGCTACCCTCGTTTTCACGCTCCACCAATTAAGAACTCTTTCAAGAAGAAAATTTCACAGGGCGCTACCCTGCTCTTTTCCCACCACGACCAAACACTCAACTGTTAACTGACACATATTTCCAGCCACAACGGAACCCTCAACTGTCCATGTTACTAACTCATCTTCGCAAAACACTCCCAAATTCTCAACTCTGTGTCTGTCACATTTTATAACACGACACAAAAACTCAACTGCCTGTCCTAACTCATTTTCCCAAACGCCGACGAGAATCTAAACTTTGTCTTTTCCTAACACATTTCCACACACCCCCACATACTCAACTCTCAGTCTTAACTCAATTTTCCAAACGCTGACAAGAATCTAAACTTTGTCTCCCCCTAACTCATTTCCGCACACCCCACATACTCAACGCGGGGTTCTCTGCCACTAACTCATCTTCATAACCACCCACATAAAGCTCAACTGAAGGATCTGTGTCTGGTTCCCCCTGCTCACTCACTTTTTGTTACTCTGAATTCAGCAACGCCCCTCATAATTCCTGCCCGCCTTTTTTCTGAGTTTACCCAATCTTCTCATTTTGTCAACTTTCATCATTTCCTATTCGTCCTTTAAAATTTCTCAAGCTGTATATTCAGAGCTCATTTTAATCTTTCTCACGGTGTCTATTTAGTGCCCTATCCAACTTCTTATTTTAAGAAATTATAATTTTCCCAGATGTCTGTTCCTTTGAAGCGCGCCGCTACTTTGTTTGTGCTTTTAACGAATTTGTTTTTCACTATCTTCTAAACCTGCGATCGCCGACAGTCGGACGCCAATTTTAAAATCTCACTTGAGCATTTTACCCCTATTTACCACCTGGTTGGTTTCCGGAGGTCCCCGAGTAAAAGGAATGTCCGACCGATTGTGTCCTTCACGTATTGTTCTGTCCTAGCCTAAATTGTTTGCACCTCCTCGCCAGTAGCCAATTGCTACGTTCGGCCCGTAGTCTCCCACGCTAACCTTTACTGTTACCTTGTCTACATTTAATCCCCTTGCCTGTGACCCATTATCTAATTAGTATTTGTGACCAGTACTGTTCCGCTGCCCCATATTGCCATTTCCTAATCTTTATTTTACATTAATCTCATTTTTTTTTCTAAAATATTAAACATGTAAGATTTTACATCTTACAGAACAAGATAGATGGAACGGAGAAATGTTGAGCATTTTCTTTTACGCTATCGCTCCAACTCACTCAGTCGTAAATGAGTACACCTGCATCGTGCCATGATACAGGTGGGAAGATAAAAAGGTACCCCTCCTACATTTGGGCCACTTGCCCATGAGATTCGTACCTAAACATAAAATAAAATAAAAAACATGTTTAAAACATAAAGCAGTTGAACGATCCAGACAAACGAACAAACAAAAAAACTATATTTGAGGGCTAACTAAGAAAATATTCGAATCCGGTTTTAGAAGCTCGGTTTCGGTTTTAACAACTCAATATGAAAACCGATTTAACCGGTTTTATAAAACCGGTTTGCAAGCCCTAGTATATACATAGTTGTGAGGAAGACAGTACACCAAGGTATGTACGCGTTCATATGTGCAAAGCACATATTTCAGAATATTTCGCAGGCGTGCATTAAGTTGTTCGGTATACGGTCTCGCATTTTCTTGTGAAACAACTCGTCGATGTGCCTGTGACGTGCCGTTCTGCGCCTCATAGTAGATAGCAGGTGGAGATATTGGATTGAGTCGACATCAAGGGCCAAACAAAAGGGGAACAAGTTCGGCCAACGAGCGCCTGTAATTGCGATCCGAAGCGAATTTCTGGAGGTCAACTCCGATCATTATCAGGGCTTGTACTGTAGGAAGTACTTGTCCAGGTAGGAATCTGTCACTGATCTTCAGCCTATTCCGTTGTAGCTGAAGAAGAGGGGTGGCTCTTAGGGAAGGAAGTGCAACATGCCACTGACATATATCCCAGAAGTCAGGGGAGTTGATTTTGCCAACCAGCATTTTGACTGTGGTCACAGTTCTCCTCATGCCGATTATTTGAGGCAGCCGCGGGATTTGAAGTTGGTCGGCCATGCTGGTGGTCCTCTGTTGGGGGGAGGGTCAATGTTTGCGGGTTGCCCACTTCAGTATCCAATATTCGCTGGCCAGGATGGGTTCATGAGAGAAGGATTCGCAGAGGCCCATATTTCAGAGGCTTACAAAAAGGTAGGATACACAACGGTTTTCAGATATATGATTGTAGTTTTTACATCTGTGTTATGAAGAAGATGTTGACGGGAAATCCAGCGCATTCAGCTGATCTTGCCTAGAACACATTCGATGTGACAGTTGAACCTAAGGTTTGGGTCAAAGGTTACACCGAGATCTTTGTATTTAGTTACACTTGGAATAATTGCACCCTCCAGTGAGGATTGTATGAATGTGGGGCACTTCTTCAGAGAGAAAACCATAATAACGGATTTTTGGGGGTTCAGTTTAAGACCGAAATGGTTGAGATGGCTAGAGAAACCTGCGATGTTATTACAGATTAAATAAATATCTTTTATTGCAGGCAGTGATTGGATACATGATTGCCTGATGCAATATTACCCACAACAGCGACAATGCTAGGGGTTTCACATTAAATAACTAATACAGGTAAAATTACATAAAACATATATAGGACATAAAACGTATAATTACATATTTTACATTTAAAATTGATATTAACATGGGAAATGAATACACATGAAAAGACGATGGCAGTCACTCGGTTGAAGACGAAAGCTGGTCCCTGATGATGCGTCTTCTGTACGATTTGTCCTTTATGAACTTTTTGTAGTCCACATCTATCTCCTGGACGTTGTGGAGCATCTCCATGGGCAGGAATCTATCCCCTATTCTGAGCCTCCACGCCACAGACTGCAGAGAGGGGAGGGCTCTTAAGGGTTTTGGGGGGAACCTCCAATTGCACATCTGCCAAAAATTTGGCGTATTGACTTCACCCGCTATCATTTTAATTGACACAAGCAAGCGGAGGTCAAATATCCGTTTGAAGACTTTTCTATAGTTTAGAAGTTGGATGATATCTGAAGTATGTATGAGTGGTGGCAGTTTATGCTTGAAGAGGACCCACCGAAGAAGCCAGTACTCATCAGATGCAATGGTTTTTAGAGTGGTTTTCGTGGCCGACGCCCAGATTTCTGACCCGTAGGTGATGACTGGCTGCAGAAACCGGTATATGTATTGGAGCGTGTACTCAGGCTCTGTGACATGAAGGAGGTGTTGTTTAGCAAGCCATCTTGCTCTGCAGACCTTGTTGTGAATGTCTGCAACGTGGTGTTTGAAACTGAGTTTAGGGTCGAATATAATGCCGAGATCTTTGTGCTTGATGACTGGGGTGATGGGGGTTTCGTGGATTTCCAGGTTTAGTTGCGTTGGGTTTGATTTGAGGGAAAATACCATTTGTGCAGATTTTTTTGGATTTATTTTAAGAGAGAACTGTGCCAAGTATGTAATGAGATTCTTAAGGCTGTTGATAATGGTTTCAGAAACAGAATCAGGTCGGGCGGTCCCGTTGATCCGATAGAGGAGCTTCAAGTCGTCTGCATAACTGATAAATTCTGTTTGCTGACACAGGAATGGGTGGATGGCAGCCGTAAAGAGGAGCCCTGAGAGAACTCCGCCCTGGGGTACACCTACACTAACTTTCCTTGTGAAAGATTTTTTATTCACAGTCAGGTGAAGGACCCTGGTTGTAAGTAGCGACTTCAAGAATTCCAGTATATTGCCTTTTATTTGGTATCCATCCTCACAAAGTTGCAGGAGGGGCTGGATGTCTATGCTGTCGAATGCAGACTGGATATCCAGATACACAATTGCCATCTCAGCCCTATCTTGTAATGCCCCCAGGATGGTGTTGGTGGTTTGCAGTAGGTTGGTAATGGTGGACCTGCGTTTCAAGGCATAGTGAATGTATGGTGATTCACATGACAGAACCTGGTTGGTTAGGATGGGAAGAAGGCACTTCTCCATGACTTTGAGGAGACATGAGGCTTTCATTATTGGCCTGAATTGTGAAATTGAAGTCGCTCCTTGTGTTTTGGGGATTGGTCGGACAATATATTGATTCCAGGCTGTTGGGAAACTTTGCGTTGTGAGGATTCCATTGAAGATACCTAGGAGTGCATCAATGATGTAAACACTAACGCTCTTAAGAATGAATTGTGGGACCCCATCATATCCAGTGCAAGACGTTGGTGGGATATCATTGATGGCCTGGATAAGCTCTCTTTTTGTGATGATGATGGAAGCGAGGACATCTCGCTGACAACTGTTGTGGATGCTCTTAAGGTCTGACGCTGACTTTGGCTTAAATCTTGTGATGTAGTCTAGCCATTCAATTGGATTAAGTTGTTGAGGGAATTCATCATGCCTTTCCTTAAACGGTGCCTTCCCGATCTTGATTGTTTTATCGATGTAGGATTTAATGGCTTCAGATTTGCTTCTATTAAACTGGGCGCGGGCTCTTGAATATGCAATTCTGTCTAGTGGGTCTGATTTTGCTTTCCATTTTGCATGTAGCCTTTGTTTATTCTGAAATTTAAGGCTGAGATCTTGGGTCCACCATGCTTTGCTTCGACAGGAGATTGAAACTGTTTTTGACGTTGCAGTTCGAGCAATAGACTGCAGCCAGCAGGTAAGAAAGTGCAGCCCGAGTTGTGGATGACATTGGTTTAGGGCTTCCCAAGGAAAAATGGATGCTGCGAAGCAGCATTTCTCTGGATTGAGGAGAGAAGGGCTAATCACTGTCTTCTTAACTGGTGCCTGGTGTTGCCAGGATGTCCTGGAAGTGATTGGAAGAATGAGGGCTACTGGTAGATGGTCTGACATGAAGGCTGTTTCCGGTTGGCTGTCAACGGTGAGGGTGTCTGTTGCAAATATTAGGTCTAACAGGTTAGCGCCTCTGGTAGATTTCCGATGTGATCACTCCTCTGCCGGCTGATGGTGGTATTTCCGTTAGGAACGTTATATCGTCGGCGTAGGTAATAACATCATCTCTGTTACACACAAACGAAATGAGGTCAGTAAAAAGTAGCTCCGATAAAGCGCCACCTTGCGGCACACCTGCATTAATGAGTGGTGCCAGAGTACTCTAGCACCAGTGGTGCATCCGGTCAGCCTCCCCGTGGCACGGTGTGGTAACGTCGGGTTCCACTAGGGGTTCGGCGGCTAACAGACCGGAGGAACAAAGAGCACAACACAATATACAGCACATGACCCCCACACACTTCAAATCTCTGGCCCCGATACAATGTATACCCGCGGAGATGGGAGAAATCGCAGGAGCCGTTAGACACTAAATACCTTACACCTTACACCTGCATTGATGCATCAGGTATAGGAGAGGTTGCGATGAGTGAGGTACACTGTTCTATTCCAGAGGAGCGAGTGCAGAAAAGCGAAAACATCACCTTTGATCCGAAAGAAATTGGTTAGGAGATTCAAAAGGGATGAGATGTTCAGGCTATCAAAAGCAGCTTCGATATCGGCATAAACAACCGCCATTTCTGATCTGGCCTCAAGTGCATTTAGAATTAGATCAGCTGTATCGACGTTATGCATTTCTATTGACACCGTAACTATGGTGCAATATGCAATTCAATGGCGAAAAATAAGCAAAGTATAACAAAGAGACATATTCATGCAAGTAAGGGATAAGATTTTCACAGGGATAACTTTTCTATAACTTGTCCTACAAACATGAAACTTTCAGAAAGATTTTCAATAAATGCATTCTTATTTGCACAAATACAGAAGCTGAGATGAACGTGGCATACTGTATGAAACCAAAATGACCAGCCTTGTCTCCTGACTGCAGTGCTAGAATTCTAGTTTAGTCTGTTCTACAAAAAGTACATAAAACATAACAGACAGAATTAAACCGAGTTAATAGTGAAATTAGTGAGGTTTTAATGTGTTAACAAAAGCTTCATTTACTGCCTGACTTCCATAAGATATTTATTACATCAATAAAATTATGTAATTTTAAAGAAATATTATTTAACTGTGCACAAAAATTACATGAGATATAGAAACGTTATCAGTGGTGTTTATATTTATCAATTCAGTTAATAGTTAGATGCAGTGATCTGTTTCTTTGGTTTCACAGCATTTGTCGTTGTTGATATTTTTTCCAATGCAATCATGAGTAGATCAAACATAGCGACCAAGGAGACTCCGAGCCATATCCCAATATATCCACCAATATTACTAAGTACCTCGATGCGCTAAGAAAAATAAAAATTTATCAAACAGTTACCTCTGTGATCTTGATTCTATTCCATAATTTGCATAAATATCAAATATAAGTTGCCCTTGAAATTGTCGAATGGAAACTTTCGGAGGTATTTTCTAATCTGGACAGTATGGCACCAGTCCTGATCGACAACTTATTTACCTATCAGTTCAGGTATAAAAAAAAAACTCATTTAACACCGTAATTTATGGACGTAGAACCACTGAATTATCACCTCACATGAAAACTTGTCATACGTCAAATTTGTGAGAACCATATTTCCCATTTAGTTCTATTTGTAGGAGACATAGGGCGGAAACACACTGTTATCGCGTCACGTGAATCTCGTCATGTCCCTGTCACAGAGTAGTACTCTGTGGTCCCTGTTTAATGTAAACTGTGAAGTCGGTCGGAGAAGAAACGTCTTCACTGTAACTTAGGGTGGCCAGATTAAAAATTTGATCTCGAGGTACTCATGCTTATGTTTGGGGTATTCATTCCTCGTTTAAGGGTATTTTATTAAGAAAACCGAACAATTTTAAAGGCTGTGTGAGTTGCTTGAGTGATTAATCTGTTAATGGCATCTTCTGTGCTGCTACCTGCTTTGAATCCAAATTGCTTGTCACTTGGAAGTTTTTGTTCTTCACATCTGGCGGTTAAGCGAAATAGGAGCAGGCGTTCTTGTAAGTTGGCCATTACAGAGAGCAAGGCAATCGGGCGGTAGGAGGTTGTAATTAATGGTGGCTTGTCGGGATTTTTCAATATAAATTTCAGGGTTGCCGTTTTCCAGGATGTTGGAAAGGTGCATTCTGTCAGGCACCTATTTAGAAGGCTTAGGAGAGTAACAGGATAGCATTCTGCAAATTTTTTAATCACATCCACTTCCAGCAGATCAGCAGCAGGTGTTTTTCCTACTTTCGTTTTGTTTATTGCTAAGTCCATCTCAATGTTAGTGAAGGGGGATTCCACAGAAGCAGGAGGATAGTTGTGATTTTCATCTACCATTTTTTGTTGTTGTTGAGTCATAGCTGCAGCTTCAATGGGATAAATGGTGTCTAGAATATTGTTAATGCTATCCTTCCAGGTGTAAGTAGAGGAGCCATCCATCTTTAATGTCGTATCGAGTACCTCTCCTCGCGGCAGCTTGTTTGTTACGATCTTGAAAACGATGCCCCTGGGGTCCTTATGCCCAGAAGTGGATACCAGGGTTTGCCACGTTTGCTTTTTACTTTTACGAATTAGCTTTGTGTATTCATTTCTGACAATGCGGTAAGCCTCCCTGGCAGCATCTACCTCATGGGGAGGTAGCCTTGATCGAGCCTGCTGGAACATTTTTCTTGCATGGTGGACTCTTCTTCTGAGATCCTGTAGTTGGGGATTCCACCAGGGAACTGCATACCGGTAGGGCCTTCTGCGTTGGAGAGATCACATGCAGATCTTATGGCAGTGGTAATAATCTGTACGCAATCGTCTGAAGGGAATGCTTCAAGGAGTCTTCTTGTTAGCTCAGTCCGAAAACGTTGCCAGTCTGCCTTTTTTGAATTGTACCGTATCACATCTCATGGGATCGGAGGGGTCCGTTCCACAGAGCTAACCAGAGAAAATGATATCGCTCTGTGGTCTGACGTGGTCCAGGCTTCTTGTACAGTCCATTTGGCTAGTTTTTTGGCAATGTCTGGGGTGGCTGCTGTAACATCAATGGTGCTCTCCCAAAGGGGGGCCGCTGTAAGTTGGAAATTGATCTGGAAATTGATCTTCTTTTTTACTTGGAGGCCTGTGGCTAGGAAGAATGCTTCTAGTTTTGCACCATTTCTTTGTGCAGATCTGTCAGGGGTGCGACTGTGCCAGAGCAGAGATCTGCAGTTTGCATCCATGGCTATTAGTAGTCGTCCCCCCGGGAGAGTCTCAAGAGCCGTCTGAATGGTTGAGATCGCTGGCGTGATGTCTTCAGCAGGGTGAGTATATATTGTTAACAGGAACAAAGACCCTAACTGAGTTATGATTTGTGCACAGGCACTGTTTGCAGTGCAGAGTGGTGTAATCTTTGTTGTGCTGATTTCTGGGTTTCTTATGATTATTGCTGCCCATGGGGTTTCGGTTTTACAGTAGACCATTTTATTGGATGCAGGGTAACCTGTGACCACACCTGAGCGAACATACGGTTCCTGTAATAAGGCCACATCAATTTGGTTTTCTTCTATTTTCACTTTTAGTTGGTCAGCTACCAGCTTCACTCTTTGTGCGTTCAGTTGAACTATTTTTATTTCATGGTGGTAGTTTATAGAGGGGCCTCTAACCATAGTTCATTCTCATTTGGTATTGGCTTTTGGCTTTCAGGTATACCATACAGTTCCCATCCCTGATTGAGTGTTGATGAGGAGCCTTCACTGCTTTGCAGTTTGCACAGACTGGGAACTGGTCTTTTGCTGGGTAGCCTCTGTACTTGTGCCCTTTCTGGGCACAGTGGCCACATGTTGAATCACGCTGGTTGCATGTGTGTGATGTATGGCCAAAGCGAAGGCACTTGTAACATTTCGTAACTGAAATATTCTCCTTAAACCTATGCCTTCCCCAGCCTATGAAAATGCGACTGTGTTTCTAAGATTTGCCATGCTCGCGTGGAGAGCAGGATTACCCAATTGACATTTGAATGTATTTTAGATTTAGTACTGTATTTTGGGCTACGTCTTCTTCCACAGTGTCCTCAGGTAGGTGCAGACTTTGATTTTTGTGGTAAATTTCCTCTTTGAGTTCTTCTGGGGTTACACCTTGCTGTATGTCAAATAAGACAATTGAGGGTCCATTTTTCTTGGGAGCCTCTGCCTTTAAACTGTACTTGGTCATATTTTCATTACTTAAAATTGTTTGTGCCTCTTCTCTGGAATTGGTTTCAATTACCACACCTGGGTGTCTAGTCTTCCGCATACTTTTGATCTGGATTGTGTTCATTTGGTCTTTTAGATTTTTGGTTAAGGTCTCCTTTACAGCGTCACTTGTGTCAAGCTGCGCGTCTTCTGTCGGCTTAATCAAGATAATATATGATTCTGTCTTTCTTGTTAGTGTTTTGGTTTGGGGTCCATCTGGTTTATGGGATGCTACTTTTGCACCATTCCGCAACGCCTCCGCAAAGGTAGGGGGGCGTTGTTGCATTTGTTTTCCCCCTTTCTCAGGGCGAACCTCCCATTTCGCTTGCAGTTTTTCGTATTCGACGTAGAGGTTTAAAATCACCGTCTCCATCTTGCTGAATATGGTAATGAGGTCAGTGCGGATAGCAGTAGTAATTTTGGATGATTTTCCCACATACTCCTCAAGCGTCCCTCTGATAGCCATAATTTTGTCAACTGGGGTTCCAGTTAGAGGGGGGGGGTAGAGTGGGGTTCGGGTTTGCAGCTGGTTCTGGCACTTCGTTTGTTTCTTTATGTGCATCTTTGTTCACTTCTTTGCTGGACTCTTCAGTCACGTCCGGGTGCGAGCGAATCAATTGTGAATCCTTGGGTTCACAACTGCTTCTCTTTCCCTTTTCTGGGCAGTAGATTTCGCCTAATTGTAGCTCCTCGACAGATAAGTCCGCAGGAGTGGGAGAGATTTGGTCAGTTGTTGTGCTGTCTCTCTCTGTGTTGTTTTTTCCAGCACTTGAAATGCTGCTTTTGCATTGGCTGCAGTAGTATCTAGATCGAGCCGTGGAACTTATCTTTGGAATCGTAGATCTTCCAGAACAGCACTCACCCAGGCTTCTTTTGCAGGGGCCATTACAGATCAAAAAGACTAATATTTTTGCAGCAGCAATCACAAGTTTGTTGGCTTGCGCGACCAGGCATAATGATTATTAAAAGGAGAGAGAATTGGCAAAGAACAAATGTTTAAGGTAGCACTACATTTGGGGCGGAAGGATTCTGCAATTTTTATTATTTTTGTTTATTTATTATTTTTCTTTTATTTATTAGAAAAATTACTGCAAATTCTATTTGCAGTAATTTTTCTCAAGTTTCACAAGTTCCTTAATTTTAAAGTGTTCAACTGCTAGGCAATAAAAGCACTTCCTACTATGTGAGGAGTGTTTGTGTTCAGTTATATTTAGCGTTAACACGACTTTCCCTTCTTTAATTGCCCCAGCGGATAGCCGATGTCCGCTGCAGTGAGACAAAGTACTGTATACAGACCACCTGCCGGTTGACCTAATTTAGGTGATCTCTAAAATGCTGGTCAACGTGACCTTGTGCTGGAAAGCATTCCGCTGGCTGTAATGCTTGGCTGAACAAAATAAGATATGTATTCAAGTTTTTAAATTGAGAATAAAGTTGTTTACCTGATCATTTAGTGGGTACAACTTGCCTCAGGAAAAAGGACATCAGAAACTGATTCGCTGGTTATCAGAAACTCGACAAGATGTTGAGCATAATCCTTTAAACTATTCATTGAACAGGAGCCTGAAAACATGCGACCACACAGTGAAAACCTACTCGTCAACTTTTTCTACCTACTAGGGCAGTTGCTTATAGCCACAGATTATAGTATACTGCCTGAATGTATGCGTATTTATTTCGTGAAGTTTCCGGAAAACTTGCTGAAATACGCCTTGTTGCAATGTGATGCAGCAGCATCTCTGCAAAGCCACTCGTGTGTGTGAAAATTCTTTTGTTTGAATGGCCACTTTACAACCACGAAGCAACAATCAAGAGCTGATTTCTGGTTCCGTTCCTGCCTTGAAGAAGCGGAACATTTAGGTCCATATCACGATCTTACGGATTCCAAGAATATAAGCTGTGGTTGAAATAGTATTGTTAAATATTAAGAAAGATGAATAAAGCATCGAAAAGCAAGCAATTCAAAAAACTAACGAACTGCTAAGAAAGCGATATTTTCAAAAGTGGGTGAAACTACGTTTTTGATACGCTCGAAGAGGGAAAGAGAATAACAGCCTCGATTCGCATATTATGAAAAAAGCGGCACACGCGGCTCCCAAGATAGACAACCCCTCTTGCGATTTGTTCTGTGGATTCTAATAACCTTTCAAAACACGCGATGTTTTTCAGGTTTGAGTTTTGTGAAAATGCTAATCTAATCTAAACTCAGTCACCCTTTCAAATGATTAAGGAAGCAGCTTTCGCTGAATGAAGATTAGATTAGTTGCAGAAAAGAATCGACAGCTGTGATCTCCCAAGCAATTGAGAAGACAGCAGGAATAAAACAAGTTCACTTAATATATTTAATCGTTTTTTTTGCCCTCTTTCTCTGATAAATAGAGGTGAAAAGTAAAATAACTTATTATCTTGTTAGCAATCAGGAATTAATTGATTGGTAACATTTAATTGTAGTTTCTGTTACCGAAGTGACAAAACGTATTTAGGGAATGGTAACTTATAGCTTGCATTTTGCGTCATTAAAAGATAGAAACCACTTTTCTGACCCTCTCGGGCGCCTAAATCAACCCGAAGAATCGTTGAAATCCGCTGATCATTAACCATCCTCATCTTGTTCTCAAACCTACCCATGTGATTTTCTGCTGTTCCTTGTCACCTTTCTACCCATTCTTATTCCAATGGTGGGTGATTTTCCTTCTGCTTGTAAATTTGCTCTTATCCCACGGGATTCTAAAAATAGCTGTAAATCTCGCAGTTCCAATTATCGTTCCAATTCCAGTGCATTGACCTCTGTTCTTTCCAAATTCTTTCATCTTATCAATCTTCTTTCTTTCTGTTCTGTTCTTTCATTCTTCAGTCTTATCAGTCATCACCATTGTAGATTCCTTAGTTTTGATCTACTGGTGATTAGTATTAGTATTAGTATTAGTAACGGCCGCATGGTGCAAGAAAGCCTATGGCTTATGCTGCACCAGCCAAAAAAAAAATCCGAACAAAACAATGATAAAAACAAAATATAAATAAATAAATAAAATAAATAACTAAATAATAATAATTAATAAATAAAAAAAAATATATATATATATATAAATAAAAAGGAAATTAAACCTATCATCCTATGCGCTTCCGTTACCCGAAGGTACTATCCAGATGACCTTTGAATTTTCCCAAACTGTCGGCCTCTACCACCCATGAAGGCAACTTATTCCAGTAATTTATAACTCGCTGGCTAAAATAAAACTTCATGCAGTCCAATCTAAACATCTCCCCCCGTAACTTGCATTTATGTCCCCTAGTTCTAGCATCATTTATAATCTTGAAAATTTTGTCCTCATTCATTTTACTGATGCCTCTCAGAGCCTTATAAACCTCAATGAAATCTCCTCTAAGGTGTCTAGTTTCCGAACTCTGCAACCCACATATTCGAAGTCTTTCTTCATAAGGACGCCCTTTTGCCGATCTCACCAGGCGAGTTACCCGTCTTTGCACCCTTTCAAGAAGCTCGATGTCTTTCTTTAGGTGCGGTCTCCATACTTGAACACAGTATTCCAAGTGTGGTCTAACATAAGCCTTATATAATGGGATTATCACGTCCCTATCTCTACTTGCAAAAGTTCGAGAGATCATCGATAGGACACCATGGGCCTTCCTTGCAACCTGTTTACAATGCTCAGAGAATTTCATGTCTGACCGTATCGTAACACCCAAGTCCCTTTCCTCCAGTACTGGGTTTAGTTGAACTCCACCAAGTGAATAAGTTTTTTTGGGATTACTGTTTCCCAGGTGTAATACCTTACACTTTGTTGGATTAAAGCACAGCTGCCATTTTTCTGACCATTCTTGAAGTCTATCTAGGTCTCTCTGAAGAAGCTCAGCTGATTGTTCGGTGTTACTCATCGCTGGATGAATTCGATAAAACTAAAGCGTTGTTATTGGCACTTCTGAGGCTTTTGAATGGGCATAAACGTTAAAAATGTAATTTGACATAAAACTCTTCCAAACATGCTCCAATCTTCTTGATTTTTGATTGTTTTTGGCAATTGGGTATCCACTTTTATATCTGACCGCTCACTATGGTAGATGGCTCCCTGGTAAGCCGTGTTTCTGTATAGCGCCAAAGCAACTAAACTTATGAGGAATCAATATATTATGTCTCTAAACTGCAGGTAGTTTTGGTAATTTTCTTGTTACTGGATGATAAAACATTAGTTTCTTTTCAAAAAAAGTTGAAAACATCGCATGAGATCGACTAACTCTGCCAAGTTTGAAATTCTCTCTTCTAATTTCCGCTTTAATGTGGGTTTTCGCGAAACTTCAGTTCTTTCTCCTGTTTTTCTCTTATATACCTCTTATATGCGTTCTTCCACTGATTCGAAATCCTTCCCAAAGTTTTGCTGATGAAGCACATTACGTTTTGTGTTTCGGTTTTAGAAACCTCGCACTGCACACACAGCTTCCACTTCTTGAATGATCACAAGGAATTTTTGAATACTGCCTTCCGGTAATTCTCTAAATGACGAAGATAAATTAAATTTAACCCTCCCCCAGCTGAAGCTAAGTTTATCCTGATTTCTCGCAAAGCAGATTTCTAACTTTTATTCTCTCTCTCTCTCTCTCTCTCTCTCTCTCTCTCTCTCTCTCTCTCTCTCTCTCTCTCTCTCTCTCTCTCTCTCTGTTGTCATTAGAAGATCAAAAATATTGTGTGCAAAAAAATGAACACTGAATCGAACCTGAACGTTCAATTCATGTTTTCCTTTTCTTCTAAAGAACTCCTCACTCTACAGAAACACGAAATCCAACGTATGATTGAATATTATTCCCGCATCGGGGGTGGTGAACCCAAATTCGCTGAAGTTTCTACACTCCATTGAAAAGAAGGCGGTCACAATTAATTAATGACCCATCCCATACAAAATTTCTCTGCTCTCTCCCATTGACTTTCAGTTTCTGCTGCCTGCCTTTCAAGAGATGTTCACGTGGGCACCGTTCTTTCGAATTGGCATCTGCATTTACTCCACTCGCTTCTAAATCATCCCAAGCGCGCGCCTCTACCAGTCCGCACCAATTCTCTGTCCAAATCAAAACAGAGGACCAACTGTTCCTTATTCCTTCTACTTCTCTGCTTTGAACAACCTTCCTTCACACGAATTTCCTGAAGCTTGCAATCTACAGAAATCCAATTCAAATGTGAACAAGCATCTTCTCTTCTCTTCTTAGCCTTCAACCCATGCGCAGTATTATGTAATAAAGATGTACCTGTATATTTTTGAGCACGCAAAATAACAAAAAATTCAAATAAATAACGAACGATTTAATACATCTGTTCGTTTTATTGTTTGAATTTTATTTCGAAAAGAAAGAATTGTTTTGAATTTCCATAAATTTCTGAAATCAATTCGCCTGTGATTTCATTTCAGCCCGTCCTTGTATCTCGATTGCAACAGGAATTCATTGGAAAAGGAAGAACTTAAAACACTCTCGTACATAAACCACCACATGACAGGCGTTACGCTATTTATTGCACCCCTAATCACTCTGTTGTTGAGGGAAATCCGGCTATGAATACGCAATTCTAGAAATTGCGTATTGATAGCAAGTGGAGCGCAGCTGCTCCACTTCCTGATGTTTCAACGTAAACTGTTCCATCGCATTTTAATTACCCCAACTGCGGCTTCCTTTTAGTTAGTCTTCCTTTTAAAAGGTTTTCATGATTTTTGCCTTCCAAAAGCTCGGTGTGTCCGTGCAGGCAAGTTGAACGAATGACTTGTGGTTGTAAAGCGATATAAAATGGCATCTTGGCTTCGCACATGCCAACTATCCAATCTGCAAATAACACCGTGCAACATTGACACAAGAACAACTAACTCTGCTACGGGAGGACATTTTTGTGTTTGTGCAGAATGTGAAAGAGTCGATCCACAGATCATAAATCTCTATTAGGGATTATCATGACTTTTATTCTCTCTCTCTCTCTCTCTCTCTCTCTGCCTGCAAAAACACCTGAAGTTATCTTCATCTTGAAATAAAAAGGGGGAAATGATGAAAACAACATCCTCGATTGATATCTGAAGTGTGAAGTGTTAAGAGTTTCCCAGTATTTTCGCATACTGATGGACAGCGAAGAAGATGCATGAACTGCACACACACTGGTCAAAAATACAAACATTTATTCCGTATGGAATCGGCCCTCATTCGTTTTCCGAATGACGTAAATAGGTGTATATTGGCAGGGAGGAAACGCTGAAAATAATTGGAAAGCAACAACTGGTTCCATAAAGTGTAAGGTGTATTTAGTGTCAGACGGCACCAGGAGTTTCCCCCATCTCCGCGTAATTTTCATTGTGGGGATACCAGTTTGCTGGAAATGCCAGAGATAAAGTGTATGGATATTGCGTATGGGTAGTGTCGTGTACCGTTGTTCATCTGGTCGTTTAGCCGCTGAACCCCTGCTGAGGCCCAACTTTGCCCCACCTCCGCCCCGTCTAGACAGACCAGGTATTCAGTAGTTTTAGTTTCACTCTGGCAGGTCCTGCCACTTAATTTCTTGATATTTCTGTGGCTGGGACCTAAACAAAAAATTATATTGTATTATATGTACACTGAGCGATCACTGAATTATGACCATCCTTATTAAAATTGAATGTGACCCGTTAACTACGTGGGATACAAGAGTGCGCAGTTAGTCGACCTACGTAGCATAGATAAGGTGTCAGGGGTTCAGTAGGAAGTAAAAGTCTGAGTGTGATGGGTAAAAGGAAGGATTTATCGGACTGTGATAAAGGACAGATTGTGGGTGCTCTACGAGCTGGTGCCTCGATTTCCCAAACGGCTAAACTGGTGGGGTCTTCGAGAGCCACCGTATTTAAAGCGTACCAGGACTGGCGTCAAAATGGTCAAACAACGACTCGACGGCAAAACTGCAAAAGTCAGCGAAAGGTTGATGTTAGAGGTGAGCACCGGGTCCGACGAACTCGTACAAGCGAACAGGCACAGCACTGTTGAAGAGTTGACTACCCAATACAACATGGGCCAACCCGGAACAATATCTGCCATGACCATGCATCATACGCTCGCACGTATGGGCTACTACGGCATCCTCTCGTAACCAAAGTTCATCGGCGTAAAAGGCTCGCCTGGTGCAAAGAGCATTCAAGCTGGATGTTAGAAGCCTGGAAGAAGGTGTGCTGGTCGGATGAGTGATGTTATTGTTTATCATTATCTGTTTATTTCTCTTTCGAGACACCCATAGACAGCACGTGGTTACAAGGTGTGGTTACATTATATCAGTATTTAGAAGCATATTTACATAATCTTATTTACAATATTTGGAAATGAAAAAACAGAGTATTTGGTTAATGAATTAATTGTTAAGTTGGTTTAGTTAATTGCGAATGGTTGTTAAATGCTAAATATTATTAAATTAGTCTTCTTATTATATTTGTACCTGCCGGTACACATTATCAAAGATTTCTGCCCTATACATTTTGTCTGTACATAGTTTCTCTGCATCTATATTTAAATTATTAAAATAATTCACAATATTTGCTGGTAAAAATCTCCACAGAGAGTTCAATCGGCACTTGAGACTTGGTTCTTCTCTGTTTATTCTGGGTCGTATCATCCGAGGGCGAGTGATCACGTTTCCCACTTTCGGCGCATCTTCTCTCCGTTAGTAGCTTTGCCAGAGTTAAGATGTTTCTGGTTGTGATGATATACTTCCAGGGTGTGATGTCCATTTTGGCAGACAAGACCGCTCTTGAGATGGTAAACGGTTTTCCGGCGATCTTTTTTAGCAATCTCAGGAGCCAGTATTCTACTACTAAGAAGGCCTTGATGTTGTTCTCGGGGGCCGATGACCAGATAGTCGATGCGTACAACGGAATCGGTGTAACGCATTTAATGATGTATTTTTCCTAATGTGTTCGAAGTGAGGTATGAAGTTTAATCCTTCATCCCACTTAAGGCCAAGGTCAACATGTGCGGGGGACTTTTGGACTCTGGTGTTGTTCACAAAAATCATAATTCGTAATTTCATTTTTCTTCTTTTTGTTGTTGAAGGTCATTTGGGCAGTTTTCTTTTCATTAAGTTTCAGGCCAATGTAGAGCAGATATTCTTCTAGCTTCCTTATTGCCTCGTTTGCTTCCTCTGATAGATGGGGTGCAGTTTCTTGTTCTTTAGAGATTACAAAAAAATTAAATCGTCAGCATATGCAATAAATTGTTCAGTTTTGGCCTAAAAATGGGGCTAGTGCTATTGTGAAGAAGGTGGCGGATAATACGGTCCCTTTGGGTAGTCCCCGGAGATACAGTAAGTTGCTGTTTGTTTCCCGTTTATTGCGATAATTTGTCTTTCTTGAAGGTTGTTAATGAGAATGCTTAAAGTGCTTCCTGAAATGAGGAAATACTCCTTGAGGATTACTGTTATAGCCGGAAATACTCCTTGAGGATTGAGCCGTAGTCGAAGGTGCTGCTGCATCCAAGAAAACGATGTCCAACTGTTGTTTATTATTTAAAGCTAGCTGTATTAGGAGTAGAGTCTCCATTAAATTTGTAATAGTCGACCTTCGAGGAAGCACAGAATATAAGTATTCTGGCCTGTCCCCAAAGCAGCGTTGATTGACGGTGTTGAGGATTGCTTTCTCAAATATTTTTTTGCGGAGAGCATCCGATTGCGATGGGCCTGAAATCCCTGAAGTTTTCCCTGCTGATATTAATTTCACGTAACATGTTTCTAGCTCTAGTTTCGTTAGTGTGAGTGGTATCCATCAGTTTTTCAATCATTTTCTGCCTCTTGCGGATGTTTTCCTCACAATTTTTCTGCTTTTCATTCAAAGGCTTTCCGAATGTGACTTCTGTCCACTGTCTAAATAGCTGGTCCGTCATTTCTTTTTTGTTGTTTTTCTTGCTAACTATTCTCTTTCCTTTTTTTAATTTTTCCTTCATAACCTCAAAGTATGCTCCTCTTTTCAGTCGAATGAACTTTGCCCTTTCTCATTTATACGTTGTCCGATCAGTCGGGTGCCCAGTTCTTTTTCACTTTCGGTAGAGCTTTTCCTTCTTTTTAAACATGACTTTAACTTGTGGAGTGAACCAAGAGTTCGCTCTGTCTGAGATCTTTAATATTTTCACTGCTCCTCGACGGGCGATATGCAAGAGTAACCGCGAAATCTCGTCTATGGCTTCTTCAGTGGACATCTTATGTAGACTTTGAAAGTTGCAATGCGCTAAGCATTGCAAGATGACCTCACATTTAATATATTTTGGGGAAAATATCAAATTCGATTCATTACCCTGATGTGTGCCGCAGCCTGTCTTCGAAGAGCAACTTCCATTGAAAGCGCAGAGTGGTCGGAGGCAAACTGTAAGGAGTTGTCTATTCAGGTAACCTCTTGCGCGTTATAATAAATTAAATCCAAGCGCTGTAATCCTCTTGTCGCGGGTGTTGTTAATTGTTTCATTCCGAGTGCTTCTACTGTGGCGTCTAGCTCTGCTTTTGCATCTTTATTCCTCGGTAACCGCATATTCAGATCTCCTAAGATGATTGTGTCAATATTTACGTCAAACGTTGATACCAGCCAGGTAAAGAACTCATTTTCTGATCTCTCTCGTATGTTCTGGTGGCATGTAGATAAGACAAAGCTGTACCTTGTTGTTCTCACCAGAGAATGTGGCGATAACAGCTTCAAAGTTATCAGAATTAGAGCTTTGTTCTTTCACAATCTGGAAGTCGGTTTTATATAGCATCATTACTCCTCCGCCCCTTTTGATCTCTCTCCCTCTACCAATGCACTTGTAGCCTAAACTGTCTACCAGAGAGTTCAGCTGCTTATTATTTTGGAGCCACGTTTGTCAGACAGATAAATGAGTCTTCTGCATTTATTAGAAGACTCTGCAAGGTGTGGAGTTTATTGGATATGCTGCGAACATTTTGTATAAACAGGGAGACTATTGTATCTCCTTTGAAGACTGGCGAGATGTTCGTTAATTGCTATTGTTTTGCTAGGGTGTTCACTGCACTAGTAGTGGGCCTTGTCGATTGTTCTCTGAATCGTTTAACGAGGGTGCCACTGGGCCATATGTTTCTGTTCAGTAGTTGGGCTTCACAATTAATGGGGCAAAAGATAGTGAAGGAGGAGTAGGCAGGGTGTCTGGTTCGTACTTGACGTACCTCAACATCGATACCAATTCCCTCAACACACATTTCTCTGATGACAACGGGAGTAATTTTGGGGTTGCTTCGCGACACAAATATTTTCCCTCTCGTTTGAACCGAGGTGAGGTTGTATCTTTTGGCAAGACAAGGACGATATCCTGTGGGTAACCTCGGCGAGGAAACAGGAATTTTATGCTTAGGATCGCCGTTTGGTCGCGTTGCATCATGTTGCTGATTGGTAAGTAGTGGGTGGCTTTCTCTTTTAGTGGAACTTTGGTCAGCCGATTTTGATGAGAGGGTAACCATCTGTGCGTAGGTAGGTTGTTTCAGTGCATATGGCTCTAAGTTGAAGCAGTGATTCTTATCTATGCAGGGTTGGCTTGCGGGTAACGCAGTGCTAGCGACAGATGTCTCTGCACTCTTGTATGTTCTGCAGTCTGGATTTCTTCTGTTCGGGAAGTAGTTTTTAGTACTTTCCACAATTTCAGGGCGTATCTGTTCTCTGCGGGGACCTGCTTCGTGCAATACTGTTTTGAAGTCTAACTTCCTGATCCAAATTACTTTCTTTATTCTGGAGGTCATTGTTTTGCATATCAGTGCAACGGTGAGGAGTTACGAAATTGCCCTCTTCCAAAGTATTAAATATTTCTACCGATGCATTATCCTCTCTTCTCGAAGGGGGAAGGTTTCATTTTTCCTATAGGCCATTGCTGTGGTTCCTATTTGTTTACTCTTTACACAACATTTTCCCAGGAACCCTTTCCTTTTGCTCAGTGACAAGCGAGAGAGGCTTGAATACCCCGAGCATTGCAGGCATATTCTGTGCTTTGATTTGCTGCAGTTTAAAGTATCATCTGCAGAATTATGACAGAGTCACAGGTCCCAGTAGTTACTGTGAGTGTTGTGTTCTTAGTCTAAGTCATTATTGCCGTTAGCAAGCAGCTTCCTGTTATTGCTGAATTAAAAGATTAAAAGAATTAGAGTCCCTGAGGAAGGGTGGCGGAGGTTTCGACTCCTGAGGCTAACTAGTCAAATAGCTCTATTCATGCAGGATCAACGATAACCTTGAAACAAGGTCAGGCGGTTTTATGGCCAACGTCCATAGTTCAATTACTATTAATATAAAAATATTAATAAATAATTACCTGATTAAGGCACAGGTCAAAGAAGAGTATCACTGTGTAACTGGTATCCTTAGGATCATGTAGATAATTCACATGGAACTGTTCATACAGAATTTCATTCAGTATTAAGCCATACATGGAGCACATAGAGTTTGTGTCCGCACCGACGCTCAAATCACCTTTACTATGACTGTGCTTTACGTGCCCCTTTATTAATAATAATAATAATAATAATAATAATTAAGGGATAAGTGATGACACAACGGTTACGACATTGGACTAAATGATGATGGACCCGGGTTGGAGCCCCAGCTTGGGTGAGCGAACACGTGTCCGTCACACTGGAAGACCGGCATAATAATAGTACTAAAAAAAATTAAAAATAATAAAAGGAAACAAATTCGCGAAAGTCACATCAGCAGACCTACCTACGAAAGGTCGAATTCACGGCTGAGGCAAATAGGGAAGCCATCTGGTGGCATTTCAAAAAACTACTAACACTACCATAGGGCGAAAGGCAAAGCTAAACAGTTACACCTTCATACACTGCTGGGAAAAATGAACAGCACACGTAGAAAAAGTGATGTAACTCGTGCAGCTTGCGATGAAGCGAGACAAAATTTGGTATGGCGGTGTATCATAGAACACCGATGAAAAGGAATCAGGGACATTTATATGAGTTGTTTAAAAATAACCAAAAAGGTCACATTGCAGAAGACGATACAAGAATCTCAAAAATATGGTCACATGACAACAGTACGGCATATGATCCCTCCAAACAGCTAAAGAATCATCACAGCGGTGAATCATGCTCGATATAAAGGTGTCTATAAGATTCTGTGGTAAGAGATGCCATTCTTCCCCCAGGGCAGACCACAGCTCACCAAGTGACACAATAGTTGTCTGTCGGCGTGCAATGCGACATCCAAGGGCGTCCACACATACTCGATCGTTTTTTTTTTAGTCTGCTGATCGTGCTCGATATCCACGACAATGGTGGACATCTTTTGTTTCAAGGTATTCCTCCACTTGAGCTCTATGTGCATTGCGTAGTCTTGCATGAAAAGAAAATCTGGGTCACCGCACTCCTGAAAAGTCGCACATGGGGTTCGAAGATGTGTTCTAGGTACCTCTGCGCAATTACGGTGTGCCTCTTAACAATATGAAGAGGGATGCAGCCGTCGATCATTATTCGGCCCCACACGAGAACACTGCCTCCACCGTAAGTGTCCTTTTCTCTGACGTTGGAAGGATGGTACCGCATTCTTTGTTGTCTCCAGATTACATAACGCCTAGAATCTGTTTGCAGGCTAAATTGGATTCATCAGAGAACTGAATTGTACCCCATTTGTTAGAGCTCGAAATTACATGTTCATGCAAAGGTTTAAACGAACTCTGGAGTGGTTTGTGGCTGACGGGACACAAACTACTAGCTTCCTTGAGTGCAGTGTCCAACTGAATTGAGCCTTCTTAACGCAATCCGGTTAGAAATGTTTTCGTCTTGACTTAGCTCTTGGCCGACCTTTACCAGCTCTTTCGTGTCTCTTCAAACTGCGTGTGTAAACTAAAACTAAACTATATTATATTAGGGCCATGTGGAAAGTAACTTTACACTACCCATGTGTATTGTGTCTGTGAATTGTCTGTGCTCTCTGTTCGATTTGTCTGCTTTGCTGGATGCAGGATGATCATTCAGACGGGGTACACACATAGACCCCACCAGATAGTCAGGATACTACATCAGAAGAAAGGAAATACCAGTTGACCAAAGAAAGTGTACCTTACTGCAAGTACGAACCCCAGGCACTACTAAAGACCCAATCCCACAAACGGTACTGGGACCGTGATATAATAACCGACAAGACAATCCCACACAACAGACCGGGCATAACTCTTTCAACTCCCTATCTGATTGACATATCGGTACCCAACACTGGCAACCTCCAGATAACCAATGATAAAAAGAGCTGAAAGTACACAGACCTAAGACTGGAGATAAAAGACATGTGGTACATGCAACAAGAAACGACCACCATCCCATATCAACCACAGGTATGGTGCCAAAGACCCTACACAACAGCGTACGATGTAGCAGCAATAGGTCTTCCAGAGAACACCTACAAGGAACTCCAGAAGGTCTAATCCCGAACACCAGTAGGATAGTGACAGAGGTCCTCGACCAACAATAACACCCGGTTATAAAAACCACTTTGTGCACTTGGTACCGGTGATCGTCACGAAGTGGACCTTCCATCAGGGAGAAATAATATAATAATAATGAAAGACAGAAACTGCACGTTCAGGATAAATATATTTTCTAAATAATAAAACAATAATACTCACATACACATTCACTTGAATATGTATGCGAGTATCTCAACTCTCTGACTATCCTACGAGTGTTCAGGATTAGACCGTCTGGAGTTCCTTGTAGGTGTTCTCTGGGAGACCTATTGCTGCTACACCTCCTCATATATGAACGCATGTACACACTCTTACACCTACATCCGCAATGCACTCGATGATCCTTCAAGGGGAGTGGGCGGTACAACAGCGATATATGCAAAGCAGGAATAACTTCCGGCAAAGAGAAGGTTGCTGTTCTTTCTTTCTTTATGTGTGTGTGTGTGTGTGTGTGTGTGTGTGTGTGTGTGTGTGTGTGTGTTTGTGTGTGTGTGTTAAAATTACCAGCGTCGGTAGTCAGTCAAATTAAACTCAACTTTTATGTGTTTTTCTTCACTGACACTTTGCTGTTTGATAAAAGAAATGAATCTCTTTGTCACGTTGCTCTGAGTATTTCCTTTTCTCCTGTTTATGATCCAGGACGATACCACATGATGTTAGAAAGATTTGAAATACACGAAACACAACAAAACGAGGAAAGGACGCAGTTTTACAGTGAATGGAGAGTTCCCAGAAGGTGCAGTGATAAGATTGTCCTGTAGAGTACAATGACGCGATATTTTTCTTAAATTCTGGACGGTGTTCAAAATACGACACCCTCCTCTGTCAGGAAGAAATTCAGATTATTAAAACTGATTTGAGGATCGTCTAATTTAAGGTACTTTCCTGTTTACGAAATAAGGTACTTTGCTGTTTCCCATTTCAGAAAAAAATGCCCCAAAATAATATTCATTATTTAGAAAGATATTTAAAAGAAACAGCAGTCAAACATAATCGCAAAGGGGCAGCGCTAATGATAAAGCAGGCGAGTATAAACTTATGTAAAGTGGGGTTTCAGGACTCAGGAGCACAAACTGAAAAGAGGAACACAGGAAAGGAAACTATCGAAAGATATCTTGTGTAGCCTGATCATCAATGAATTTTCAACTGTCTACTTCTGTAATCTATTTGGTTTTCATTCATTTTTCAGTGCGCAATCCTTTAAAACCAGATTCTGAATAAAAAAATTAACAATCAAATTACGTTATTTTTTTTCTCTCTCTGAAAAGAAACGAATCCCTCTCAACACACTCGAAGAATCGTCTAAATTTGAATGTGTTGAATCCGTCTATACCAGATCTAAGCCGTTATAGGCTTTTGTCCTGTTTTTCTAGTACAGAATTGATTGATAAAACTAAAACAAATTCTGAGTTCGAAACAAATTCAAATTCTGCGCAAATAAGTTCTGACGGAAGAAAGTCCACGAGGCACGTGCATAGCAAGCCTGGGTATTCTTCCCCGGTATGCAAGTTTGTTGATGGAATAACTGGAATTTCTCCAAATTAAAAAACAGAATAAATTTCCTTCAGAAACGGCCACTATCGAGAATTCCTCGATTTTATGTCGAAATTGAAACCCTTTTTAGACCGATGACAATAATATAGCTACAACATCATCACTGAGGATTCAGTAGAGGCCATCAGTGAGGTTATAGAAGCAATCAGAAAAGAAATGGAAAAGGAAGAACATGTTCAGTTGTATGGCCTCAAAAAATGGTGCTCTCTGGACTCTTGCTATTCCGCTTCATTGCATTAAAAATGATTCAGAAACAAGTTGAAAATCTTATTGAACTGGTCCTTGATTATTTCTTCAGATTCCAAATAATAGAGGTCTGCCTCAAATGCAAAATACCTCTATTTAGAGAGCTGCAAAGCGGTTTTACTGGACAAACCCGCTAACTAATCCGTCATACTGCAGTGAGTTTTTGACGTAACTTTGGAATGGTTCAAGTTCCGTCGGAGATTTCAGAAATATGTTAACACCACTTCGGGGGAGACTTTGATTGGAACGTCAAGGAAGAGGAGAGCGTTTGTCCCCTTGAATAATACAGAATTTTCATCCCGCAAAACATGCATATCAGCTATTCAACACGTTCATCCAAATACATTCATACTCACTCACATTGCGCCTCCGTAGCCAGGTGGGAAGGAGCAGCAGTGCGTAGCACACGCTTCTTGATTAGACCGGGGTTCGAGCCCGTGACCCCCAAATACGGAGGAATGCGGAAAGGTCAGGAAATAACCAACCCGAGCATATCCCCGGAGCAATATGGTCTCGTTGCTAATGCTCCTAAAAACCAAACAATAACTCACTCACATATTCGTCCGCCAATATTAATGGGTAAAATCGTGATTTGTTAGATTCGAATCTTAAATTGCATATGACGAAACTGAACTCTTTGCCTAAATCTCCAAAATAACGAAACAACCAAACCCAGGGTGTTGATACAATAAAATCCAAGGTGAGAATTAAAAGCAAGTGTTCTATTGAAGTCTGAATTGCATTTATTGTGATTTTAGGAGAAATCTGATATATCTGACCGATCGTCACAATCAGCCGAAATCGAAATTACAGCGCTCAATTTATATGAATAATTTATATGTAGATGTAAAAACTGTTGTCCAACTGAATTGGAATCTGTTCTTATTTTTTTGAAAAATTTGAATAAAATGAGTAAATCTGGGATGAATTTCAAAATGGTTGCTGATGGAATGCTTTTGGTTGTGCACATTTTCTACTCTGTCTGGTGGATTACGGGTTGTAGACTTGAAAAGATTCTCCTTTGGAACAGATTTGATATTTACAATAACCTGAAATAGCTCCTACTAGAAGGCTTCGGAGAAGAGCAAATTATTAGTCCCCAATTTCCAGATCCCTGGCCTACAACGCCTATCAACATTTTTGCACCAGACCTTTGGTTGTTTCTATAATTTCTGTGTTTTCGGAGATTTTTCGGATTTGGAGGACGGATTGTGCCGCAGGAAGTGAAAACTACATTGACAATTTGATGGCTGCTGTGGAGAAACCAATTTTTTTTTTTTTTTTTTTTTTGGTAGTTGTTGGCGCATCGGCTTCTGTGGCCATAATACACCTCCCAAGGTTTTTTCAGTACTTCGATCCAAGCCAGAGGCGAGATTCGAACCCGCGACCTTTCGGTTGCCAGGCAGGCACTTTACCCACCTGGCTAGCCTGGTCGGCGGAGAACTCAATGAGCAGTCTTTATTGCTAATCAGAAAATAATCGTTGGCAAGTGCAGATCAGATCTTCAATAGAATTTGGTGAAAAAAATGATCTATGTGCTATTTTTCTGAATTAATCACTTGGCATATGCCCTTGTGGTCATATTCGAACTCCTATTTATTATTTTTTAATTCGACATTACTTATTTCAAAGAAAGAAACCGTCTTTTCGAGTATTTTAATTTTAAAAAGTGGGAAAGGACTTTATAACCACCCTGTACATATAAGGTGTTTAGTCTACACCAGTTCTGTTTTAATATATCTCTTACTGTATAACTTAGCCACGTTGCAGTGACGAGTATTTCGTACTACGTTCCATTACTCTCTTTAATGCGTAATGAAGATCGTTAGTTTATTTATTCACGTGACCTCTTTCATCGAGATTCGCTTTCTGCACTGTTTATCGGCAACACATTCCTATAAACGGAATCTCGAATATTTGTACTGTGGAGTTAGTAGAAACCATCAGCTTTTCTAACCATCAAAGCCAGAGGGTACGATCGATTCTTCCCTTTCACGGTTTCCCAGGCATTGCATGACTTTTATTATTGAAGACTGTCAGAAACTTGAATGCAGAATGCAACCACAATTGGATTGTGTTTCGAGCAATTGAATGTGTTTGTTTCATCGTTTGCATTTTATTTCTAAAAGCAAGAATTGTGTTTCTTTTCCACAAATTTATCTAATTATTTGTGTTTTATTTCATTTCAGTCTCTGTATTTCGATTCCGGCAAGAATGCTTTGGAAGAGTTAAAACAATCTCGTACATAAGCCACCACATGACAGGTGCCACCACTATTTATGGCAACTGTAATCACTCTGTTATTGAAGGAAATGCGGATATGAATACGTAATTTATAGAGCACAGCTGCTTCACCAGCGAGTGTTGGAATCCATTCGAACATAAACCACCACATGACAGGTTTCACGCTATTTATTGCAACCCTAATCACTCTGTTACTGAGAGAAATCGGGAAATGGATACGTCATTTCTAGAACCCAGATACTTCACCAGCTAGTGTTTCCACATGAACTGTTGCACAAACCCCTGATCGCATTTGAATTATCCCAACTGTCAACGAACTTCATGATTTCTTTGAAATCGTCCGCATGGTTTTGTCTTCCGAAACCTCGGAGCTTTCGTGCAGGCAAATTGACCGAATAACACCTGGTGTAACAGAAATATAATAACACCTGATGGCTTTGGCGGATAGTAGTCGCTGCCAACTAACTAATCCCGTGTATGTGACACTCTCACGGGAACGACTAACTCGGCCACAGGTGGCCATTTTGCCTTTCTGCAGAATGTGAAAGGATCGATCCGCAGTTGTTAAATACTTCCTCGGAATTATGTTGATAAACCGTGTTTGTGCACTACCCATTCGCAAATTTTCTTGAAAGATATTCGTCTTTTTCGGCTTCCCTTGTCCTCTTTTCGGATTTTAAAGATACCGCATAAAGCTTCAGAGGAAAACGCACATAAAATTCTTCCCGGATGGTGTATATGATGCCATCTTTGTTTTATTTATTTATGCAGTGCTTTCTGCTCGGATGTGGATAATTTATGATGCCCTTACATCCTTATTGCATTAAATGACCTCTCGAAGTTTGTCTTGTGCCATTAGATATCCACGCGTGTCAATTTTGTTGTTCCCTTTTTGAGATTGGAGGAATTCACAAATTTCGTCAATGTCGACAAGGGTGATGAGCTAACACCGAAAGGTTTTATCTTGTACACGCTTTTTTATGGGCCCAGTGACCAACTTACCTACCGAAATATCCTCATCCTTTTCCAATGCATTTGCCAAAAGGAAATACCCAAATAAATGAGAAGAATGTCTCACAAAACTAGGGGAAAAAAACCTTAATTCCAGAAATTTTAAATCTGGTATTACAGTATTTTTGGTATTATAATTTGTGTGGATTTCTTCTCCTTGGTATTAACATGGAATTACGGCTATCGAGTTTTTGGTTTGTCGGGATTATGGTCGGCATCCACAAGACAGTACAATTAGTTTTAACATCGTTCTCCGATGTTTCATTTAAACTCGTTTGAATACATAAAATTAGAATGATAAAGGATTTCTACAAGGACCTAAAAAGGATCTTTACTTCATCAATAAATATGGAAGGATTCTTTTCTCCTTTCTTTATGACCTCTTTTTGACACAAACAGTTTTATGGTTGTTGATCAATGATGTTGAAGAAACAGTAAATGCAGCTGTTCTATTTGACTCATTGACTGTTCTGGCTTAACTTCACAACTGATTTAAGATCGCGCATCTTCAAAATTGGGAATATATTTCCAATTATAACAACACCAGTTAAGATCTCAGCAGTCCTCCTTTCATACCACTGCTCTGCCAAGCCCCACAATTAAAGCACCACCCCGCCATGATAAGAGTATCCTGAGTCCCCTATACGACGGTCCCCATAAAATACCAGTCCATATTTCTTTAGGAAGTCATGCCGTTCGCTCGAGAACATGCCAACTCAGAACACCTCCAATCAGGACGGAAGTTCGTCGAACACCTGTCATCAGGGTGTACTTCCAAAATATCAGGTCCATCAGGAACAAACTAGACTCAGCAGAACAGATCTTCCTCTCCCAGGTTGCTGACGTGGTCTGCCTCGCAGAAACGTGGCTTCAACCTAATGAAGACACACTCTTCTGCTCAGCTATTACTGGTTACCACATGCTGTCTGCCTCCAGGGAGCAATCTAGAGGCGGTGGAGTAGCCATACAGTACAACACCTCCCTATTCTCATATGAGAATTCGACCTCAACTAAAACAAGCTTTCGAAGCGATTATAGTCTCGCTACGCTTCCACTCCAGCCACATTGATATCGCATCTGTGTATATTCCCCCCAGGGCCTACAATTGAAATTATTGAAGATCTAGGGAACTGTCTCTTAAACCATCTTCGTCCGTCTGCACAACGCCTTGTTTGTGGTGATTTTAACCTGCTTCCAAACCGATACCACCTCTTTATCAGGCCCTGCAAGTTTTTCAAATCCATCAACATGACACGGATCAATAAGAACCCCACCAGGGGATAGAACCTATTGGATCTCGCTTTTGCTTCAACACCATGCACAGCTGAGGATGATCCCATCGCATTCTTCCAGTCCGATCACCAGCCCATAGTTTTGACATGGTCATTGCAGGTGCCAAACTTCAACATCCCTGACAACAAAATAGTCAAATACGTTTCAGCACCTAAATACCTTAATCCTCTTCTCTGTGTAGAAGCAGCATCCTGCATTCCTTGGGATGTCCTCATTGATTGCGACCTCAGCCTCGCAGTGACACTCTTGTCTAACTGGATTAAATCCGTCACCAACTATGCTGCCACCAAACGAGTAACAGTAACTACCCGTTCCAGATCGTGGTGGACTGCTGACCTCAACAACAACTTCAAAATGAAACAAGTCCTACATAATAAATGGAAACTATCGAATGGCAGTCAAGACAGAATCGCCTTTTCCCGCACCAGAGCCCATTTTAATCGAAAGAAAGCTGCTACAATCCAAGTAAATCTTAACCACACTGTGAGGAAAGGAAAGCCATTCTATGCTGCCCCACATGGTGGATTCAGTCATACGCTTGATCCTCAAGAATGGCTCAAATACATCGCCAGGTTTTCAGATACAACCAGTCTCATCTACAGTTGTCCAACCTGACTATGAAAACCCTTCAGATGTCCTAGGGACTATCCAAATCACGAAACAGGAGCTCATACGTGCCATCAATTCCCTTCCCACAACAGCCACTGTTGGGGAGGATGGAATTCCGCAATTTATGATCAAATGCTTGAGCACATTCATCATAGACCCTCTTCTCTCGATCTGCAACAGATGCCTAGCTGAGCATTATTTCCCACCCCAAGTGGAATAAGTACAGAGTATACCCCATCCCTAAAGACCAATTTGCCACAAACGTCAGCCAGTTCAGACCCATACCAGTTGCCTCTTGTCTGTTAAAAACGCTTGAAAAGGCTTTGCTACCCACAATCACTCAACAGACACCATCTGAAATCCACTATGCAATCGCAGGAAAATCATCAATCACTAACTTGGCAGCCACCACAGAACGCATCCTCTCAGCATTCGAACAAAGAGCTGAGCTAGCAACCACATATCTCGACATAAGCGCAGCCTTTGATGCCGTGTCTATCCCGGCCTTGCTCCTCCTACTTAAGGAGAAATTTCAATTTCGAGGTGATATGCTGTGCTTTTTGGAATCTCTTCTCTGTCACACGGTACTTATTCTCCATCGGTAACAATACACCCTATCTTGCGACATTACTGCTGGAGTACCGCAGGGCGGTGTCCTATCCGGTGTCCTGTCACAGCTATCATCGTGCCCATTATTGCCTCAACGAATGGTCTCCTATGCTATGCCGATGACCTAAAACTGCTTACTCAAATTAAACCTGGCGACAACCCGTTCAGCTCAGCAACAGGATCAATTTCCAACTTAAGGATCTATAATTGTACCTGGCAAACTTCAATCTAAAAATCAATCCACTGAAGTGTGCTCAGGTTATATTCTCACTTAAATCCATGCCGACAGTACTCAACGCTTCACTTGCAGGGATACGAATACCAAACGTACCCTCGCACACAGACCGCGTTCTGTTTGACCAAAAGATGTCCTTTGTCAACCAGATTGACAAAATCAGTACCAGATTTTCTCGTCTATGGTTGATCTCAAAGCAGCAGCTGCTACACGTCCGACATCCTGTCACTGTTAAAAGGTTCATCACCTGCACTGTCGACCCCGCCATTCTCTATGGTGCAGAAATATGGGCCTCTGCTGCACCTACAAACCTCCGGCGGGTGTACACCGCTGAATACTGGTTACTGAAATTGGCCAATAACAAGCTTCGGCTACCTCCCGCTACCACAACCACCATGATGGCAAAAGCACTCGGCCTCCCGAGGTTAAAGTTCCTGATCGTGGAAAAGAGGCTGGTCTTCACAGCCAAACTCATCACAGGCCAGATATCATCTCCAAATATTTGGAACGCCTGCTCTTGGAGGATTCCACAGCCAAGCCTAAGGTCGGTACCAGCACTCGTGGCTCACCACAACAGGCTTGTACTCACTGAGAGATTTCTTCCCAAGCAGATGCTCGCTGCCCTCAACCGTGTGGACGCCGACATCGACAGCATAATAAGTAAGAAGAAGGACAGACACAACTTTATCAAAGCCCTTGAACCCTGATATTTATTTATTTGTATTTCTTATGTATTTATTTCTGTATTTATGTCTAGCTCTGTGTTTTTATGCTGTATTTGTATTTCTGTTGCATTTGTGATCGGCATTTTGTAGCCTTTTTGTATGTTCGCTGTATTTTGTAGCCTTTTGTATTTGTACGCCGTACTTATCTTATCTATATGTGAACCCCTGGCGCTCGTCGCCGTGATGGGATATTGTGCTGTACCTCTACTTCACAATAAAGATTTATTTATTTATTTATTTATTTATTGAGAAGTGAGGGGCTAATCTCTATCTTCTTATCTGGTGCCTAATGTTGCCTGGATGTCCTGGAATTGATTGGAAGAATGAGGGCTACTGGTAGATGGCCTGACATGAAGGCTGTTTCAGGCTGGCTGTCAACATGACGGTTTCTGTTGCAAATAATAGGTCTAACAGTTTAGCGCCTCTGGTAGAGGAAAAATTCTGGAGGGTGAGACCTACTGCAGCCAGATTAGAAGATAACAATCAGCAAAGATTGTGTCGGCCAGAGGTAATATTACGAACTCCCGCCGTTATTAGTTGATAAACTACTAAGCGCCAGATAGCCAAGGGTTTCCACTTCTGACTGCGAGAGATTCAGGGTTTTTAATGGCTCACACTGCTAGCCTTCCACCCACTAAGTGGCAGTGAATAGCCAAAGCACTACTCATGACAATTCACTTCTCTTGTCATAAGTGCTTTTCGCACGGATTAGTAACGCAGTTTAATGGTAAACCACGATCAGACCTTGGCACAGAATGCTGCAATTCTTTTCTAGCAAACCAGCCTAAGGAGTACATGCAAATTACAAATATACTGACGCCACAACCTCAACACATTCCTTTGCAGAATGTTATTCTTGCAAATACATGAAAGTGGTGTTATATTTAGCAATTAATGTAATATACACTAGAAATGATTTATTCATTAAATGAATGCGAAGAGTTGATAAACTACAAAGCGCAGTAGGTGTCCCGTTGACTTAACGCTTAATTCGTTACATTTTTGAAAGATTTGTTATTAGTCAACTAAACAAATGAAAGTTATATTCCTGAAATATAACGAGTACAGAAATCATTGTTATTATTCAGTTCTTTCAATTGAGAATCAAAGCGAGTAATTTGTGCGAAAATTAGTTTTCATGTGCTCTGCTTAAAGTGAACTACAGTCAAAGAAGAATTGCTCCTTTGGAATATATCGAAGTTTCCTTGAGGTATAGGTTGCAAAAAGTGAAACCCCTGAAGGAAAAGGGTGGATGTTTACAGGTAAACGCCAATAAATCTTTATTACAGACATTAACTGTAAACCCGCCTGGGAATCTGCTAAATGATCGAGTACTGTTTGTTCCTTTGCTAAGATGAATTTGAGTAGTTTTTAAACAATTATATTTCTTTTCAGATTGAAATAGAAACGGCATCCAAAACAAAGAAATTAAAACAAAACTAATGTGAAGATAAATAGGCAGCAAGCTCACTTAAGTTATTCACAAGACACTACGTCCAGATTTAAAGCTGAGGGTTGAATGAACTGTAAATTAGCATTCCTTCACACTTATAACAAAGAAAAAACCTACATATTACTAACAGCAATCTTATTCAAATTTCAGTTACAATTCTTGTGGCTCCACTTCAAGACTTGTGACGTAGTTACTTCCTCCTCTACCCATGGAGTGATGACGGGTAGCGCATTGTCCAACACGGTTGAAGACAAGCGTAGGTGTGAACTGGAAACTGCAGCGAAGACATGACTGCTTCACTAGTTGGCAAGTGATTAGGATGAATAGAAACAAATCACACTTAGTTTAAGTATAAAATTGTGGCTGCACTGTAAAAAGTTAGCTAGAATGCACAATAGAAACCGGCACAATAGAAACACTTCATATAGTGAAAATCCGGAAGGGAGGGATTCGATGTACTGAAGGACAGTTTTTAATACGAATTTTTCCCCTCATGTACATAACTGAACAGCGGTTAGAAACTAGCAATTGCTCCTGCTGTTTTGAATGTCACGTACCTCATGGTACAATGATGCTGGATATTTTCAACTTGCTAATGCACTCCACGGAAGGACATTTGGTACATGCATGCAGTAGCGAAAGAAACGGAACGATCTGTGGAAAGCGGAATGAAGAAATATGCTAAAAGGTTTATGCTTCGCAAAATGTTCTTACCTCCATTCGCACTTAATGGACTCAATCAGCGAGTCCTGAAAAGTCACAGCAAAGTCTGATCACGATATGCAAAATGAAGAAAATAAAATTCTCCTCTAGTGACTATCGCTTGGCACCCGGCGCCTGTAATCTCGCAAGTGACGCACTGGATTGAGTCCATGCTCTCTCGCGCAGTGTGGAAATTGAGTAACACTGTCTATGTGGACAGGACTTTATGTTTTATTTTTGTACACCATGACTAAATTAGTCACTTTGCATACGCTGTATACCGACTCTCATTTTCTAGAAATCAAAAACAAAAGAAGAGACAGAAGTAACGCGACAATCCATGGAGATCCATACGGGATACAGATGTCATCCATTCCATGTGGGGGTACACAACCATCCATCGAAAGCCAAGTACACCACTTGGCTTAATGGCCCCCAAATGCATATAAACAACTGAATCGGATAGCGAGATGAAATCACGAAGCACTCTCAATGAGTTCACTCCGAAGTTATCGCAGTTCCGTTGACGAGACTGGCATAAGTGTAGGGCCAACAGCCATCAGGAAATTTTCTATAATGGGGTACACAGTTGCTACTAAGCCGAAGCTGTCTCAGAGCAATGCACATCACCGCCAATCGTAGTGCAAAGAATGGAAAAATTGAGCATTGCAGCAGTTTCGCAACGCGATATGAAGCATCGCCGCTACAAAGTCCACGAACCAAGTTGTTTGGTTGGTTTTAATGGGAGTTTATTGGCAGAAGGGCAACTAAGGCCAAATTCTGTCTGTCACAGTCATTCTGCAAATGAAATCATTCCTGCCCCCTTTTTTTTCAGTCATGTGTCAGATAAGTTCATATATAGATAAATTTGTTTAAAAAAAAATAAATAGCTCTGACAGATTTGCATCATCACTGAGAATATGCTTCATCTCTAATGAATTGTTTTGGGTTAAAGCTGATTCCAAATTTGTTAATCGAGTAGCATGATTTTGGGGACACTCGAGGAAAATATGTTTCACTGTTAATAGAGGGGGACAATCACAACAGTGAGGAGGTTGATAAGCTGTCATCAAGTGAAGGTGGGTAAGATAGGTGTGCCCAGTGCGTGTCCTTGCAAGGACAGCCTCTTCTCGTCTCTTTAGTCGTGAACTAGATTTTCAGTATTGTTGGTTTTCTTTATTTGGAAGAGTTTATTGCGGATCTGTTGCTGCCATACTGATGCCCATTGGCCAATACGTAACTGTTTTATGATGAGTTTGGGGTCCATATAAGGAATCGAAGCAAATGAAGACACGGGATTGAGTGGACGTTTTGCTTCTTGGTCTGATTTCTCATTTTCCTGGATTCCAGCATGCCCAGGAATCCAGCAGAACCTTACCGCTGTGTTGTATTCTGTGAGATTAATTAACTGTGCTCAGATTCTTTCAAAATAGGACGAGAGTTCGGAAACTTACGTTGTAAAGAAGTTACTACGCTCAAGGAATCTGTATAGATTATTATTTCTTCATTAGACCTGATGTTGCCGCGTTCAATAGCCCATTTTTATTGCGTGGAGTTGAGCGGTGTAAATACTGCAACTAGGGAAAAGTTTTTCAAAGATAGCACAAAAGTGGAAAGAACCACTGCAGCACCTACGCCTGTATGAGATTTGGATCCATCAGTATATATTTGCAGACAGTGTGTGTTTGCTGATGCATGGGCTGAATGTAGCTGCTGTATATTTTGATTCTCCTGCGCCTGTTTTCCTGACATCTGAAAACAGTCATCACACAAAGCTTTGATGTGGACCATGGCGGCTCCGTTTCTCTGGTATCCGGATGGATTTTGTCTACTGGGACATTCCAATTCTGCCCTACATTAATCAATCTGATTCCAGCAGCTCTATTTTCATTTGGTTTATTCCTGTAGAAATTTAGGAAATACGGGTTAAAGAAGTACGGCCAGAGGGGATGTGAGTGTAGCCTCCGAAGTTTGGCTGCCTACGTAAGCAGCAGCATCTGTCTCCGAAAGGAAAATGGAGGTTCATGAGCATCAATATACAGAGAATGGACTGGAGACGTTCGGAAGGCAACTAGAGCTATTCTAAGTGCATTGTGTTGAATGGTATTCATGGACTATAAAGCTCATTTTCTAGCTGAGTTATATACGGGTGCACCATAACCTATTCTGGATGGGATTATGGTTTTATACAGGTGAAGAAGGCAGTATAGGTCACGAACGATGCCATGACGCCATGTGGTTTCAAAGGCTTTCTTTATATCTAAACTCACCATGACCAAATATTCGCTCTTTATGAATGCATTTCGCACATTTCTCTCAGCTTTTATCATAAAGTCTAGGGTAGATCTGCTTTTACGAAATCCAAACTGATTGATCGTTGTTCATAGCAGTTTGAGTTTCCAGATAACAAGTGATGCAACTGTGTACCATTTTTTCCAGAGTCTTACCCAAGCAGCTAGTAAGTGACATTTGTCTATAATTATAGCGCATCTGATTGGTCTTTTTCTGGTGTTGGAATGGGTAGAACTACAGAATGTCGCCAGAAAATGGGAAAGTAATTTGAGACAAATATTCGATTGAAATGTTTTAAAGAGAATAACGATTTCTCTCATTCAGATTCTTTAACGTTATGTAGTATATGCCGTCTGGACCAGGTGCACTATTAGCTGATTTCTTTATAGGCTCTTCTAATCCATACATGGTTAGTGGTTCTTTCTAAGAGCTGACTTCGTTCCGAAATTTATTTTATATTTTTCAGCTATTGATTTGGCTTTTAGGAAAGTTGTATCATATGCCCTTGAGATAGTATGGTGAGCAAAACATTCCAAGAGGATGTTTGCAATATCCTCAGGAAGAGTTTTCTCCTGTCCTTTATAGACGATGATTGGGGAAGAAATTGATGGAAACTTACCAGTAAGATAATGAGATTGACAGTGGTTGGATTCTTTCGAAACTGATTCCATGCCTTGTTATTTTCTCTCTTAGCAGTGTTACATGCTGAATTCCACCAGTATTTTTTTTTTTTTTTTGTGTTTGGATCCTTTATTTGAAGTTTGAGGAATGGTAGTAGCAGCAGCTGCCAACATTTGTTCTGTGATGTGTTTAACGGCATCATCTATGGAGTGATGCTGGATGTATATTTATTCCAGTCAGCTTTGGAGAATTTCCATTTAGTTCGACCGCTTTGTGGTAAGTTTCTCCTTGTGCGGAACATACAGATTATAGGAAAATGGTAAGTATTTTAATGGGTTGTCTCAAACTCTCCAATCGAAGGCTGGAAATAACGTAGTTGAGCATATCGACAGGCCTATAGCAGAGGTTGCGCCTGTTGGAAAATGGACAGAGGTAAGTGTAAGTGTGTGTTTTTGTCTTACGGCACCAGGGGTTTCCCCCATCTCCGCGTTGCTGTTATTGTGGGTGTACCAGTTCACTGGGAAGGCCAGAGATTTAAAAGTGTATGGATTATGGAAGTGTGGTGTTTTGTACCGTTGTTCCTCTGGCCATTTAGCCGCTGGACCTCTTCTGAAGCCCAACGTTGCCCCTCTTACGCCCGTGGAGGCAGACCAGGTACCCGATAGTCTTTAGTTCACTCTGGCAGGTCCTGCCACCTAATTTCCTGAGATTTCAGTGGCTAGGACCTTAAAAAAAAAAAAAAATTTTTTTTTACACATATATGTATAGATATATGTGTGATATCTCTCGATTGCGTAGGGTGATGTCGCTTGAATAAGGAAAGACCGAAATATGGGCGTAAGTTAATTTGGATTCATTGAATTTATGTGTGGGGGGGAATTCGCTTGTGTAAAGATAGAAAGGGGGGAGAATGAAGACTGGGGGGTTAAAGGAGGAAGGATAAGACCAATAGAGTAGGAGGCCTCAATTTGGTGTCAGCAGGGCATGCCCATGCCCTGCCAGAAGGAAGAATGGGGGTGGCGTGGAGGGTAGGAAACAGTATGGCCGTCTCCACCCCCCTGCCGGGGTGGGATAGAAAGGGCCGGACAAGAGAGCCGGCACAGGTCGCCAATATGGCGTGTGTTCAGCCTGGCTGCAGAGTGGTGGCTAGGCCAGCAGGTTCAGGACAGCATCACAACACTGGCCCCACCAGGAGGTACATCCAGGGACAAGGTCTCTACTGACTTGTTCACAGATCGGTTGAATGCCGGCGTTGGTCATGGGATCAAGGTTTCATCCAGTTTGGTCGTGGTCATGGTCCTTCTATTTCCATTTTGGGTGGTCATTGTTGGTAGGTGGTCATTTTCAATGTTTTTTCTGGTATCTGGGCGTCGATGCAGTGTTGTCACTCCTGCATATGGTGATTGTCACATTCTAGGGTAGTTCGTTGGGTAAATTACATGCGCTGTCGGTCCAGTTGACAGGGTGTCCGTGTTTGATTGTGATATTCGTATGAGCAAAGTCCCGTCCGATATCGTGGTACTTTGATATTTCTGGTACAGTTGACAAAGTAATGGCACTCATGAGAGCAGAGTCCCGTCCGATGAGTTGTAGTTGTAGTCAGGTCCTGCATCAGGCCTGGGGAGGTTGGGTCATTGCCCTTAGCCAGGTAAACAGCTCATGTGCAAAGCACGAGAGGGCCTTGTAGTTCTCCTCCTCATGTAATATAAGGTGCTCCCGTTCCTTCGGATTAAAGCGTATCTTTGTGAAATGCAGATGAAATGACATCTGATGTCCTCAAAGAGGGGACAATCATGCATTAGGTGTGACCATGTTTGGTTTTCTCCGCAGTGGCATAATGGGGAATCCCTGTTGCCGAAAGTTGACAGCTTGCCATTAAAAGAGCCATGCCCTGTTAGAAGAAAGGTGGTGTAGAGCCCCGGTGAGAACCAGTTTGTCTGTTCGGGATACACTTGGGTAATGTCCGGGATGAACTTCCGGGTTATCTCACCTTTAGTTGAGTCCGCCCATCGGGACTATCAGGATTGTTGAAGATATTTGGTTAGTCGTTTCATTCCTGCGTTGCTGTTGTTGGTCGGGTCTGTGGTGAAGCCAATGCAAGTTACACTGTTCCCTCTTGATAGTTGATATAGCATGCCACAGCGGACAATCTCCAGGTCCAAGGGTAGGAGCCCCACAAGGGCCTGCAGTGCATGTGAGCTGACCATGCAGCATGCTCGGGATACAGTGAGTAAGATGCTGCGCTGTATCGTTTCTAGCTTTCTTTTATTGACTGCGGTCGTTGCTTTTTTAAACCAGATGTTGATCTGTAACCAAGTTACAAAGGAGGTTAGGCAGGCGAAGGCAGATTACGAGAAATCTTTGGCAAGGGATGCAAAGAAAAACAGCAAAGAGTTCTTTACTTATGTAAACTCTAGAAGGAAGGGGATGAATCAGATTGGTCCACTTGATATTGATGGGTCAACTGTTGATGATCCTGCTCAGGTAGCTAACAAACTAAATGAATATTTTGCATCGACATTCACACATGAGGAGTTATTCAGCGAGGGGAATGCCAGAGGTGTATTCAACTCTAGCAGTAAGCTAGAGAATCTTGAAATTACTGAGAGTAAAGTGGAGACGACATTGTTGAAGATAAACACAAGAAAGGCACCTGGGGTGGATGGGATCTATCCAGTTATATTAAAGGAGGCAGCAAAGGAAGTAAGAAAACCCTTAGCTATAATTATGAGAGATTCCTTGGACTCAGGGGAGATACCGACAGACTGGAGATGTGCAAATGTGACCCCAAATCACAAAGGAGGATCAAAGGCTGCCACAAGTAATTATAGACCTGTGAGTTTAACTTCTGTTCCAGGAAAATTAATGGAGGCACTAGTTAAAGAAGCACTGCAGGATCATTTAGACAAGATTTCAGTTATAGCTCGGACACAGCATAGTTTTGTTAAGGGGAAGTCTTGCCTGACCAATTTGATTGGATACTATGATGCAGTCACAAAGGAACTGGATGCAGGGAATAACTTTGATATTATATACTTGGATCTTAGAAAGGCTTTTGATACTGTTGCACATGGAAGAATGCTGCACAAATTGGAGCAGTGTGGCATTGGAGGTAAATTGCTGCTGTGGATAAAGGGGTGGCTGAGGGGGAGAAGACAGAGAGTGGTAATCAATGGACACTGCTCGTCGTGGACTAATGTTATTAGTGGAGTCCCTCAGGGCTCAGTGTTGGATCCATTATTGTTTTCTGTATTCATAAATGATATTGATGATGGTATATCAAGCTTAATGTCGAAGTTTGCAGACGATACAAAGGTAGGCAGGGTTGTCAAGGACACTACTGACACTATGCTGCTGCAACAGGATCTGGAAAGGTTGAGCAGATGGGCTGAGAGGTGGCAAACGAAGTTTAACATTGACAAATGTAAAGTACTACACATGGGAAACAGCAACCCCAGAGCAACGTATCAACTCTGTGGTACTACACTGACAGTGGTAGAGAATGAAAGGGACCTGGGGGTGGTTGTGCAGGCAGATATGAAGTTCTCTGAGCAGTGCAGACGGGCTGCAAGAGTAGCTCATGGTGTATTGTCAATGATATATAGGAATTTTTCTAGCAGGGATAAGGAAGTGATTATTCCCTTGTATAAGGCAATGGTCAGGCCACACCTAGAGTACTGTATACAGGTGTGGAGGCCTCATTTCAAGAAGGATGTAGAGCTGCTGGAACGAGTACAGAGAAGAGCAACAAGATTAGTGAATGGAACAAAGGGGTGCTCTTACGAAGAAAGGCTTAAGTTTTGCAAATTACAGTGTCTGGAGACTAGGCACCAGCGAGGTGATCTGATAGAGGTGTATAAAGCCTTGAATGGTTTGAGCATGCTCAATGCTGATGGGATTCTTCCTCTTGCTCAGAATAATCACCTGAGAGGGCATAAATTCAAATTGAGGAAAGACAGATGTAGGATAGACGTGCGGAAATTTGCCTTTAGCCAGCGAGTGGTTGGTTGGTGGAATAGACTTCCATCCCTTGTCGTGGAAGTTGATAGCCTAAATAAGTTTAAGGCTCAGCTGGACAGGTATTTTAAACGAACAGAGGGGTGAAGTGGAAGTGGTTTTTTTTTTTTTTTTTTTTTGGCTGATGCTGCATAAGCTTGCTTTCTTGCATCAAATGCCTCTACTAATGCTAATGCTAAGACTATGATTTTAAGATCCGGGGTCGAATAATTGGGAAGCTCGAGGAAGGTCGAAATGCGAGGAGTGTGGCTGCAGAATTCGGTATCGCCTGTAGCATCGACTCATATGAGTGGTCGGCCTTCGGAACGACAGGTACAGCTGTTCGAAGGACCAGTGATGTCGTCCAAAAAAAACAACACCCAATGATGACCGCCAAATAGTCCTACAGGCCAAGAGGGACCGACACCAGACAGTGAGATCCGTTGCAAACCAGCTGCCCAGAATGCAGAATATCGCGGTTTACTGTGGCCAGGCGAGTCCACAAAGGTGGACCGTTTGCCTGACGGTCAGTACGCTGTGCCCCTTTAACACCTGCCCATCGGGGACACCATTTACAGTGGTGCATCAAACAAAAGGACTGGATAGCAGCGCAATGTGGTAAGGTATTCTTTACTGATGAGAGCAGATTCGGCCTCAGAGCGATTCTGGACGTCAGCTAATCTGGCGAGAGGTTGGCACACGGTATCACCCCGCAAACATCACTGAAAGGGATCGATATGGCGGTCAAGGTGTTCTCGTGTGGGGAGACCTTATCTTGAATGGACGTACACAACTCCAGATACTGAAAGGCGGTATTGTAAACGGTGCACGCTACTGTACTGAGGTAATACTTCCCCATGTGCGTCTGTTCCGATGTGCCATTGGCCCCGAGTTCGTGTTTATGGATGATAACGCCACACCCCATCGCACTGCAGCTGTTGATGTGCTTTTGGAAAGTGAAGATACTGTTCGTATGGATTGGCCTGCCCGTTCCATCGATCAAAATCCAACAATCACATATGGGACGCTCTGGGGAGGCGCCTATCGGAATGTCCACACCCACCAACTGAAGATGGCGCTGACAGAGGAATGGACGATGTTACCGCAAGAACCTTTCAACAACATTGTTCTGAGTATGGACAGGCAGTGTAAAGCCTATATTGACATTAGAGGTGGCCATATCTCCTACTGAGGACTACCTCTTCCCTTTGTTCCATCTTTGGTAGTGATGCATCTGTATCATGGCAACAAGTGCTATGTTGCCATTTTTGAATAAAGTCCCTCTGAACCGTTTTGTTTACGTTGTTGTTTCCTTCATCATTTCTGTACCGCACGAGGTTTCTTTGGTATGCTTTTCCCATATCCAGCTATCATGAGAAGCTACAGGTGAAAACCTGACTGGTCCTTGAGTTTTGCACACCACTGTACCTTTGCTTGGCATTACAAAAAACAAAATGACTTTAACCATACAATACCTTTCACTGCAGATGTTACTTTTTTAAGGTGATACAGTTTTGATTTTTAATTTAATTGAAATTTAATTTACATTTCTCAGCCTTTATTTTATGCTGCTAAAAAGATGGTTCTTATCCAGAGATATCTGAGATTTCTGCATAATTGTTTGCAGAGCATTCTCATATATCTCTTAAAATAAATCATCATGTCATACATTACTGGCTAGATTATGCGAAATTGACATATTTTGGTAAAACGTAACTCCCTCTATATTTAATAACTGTGAAATGATGTGAAACCATGATGGTCTATTTCTAATAGAAATCTGGCCCATTCCCTCTCAGTATTAGAGAGGATGCCCTTGGAAATCTACCATTTTGTTGTTTTCTTTTGTTGCAGTTTGTATTTTTTGTTTCATGCCCGATTTTTCTCTTTTCTTGGCAAGTCGGCACCCATCATTCCACCTCTAATTATCACTAGGCAACAAGAGTTTTACCTCCAAGAACTTAAAAGCTGTTCTTAACCAATTTTCATGCGTATATTTCGAAAATCACCATTGTGGTTTCACATCATGTCACAATTATTAAATAAATAAATATTCATTTATTGCAAATACAGCAAGCCCATCAGAGCACATGGCTAGGGGCAGGTAAAAATACAACGGGAATGAATAAAATAATCGAGTATATGTACATAGCAGATTTTATATAGATATTAACAATGCCTAGGAATTTTAGTTATGAATTTAAAAAAAAATTGCAGAACAGGACATTTGGCTTTCAGTTGCAATTACTGGGTTGGATTATTTTCTTCATTTCATCGGAGATCTGACTCCTGTAGGCTTCAGAGTTGATTAACCTGTTGCAATCAATATTGTGATGATTTATGAAGTGAAGAGATGCATTGGGGAACATTCTGTCCATTTGCTTCAGCTTGGAGAGGTTGGATTTGAATCGCTGGTTTCTTGAATTTTCCCAGTTGGGGGCAGCTATTATATCGGCTAAATTTGGTGAATCGCATGCAGAGGTGATTAGCTTTGCAAGAAGCATGACTCCAGACTCGTTGATCATCTGTTGCAGAGGTTTTGTTTTTAGGTTTTTATAAAGCTGTTGCCTGGAGATTGTATGGGGAAAACGAAGCTCACTCTTGAGCCATCTAAGAACCCAATATTCTAGGGCAAGGAATTTCTTGACGGTTACTTGAGGAGCACCAGACCAGATTTGGGAAGCATAGGACAGAATGGGAAAGATTCATCTTTGAACATTCTTAATGACTGTTTTTCTGTCTTGAATCGCTGCTGTTTCTTGTTTGATTAACCATTTTGCTTTTTGAATTTTTTGAGCAACATATAAATAGTGGGCATTAAAGGAGAGATTTTTATCAAAAACAACTCCAAGGTCTTTGTGAGCGTAAACATTTGGGATTGGGACATCTGCAATTTTTATTTCTATGTGGTTGGGTTGATTCGGGAAGGAATAAGTAATTTGAGCAGATTTGCTTGCATTTAGATTGAGATCTTTCAGGTACTTGATGATTTCACAAATCTGTGAATTCGCATCATTGATAACTTTGTGAATATCATCACTGGCTTTGGAAATTATAAATAACGTCAAATCATCAGCATATGCCAGTAGATTTGGATTTTCTTGTAGAAGTGGTTGAAGAGATGCTGAAAATGTAGTACTGGAGAGAACGGCTCCTTGGGGAATGCCTGTTGAGTTTTTGTGACGAGAATATTGTCAGTACTAGTGGGGAAGAGGAGAAGTGTGCGATTTAGGCTGTATTGAAGATAGGAAATAATCATTGTGTCAACGAGAAAATGATTTTTTAGTATTTGAAAAGCTTTTATGAGATCTATGTTTTCGAAAGCACCTTTGATGTCAAAATAAAATACATCGCATTGTGCCTTATCTTGAAACGCAGTTTGGATGCGCACAATGGTGTCAGCTAGGCTTGTTGTTGTGGAGCGCCCTCTAGGATCAAAATGCATATTGACAGGCACATTAGCGAAGATTGCATGTTGAAGGTATGGGAGCATGATTTTTTCAATAATTTTAGTAATTATTGACGAAACAGCAATTGGTCGATGGCCAGGATGTTTATTTCTACAAGCTTTTTCAGGAATCAGCGTAATCCTGAAAGTTTTCCATTGTCTTGGAAGGAATGGCTGGGAAATGCACCTGGAAACGATATGCAGTAACGAATCGATAGAGTAGAGTGTGTAGAGTGTAGAGTGTGTTTATTGTCAAACGGCACCAGGGGTTTCCCCCATCTCCGCGTGCTATACATTGTGGGTGTGAAACAGAACACTGTCAATGCCAGAGGTTTAAAAGTATATGGATTTTGTATTTGTGTAGTGTCGTGTACCGTTGTTCATCTGGTCATTTAGCCGCTGGGCCCCCTAATGGGACCCAACGTTGCCCCACTCCGCCCCGTGGAGGCAGACCAGGTACACTACTTAGTTATTTACTCTGGCAGGTCCTGCCACCTAATTTCCTGAGATTTCAGTGGCAAGGACCTATAAAAAAAAAAAAAAAAAAAAAACACGCTATAGATAGGGGTCAGCCAAAACAAAGGGAGTACTAGTTGGGCGATTTGATGTTGTTAAGTTTTTGGATGTAGGGCTCAAACAATTTGGAGTTGATTCAGACACTAGTTGTAAGTTAGAGAAGGGGAGGGAGACTGAAGACTGGGGGGAAAAGACAGAGATACGGGGTCCATAGGGAAGATGACCCCCAAGTCAGTGGAGCAGGCCCATGCCCCACCAGAGTGAAAAAGAGGGGTGGCGAGGGGGGGGGAGGACACCAGGGATGAACTCCCCCTCCCGCCAGGGAGTGGAGGCAAAGGACCACGCAAGAGAGCGTGGCTAGGGAGGCCTAAAGGCAGCAGCTGAGCTGTACTGGTGTAGGTTCTGTCACTCCTGGGACGAAGGAAGAAAGGAGTGTTTTTTTTTTTTTTTTTTTCCTTTTCCTGAGAGGACTGTCATATCCAGGAAGTTTCTTACTTTGATCTTCAATGGGTGGTGTTTGGGTGCCTAACCCGTCTAGTAGTGAAGACAGACTGCGCAAACTCTGTAAAGGCGACATAGCGCTGCTCGTCCATTATAATCAGGTGCTCACAATTCCGGGGATTTTCTTGCATTTTAGTGGCAAACCTTAGCCGGAACTCATCATATTCATGGCAATCATACATCACGTGATCCCACGTTTCTTCATCCCCGCAGTGACACAGCGGATCTTCTTCTATGCCTAGGGATGTTAGCTTCGCTTTAAAGGGTCCGTGGCCTGTAAATAGAAATGTAGTATGGAGGCCTGGTGAGTACAAGGGAGGAGGCTTTGGACTGATGAGGTTCACAGAGGGAATGAACTTTTTGGTTATCAATCCTTTGTTGGTGGTGTCCCATGTCTCTTGCCAGGTCCTGTACATAATTTAAGAGATTCTCTTCCTTTCCTGTTTGGGGTTGTTATCAAGGTTAAGAGTGATGCCTGCTGTTTCGGTGGGAATACTCTTCTTCAATCGTTGATATAATCCTCTTCTTATTACCTCTAGGTGCAGGGGTATACATCCAGCTAGCACCTGCAGAGCTGGGGTGCTTACTGTACGGCACGCCCTTGTTACGGCAAGGAGCATAGAACGCTGTATGGAGTCTAGTTTACGGCGATTTCGGTCGAGGGAGGCCCTAGTACACCATACTGAGGCTCCATAGCAAGCTATTGGCACAAATATGGCATTATAGATGAGGTCCAGAGCCCGGCGCTTAAGGCCCCAGTCTGCACGGCTTATACGGATGATCATGGCCGAGTATTTTTTTTATTTTCTGTGACATATATTTCAAGTGAGGACGGAAATTTAGCTTCATATCTAAGACGATTCCTAAATACTTGATTTCTGGGTATAATTTTATGGAGGTGTTGTCAATTTTGATAACCGGTGGTCTTCGTAGTTGAAGCGTTCCCTTGAGCAATATAGATTTGGTTTTCTCTCCCGAGATCTTTAGTCGGTGAATGGCTGTCCAATCCTGGAGCTTAGTTAGTGCACAATTTGCTCTCTCCTCTAAATCAGCTCCTGTGTCACCATGCACCACCAAAACCAAATCGTCAGCAAACGCAAGGGGTTGAGTCATCCACAAGTCCATCCCAAGGAACTCGTCCAGGACGATGGACCAAAAGAAAGGCCCCAGGACCGAGCCCTGGGGACAGCCTCGGGAGACCTGGCTAGTGACAGACTCGTACCTGGTACTAACATGGACAGTGCGGTGTCTCAGGTACTCCTTGACACAGCTATAAAGGTTGAGCGGTGCTTTGGCTTGTCGGAGTCTTCTGAGAATACTTGGCCACCACAGCCGATCAAACGCTCCAGCAAAGTCAACTGTGATGGCTAGCACATACTTGCCTTGAGTGCTTGAAACAGTAGATATTAATTTAAGAAGAGCATCTTCAGTGCTGCAACCAGCTTTGAAACCGTACTGAAGTGGAGAAATGAGGTTTTCTTTAGAGTAGCATTTTGACAACCTGCTGAGGAGAAGCCTTTCCAGAAGTTTGCCTAGGACTGGCAAGAGAGCAATTGGCCTGTAAGATTTTGGCTCTTCAGGTGGTTTGTCTGGGTTCTTCAAGATGAGTTTAAGGCATGCCTCCTTCCAGATAGCAGGAAAGTGGCCTTCCATTAGGCATCTGTTGAAAGTGGCGAGCATGGTGTTAGGGAAGTAGGTTGCAAATTTCTTGATAACATCCACCTCCAGGAGGTCATTGCCAGGAGTTTTATTTTCTTTAGTTTTGTCCAGTGCAGCTTTTAGATCGTCATTTGTAAATGGTTCTTCAGTATTTTCTGTTGTATAAGAATCGTTAGCGGTAACAATCTGTAGTTGCTCTTCAGTTAGCTGTGCATCATCTGTTGGAAAGAGGGTATTTAGCATGTTATGGACAGAGTCTTCCCACGTGAAGGTGGAAGACCCATCAGGTTTTACAGTTGTACTGAGGACTTCACCTCTAGGGAGTTTGTTCACAACGATACGATAGACAACTCCCCAGGGGTTATCATTTCCTGTGATCGAGACCAGATTCTGCCATGAGGCTTTTTTGCAGCGTCTAATCATGGTAGTGTAACTGTTCCTTAAGAATCGGTAACTGTCTTTTGCGGCTTCGACCTCAAAGGGTGGGAGGTGAGCACGGGCTCTCTGAAAAGTTTTACGAGCTTGGTGGACTCTCTTCCTCATATCTTGTAGTTCAGCATTCCACCAAGGGACTGCGTTTTTGAAGGGCCTTCTCTTGGGGATTGCCATAGCACAGGCCTCTTTGATGGTCTTGGAGAGGGAAACTGCACAGTCCTCAGAGGTGATGTGATTCAGTTGTGAAGAATCTTCATGAAGTCTTCTTACAAGTTCGGCTTGAAAGCGTGGCAGTCAGCTTTCTTTGTGCAGAATCGCACTACATCCCTTGGTATTGGGGGAATACGATCCACGGAGCGGCCAAGAGAATAGGTGATAGCTCTGTGATCAGAAGTGGTCCATGCTTCATTAACCTTCCACTTGCTGAACTTTCCAGAAATAGTCGGCGTGGTCAGGGTGATGTCGATGGTACTTTCCCAGAGGGTGCTACTGTATGTGGGGAGATTTCCAGGCTGGTTGAGTACTTGTAGTCTGGAGGCAAGGATGAAGTTTTCAAGTTCCTCCCCATTTCGAGTGACCGTACGATCAGGTGTTTGACTATGCCACAGGGGAGAGCGACAATTCGCGTCCATGGCTATGAGTAGCTTACCCCCTGGGAGAAGGTCAAGTGCTGTTTGTATTATGGCGATCGCAATTGAGATGTCTTCACCAGGTCTGCTATAGAGTGAGAGCAGATGTAAGGATCCCATGGCAGTAAGAACTTGAGCACAGGCACTAAAGGATGTACAAAGTGGAGCTACTTTAGTTACAGAGATTTCAGTGTTACTGACTAGGATTGCGGCCCGTGGTGCATCTGTAGTACCTTGAATGATTTTGTATGAAGCTGGATAACCTGTGACCTTACCCTTGTAGGCATAAGGCTCCTGGAGCATAATTATGTCAATATTTTCTTCCTCTGTTTTTAATTTAATTTGTTCAACCACTGCTCTGGCATGCTGTGCATTTATCTGCAAGAAATTCAGCTTCTTCTGTGTTGGTGGTTGGGTGGACCGTCTATCCATAATTGGTTCTGTCTTGGTATATTCCCTTAAATTTTATATATACAGGGCAGTTTGCATCCCTGATGGAGTGCAGGTGGGGTATTTTAGACTGTTTGCAGTTTGCACAAGCTGCTGGTTCCTCCCTTTTAGGGCAGTCTTTGAACTCATGTCCCTGCTGGGTACAGTGACCACACGTTGGGACCCGTTGGTTGCAGGTGTGCGATGTGTGCCCAAATTGCAGACACCTGAAACATTTGGGAACTGGAACGTACTCCTTGAATCGGTGGCTTCCCCATCCGATGTAGATTCTCTCATGTTGGCTAATAACCTTCCACGCTCTGGGGGAAAGTTCGACTACCCAGTTTACTGTAGCAGCTGACTTAGACTTCGTGATATGTTTTGGTATAATGTCAGCATCAACGTCGTCCTCTGCTGTATGCGCGCTAAGGTTTTTGTAGTATATTTCCTCCTTTAGCTCTTGAGGAGTAGTACTCTTGTCCTGACCGAAGAGGATAATGGAAGGTCCTTTTCGTTTTGGCGTTTCTGCCTTCAATCCTATGTTGGAGATTTCTGAACTCTTTAGTATAGTTTGTGCCTCCTCCCTAGTATCCGTTTCAATGATAACACCAGGCATCCTGGTTTTTCTTATGCTTTTGATCTTTAGGGTTTTCATGTGCTCCTTGAGGTTGCTAGTTAAGACATCCTTAACTGCGTCGCTAGTTGTTAGTTGCGTATCCTGTGTGGGTTTCACCAGGATAACATGCGATTTAGCTGTTCTTTTGTCAGATTTCCTGATAGTATTTTTTTGCACAGGGACGTCTTCGTTGAGCGATGAAGTGCCATTCCTCAACGCCTCGGTAAAAGAACGGGGGCGTTGTAGCATTTTGTTTTCCCGTTCTTGTGTGAGTAAGTCTAATTTGGCCGACATTTTCTCGTTATCTGTATGCAGATGGTAAACAATGCCCTCCATTTTCGACCATATTCTAATAATGCCTGTGCGAGTGACAGCAGTGATTCTGTTGGTCTTCTTGGCCATATATTTCTCAAGGATGTCGCGCAGTTTTAGGAATTGGTCAATTGGGGTCCCCTGTAGTGGTTCTTCCTTGTCATCAGTGTTATCTGTATCCGATCCGCTGGATGTATCCCTACCTGGGTCCCCAGGTATATCCCTTACAGGGGGGGACTCTGTACCAGATCTATGTCTTGTCCTTCTGGCTTTCCGCGTGCTTTTTTGCCTCTTTAGTTCTCTCATAGCTTCATCGTTCTCATGAAGGAGATTAGCATTTCTAGTGCGTCTGCCAGCGTCTGCGCGGTCTCTGTTCATATATTCAACGTCGGAATCTGACATGGTTTTAGTTCAGCGCAAAATTCCAGAAAAAAAAAAAAAAAAAAAAAAGGGCAATACAATTTTTCAGGATTTCACAACTATAGTCTTTTAGAGAATCGCAGAAGATTTTGTTTACTTTGCAAGATGGACATTCGCAATTAGTGAAATGCGGCAGTCAAGGTCACAACTGAAGGAATACAGTAGATGTGTTTACTCACTAAGTCCTGCGCCGGAGGGGAATGCTGCACATTCTTGTCACACAAGGGGGTATACATTCCATTGTCACACGAGCCTCCCAAGTCAAGTGCAGGGTATTTGCGTGGCAACCACAGTGTAATTGGTGCCTCTCTATAGCCCTGCTGTCAGCCGCATGGTGACCAGTACGGTCTGGCAACAAAGGATACAGATAGAAAACGCAAATAACCTGCAAAGTTCCCAGTAAATGAGCAAACGTTTCTCACCCTGAGATCCACTGTAGTAATTCTTCTAATTAGTACACTTTTCATTAACTAACAGGCACTGTAAACACATATTCAGAGACAAAACCCAGGAGCGCGGTAAACGTGCGTCCACACTGGACGACTGCCTCTCGTTTTTCATCTAACGAATCGATAGGTATAGGTATAGGTATGTTGAGGGTCTGACGGCTCCAGGGATTTCTCCCATCTCCGCGTATGTTCTTTGTATCGAGTGACAGTACCCTGTCTATGCCAGAGGTTTGAAAATAATGTATGGGTCATGTGGTATGTAGTTTGTTGTGCCCATTGTTCATCCGGCCTGTTGGCCGCCGGGCCCCCAGTGGGACCCGGAGTTACCATACCTAGCGACGGGGACGCCGGCCGGGTGTACCAAGAGACTAATTATACTCTGGCAGGTCCTGCCACTTACTTTCCTGGGATTTCAGTGAAGAGGACCTAAAATAAAGGTTGGAGTTATCGCTAAGTTGTAGTAATCGGATTAAGTACAATTGCATTTAGAAAGCGCTGCGTGGGGTTTTACGCTGAAAGAACTATTTCTAGAGAGCCTAAAAGGTCGGGCAAAATTTGATGTGATTTAAATTTGGACATGTGGGGCAGTCGCTGTACAAGAGAAAGTGTTGGGAGGGGGGGATGAAGACTGGGGGGATGAAATAGGAAGAAGAGGGGTCGGATAGAGAGGTGACCCCCCATTTTCAGTGGGGCATGCCCATGCCCCACCAGAGTGAAAATATGGGGAGGCGAGGAGAGGAGAAGAGCAAATACCCCCTCCCCCTCCCCGAAAAAAAAAAAAAAACCGCACAAGGGAGTGCAGTTTTGGGTCGATAGTAGGCCATTCAAATCATCCTAAAGTCTTGTCTTTCTGTGGTATGGTGAGTTTTTTGCTTGTGTGTTTTTTTTTTTTTTTTTTTTTTACTTGTTTTACCTCCTGCATTCTTTCTAGTTGGGTTGCCTTTGGTATATTTCTATCATTGTTTTCCTTCTAGAAAATAGATCCTGGGCATATTGACTGAGTGCCTTGTAGTCCTCTTGAGTGTCTAGCAGTCTGTGTTCTTGGTTGTCTGGGATATATTGGATTGACGTTATTAGCTGTAGTCGCAAGTCGTCATACAAATCGCACTCAAACATTAAGTCCAAGACAACATCACACAACCATATGATTACCAACCAGACCCCATTTCAAGTCCAGATGATGAGCTGTTTTCTATTCAAATCGATCGACAGCAGCTTCGTCAAGCCATCAACTCGCTGCGTCCGTCATGCACCGCTGGCATCGATAATGTCCCACATTTCATCGTAAAGTGCCTCAGTCCATATATCCTTGATCCTCTGCTCTACTTGTTCAACTCCATCCTCTCCCATAGAGTGTTTCCGGCATCCTGGAGCAAATACAGTCTTGCCCCACTACCTAAAGTTCAACTACCAAGCCAGCCGAAGCACTATAGACCGATCTCCACTGCATCCACGCTCCTAAAGCTACTGGAAAAAGTTCTTCTTCCGCATATAACACGCCATCTTCTTCCACAATCATCAAAACAACTCCATTATGTTCTCCCTAATAGATCAACTGTCTCCAACCTTCTGGCAGTCCAAACGGAAATTTTAAATGCATTTGAGGCCAAATCAGAAATGGCGGTTGTTTATGCCGATATTGAAGCTGCTTTTGATAGCCTCAACATCTCAGCCCTTCTGAATCTCCTAACCAATTTCTTTCGGATCAAAGGTGACGTTTTCGCTTTTCTGCACTCGCTCCTCCGGAACAGAACAGTGTACTTCACTCATCGTAACCTCTGCTATACCCGATCCATCAATGCTGGTGTGCCGCAAGGTGGCGTTTTATCGGGGTTACTTTTTACAGCCCTCCTTATTCCGTTTGTGTGTAACAGAGATGATGTCATTACCTACGCCGACGATATAAAGTTCCTAACGGAAATACCACCATCAGCCGACAGGGGAGTGATCACATCGGAAATCTGTAATAAGATCACAGCTTTCTCTAGCCATCTCAACCATTTCGGTCTCAAACTGAACCCCCAAAAATCCGTTATTATGGTTTTTTCTCTGAAGAAGTGTCCCACATTCATACAACCCTCACTGGAGGGCGCAATTATTCCAAGTGTTACTAAACACAAAGATCTCGGTGTAACCTTCGACCCAAACCTTAGGTTCAACTGTCACATCGAATGTGTTCTACGCAAGATCAACCGAATGCGCTGGATTGCCCGTCAACATCTTCTTCATAACACAGACGCAAGAACCACAATCAGATATCTGGAAACCATTGTGTATCCTACCTTTCTGTATGCCTCTGAAATATGGGCATCCGCAGTACCTTCTCTCATGAAGCCCATCTTCGCCAGTGAATACTGGATATTGAAGTGGGCAACCCACAAACATCGACTCCCCCCTCAGCAGAGGACCACCAGCATGGCCGACCAACTCCAAATCCCACGGCTGCCTCAAATAATCAGCATGAGGAGAACTGTGACCACAGTCAAAATGCTGGTTGGCAAAATCAACTCCCCTGACTTCTGGGATATATGCCAGTGGCATGTTCCACTTCCGTCCTTACGAGCCACCCCTCTTCTTCAGCTACAACGGAACAGGCTGAAGATCAGTGACAGATTCCTACCTGGACAAGTACTTCCTACAGTACAAGCCCTGCTAATGATCGGAGTTGACCTGCAGAAATTCGCTTCTGATCGCAATTACAGGCGCTCGTTGGCCGAACTTGTTCCCCTTTTGTTTGGCCCCTGATGTCGACTCATACTGATATCTCCATCTTCTATCTCCTATGAGGTGCATAACGGCACGTCGCAGGAAAATCGACGAACTGTCTTCACAAGAAAATGCAATACCGAACAATAATGTGGCACTGTGAAATTTTCTGACTTGTGTGAATATGCTTAAATATGTGCTTTGTACATATGAACGTGTACATACCTTGGTGTACTGTCTGCCTCACAACTATGTACATACTCATATCTATTGAATGGCTAATGCTACGTTTTTAATTGTTATGTAATATTTTATACTGCACAAATTTTTATACTGTACATATTTTTATATTTCTATATCATTGTCAAGCCCCTGGCCTCCTGGCTGTGGCGGGCACATTATTGTATCTTTACTGTACAATAAAGATTTTCTTCTTCTTCTGTCTCCAGGACTCCGGGTTGCCACAGGGACAGTCCGCGTTATTTATGATACCAAGTTGGTGAAGTTTAGCTTTAAACGGGCCGTGTCCTGTAAGGAGAAAGGTGGTATTTCGACCAGGGTGAAACCAAACTGGCGCCTTAGGGTACAGCTTGGTGACAGTGGGGAGGAATCTTCTGGTCACTGCACCTTTTTCTGTGTTGCTCCATCTCCTCTGCCAAATCTGGACGAGGTGGTCGGTGATTCTTCTCTTCTCATAGTTGCGGTCATTAGTGATGTCAGTGGTGAGGTCATACATCGTAGCCGATGTGTTTCTGGCAAGATGGTAGAGCAGACCACAGCGGGTAGCTTCGAGATCCAGGGGTAGAACTCCTACCAGGACTTGGAGGGCAGCCGTGCTAGTCGTTCTAGTTGCTCTCGACATGGTAAGGAGGATGGTCCTCTGAATGGTTTCGAGGATCCGTTTATTCACTTCTAGTGCCGTCCTCGCGTACCAGACAGGGGAGCCATATGTGATGGCAGGGATGAAGAGAGCTTTGTAGTACAAAGACAGGGTAGTACGTCTGAGTCCCCAGTCCCTGCGAGTGACTCTAGCGAGGAGGGCCGCGTATCTTCTTATCTTTTGTTTAATATATTCTAGGTGTGGCTTGAAATTTAATTTTCTGTCCAGGATTATTCCTCGGTATTTAATCTGTTCGCACAGCTTAACTGTTTTGTTCTCAATCTTAATTTGTGGTGGTCTCCTTAAGTCTAGCGTACCTTTTAGCAGCACCGAATTTGTCTTGTCGGGTGCTAGTTTGAGCAAGTGTAGCTTCGTCCAATCTAGCAGCTTTTGCAGGGCATCATTTGCTTGGATTTCTAAGGAGGATCTGCTGTCAGCCTCGATGGTCAAGATCAAGTCATCTGCATAGGCCTGGGCCTCCACACCAACCAGATCCATGGCGAGGAATTCGTCCAGGACAAAGTTCCACAGGAGCGGCCCCAGGACAGAACCCTGGGGGCAGCCCCTGCGGACTGGGCGACTGAGGCATTTATATGGTGTGGTAACTTGCACTGCTCTATCAGCCAGGTAATCCTTCATGCAATAATAAAGATTCAATGGAAGGTTGGCAGCTCTGAGTCTCGCCAAGACGCTCGGCCGATAGTGTATACGCTGGATAATCTAATAATAAAACCAGGGATGCCGTCAGGACCTTCACTACTATCAGGGCGTATTTGGTTAACTGCACGCTGAACTGTATTCTTGTTCACAAGTTGGTTAATTAGAAGGGCTTGACCCGGAGACACATCATGTTGCACTTTGTCTGCTTGTTCATAAGAATTAAATGCTATAAATCTGTTTTGTATACCCTCAGTGAAAATGTTAGATCTGTTTGTTTCCATATTGCATCTTATCCATTCAGAAACTAGTTCATGCTGTAAGGTAGCTGTTGTTTTGTAGAAAGTGCTCTTTTATTGTGCTTAAGCGTGGACTTAGCATAATTTTTGTATGACTGAATTTTTTTGAGTTGAAACAAAGCTCTGCTCTTTTTATATTTTATGTGTGCTGATGAAGTGCCGTATTTCTTCCACTGTCTGTGGAATTTTTGCTTACTTTTAAAGTATGGTTTCAGGTTCGATTTGAACCAAGGTTTGGAGTGAGAAGGTATTCTAACAAGTTTGGATGCCGACTCTGTTTTCATTTGATTCAGCCATTTTATAAGAAGAAAGGTGGCGTCCTGTATAGGAATATTTTTGAGAGAATCCCATGGGTAGTATTTTAAGAGCTGCAAACACTTTTCTTTCTGAAGGAATTTAATTGATGATATTATTTTAGTGATTTCCAGAGGGGGGCGAGGATTCCCCCGCAGCAAATTGTTGCTTGCAGTTCTATACTTTTGTGGTCAGATTTAAATGTAATGTTCCTGCTAACTTTTTCATGCAGTGGAAAGTTAGAGTATACAAGATCAAGCGCTTGATTACCTCTTGTAACAGGGACGTTGATTTTTTTAGCTCCTAGAACTAAAAATGAGTCGGACAGCAACTTCGTTTGTAAATTATGTTTAGGCAGGGGAAAGTTAAAGTCGCCGATTATAATGATGTTAGTTTGATGCTTAAGAGCAGTAGTGATCCAGGTTTTTACCTCATTAAAAATATCATCAGTAGATCCAGGCGGAATATAAATATTATATATTTGAATCAGTGAATCGTTAACTTGGATCAGAAGAGAAATTGCTTCGAAGTTGTAAGAACAGGAGATGTAAGTGTTAATAACTTTAATATTGGATTTTAAAATAATTGCTGACCCTCCACCTCTTCGATTAATCCTAGATGTCATGCATGGCGTGTAGTTGAGATTTTTCGGCAGTAGAAAAACATCCTGAAGAGACTCCTGCATCCATGTTTCAACTAAACAAATTATGTCATGAGTTTCTTCAACAAAAAGTGCTATATGCGTAGACAGTTTATTTTTGACGCTTCTTACATTCTGAAGAAAAATGCTGAGATTAGCATAGGTGTTAGAAGGATGTTCGCAAGTATTAGGAGGAAAGATAAATGATTGACTATGATGCGAACCCAGACTGGTATTTTCTAGCTACGCAGACAGTTCAACAAATTGAGAGTTAGACGTTAACTTCTCACTAGAGTTGTTGACAGAACCTAGAACAGTTCCATAAAATGGCATGACGAGTAGACCATTCGGCCAGATATCAGGATTTAGATACTTTTGAAGGTCACAATCCTTTAGCTCTATTCTGAAGGATGCGTAAGTCGGATATTTGGTTCTTATCTTGAAAGCACTACCTGGAATTTCCAGCTCCAATAGTAGCTGATCCATCTGCTGGGAGGTAGTATTGGGATCTAGTCTGCTAACAAAAGTATTATTACTTCTAAACATCGGACGATTTCTGTTTCTAATTTTAATACAAGAGTGCGTATTTTTTGTTCCTATTATGCTACCATATTTTTTTTTTTCTGCGGGGAACCTTGAAACTTGGGGAGTTTGAAGGCAAGCTATTATGGGTAGGCACCTCAGGATTAGGATCAGATGGATAATTTTGACAGTTCACGTACATACTGCCAGGTTTCTGTTGATTGCTAATTATGGTGGGTATCAGTTGCATGCTTGTGTCAACAATACTTTGCGAGGATACACGATTCTGTCCTCGGAGAGGACAAGAGAATGAACTATATTTGGTATATGGTGCTGATGTTGTTTCTGGAACACATTCTTCGGCATCTGGACTGGGGACTGGATCTGCAGCAACCTGATGAACGTAAGAAGGGCGAGGTATTGGAGGGCTCTCAACCATTGCCTTTAGGTCAAGAAGCATGCGGTAGAATTTATATTGGTAATCTTCTATTCGGAAAAGATGCTGTTTAATATCATCACTGTCTCTAAATCGTTTTCTTAACATTTGTTCCACGGTAACAAATGAGCTACCTTTTTTTGGGGATATTGTAGGCAGCGGGGACGGGTAAGAAATGTCCTCCGTTTGTGTGGTGGCATCTAAGCTTGCTTTCGTTGTATGAAGTGAGGGCTTCGGAGATGGTAATAAATTGACAGAAGGAGATGAAAGATTGTCAGAACTGCATGGGATCAGCATTTGTTGGAGTATTCTGACAGTTTAGCTTATGTTGACTAGACGGAGACTGTGAATTCGAACTTCCATTGTTAGCTTTTTTACAGGAAGGACATCTGCAATTATTTTTTAAAACACTTGATGACTTCGAAAAACTTTTAATCAATGAACATAAATCATACTGCAACATTGGCAGATAACCCAATTACGAACTGTTTTTGGAAATACATTGCATGAAACTGCTTCTTCAGGTGCCAAGCTGAAGGTTTAAAAAAATGATGGAATACCAGTAAACAGAATATACAAAGAAGCAGGTGGTCTGTTATCGACACAGCAGGGTACCGTAGCGAAGAGTTAGAATGTCTGAGTAGCTGGACTACAGGTGAAATCGACGTAGGTGTGGCTAACGGAAAAATTGCTCGAGGGCTACAGGACTTGTCAAAAAGCAGGGACAATGCCAAGTTCAAAAACGGTGTTATGACAAAGAAAGCACTACTTTCAAAAGTTAACCAGCGTTTCTGTATGTAGCTACGCTAATTAAAGGCTAGCGAGACACTAAGGCTACCTTACACATTGTAAACTTAAAACTCAAATAAATAGTACTTATTTTTATGAAGACTTCATAAAAACCATCCAAGCTGCCCAATACTCATCTAAGGAACATGGCAGTGGACCACTTTACAAAAATGCCATTTAAAAAGCACTTATAAATTATTATAAAGCAGGAGATAAATTACAGACGTCTAACACTTAGGCCACGTAGCGGCGTCTGAATGAAAGTTCAAGTTCAAAATAAAAATAAGTGAATAACTCAATTCGTGAGACACGAAAAGACAGAGAGATGAGCCAGTGGGGAGGGGGGAATGAGTGTTTTATATAGCTCGGAATTATTTAAACTTGGCTACTATTAAAGGCGGTGGGAAAAGGTAGGAGTTGAAACACAGCAATAATTTCAGCGTACACTTCCTTTGTCTGTACACGTTTAGCTTCCGCTGGTGGAAGCTCTGACCCATGCTGGCTGATGCAAACAAGTTATTTACACGATCCTCATTAATTGTCACGCTCCAACACAGACCAGCTGGGCGGCGATGGCTGCAGATGGTACAGTAGTCTTGGAGCCCACGGGGTCTTAATCCCCACATGCACAGCTGCTCCGAAAGATGTCATTAATCCAAATGACGATTTATCATTACATAACCAGAGATGTCATTAATGAAATGCACTGATTAATAAAACCTCTCATTATCTTCGGGCGACAATCTACACTGCGGGCATATAAAAATAATGGGGAATAATTGTTCTACCACCAAGTGGGCTATTTGAATAACATTAATCTCTTTAATGGTAAGCGTGTCCAAAACCATTTATAAAAACAAACACGCAACAAATGCGGACAGTTAATTCTGCAATTAGGGGGTAAAATAAAATCGTAAAAATGAGAAAAAGACAAATCGACACTCACCCTTAGCACCCCAAACGCACGACTTCCCTCCTCTCAAAAAAAAAAAAAAAAAAAACTGATGTCGGTACACGAAACGCATTAAAAAAATAATAATAAAATAACGAAAATCCAAATGGGAAAATCGTGAATTATGTCGGGTTTGTAAACGTTCTCTATAAATATTAAGCTCGTGTGGTGTACATGTCTAATTTCTGGATGCAAATTTGATCCCTTGGGATGTGGTCCTTATCCTGGAATACCTTACAACGAAATAACTGATTTTATTGAGCTTATGGTAGGGAATGGCAAGATGCGTTATATATGCTATATTAATGAAATCATTTTAGAAAAAAGAGGGAACTTTTCGAAAAAATCAAAGAAATTTGTCAAATACGGAGGTAGAAATGCGGAAAAGCGCACAATAAGTGAAAAGACGCTGGAGGAATAGAAAAAACTAACAAATCCTCACTTTTTCATGACAGCGAAACTTGGAAAATCCTTTTGTTTTTATAGACGAAGATTGCGACTGTTCATTTACGTTAACCTAATTACATCAGAAAACACGATCCGCTTTAATGGGTTGTGCAGAACTTCGTGATTAGAGATTATTTGGTGTCATCAATAATGAAACGTTGGTTGTACGCTTACTTGAATTTGAAGTGCAATTGCAGTTTTGTGGGTGCAGATCAAAACGGAAGAACTGCATTTAAATGAAATTCCTGATAGAGAGAAAGAGGGAGAATTGAAACAAGATGAATTAGTTGTGTTTGCTAATGCAATTGGGTGAATGCAAATGAGACCACGTGTTTCAGCAACCAGTTATGGAGAAAAATTTCGGGTGAAGCAACTGTGGTTTCTTTTCTACCAATATATTTAAAAGGTAATATTCAAATCAAGACAAAAGTAATAAAAACAAGGAAACTACATCAGAAATAAAACTGATACAAAGGGAATCAGAACAACTGCTGTGCTCATCGTCCAAAATTATGAAAATTCTTAGGATTGAATACAAACTGAGGCCTTTTAATGAGGGGCCTTTACAATTTCAGCGAAATTTCGAATAGCGATTATTCTCACTGTACACTTGAACTATTGCAATGCTGTGTGTGTGTCATTAATGGTGATACCTCTGGCTTCAGACAAAAGGTCGATTTATTCTGATTTTTTGCACAGGTCATTTTGGTTGATTGATCTGGGATTTGGGCATTCCGACTGTGTGATAAAATCCCACCGTCCCTTTTGTGAAGGCTCCTCGTCCTTTCCTCGTTTTGTTAGGTTTTCTCTGCGTAAATCCTTTCTGATATCCTGTTGTGCACGTGACTTGAAAACGAAATGAAACGATATCCCGGTGTCATTTGGATTATAAACAAAGGGAAAGAAATGCATCGTCAGCAATAGGACAAAGCGGTGTGAATGTAATTCCTTTTTCAAACACGAAGTCTGCACTTCGGAACCAAATAACTCATAAAAGCGATGTTCAATGCGACCGTGGACTACCCTGCTAATTGTACCACGAGAGAAACATAAGTCAAATACAATTACCGGTATTTAGCGTATAATTTATAATCTTTCATAATTTATTTCATAGAAATTATGAAAGATTATAAATCAGCACGCGCTGCAAGCTAAATAGCGCGCACTATCACATACGCAAAAATGCCGCTAAATATTTTTATATTTTTTTAGTAGAACGTTATAATTTATGAGCACGTACGTACACACCTACGTCGCTCTTAGGTGAGTTGCATTTAGCGACTGTCGCGTGCGTACATGCTATCCGGGGCTCCAACTGCAATAACATTTCGAGAGGAGTGTGTTCTGCTTCGTTACTTTTGGTCGAATTTAAAGGAAAGGAAACGGTGGGACATCAGATTACGGATAAACAGGTATAGATCTTTTTCATGCATTATCTAGTCTTCTTATTATATGCGTTATGTCACGCATTATATCAGTCTACATTAATAATATTTTTATACATTTAGTCAATTTGCAAGCGCAAGTATGGCGATCACTGCTACACTGCTCCACAAAATTAACAGAACACGTAGAAAACGTGGTGTAACTCGTGCAGATTGCGATGAAACGAGAAAAAATGTGCCATGGCCGTGTGCGGTAGAATAGCCATGAATGAGGAGACAGTGAGAAACTTCGAACTGGTATAAGGGACATTTATAGGGGTTCTATAAGAATTACAAAAAAGTTCACATTACACAAGTCGACAAAAGATGCTCGAAAATATGGTCACATGATATCAGTACGGAGTAGGATCCCTCCAACGGCTAAACAGGCCTCACAATGCTGAACTGTGCTCGACATAAAAATGTCTATAAGATTCTGTGGCACCAAATCCCATTCTTCCAACCGCGCGGACCTTAACTCACCAAGTGACCGAGGAGTTGGCTGTCGCCATGCAATGTCCACTCTCGTTCTATTGGATTTCAGTGTGATGATCGCGCTGGCCACGGAATTCGGTGGATATCTTCAGTTTCAAGGTGTTCCTCCATCACCTAATCTCTATGTGCAGTAGCGTTGTCGTGCATGAAAAGAAAATCTGGGCCAACCGCACCCCTAAAATGTCGCACATAGGGTTCGGGGATCTGTTCTCGGTACTTGCGCTGTTACATATTCCATTTCAAAACCATGTAGAGGCGTGCTGCTGTTGATCGTTATCCTCCCCCCCCCCCTCTTCACGAGAACACTGGGTGCCTCGTAAAGGTCCCTTTGACTGATGTTCGAATTAGGGTACTGCATTCCTAATGGCAGAGCAAGTGCTAGAAACGAGATCGGCAATTAGAACTGATCAAGATAGAGAGACAGATACCTCAGCCCGGAGAGAGCACTACTTTTTGGAAATGGAACAGTGAGCGTGACATCTCTCCAAGCCACTCACAATCTCCCACTGTTTCCTACAATACTTCGTATTTTCAAACAAAGTAATCTGTATCAAGACATAATCTGCCAACAAAGCGGTAGTATATCAAGTCCCTCTTAAGGTACAATTGTTGGTGAGAGTTTTGAAGACGAGATACAAACCCCTTATATCATTTTCATTATCTCATATTCCTCTGAGAAAGAATGCTTTGTTCTGGACCTACAGCGGTGATCCCTGGAGGATCTCATATTTCAAAAGAGATCGAGAAATCATGACCATGGCCATAAGGCTGATCAGTCCGTCCTAAACCTGAGTGCCATGGAAATAGAAAATAACCCATATTGCCACTACGGTGAAGAGGAGTCCTGGGAACACCTTATGTATGAGTGCCTCACTTACGACAACGCAAACTTAAATTCCTCACAGAATTTTAAATAAACCCCTACAATTAGGAGTCAACTTTACTACAAGAAGAAGTCACATATCTAGCCTTAACACGCTGCACTCAGGCTGCATTTAATTCTAGAAGACCTAAACTTGCGGAACTCAGGACAGAACAGAATAACGAATCCTCCTTCGGATCCCGATTGGGGTAGGATAATGCAAGTACCGTGAGTGCAAGATTTCAAAAGCAAGTTGCCCTGCTAACCCGATAAGTGTAAGATTCATGCTGGCACTCCTCAGAGTGCGCCTGTGTGCTCTCTGAATATCCCCCCCCCGACTTTCAACCTCCTTCTCCATCCGCTACCTTCATCTAACTTTGATTGGATTGGATTTCCTTCCCAATTTGTCCATAGTCCACTACAACTACTGTTTACTGTTTCCCATATTCTGACCTCTTCTTCGCCCTATTCCCCATCTTCTCTCTTCAACAAAAGCTTTTTTATGGTCTCCGTCAGGAAGCTGAGGGAGCCCTGGCAGAGGCCAGCCAGATAATAGTGGACTGCCTGGCTCACCTCCTAGTGGTTGTGGTGGGCACTGGAGGGTCCCACTACGGCCCTGCGGCCAGCAGCCAGAGACAACAACAGAACAAAACACAATAATACATAAACCAGACCTTACATTTTTTTCTGGCTTTGCAGTAGTTCTGCCGTGGCCAGCTGTCGCCGCGGCAGTTGGTGATTGCACGGCGGATCCCCAGCATTGAATACGATTGAACATGTGTGGGACGCTCACGGGTGTCGTATTGCACGCTGATAGCCAGCTACTTGGTAGCTAGGTGAGCATGGCCCAGCTGTTGAATGTGATTTGCTGCCACAAAATCTTATAGACACCATTATATCGAGCATGGTTCGCCTCTGTCAGGCTTATTCGTTGGAGTGTATCATACGCCGTGCTGACATCATTGACCATATTTTCGAGCATCTTGTATATACTACTTTAATGTGATATTTTTAGTAATTCTTGTAAAGCACCTCTCAAAATCTGTTAAACCTGACCGAATTTTCTCGTTTTCTCCTCATGTCATCGCTATTCGGTGGTACAGCACCATATTAAATTTTGTCTCGCTTTATCGCAAACTGCACGAGTTGCACCATGTTTTCTGTGTTCCTTTAATTATTTCGAGCAGTGTATTAAGACAATTTGATTAATTAGTAACAAAAAAGATGATTTGTATGCATGCAACAATTTGCTGATCCACACGGCTACAATGTCCAGGACAGTAACTATCATTGACGTGAAATTGCGCTCCCGAATAACCCGAACACTAACTTTATATTCTGCATTCATATACTGTTCACTTTTCTCCAACCATCGTTTTCCCCACTCTGGGCTATTAGTTTATACAGGGCCAGAATGGTTATTAATAGCCTAATTCTTTACCGAATTTCTCCTCCTATCAGCTTAACTGCAATACTATTTCCTGTGACCAAAACAAAACACAACATATACACGTTATGAGTAAATAGTTTTAAATAATGGAAAATGCACTACATTCGCATGCTTGTATTTTTAAAAGAATTTAAAGTTGGCTGTTTTTTAAAACGTTCACAAAAAGCCATCTTGAAATTCTAATGCCGTTCTAATGATTGTGAACGTTTGTGGAAAGGTTCAGAAACATTATTAGGTAATCAATTAAAAACTGATTCGAAACAGACAATTAGTTTTTTTATTGTCCACTTCTATTAATCACAGAAAAAGAGAGGGGAAAAATGAAGAATATTAAGCGAAACTTGTTTTGTTCCTGCATCCATCTCAGTTGCCTGGGAGTTCGCAGCTGTCGATCCTCTTCTGCTGCTAATCTAATCTTAATTCAGCCAATACATGAAAGAAATCAGTTACTGGAAGGATATGAAGGGTTGACTGGATTAAGGTTAGCTTTACAGTTTCACAAAAACAAAGCTGGAAAAATTGCGTGTTTTTAGAGGTAATCAGGATCCGCAGAACAAATCGTAACAGGGCTGTTCATCTCGCGTCCGACATCGCTCGAAGTGTTATTCTCTTACCAATTTCGAGGGTTTAAAAATGTAGTTTGTCCCACTTTTGAAAATATGGCTATTTTAGCAGTTCGTGTCTTCTCTGAATTCCTTCCATTAGAATAGTTTTATTCATCTTCCTTAAAAGTACTAGTAGATGCATGTGATGCAAGAAAGTAAGCTTATATATCATCAGCCAAAAAAAAAAAAAAAAAAAGCATACCGCACATCTTTTCTACACCTGTCGTTCCTCAATTTGAAACTGCGCCCCGTCAGGTTCTTAATCTGCGCAAGAGGAAGCATCCCATCAGCGTTCAGCGTTCTCAACCCATTCAAGGCCTTATACACCTCAATCAGATCACCTCGTAGGTGCCTAGTATCCAGCTGCTGCAATTTGCAGAACTTAAGCCTTCCTTGGTAAGAGCACCTCTTCGTTCCCCTCACCAATATTCTTGCTTTCTATGTACACGCTCAAGCAAATCTACATCCTTCCTAAAATGATGCCTCCAGACCTATACGCAGTACTCAAAATTAACAAAATACTATTTGGAAAAATGCACCATTACTGGCGAAGAAATTTGTTGCGGTCACAAGATGGCATGTGGTCCGCGAACTTCAACATTCTGTCTGTTCTAGTTTCGAGCCAAAAAAAAAAATAAAGAAAGAAAGAAACGGCCACGTTCTAAGGTATATTTATGCATAGCTTAGAGAACAGATATGCAAATTTTGTACTCAATATCTAAACTTCTTGCTTAGAAATTGCCAAATAGACTTGCCTGTTGGGGCGTAAGTACGTATACCCGCTGGGCAATCTTGGTTGAAGCTAACGTGACTACTGAAAACGGCTTTCTCTCTCTCTCTCTCTCTCTCTCTCTCTCTCTCTCTCTCTCTCTCTCTGTGCCCATAAAGTTTATTTTCGTGATCTGAACTTCAAAGCCTCATCAAAGCATCAAATGTCCTCCAAAGCACCAAATGCCGTCCTTACGTGTTGAAGACACCTAAATGTTCCCGAGCATCCATGACATAAAAACGCATACATTCATATACAGACATTCCGCTCTACATTTCGAGGCTGTAAGCGGCTATTTACTCCGCTTCGATTCTCCACTTCCGCACTCAACCCCAATACAAAACAAGCATCAGCTTCGGTTCAATTGACGTCAATGCTGTTATCTCTCGTTCTGCACCGTACGTTTAGAGATTATTAATTTTAACTGAATTTAAGTGCCAGCTCTTTCATTTTGATCACAGTCATAGAATTCGTTATAATAACCACATTTCAAGAAATGATTTGTGAGGGGTTGCTCCCAAATATTAAACTGGGGGATATTGTGGCACATAAACTGTCATCTAGTAAAAATGGGATCAATAATTCGAAGTTAAAGAGAGAGAGATTTCATTGCAACAGAAAGGAAGTAATATGCATAAATTACAAGGCCATTCGTTCGCATGAAAGGATAATAACGAAGTATATTTTAGTTTCCTAAACCTGCTTGTTTATATCGTGACAGCAGTTAAGCCTCTACCTGGAAATCTTGCGATATTATGATTAATTAGAATGGATGTGCTCAGTTTTCCAATAAAATGACTAAAGTCGGATTTAGAGAGTTCGCGGATCAGGTGCGCACACATTATTAAATGTCCAAAAAGTTAAGCTTTGCGAGGGTCCTGGGCAAAGAATAATTGCTTTGTTCATGGGCTTCCCGGGACTTCGGAGCAGTAGAGCACCTGCTCGTGCAGCCAGGGCTGTTGTCGTAAAATTAGCAGAAGGTTCACTCATTGAATGCAAGAAAAGCAGAGAGTACACTGTGCATATCAGGCTTATTAATCGAATCCACTTCGGTCACATAGAAATCGCATAAAACTGTTGGTATTGCATAAGAATCAAATTCTGATAAATTTATTTTTTTTTTAATTTTCGGTAAATATTTTAATAATATTTGTTATTTAATGCCTTTCAAAAACCAGATGGTATACGCTACTCAAATCTAAAAAAATCCAGAGGTATACGGCGATGCCCCCTTTATCCCCCACCCCACTACAGCCCTGCGTGCAGCACGATAAATCCGACTTTGCAAATGATTCCGATTTGCACCATTCAAAATTTTAGTCACACAGAACAAAACCACGTGACCAATGTAATTATGATTAGCTAATTTTATTGGAGAATAAACAGATTTTGTTGATAATAAAAATAACAATAAAACGTAGCGGGATGGGGAAAAACCGATTAGGAGGAGAAAGATATAATAATCTTTCTGTTTCCTACACTCTCAGGGAATGCAATGCTTGACTGTTGTTCTTCACACACGATTTGTAATGGGCCTGGGTTTTAATCCTGTGGAATAAGGAAGGATTTATTTATAATATTTATGTGTGGCCGAGTTATTCCATCTTAGGAGATCGTAATATGCTTTCTGAAATGTAGCAGCTTCGACTTTGGGAGTCCCTTTGGGTATGAAAGGGAAGGCTTCTACGGGATTCGAACCCAAACGTCCACTGCTGGTGTGGTAATATTAGCAGAAGGTATACCCGAGAATATTACGTGTGCAGAGAGTATACGGCGCTGATTTATTCAGTTCCAGAGGATATACGACGTATACCATTATTTTAATAATATTTGTTTTTTTCAAGTCTCTCAAAAACCAGAAGGTACATACGCTATTGACCTAAAACATCCAGAAGGTATGGGGCGTATACCCTCCAGTACGCCCTTGGAGATGTCTCTTAAAGGGAGCCAAGTGACACAATAAAGCAATTTACTGCCAAGGGAGATAACCGAAGTAAAGGGTCAGGTCACTTTATTGTGGGTTATTGGTTGTGAGATTATGTGTATATGGAGGTCTCCTATAATGAATTTGGGTTATAAATTAAGATAATCGACTTTTGATGATAGAAAAAAGGAGGCTTGGTAGAACAGGAAAAGCCCTGGGTGAGAGGGAACTAAAAAATGTTTCAGAAACATTTCAGTTCATTGAGATTAATTTGAAATCAAGAGAAAAACATAACAGAAATAACTTTTCACTCGTTAATCGTTTGAATATTATACCGCAACATTTGAAATAGTAAAGTTTATTTTGGTACAGGATTACATCCAGTAGCCGGGGAAGTTTACTGCTTCATTGGAAGTGTGTTTATCCCAACTGATGTAACAGAATCAACAGATAATATTGGTTTGTAAATCCCCCCCCCCCCTTTCCAGAAGACAGCCAACAAGAAACCACATGCGTGCTGATATCTTTAGTTATAAATAATGCAGATTAGACTTGCTTCAGGAAAGAGTGTGAGCATAAGCAGTCGCAGGAATTGTAATCAACCCCTCAGACGCTGTCGCAAGAAGATTATCTACACCGTCTTCTTTGTTCATCTTAATAAACAGCATCAGAAGTATAAAGACAGTTCGTTTATTAATAAAACTAAATTACAGCTATAACTATTTTATTAATATTATATTCGTAATTTTATTTCGACTGTAATGCAACTGAGCAGTAATCAACTCCACTCCCCTCGCGTCAATCGGGAAAATTTACAAAAATGTGTTTAAAGGATCTAAAGTTCGGACGCCACTAAATGCCACGTTTAAAGAGAATGGAAATAAATAACTTCAAAAAATGTCTCCTACAGTAGGAAGATGCGGTTTCCATACAGTAATGAAAATATTTTATAAGTTTTCAAAAGAAGAAAACGTAGAAAGGAACAAAACGCAATTTCATCGTTTATGAACACCTTAATGCCCTTACTTCATCGTGCTTGAAATATTGGGATTTTCAAGTTCTGGGCCTAAGCGGTTGTTTGTTCCACCTCCCACAACTCGCCCGCTCCCTCCGTCCTCTGAATCTACAAAGCGAAGTTTGCGTTCCAGTGACGTCACCTTTACGCAGACTTCTTTTCTCTGCCACGCACGAGCGACTCATTTGGCTGAACCTCAGTTCCGCGACAGTTTAGTACTGGACGGTGTTAAAAATGTTAGTTGCAGTTGTCAGAATCATACGATAACCAAAACTTTACAAGGAAACCACTTGACCATGCTTTAATTGATGGCATATTCGGACATTCCATATTCCCAATTACGATAACTTCATTGCACTGTAAATCAGTTATGTGAACAGTGCCTGAACTAACAATATTGAACCAAAGAGTACAAATGTAAAGATTTTGATCTGACAACACAAAAATTTGAATTTTGTACAACAATTCCATGTCCATCTTCTTGTAATTTTAATTGGGCCTACACTTTTGTGTAAACTTGAACGCATTTTCATGTAACATTTTCAGTTCAAAATCATCTAGATAACAATCACCTGAGCTCCAGCCAGAGTTTCACTCAAAGCTCTTCATATCACCACTTACATTCCATTCAGCTGTCGAGGACTAGGAGACATTCTCCCTCTAAACGATGGAGAGTGACTTCGATTCGGAGAATTTGTATAAAAGTCACTCTCCATCTAAACGATGGCGAGAGTGACTTTTCTATAAGTACCACGGAACTTTAACGAGAATACTTCTTAATTTTGCGATTTTATTATCGATATTATGAAAATATTTATTTATTAAATTATGTTTAAAAGTTGATGAAACCAAACGAAAAAAGCTTAGAGGTACATGTTGGATGTAAAAGAATTTCACAGAAAATTCATTTAAAAAAATGAGCGAAGTTTCTATTCGTATAAAATATCTCATGATTTAATTTGATTTTGGGTTTAGTGGCACAAAAATATATCATTCATGCAGGTTCAAATGTGAGCGGTAATTGCATTATCTGCAATTCATCCTCATTTATTAAAACCATTCTCTGAGTGAAGATTCTCACTTTGTGAATATTTCGTGTATCCATCTCAAAATAAAGGACATTATGTTCAGTGAGGAGTGCTAAACTAGCTGTGTAATTACGCAATACTTGTTCACAAAATGGCACCTTATTGAGAACTCTTGCTGTGAGTGGTCCTTTTAAAGATCACGCGTATTCCACTCATTCATTTAATAGTGGTATGTGTGCGTTACCCTCCAAAGGAACTAAGACAGTGTAAGTATATTGGGTTCATAAGAATGAGTACCCTCGTTCAGTTCATAATTTAATAAGATCATCATTAGATTCAGGGATAATTCTGTTAATCCAGGGAAATTTTAATTAGATGGAGGCTCTCTACCTCCTTGATTACTCTAAACCAGGGGCGGGCATCCTCCAGCCCGAGAACGTGTGTAATCCGGCTCGCAGTCGTTTTCGAAATACAATATATATAATAAACGGCCCGCCGTTTATTTTACATATATTTTGGATTAATGGAATTTCTGACGTAAATTTCGATAATATTCTTCGCATTGCCACAACAAATATCGATTCACTGATTAAAATAAACAGTTTCGAGTCTCTCATTAAATATTATAGAAATAAAATATTGCAATTTTTGTTACTGGAATTGTATTTTTGTAACTTTATCTTGAATTCGTATTTCGTTTTTCTTATTAATACATTAAATTTTACAAAACTGTTTATGACAATTTTTTTTTCATTATACACCATTTTAATAATCTTAAAAACCGTGGAAATCTAAAAAATTGCACGCGTGTACCTCACAGACATTTTATTTGGCCCGCCATTTATAAATATTGCCCAGTGCTGCTATAAACCTTTCTCTCAACTGAAGAACGCCCTGCTGTGTCCAACATAAAGAATTATATCTGGTTTGGACTTGAACATTTCACCAACCCTCTCTGATATCTTTTCAATAACTGCCTTAACCCCGAGTGCTATTTCCTATCAACATGGAAGTGCACACTCATCATTCTTTGGTTATTTACGTAATTCTAAATATCTTTGGCTGTTTTTATACATTTTATGAAGAATTTCCAGCGGGATTGTTGTTTGAGGTGGAGAGCCCTTAAAACACAGCGAGGGAAACTGTCCGATTAGGCAGGATAGGGTACACAGAGCGAACGAGCCAATTAAGAAATGACCATGGAATAGATAGCTGCCCTGCCAGAGGATGAGGCTTCGGGAACAAATGGCTAGCAGTAGGGAGTAGGAGAAGGGAGGAGACAGAGCCGATATGAATCATAGAATGTAGACGCAGAATCTTCTATTTAAAAATTGAACTGTGGGAAGGTAGAAAGTAGAAAGGCTGTGAAAATTGAATCGGTGTTGTCCAGTAAAGGTGGTGCATCGACATGACTGCTGAAATGGGGGACGCCGACAGATATCACTTTAGCAGGCGGTAGAATGGCTCAAAACAACTACATTTCCGTAGTCCTTGGGAAAGAGACGTGGCTAAGGAGAGTGAAGGTGCGTGCACGTAGAACTTAGGTAGCCGTTTACCGGAAACCAGCAGCGACATGCAGCTGAAGCTTCTCACTCGCTATGAACACACAGAAAGCAGTTGACCAGTGCAGCTTCTCGGTACGCGATGGGGTAAAGTTTTGCACTGACCAACTGCTTTCTATCTTCATAGCCAGCGAGAACCTTCAGCTGCTGGTTTTCAGTAAGCCGCTACCTGCAGTCTAAATGTAATCACCCTAAGACCTGAAACAATGAAAAGGCCTGCGGATTTGAGAAAAAAATGGGAAGAAATAAAGAAAAGCTACGATTGGTCATAAGGGAAGAAGGGAGAGAGAGTGGGGTAGAAAGATAAAAAGTGTAGGAGAGGGCAGAAGCGAGGAATAAAGAGGAAGGAGGAGGCAGGAAAGAAAAAGGGGTAGAGAGTGAGTGGACCCTATTCGAGAAATAAATCCATGGAGAAGTAGGGCCTGCTGTTATAGGATGCAGTGATGAGTGAAGTATTTAAATTGAGTAATGCGTGCAAAGTGAACAATGCAGTGGAGAGTGACATTGAGCCCGTCTTTTAAATAAGATGAAAACAGTAATAGTAAACTGCTGAAGAATATCCACTGCAACAGTACAACCAATGTCGGCGTTCACAAAACATTTACGTAACTATTTTTTGGGATGAGGAACATAAACGAAAGAATTGCAAATTCTGTTTGAAAAACTTCGCTTCTTCGATATCTGTTGCATCTACTAACACAAAACCAAGAAATCCATCTATTCCACGGCTCCTTCAACTTTTCCAAAAGCAGTCCACATATGTATTTGTGGAATATTTGGCGGGCCGGAGAAGCTTCCTAATTACTGAATACGATATTATCTGCATAGCTTTACTGTAATGCAGAGAAACCAATTTTATACCTACCTTTATGTACAGATTCAAAAATAAAACGATGGATATGTAATATAAAATACACCAGTTTGTTTATGTCAAATTTTAATTATTACTTATTTATTTTACTAATCAGGTAGTAAAATAAATAAGTTAGTAAAATTAAAGCGATGAATTCGGTTGTAGGGTGCGATTGACTTTCGTATTATCGGGTTTTAAAGCAAAAGTTCCAATTCTTAAAAAGTCATGTGAATGCGGATCAGTTAGACGGGATCCTATTTTTGATTTTACATTTTTGAAAGGTCTGCTCACATATTTATGTACTTCCGAACATTAATGTAACCTTTCTTGCAAAATTTTAAATACTCTAGACTTTAAATAACTCCAGTTTTCTTTTAAATGCTGCTTTCACATTATAATACAATTCATTGACAAGTTTGTCTCGTCCTTGTAGTTTCATATTAAGAAAATTCAGATGTTCACATGTATCTGCTAAAAAGCAAGGTCCCACAACCATTTGAGAACTGACAGTTCCGGAACAGGTTTCAATTTTTCGTTCGTTCATAAATAGATCTATTTCGATCCTAAGTTCAAAAAATCGCTTCAACAAATTACCGCGACTCAACCATCGCACTTCAGTGTGGTACAACAAATCACCGTATTCAGCCTCAATAGTTCAAGAAAATTTACTGTTGATATTACAGTTGACATCACTGAATCTTCTCCCAAATATGTTTTCCGCACAAAGACTGCTGGAGAATTATACAATGAAATTGCATTGTTTTTTTAATATTTTTGCTCTCAAGATATTTATGAAGCTGACCCATGAACCCAATTTTATTACCGACCATAGTTTTAGCGCCATCCGTCGTAACCGCTGATAGGAAACCCCAATCCAATTTGAAGCCGTCAATTGCTCCTGAAACACTCAAAATATATTTTCGCCTGTTGTTGCATCTTTTAATTTTTGTAATGCAACTAGCTCTTCAATTTTGATTTACACTTCGGATATAAATTAGTAATTGAACTTGTATCTTCACTCTTATCAATTACTGTTGAAAAATGTGTGAATTCACGAACTTTTCTACGAGTTGATTTTGAATATAGACTCCTAAATCTTCAATTCTTTTTACAGTTGATGAAGATAAACTTACAGACGCAAATTTCTTTACTTTCTCAGAACATACTTCTGCAAATGCCAAACAAATTCGTTTTACAAATTCTCCATCCGTAAAGGCCGGAATTCTTCGGCAATGATTTGGGAAGCTCGAAAACTAGTTCTAATTGCAGATACATTTTAATGAGTAAAAGGTCCGATCTTCTGTTGTTGAATTTCAAAAGTTTAGATTTCTTTTTTGAGTTTTTCTTCCGCACAGCTCCTGAAATGTATCATAATTTGAGGCATGTTTTGTGGTGTGGATGTAGTGACGTTTCTCATTTTATTCCTTGAACATCGACAAGACTTCGTTGCAAATAAAACACGTGCAAGCATCACTGATCGGCGCACAAAAAGTAATTAATTGGCCACCGCTCTCAAATCGCGGCACTCCGCATCAACTTTTATTTTTTTCGACATGATTTTCATGAGCTCACTGGAATAAAAAAAATACTCGTGAATATTGGTCAATAAACACTGACGTGTCTTGAAATTTTATGAAATATTTTAACGTAAAGTTATTATTATATTCATATCACTCTTATATAACGTGAAATTATTCCTCTGTCTGAGGTAAGGTCTGCGCTGGAGACAGAATGGGATTTGTAGTCGCAGAAACTTACAAACACCCTTATATCGAGCAAATTCACCGCTGTCATACTTGGTGCTGATGTCGTGACAATATATTCGTATATTCTGTAATGTCACCTTTTTGACAATTCTTATACAACCCCTCTAAATATCCCTTGTAGTTGGCCGAAGTTTCTCGCTGTCTCTTCATTTCATTCTGATTTTTGGTGTACCATCACACACAATTTTGTACTCGTTGTTTCACGCTGAATATTTAATATTTAGTATAAAGTATTCGGCAAGACTGTCGACTGTCTGGAATGATTAGGGGATAAACTCCCCTGATAATCACAAAGAATTAGAAGAACTCATATTATGACAAAATCGTATATTCATTTACATAAATGTGGCATTCCTATTTATAAAATTGTACTGAGCGTGAGATGTGACAAAATTTAATACGAACGTATCCATTTTGAACAAAGGAAAAGAAACGAAAGTTTTCCGTTATTTCGTTTCTTAAAAATAGCACTATTTTTCCAACGACAGTGGCCAGTCTTCGCTGTTTATGTAGTCTATTATACACTTGTCAAAGTAGTCACCCTAGCACCTTTCTACGTTTATTGATGAGCTGAAATTTGTTCAATGGCAAGAAAAACTCTTTTCTGTTCTAACGTGGTAGAGGCAAACGAAAAAAACCGAAAGGTGGAGAAGAATCTTAAAATTATCTGAACTTTCGCCCAGTAGCAAAAAAGGAATGCCGAAATATGACCAAAGCGTGATCGTACGCTGAGAGCAACCGTGGGTTGCAGTTTCAGGGGAACTGGGTCTTGTTCTACATGAATATTACAAACTGTAAACAAAATGTAAACACCTGCAACGGATTTTTTCCAGGTGTTCCTTTTTGTTTTTTGTTATCCGGTCTACCCTCGTGTCAGAAGAATGAATTGGACCGGTTTCTTTCATTACCCTCTAATTTTTATTACCCTCTAATTTTATCCCGAGAGATTTCATCAGAGGAGCACGTGTTTTTATTATCAAGTTTTATTAGTAATCGCCAAATGAAACAAGGGAGTGAACTCCTTCAGCATCTGCGAAGAAAAAGGAAAGAAAGAAAAGGAAAATCAATATAAAATTAAATTAAAAATAAGTAAATAAATAAAATAATGATAATACAGAATTTTCGTATCATTTCCATTCCCATAGACAGCGATCCAATTCTGCTTTTAACTGACCAGACTCAATGTTTCAGCCACGGTGGTAGGCAACGCTCCAGTGTTCAACAAGGTGGAATTCATGTGATCCAATTTTCTCTCATTCCCTGAGATTTTATATATTTGCGCTGTGGTTTTCCTCTCGCCTACCAAGCGAAACAGGCTTTATTTTTTTTTTCTTTTTACTTAATCCCTTCTGCACCGCAATTTATACCCCTCCCTCAGATCTCCCCCTAGATGACTGGTTATCTGACTTTGCGGTCCACACCTTCTAAGCTGTTCTTCGTATGTTCATCGACATTCATCTCTAATCTCCTTTTTTCTTCTTTGAACCCTCTCCGGAAGTGCTGTGATTTGTTTTATTTTTTATTGGTGTTCTATAGACTTGAATAAACCATTTCAAATGCGGCCTACTCATCGTCTTGTAAAGATGGACACTTCAAGAAATTTTCTCTACCGGAATTTTTGTTCTCCCAAATGAATATTCTAACATTTAAAAGCACCGAATTTTACTTCTCATTTTTCGTACCACATTCGCAACCGATCCAATTTTTGACACGTCGTGTCCTGGCTGGATTTGTCAACAACCCTTTCTACCTTCAAATTATTAGCAAACTTTGACAGCTTATCTTGGACACTCCTCAATATCATTTACGAAAATTAGAAACAGGAAAGAACATAACACTGAGTCCTGAGGATCCCACTAATTACACTGCTCAAGAGCTTGACTGCAATCTAGAAATGCAATGACAAAATTCTCATTGTGTTCAACAGTCAACGTCCAACAGTTGAATGATTCCATCATGTTTAGTTTACAGATTGGTGAGGTAAGCCCCCCCCCATTAAAAACTGTGGTTAAAGATGTGATTATGGGTAATCAGTCCTGTTGTCGAGATGGCCCTGATTCTCATCTTTAATTACAGACACCTGATATTTTCTGCCATAGAAGACAAAGAATAATAAACAGGGTTAAATTAGAGCGGTGTTACAATTGTGAAAGGGCGCCTCCGTAGCCAGGTGGGCAGGAGCAGCACTTGTAACACACGCTTCTTGATTAGACCGGGGTTCGACCACCTTGACCACCAAATACGGAGGATGCGGAAAGGTCAGTGAATGACCACCGCATATCCCCGGAGGAATATGGCCTTAGTTGCTAATGCTCCTAAAAAAACAAAATAACAAATAACAATTGTAAAATTTCGTTAATATGCTGGCGGATAATCGAGAGTCTACAAGTACAGTATTGTACATTGAAATAGTACTTTCGAGTAAAGGAACTACTCGATTTAATATTCCTGAAGGAGAAGTTAAAGGAAATCATCTCGTGAAGGACTAAATTAATTTCGTATGGCAGCGGCACTAATTTAATTTTCATTCAGTTGAAATAGTGCAGTCGATAAAAGGGGAACACAGAGGGAGGGTAATGGCTCGCATGTGACCAGTGCGGAGGCGGATCCTGCTCCTACACTCGCTCGAGAGAGACATGCGATGGGCACTAGTAAATAGGTGGGAGGGATCAATTCATGTAGGTTGAAACTTTCCTTTTAATTTGCGCGTTACTGCTGCTCTCGGTCTTATGGTTGGAGCGTACTTGTTATCAGGGGCGTACTTGTTACAGGGGCATTGGTGGGTACTTGTTATAAGCTGTCATGAAAGTCAACTAGGCAGTCCCAGCTGCATTAAAATTCGAGTAAAAACAAGATAATCTTAAAATAAAATGTGAGAAAAATAAAAATCAAATGCGCTTAAGTTGGCCCTCCTCAAATTTCATAAGCAGTAACTGGGCCACAATGTCACCCACCCAGAAATTTATTCGCCACTTTAGTAAAAGACCTCAGCCTACATCTGCCCATTGGGGTTTGTGGGAAAAGGTGTCATTTCATGGTTCTCCTAAGGCGACAGCAGCTACTGTAGGGACCCCACTTCTAGTTATTATTGAATCCGTTTATTAACTGTAGGGCTTGCCCAGAATACAGCCTTATGGCTAGGAGGGCTAAACATACACATAGTGACAAATATACAACGATGATCCAACAAATATACATCGTTATATCTACAAATACACATCATAACATTTTCAGATATACATAGCGATATACACCGATGACCCAAAACATTATGACCAGCGAATCGTTATGCGAATCGAAGCAACTGCAGGTGAAATACGGCGCGTTCGAAGGTCGGGACGAGGTATAAAAAAAACCTGATACTTGCTCCGTTAATCAGTGTTACTCTTCTTCTTCAGGTGGGAAAGGCAGCGGACTTAAGCGAATTTGACAAAACCCAAATTGTCAATGGCTGGGTCAATGACTGGGTAAGAGCATATCCGAAACGGCACAGCTGTGTGCTCACAGTCAGCCGTGATTAATGGCTACCGAAAATGGTCCGAGGACGGGAAACCCACGAACCGCCGGCGAGGTGTTCGACGACCACGGCTCATCGATGCTCGAGGTGAACGAAGACTCTCCTGGATAGTACGTGCCAACAGAAGGGCAACTGTGGCGCAACTCGCCGGTAATTGGATTGCTGGTGACGGGAGTAATGTGTCACAAAACAAAGTATATTAACCCCTGCAGAAAATGGGACTGCGTAGCAGTATACCGCTCCGAGTGCCCATTCTAACCAATGTTTACTGGCGGCAGCGCCTACAATGGGCACTCGAGCATCCAAACTGGATCTTGAGTGATTGGAAGAAGGTTGTCTGGTCCGATGAATCACATTTCCTGTTGTATCATGTGGACTATCAATTATTTCTTCAACAACTGAAGACGTTCTGCCTACAAGGGGTTAGGCAAACTGTAAATTAAGATGTTTTGCTGATCCTAGTTCCTAGGATGGGATTTTCCATGAGATAGGTCTCCATGGTTAGAGAAGTTAGTCCACTTCTCCACTTCTTCCTACTTTATTCTTGCTTTACTTCTTCTCACTTCTAACTATTGGAGAGTCCCTCTGTTGATTCTCCTCTATTCTATCCATTTACCTCCCCAGATCCCAAACTTCTCCCTCTGTATTCCTCTTTTTCCACTTCATTCTCTTTTTCGGGCACTCTCAGGTGTTATGCCCTGGGCTTGCCCAGCAGGAGATCATTGATCCTGGCCGCCTCCACGTGGCGGGGATGGGTGGTGAGACGTAGTGACCAGGTGTTACTGCTTCTTACCTGCTAAGAGCCAGGCACCGGCCGATAACATAACAACAGAACCCATCATAACACTTACACGTCGAACACACTACATACAATTGGCCGGTTTTGGCATAAGCTTCAACCCAAGAAGTACAATAGCGGCTTATGGGAGAAACCCTGGGATCCGCCACAACAACACATGAATATCCCTGAATATCCCTGTATCATGTGGACTGCCGTCCACATGGTTCAACAGGAAACGTGATACACCGTGATACATATGGACGGCAGGATACGTGTGCGTCGTTTACCTGGGGAAGTTTTTGTGTCTGGATGCACCGTGGGACAAAAACAAGGGATACGCTCTGTATAAGGCAATGGTCAAGGTGTGACCTAACCATTGCCTTATACAGAGGGACAATCACCTCCTTTTCCCTGCTGGCAAAATTCCTCTATATCATTGACAAAACCTCATGACCTGCTCTTGCAGCTTGTCTGTATTGTTCAGAAAACTTCATATCAACATTGAGTAAGCTCAATGTTGATGGCATTCTTCCTCTTTCTGAGCCATGGGGAAAAGGGCATAAATTGTAACTGAGAAAGCATGCTTCCAGGACTAATGTGCAGAAGTTTGCCTTGAGACAGTTGGTGGTTAAACGTTGGAACAAACTTCCGTTGGCTTTGTGAACTGTGTAGTTGAATAAATTGAAGGAACAACTAAATAAATTCTTGGATGTGATGAACGGGTGTGGTGGGTTGTTTTATTTTTTGTTTTTGACTGATGCACTGTAAAGTTGCATTATTTTCCACTACAAATACTAATCTTGAACCTCGAAATTATTTCGAATCTGTGGTCATTATTAACTACTTTTTAATACACCCAAACATATTTAGTTCAAGCTTAGCTCATGTATTAAAATTATTTACTGAAATATTTGAAAATTATCTCATATTATGACATTTTGTTGCTGAATTTCTCTCATCCTGTTGTAAATCCTCACGTCCAGTCGTAATGGGTGGTTGCTTTTTAATTATTAGAAAGCTTAACCAACATCAGCTTTCTCAATTTATAAATGTTCAACGGTAGTTTAAATGATACCGTAATTCAGTTGCATTCTCGCTAAATCCTTTGGTATTCTTCTCGCTTTTCTTCTGCAACTCCCACTCCTCGTCTCAGTTCCATCTCTGACTGCCACGTAGAATCGAACAATCTAAATGACAAATTCACGTTTTTATTGAAATGATTATTATATTTCGACCTTTTTGTAAGTTTACAGTTGCAGTAATATGCATTTACTTCGAATTCGGTCCTCTGTTTTGTTTCCGGATGGAATTTTAGTACACCTATATGTATTATTAATATTATTATCATCAATGCATATTATTATCATCAATAGGCATACAATGAATATAATAAGCAACTTGTTGGCTAGTGTTGATTTCAGACTCAGGAGAAGTTATTCTAGCTCCAAATTAAAATTCCTAAGAAGATTTTTGATACTGAATGATACTGTAGATTAGAATTGCTATGCAGATAAATTTCTATCTCTGTTTGCAGTGCGGAATGTACTATGTGTTGTGATTTCATTATCTTTTCTGTTAGATTACAAATTTGTATGCAAAAACTGTCGTAAATGAAAAATTACAACTTAATGAGAAGAAATTTACTTTTCTTAACAAGTTCATTCATTGTAAACAAATTCTCTTGATAAAAAATTGTATTGAATTGTATTGTATCATGTAGCTTGTATATTTCCAAAACCGTTTTAGGGAAGAATTTTCTTAGATAATCCACATTCAGCTTCAGACACTGGTGCATTTCCTTGCCTTATCGCACTTTCTTGCCTTCTCAACAGAAAGGGTTTTGGGAAACAGTTAATGGGTTTCGTAGATCAGTAAGCAGACGAAGATTAAACTGAAGAGGAAGTCATACGTTTCGAAAGCATTTTTACAGTTCTTTCCCCTCGTGTTTACTCACACATTTTGATATTCCACTGAGAGAATGAATGAATGCATTAACAGAGGGACTGAATTTAAATATTTGAGGCACCGGTTAAAGCATGTCAAGAGGGTCCAAATATGTATTTATAGATTTTTAAGAAAAGGACAACGGCAAAGGACAAGGATTTACAAATTGTGTTTGTTTTATTATTTTTTTAAATTTTATACTTCAACTTTAACGAGAAACTGCAGGGTCAGATGAATTCAATTCTTAATACAGAAAGCGGTACAAGAAGACCAATAATTAAAAACTTTTTTTATCTCTCTGTTAAATTAATTGTACCTGATAAACTGTTATAGTTGATTAGAATGTTGAAAAACTGAAGTAAATATTGAATTTAATAGTGTGTACTTTAAATAGTTTAGTTTTTCCTATTAATTTCTTTGAGAACAGTTACACTTCATTGATTACAGTAGAGTTGTAAAGCCAGTTTGTGCATTTTTTATAATTTTTAAAAAATGAACGAAGATCTAAAGCGTTCAATGGTTTTCCAAAATCATTAAATGAAATTTATGGCATTTCTCTCGACAAGTTGTTTGAGTAAAGTCGAATTTTAATTTGCAGCAAAGGCAAAATTGTGCCGAATATTTTCCGTAAGGGATATATCAATTCCCTCCTAATTCCACAAAAATAAAATTTAGAAAATAACTCGTTCATATCTAAATAATTTTAAATAATTGCGTTTTAAAATAAATTCACAGATTAAATGTAGTTTTAATGCAGCATTGGTGGCGCTGAACAGTCCGCGCATATTTCAGAGAGAGAGAGAAAGAGTAGATTAAAAAAATAATATACAGGAGAAGTCTAATAAATATGAAGTTAGAATCTCAGTAATTAACTGATAAGAAGGCGACTGTATTTAATTTTCCCTTCTGTTAATCGCAGAAAAAGAAAAAAAAATATTCACCGAATTTAAAATATGAATGCTTCTCAAAAGTAACACACTGGAAAAATGAAGTAATTTGTTTTTGACTATTGCGATATCACCTGTTCCCACAGCACAAATCCTTTATTACAGACTGCAGGGAATTCAAATCAAATTCAACGAATGCTTTAGACATAGTCTTGCCTTTCAACGACGAAACTGTGAACCACTCTGCTATTGTTTTAAGAATCTCTCTCTGCTCCAGATAAGAACTCCATATGACTGTTTGCAGTGTCTTATTGGTGCTTCATTTCTTTCTGTGAAAATATACTAAGAGGTGTATTGAATACTCTTCACTATACGTGAATAAGAGGTAAAGTGAAATACCACGTTTTATGACGACCATTCAGGGACATTTGAGAATAAATTTGAGCCATCAGTACGCATTACACACACACAGGCACTTACTCACATACAAGTGACACGAATAATTCACACGATCTGCGCAGTATTGGTGGAGTAATGTACACCTGTGCAACGTCATCGTATAGCAGAATACATCAAATATTTGCGGAAAATCTAATTTGATGGAAAAAATGCATTGAAAACGATAGCAGTTTATTGGAGGATTTCAACGCACGTGTGTAGTTGGTAAAATTCACGTGCTTCCGATTTTTCGCTATGTAAGCAAGCGGAATTTTAATTTCATCAAAAAAGTTCGTGAAAGTTTGAATCATTTGACTACTGCACTATTAACTACCCTCTGGTAAGATGAGAAAATCGATGTTTATTGTCGTATTTGTTGCTTTCCTAATTCAGGTAAAAACTTTTCCAAACTCTTTATTTAACAGGTATTTGAACTTTTGTTTCAGAATATACAGATTGCTTTTATAATGCGAAATTGTTTGTGGAGCCCCTTAAAATATTCCTTCACCGTACCTCGGATCTATCGTGAATCGTATTATGACGGGCAGTTCCGACTGGACTGAGCATGCGCAACACGCACTCGAGATGCCGGTTGCTGCTGTGTCTACCAGTCTACGTGCTGGGTCAGAATATATGGACCGTATCTGCCGGTCCCTATATTCTGACAGAGAAATTCCGACTTCACTGAGCATGCGCGACATTAACTATATCTGCTGGTCTATGTGCTGCGAATTGTCACGGAGCATGCGCGATACTCACCATACGTGGCCACAAAGAAGTAAATAAATAAAGTACTACGTACGCGCAATCTTTTTTTCTTCGTTTTCAGAAAGAATAAAAAATCAATTTTCTGACTACATAAGAAATTGATTTTCAAAATAAAAGTAGACAGTTATAAAAGAATAAGTAATTATTGTTAATTTTTAATTATTATTTTCAAGTACTGTAATACGTTTTGTTTTGCCTGATAATATTAATATGACTATATTTTGTAATTATTTGTAATAATTTGTACACATCGCACATTGAAGAGTTGCCAATAACGTGAACGACACTTACCTTTCTGTCATAATGTCATTCTGAGGTAAAAAAAAAAAACACTTTTAATAACTTTATACTTAAATTTGTACTTTGTACTTAAACTTAATGGGTATACAGGTCAATTAAATTTAAGTTCAAAGGGACATGGTCAGCCAATTCAGCATAGTCAGTTCTGTGTGTTGTGGCATAGTGTTTGGGTCAGGCGCCACCTGTGGTTTCCCACATCTGCGCCATCAGAACTGTCGTGATGAATACAGAACTTCTGTAAAAGCCAGAAAGGTGTTGTGCGTGTAGTTTTGTGTCGGGTTCTGATCTGGCTTCTTGGACGCAGTCCCTAGTGAAATTCCACGTTGTCCGCCATCCCTGCTGGGAGGTGTGTCAGGCTGTCCACGGTACCCTGGCTGCTCTCCGTCAGGGATCGACTGAGATTCCTGACGGCGAACTAAAAAAAAATAAATAAATAAACAGGCGTCGACTGCAAAATTTTTTTTTTCTTTTTTAGACTGGTGGAGCATAAGCCTACGGCTTCCGTGTGGATAATAATAATAAACTGTTGGCTAAATTTTTTTGTCACTGTTCGTCCAGAAAGAGAATCTTTATTTCCAACACATGTAAAGCCGAAATTCAAACAAAAATGTTCTCGTTTATACTCCGGCACGACATCAGAAAAAGAGTTTTGGAAATACGTTTGCCGAGAAAAGTTCCCAAATGTTAAAAAATGCGATGAACTTTTAAATTCTCGTTTTCGTTCCTCCTGTCTATGTGAATCTACTCTTATGGACTTGCAAACGGAACATTCTTTTCGATTGACCTTTCACAGTATATCCGCTAGGCAGATGACACGAAGGCAAACTTCACTAATTAAAAATTTAACGACCCATGACTGTAAAATTCTTTAAAATGTATAACCGAAATTTTTCAATATGTGTTGGTTAACTTTTATAATCATGTGCAGTGAAATCCTTGAGAAGGTAGATCGCGGCACATTTTGAAGAAAAAAAGTAGATATCATCATAAATAAAGGTGGCCACCCATCCCTGGCATATTCGATCACTACATTCATAATTTTTCGTACGCACACTTCGTTATGGAAAACCCGCCAAAATAAAGTGTTCCGGTATATTAAAACAGGAAAAAGCAATTTATGTTAATAACGGTATTCTGCGTAGGTCAAAGGCCGCGATCTGCCGTTTAAAACACTTTAAAGATTTAAACGTGTGTACATTCTGCGTGTGTACATAGCCGTCACGAGGGTCAACGAAGTGGTTGCGGTGATTATTTACGGAATGCACGGAATGAACTCCATTTGCGATATTAGCAATGTTTCCGTAGGCGGCCCATCCGTCTGAAATGCTGTGTGTTCCTGGAAGAATATGGGCACGGATTTTCTCTTGTAACGTTGGAGTTGTTCGATCCGCGACTTCCACGAGAAAGCATTTTCCGGAACCTCTCTCAATGCCTCCAAAAATCCAATGACCCTCACGCCACTGACCTCTATGGTACTTACGGTGGAAGTACTTGGATTCATTGATCTCCACAATTAGTGGCTCTCCATTAGCATCGAATCCACCAATTTCGCCGGACTGCCTTTCCACCCAGCTTTCACATTCATCACGACAAAAATTGCACCAGTTCGGAATCGTATGTTCACTTTTGATTCGTGCTTCGTGAGCAATAGCGTGTTGTGGCACACCCAGAGCTCAAAAATAAATTAGACTTATCAGCTGCTGTAACGTCAGATGACTTTTTTCAAAAAAAGAGCCATCTCAAACAGCTTTGCAGGCCCATCTTCGGTCGTCGATCCCTTGTCTTAATGCGATTAAGGATGCTGGCTGGTTACAATTTGTACACGTAACCGTATTTTTCAGCAGTCTCCGGCATGCCAACCACCGTAAACAATCGTAAGTTTTCTCTGTTTCGGAGCAAATTTCTATCACTCGTCATTGCTCTGCTCCGATCTCTCCTCTAATTAGTATTTCGTCGGCATTAACGATCGATATCGGTGCACGTCTTTGTCCAGCCATCATTTCAAATTCCCAATGTTCCAATGTTTTTTTTTGTATTTGAAGAAATACAAAAAAAAAAAAAAAAAAAACTTAAATAATCAAACAAAAAAATTATGAAGTCATCTAGTCAAACAAATCAAGTCATTCAAACCTCCCTTTCAACTTTAAAGATCGGCAGGAACCAGCACAGAACTCACAAGGAAAGAACAAACAACAAAACGCAAATGAACGAAGAAACTATATATCGAGAAAGCACGATTAAAAGTCACATGATAAAAGTACGTGCTTTAATCATGTGACTAAATCTCTAGAAAGGTCAATCGTTTGAGATTTGTCTTGTTTCTGTCAATCAATGTACTTCTCTCCCACGCATGCACCCCGTCAATTATAAACCGCACTTTAATTAATCTGCAATTCGTGCATAAAATTAACCATTAACATCAGAAATACACGTACAAATCCCAAGATTTCATTGCCAAAGAAATAATAAAATGCGTAATTCACAAAATGCACACATGAATTTTATATCTATAGATATTATGTATTCATAACAAGTAGTGAATAGAAACGACATGAAAAGACCGGCTTTGTCGGTCATAGCAGAAACCCCCAACGACCATAATGGAATGTAGATTAGAGTAAAAATGAAAGAATGCTGACCACACATCAGATCTCTTAACGAACTACAGCCATCATCAGGAGCATAATCCTCTGAATGGAATTCTTAATTATTTTTTTTTTAAATTAACACAGTATATACATATGATAAGAAATAATAGGAAGGAAAACACAGTCATAAAGAATAGATAGCGACCTACCTCTAATACCCCAATCCTTCCCAGTAATCCTTGCTATAATGTTAACAAATTTTGCAACCTTTTCAGATAGAAAATTGACATGGGTGTCAAATCTAAAACTTCTGTCAATGAAGATTCCAAGAGCTTTATTATTCTTAACGGATTTTAAACTTTCCCAGTCAGCACATACGGACAAATAGGTTCCCCTTTAGCGATAATATTTTTGTTTTTGACCTAGATATTGTTAATTTATGGACGGCACACCAGCATTTAGAACTTTTATTATTTCATTAGATCGTTGTTCAAATTGTAGCCGTGAAGAGACTTCAACTAAGATTACTAGGTTATCTGCAATCATATGTACATGACTATGTTCCTTCCGTATACAATACTCTAATACCAATTTCCACATTAGTGAACAAAAATCTGACCTCTGCGAGCATCCTCGAATAACAGATCTAGTTATCGAATTCAAACTAGACTTAACTTAAATTTTTTTTTTTTTTTTTTTTTTTTTTTTTATGTGAACCCCAAACACGAGAGGTATTAGAACCATAGTACTTAGTACCGTGCTTGGGTTAGGGTTGAAGGAGAAGTATGGGGGGAGGGGGATGCACTATGACACTATAAATCTAATGGGAGTATTTTCGAGGCGAAGCATAAATAACACATTGATATTTGATAATATCCCAAATGATATTATCAAAAGTCCCCTTCAAAATTAATGAAAATGCCAAGAACATATTTAGCATTTCAATCTCTAATCAATTTCACTAAAGATTTTAATGCATCCTCTGTATCACGACCAGGAGTAAAGACATATTGTTTATTTGAGAGCCCCAAATTTTCTTGCGTATATTGCAATATTCGCTGTGAAAGCATGCGTTCATCGACCTTGCCAAACCTGGAAGAAATGTATAGGGCTCAGATTTAGGTTTTTCTGGTGACTTCAAAATGATCTTAAGCAGAGTATCCTTCCATGGCGAGAGAAAAATACCTTCAAGAATACATTAATTGTAAACAAGAAGATTCTCAGGAAACAGGTTAAAGAAACGCTTAATAACTTCCCCTGCAATGAGGTCCATACCAGGACACCTGTTTTTTCAATGGAAGATCTTACCCGAGATAAGATCTTCCATTGAAAAATGTTCCTCTTGAATAACGCTAACACAACCACAATCTAATCGATCAGTACTATCAGAATGTTCCCCCCCCCCTTATCCATATGGTGATCAAGTATGACATTAATACTGCCCAGCCAATCTAGAGTTTTAGTCTCCACAAAGCATAGAACTTAACACATTCCAGATGGCTTTAATCGGAGCAATATGGCCTTAGTTGCTAATGCTCCTAAAAAACAAATAAAAAACAAACAAACAAACATGGCTTTAATTTGTGCAACATGACTTATAAACAATACCCCATGGATACTCATTACCAGTTGTTTGCACTAAGTTTTTCCATGCATCAAATTTCCTTTTAGCTATTAAACGGGTGTATTTTCTTTTGATCAATTGATACTGAATTTTCAACATTGTAATGGATTCCTTGTTATCTCACAATTTATGATATCGGAACTTCTTATGCGTCTTGTTCATCTCGCTCCGGAAGTTAGTAAGATCAGAGGTCCACCAATGCACTTGAGCACGTCTGTTTTGCTTTAATTTCACTTACTCCTTCGAGGCATCAAAAAACTTCTGTTGTAATAACTGAACCAAATCAAATTCATTAATCGTATCCAACTCAGCTAACGACATTTCACCGAAAAGTGTCCTAACAAATCTGTCAAACTTACCCCAGTCAGCGTGCTTGATCACAAAACTTCGAAGTTGTAATTAATGAGGCTCAATAAATCTACTTCTAGCACAGCCTAAGTTGAAAATAATAGCTCTGTGATCGCTGTTAATTTTTACGTGGTTTAACTTGCCCATTAGATATGAAATTGAAGGCCGTATTATTGGCTAATGTTACATCTATGTTAGACTCACCATTAATTAATAGTGCAAAGCGTCGGTTCATAATCAGACTTATTAATGATCTCAAGTTTAGATGTGGATATCAGCTCTTCCAATGACATGCCTCCGGCATTCGTAAATCTAGAATGCCATAAAAGATTTTTAGCATTTCAATTCAGACAGATAATCACTTTTCTGCCTTTCAATCAGAATAACGCCTCTTCCAAATAGCTAAGAGATCAATGAAGGTCCGCATCAGGCTGACAGTACATAGATATAATGAAAAATTGTCCCAAAATAGTTTAAATGCCAACACAGACTGCATGCCTTGTACATAAGGAATCAATTCTAGTCAGAACCAGATCAGAGCTGAAAATTAGTATAGTAGCCCTTAGTTTGTCACAGTTCTTTGAGAAAATTCTAATAGAGTTTGGATGTCCAGTTAGGGCCTATTACATCTACATGTCTTAGAAGTGTGCCCGTACATCTGACAATTATAACAAAAAAGTAACCAAAGGAAATTCGTTAAACTTGTAGGACATCAATCCAATAAAGATTCGTGTTTGTGTATCAAGAAACTTTAAATCTACAGGATATTTCCAAGGTCAATTTAATTCCATTTTTGTTTTCATTAGAAAACTGTATTTTCTCCTCATCACTGACATCATTTCTGCATAGACCCATATATTCTCAATTACATCACATACAAATTATTTTCAAACCAAGCTTCTTAGGCCTCGTAATATTCAATCTGAATTCCTTTATGAGGTAATTTTTTCTAATATCCTCAAGCTCCTTGTTATACTCAGTCTCAATCGCAATACTCTTCTCAGGTAGTCTTCGAATTCTCCTAATTCGTACCTTTTTAAGCCAGTTTTCTATGATTTTGAGACCGGTTTTCCTACATTCATGGTAAACTTAAGTTTAGAATCATGCTCAGGCCTCATCAGAAGTACATTATTAGAACTAACATTTCTAAGCCCGTTATTCTGATTTCATAGCTGCCATAATTAGTTACGTCATACTTCCAATTTTCCTTTTAACACCATTTTTAACAACCTCAATGTATAGCTTTCAAATACAACGCAAACTCCTAATTACCGCTAACAAACAAATTCCTCTAACTTTATTCTCATACACGCAATGACAACATTGATTGTTCATTACGGAAATCGTTAAGTGCTTGTTTCTGCTTATTTTGGTTATTCAGTCCATCTCTACCAAACAACTGTGAATCTATTAAACCTGGCTCATAATCCAGTTCATTTTCTACCAAATTTTGCGATTGATATCCAGCAGCGTATGGGACATACTGATATTTGGCAGCGCCAATGTTGAGAGAATTATAAAAATTGTCATTGGATTATCAAATTGTCAGTGAATTATCAACTGGATTCGTATATTTACTGCCAATGTTTATGTCCATTTCTATATTCCTGTTGACTTGTCTCATTTCTTCTCGATTATCCTTAAATGCCTCTACTTCATTTAATACATTATTCAGATTTTTGTTCCGTTTATTGGCCCTTCTCAAAATAAGAGATTTATTCTTAACCATAGTAGGGCCGACTGGGATAGCCGGGTGAGTAAAGTGCCTGCCTGGCAACCCAAAGGTCGCGGGTTCAATTCCCGCCTTGGGCTTGGATATAACGATAGTGCCGCACAAGCGGATGGATCTCACTGCCACGATACATGGAGGAAGCAGGAAAAAACTGGTTCCTTCGTGTATTGCTCACATCATACGATAAAAAAAAGATATAAATAAATCGTAGTAGGAGTGCCCATAGAGCTCTCTCCTTCGTCACGATAAACACGTGTACCACTTCTTGTCATAATGCAATTCTCAGGGGTTCTGCTTCTCGAGGAATGTGATTTAGATGTCGACATCCAAATCACATTCCATGGCCCTGCCAGAAGCAGCCGTAGCCCAATCAACACTGCTTTGTTGAACAGAAGGAGGGTCATGTTGCTTAATACTGTCAAATTTGGCCCCTTTAGTCTTTAGCTTATTACTTTGCTTTGAGACTTTCTTAAATATCTCAGAACCCTTACTATCAGAATCGGAAAACCTGTCACTGTCTTCCAGAGGTTCGCTAAAAAACCCATCACTCCATACAAAAGGCTCAATCATGGGGAGTTCTTGAATTTTAACAGTGGATTTCCTATTCGTTTTGTTGCCCTCACCTGACACAGTATCTTCGCTGGAACTCATTTTATTCATTAACGAGCTTATTAATCAAAATTCAATTATAATACGCAGTGCCACTACAATTTCCAAAAATGACTTCTTTTGAGTTCAGCGATATTTCCTCAGATTTATAACATAACATGACACACAAAATAGTAAGGTCAGAATAGAAAGTTTCCACTGACTGCGTCAGTGGCAACTTTCCTTAATAAAGGTTCCTCAATCTCCAAAACATCAGGATTTTAAATTATAGCCAGAAGTATTTACGCTATGTTGCAGGATAGGCAAACAATCAACTGACCATTAGAATGAAAAACGTTCCAACTATCAAAATGAACTCATGTCTATAAGTATTTAAATACTACCGTATATCTTGAAAAAAAAAAAAAAATCCTTTAACCGTAGTACAACATATCTTCATTAACGAAGATGATCAAGGAAATCAAATAACTCTTCTCAATACCATATTTTCAACATAAAATTCAGGAGTACATAATGACTGTCTTTAGCATAGACAGCAACCAGTTGCGCCACCTCAGTGCAATTCGTCAACTACGTCGAGAACTACAGAGCTGCATTTCAGTGCAACTCCACAGCGATATTCAGCTCTGGTTTTGCTTTGCACCTCACACTAATGCTCGAACGTGCCGATTCTGGAGTATGAGGTTTCGCTCTTTGTTACCTTTCGCAGATGAGGTCTTCCTTTTCGACTCCCATGCAGACATGACCTTGGAAACTGTTCCTCGTGAAACACTAACGAGTTCAGCTGTTTCAGTGACCGAAACTCCTTCCGAACGCTCTCCAACAATCTTACCCCTTTCAAAATCGTTAAGATCTTTTCTTGGCATGATAGCAATAATTACGTGCAGTTAGGCTGGGTTTGCCTTTACAGCTATGAGGCTAAGCATGTTTTTTGCATGTTTCATGCCTTCGCCAGTGGCAACTTGACGCCGCTGTTTAGCATAAACTTAACGCTTTCCGCAAACCTCTGTTTAAATTTTTTTTTTTTTTTTTTTGGGGCCATTATTGAAGTTCTCAACGAGCAGGCAAGAAAAGCACATACTCAACCCAGATCAGCACCAGATGCCGGCCGCTGGTCTCATCACTGAAGTTGCCAACACCTCTATTAAAAAGAAAAACCCAACCCGGGGGCTGTACCCTGGTGGTCTCCAGAGCTACAGAGGCTTAGGCAGGAGGTGCACAGGAGAAGGAAACTCTTCCAGCGGGCAAGGCGCTCCCAGCCGGCAGCAGCAGTGGAGGCTCTAAGACAGAACTTCCGAGACGCAAGGAACCGGTACACTACAACCATACGCCAGCGAAAGATGCGCAGTTGGTAACACCTTGTTTTTTCTATCACTGGGAATGATAACCCCTGGGTTGTGGTATACAGAGTAACCACAAACAAACTCCCCAGGGGTGAGACCATACCAGCGACGAGGACACGGCAGAGTACTTATACCCGGACCTGGCAGGAAACAATTATTACCATCATGGATACCATGCTTCAAGACCATCTTGCCCCCTCTACCCCAGAGCAGTTAATCCTCTGTGCGGACAATGAAACCTACTGCACGACTGCAACAGAAGACCCTTTCACCAAACTTAAACTGGAAACAGCTGCCACGAGGATTAGAAACAAAACGTCTCCTGGCTCTGATCTTTTGGAGCCAGACATTGTCAAGAAAGCCGTCGAAACCATTCCAGAGGTGCTTCTTTACCTATACAACCACTGCCTCAAAGAAGGCCTGTTCCCCAGGCCTGGAAAACTGCAAACTTGTGCCTCATTCCCAAAAGTCCCAACAAACAACTGGACCTTCCGGGGTCGTACAGACCCATAGCACTCTTATCAGTCCTGAGCAAGCTCTTTGAGCAGTTATTAAGAAAGAGAATAGGGATCCACTACACTGAAGCTGGCCTGCAGTCACCCCAACAATATGGATTTAGGAAGGGATGCTCAACCCTGGATGTCCTGGAAAATATTACTAATGCCGCAACTGTCACAGGTCAGAAATACTTTCTGGTCATAGCAATAGACTTTGCTGGGGCGTTTGACACTTTATGGTGGCCGAGCGTCCTGGCTCGACTCCGAAAGGCCAACCACCTACCATCAAATCTGTATCAAGTCGTCAAATCCTACCTGTCGAATAGGTTCGTTACAATCCGAGCACCATATTCTTCAGTAACAAGAGAAGCATTCAGAGGATGCCTAAAGGGCTCAATCCTGGGTCCACTCCTATGGAACCTGGGTTTAGACGGCTTTTTGAACCTGGAACTCGGCGATGTCGTTCCCCTAGCCTATGCCGATGATGTGGTCTGATGCTGCCTGGGCGATCTAGGGCGCAACTGGAGAACACCGCCAACAGAGCAATAGAAACTCTAGAGGACTGGGCTAACAACAATAACTTGAAGATCTCATCCTCGAAGACAAGATCTATATTATTAAAAGGAGCCCTAGACACCAGACGACCCCCTCAAATCCAGATACAAGGTAACACAATTAAACTTACCACCGAATTAAAGCACCTTTGAGTCGTACTAGACAAGAACCTGAGCTTTACACCACATAAAGATTTCAAGATCCTCAGTTCTCTGTGCTCCTATTTAAGACAACTATACTCCCTATAGTGGAGTTTGCTTCTCCTATATGGAACCCACACTATGCATACATGATACAGCAAATAGAATCGCTCCAGATGAAATTTATCTACTATCTTTCCAGACATAACCCCATGTTTTACCACAGAATCTTCTACCGGAATCTCTGTTCCTACTTCAAGCTTCAAAACTTGGAAACTCGACGAACTGCTCTTGATCTCAAATTGTTGTTCCACATCTTCGCTGGTTCAACCTACCTGCCAGATCTTCTGTGCCATATTGACCTTCACGCTCCAGTGGTGGCTACTAGACAGAAGACTACATTCCACATCGGTAACTCCAGATTAGAGATATCCAGGAACTCCTTCTTCAAAAGAACATTGGCACTCATGAACAAGTTTGACTTGGATATGGCTGTGAACAAGAAACAATTTCACAGAACTCTTTGGAGTAAGTTGACCGATTGACGGATGAGTTCTGAGCTAAAGATGTCCTTATCAATTCGTGTATGTGTGATGATGTCTCCTGCAGCAAACTGCTTTCTGCGAGTTTACATAGCGCTGGACTTGACGTCATGAATATCTTTTTTATTTTTGTGAATTGGACTTTTCCCGTTTGAATTAACTTTCATTGTACAAAGTGTATTAGTCTATGCACACTATGTACAAAGTGTATTAGTCTACCATTTATTTTTATGTTTTGTACAACCTTTGCTCTGTTATACACTTTAACTGGGCGAATGCCTGTTGTGTATATCATATGTTAAAAATAAAAAATAAAAAAATAAAAATAAAGTGCACTTACGGAAGAAAATTAGAGGATACTCCGCACTTTTTGCGCGAATCACGCGCAAGGAATGGGGATTGAGGAGGAAAACCCTCAGCCTCTACTATAAAGCTATTTTCCTTCCAGCGATTACATATTCTGCTGGAATATGGTATCGCAAGGCTACCACTGCAGTGAACCGGAAAAAATTGGAGACTACGCAGCGACACATACTCATAACCATCTCGAGAGCATGTAACACTGTAAGTACCGACGCATTCCAGGCTCTAACGGGATCCCACCCTCTGGACCTGGAGATTGTTAAGCATGGGCTACTCTATCAACTGACCAAAGGCAGAACGGCAACATGCCTCGACTACACCATAGATCTGTCAAATGATCCCAAAGCAGAAAGGAGCCGTCTCTCCGCTTACCTCCAACAAACTTGGCAGGCCCGCTGGGAGACCTCCAGCAAAGGTGCAATAACTAGAAAATTTCTACCCAACATACGACTGGTATACCCGAATTATCCACCGTGGCTCTCACTAGGACTCTGCACCACCTACCTGCTGACGGGACACGGGGCCATTAGAGACAAACTACAAGGATTTGGACTGAGTGATACGCCGTTTTGCCTCTGCGGTGAACGTGAAACGTGGGAGCACCTAATGTACAGTTTCCCACTCTATGAGGACCTCTATTGCAGGTTCATTACTAGAACACAGCTTAACCTCCGTAATCAAGAAGACCTCGCCATAACTGAAGTTGACACATACAAGGCATTCGCGCAGCTGGCCCAGGACCTCTTCACAAGGAGAAGGGCGCTCCACAGCCTCAACCACTGCAGTAAACAACCATGTCGTGCAGACCAGCAGAAGGTCTACACAACCACGAACTGACACCAGGGTGAAACAACTAAGGAATTAAACCTCACAACTGAGTCTACCTGAAGTCACAATCTCTATGACAACCCACAGATGTATCCATCTGACGTGACAATCTCATTCAATACATGAACATAACATGAATAAGGTAACTGGACCTGACCTGAAAGTGACCAACTAAAAAATAATAATAAATAATAATAATTATAATAAAAAAAAAGAAATCACACTGTGACAACCTCATCCAGCACATGCATTTGACAACCTGAACAAGACAACAAGACTACCATGCAAGGGCTCAGAGAAATGACTGCAACACATCGCTGCCACCTAGCCATATGGCGATCTGGGCTGGTAACCTTGACCAGCCTGCTTTCACTCCTATTCCTTGGCAGGGGGGGAGATGGCTCGCTGTCTTCTCCTCCTCCTGCCATCCCCCTTTCCCTCTGGTGGGGCATGGGCATACCCCACTGATTGCAGGGGCTATCTACCCTATTGGCCCCTTACTTCTTTCTTCCCCCCAGCCTTCAGACTCCCTACACTTCTCTTGACTATAGACCGCGAAAGCCCCACACGTCCAAATCTAAATTAACACCAAAATTATTGCCCGCCCCATTAGGCCTCTACAACTTTGTCATTTTAGCGTACAACCTTATGGTCATTTCGGCGAACAAACCCACATACTACCCCTTAATAGCGATCTCGCAATTATACCACCGCGATTACCTTTTTTTTTTTTTTTTTATAGGACCCATCCGCTGAAATCCCAGGAAATTAGGCGGCGGGACCTGCCAGAGTATAATAAATTTCAAGGTACACCTGGCCATCCTCCTCGTTGGCATAATACGGAAAACACCGGGTCCCATCAGGGGCTCGACGGCCAATAGGCCAGAAGAACAATGGGCACAACATACTACACAACACATGATCCACACACTTTTAAATCTCTGGTTTTGACATAGTACTGTCCCTCGATACAATGAACACTCGCGGAGATGGGAGAAATTCCTGGTGCCGTTTGACCCTCAACATACTTTCTACTTTGTACCTTTGGGTTGCCAGGCAGGTACTTTACCCACCTGGCTAGTCCGGTCGGCGGCGGCAGAATGCCAATATTCTTATATCGACACAACACAATGGTGGCAGAAGTCGACTTGGGTTTCGAATGCCAAGCAAAGAACGAATTCACCAACCTCATATTCACACAACCAATGACCAGGCTGCTAATATCAAAATTTAATTATATTCGTAAAAGATAACAAGTTTTAAGCAATAAAGAGAGTTCCAGTGAGCAGCTCTCAAAAAGTGATCCGATCAGAAGCTCTTTGTTAAATCCTAGGATTTTACGTTCGAAAAAGTCCGAAATATCCATAATTTTTAAACTCATTTCCTAAAGAGGTATGATTTTGATAACTTTTTTGTTGTTTCCGAATTAGCACTTCGAATTAAACACCGTGTTAGATAATATGCATGAACATTTCTTTCTGAAACATTTTCGTGTGCAATTGCATCCTCCATTAAGAGAGAAGTCTCACAGCTCCTGTTATGCCGATTTCTTTGAAGACTACATCCTTAAAAGATTGTCAATAACAGTGCGAAATGGGAAGCAATGATAATTTCCTGCTTCACTCACTTTTCCAATTTTTAAACAAAGGCATCGGGGGAATATGTATATCCTGCAAAATTACCAGAGTACTCTCTATATTCTGAATAAAGGAATAAAGTTTTCACTCATATCTGTTTATGTTTCTATGATTTCAATGTTTCTGTTTCTACACTACAAGCTGTGACAAAAACCTACAAAAAATATTAATAAATAACCTTACTGTTTTGAGTTGTTGGTTTTTACAAATAGTCTTCGTCATCCTTTTGCCAAAAGCAACTTGCAACTAAAAATTAACCGTATCAGAGTGGTAAAAGTCGTAAATAAAGGGAAAGTGTTCAAATTTCGGACTTTTTACCAACGCAAACAGGTAAATCCTGTATTTATCGTATACTGTATACACACACACGCGCGCACACACACACACACACACACACACACACACACACACACACACACACACACACACTGAGTGATCACTGAATTATGACCGCCTCTATCAAAACTGAATGTAACCCGTAGACCACGTGAGTTACGAGAGTATGCAGTTCGTCAACCTTGCTAGCATAGATAAGGTGTCAGTGGTTCAGTAGGCAGCAAAATTCATAGCTTGATGAGAAAAAGGAAAGATTTATCGGACTTTGATAAAGGACAGATTGTGGGTACTCGACAAACTGCTGCCCCAATTTCCCAAATGACTGAACTGGTGGGGTGTTCAAGAGCCGCCGTTGTTAAAGTGTACCTTTAACTACGGACTGGGGTCAAAATGGTCAAACAATGACCCGACGGCAAAACTACAAAGGTCAGAGAAAGGTTGATGTTAGTGGTGAGCGCAGGGTCCGACGACTCGACTCGAACAGGCATAGCACTGTTGAAGAGTTCACTACCCAACACAACATGGGCCAACCCGGAACAATATCTGGCATGACCATGCGTCGCCCGCTCGTATGTATGGGCTATACCAGCAGATGACCCCTACAGCATCTGCTAACCAAGATTCATCGGCATAAACGACTCGCCTGGTGCAAAGAGCATGAGAGTTAGACGTTGGAAGACTGCAAGAAGGTGTGCTGGTCGGATGAGTCACGTTATTTACTCCACACCGTGGATGGTCGTGTACGGATTGGGCGTCAACAACATGAGGCTCTTCATCCATCATGCATGGTATCAAAAGTGCAGGCGGGTGGAGGAGGCGGTTGTATAGTGTGGGACATGTTTTACTGGCAGGAACTTGGATCCCTGGTGCATGTGGAATAAAGTATCAGTGGTCTCCGCTATCGTCAACTGCTTGCTGACTGTGTACACCCCGCTATGTTACACTTTTTCCGGAATGGGGATGGTGTCTTCCAAGATGACAATGCGCCGAGCCATAGGGCACTTGTTGTGCAGGAATGGTTTGAGAAACAGTTGTTACTTCCAGCCTATCGATTGGCATCCGAACTCCACAGATATCAATCCCATAGTGCACTTGTGGGACTATATGGAAAGGCACATCAGGCATCTGGATACACCAATCACCTCCATACCTGCATTGCTGACCGCATTACACACACACCTTGGTTGCCCATACCTTCCGACATCTTGTTAAATCAGTGCCACGTCGGATAGCTGCTATACTGAGGGCAAAAGGAGGACCTGCGAAGTTTTAGGTAGGTGGTCATAATTCAGTGTGTATGTATATGACGTAGCCGAGTTGTCAGGAGCGTGAGTTTCACTCCCGTGACTGCTAAATAAGATTAACGTTTGTAGTGATTGGTTTATTGTAAACTGCGCTAACCTGGTGTCGCGCGGATTATATATATATATATATAAATTATACATATATATTTGAATAACTTTTAAATATAGTTGGAAAAGGAATCTTTCATAAAAAATATAAAAGGTACAACACACATCAGAGGCAGCAAAAAGCATATTCTTCTACATGATGCTTGAAATATAACCATATAAATAAATTAGAATAAGGATTAAAATAAAAATTAAATAATGCCAGCAGTATGGCGAGAAAAGAGCGAAAAAAGCGAAATTAAACCTAAATTAAATCAAACCAAGCAGGGAGGGAAGAAATGGGTAACAAATTGTACCCTTTTTATTTTTTATGAAAGATTCCGTTTAAAACTATATTTAAACGTAATTCAAATATGTATAATTATATCACATGACAGTAGTGGGCGAAATGCTAACGGGGTGCCTGTGCTGCCATCCACAGTTCATTATTCGTCTATATAAACTGGTTAAGATTACTTTTGTCAGTAGTGTGGCTTTGCACTGGAGTGCTCGTATCTGTTCTATTTTTAATTTTCGCTGCATCAGGACCACCGCTGTTCAATTCCCCTTCATTGACGGTTCATTCTGGGGATCGGGTGGCGGACTGATCTTTCGATCGATTCTCCTTTGCGGCGATTTGTCCAGCGTTCGAAATGCAGCGATTCCGTGGCCATTATTGGCCTTGTGGTCCTCTATCGAGATGGGGCGTAATGGTCAGCCTATTTTTGGTTTATTTTTGTTTTGTTTTTGTTTTGTTTTACATTTCTGTTGGTGACATTTCACATAAATTTGAACCTGGTGCCCATCAGAGGGGGCACCGTTAAATTTTTATTTAATTGGCTTTTAAAATTCAATGAATTATTATTCTTACATTTCGATTTTATAAATTATTTTAGAGTTTCTGCTGCAGGAGACCATATGATAGTTTAACAGTTTTATATATTTTCGAGTTTCAAATAAAAGGCACCGTGGTCTTCTGTCTCTTTCAGTTTTGAGCAATTTTTCGGCTGTACGTTTTAATATTTGGCCCAAAATGGGCCAAATATTAAAAAAAATTAATTTGTTTTAAAAAAATTAATTTGTTTTAAAAATTCGACTATACTATTTACACTTTTATTTTTAATTATAAATTTTTGCTTAATCAATATATATTTTAAAAACAGCCAACAGTTACTGCTGCTACTCGATTTATTGTAAAAATTATCACGTACAGAACCGAATAATATATATTGCATACTTCTCCGCACGCTTCATCCGTTTTCGTTCAGATAAAATCAGTTTTCGTTCTCTTCAAAATAAACCCATGACGTTTCCATAAACTGAGAATAGGGAAGAACTCTCCTTTTGAATGAAAAAAAAGAAAGAAAAAAACAGTTTATGAGGCTAATTTTAGGAATTGTAAAATCGAAATGATAATATTTAGTTCTACTTTAACATTTTGGGACCAATAAAACAGCCTAAATTAAAGAAATACGTGGAACTGAGCCCCAGTTGTCTTTTAATTGAAGCGCATTGCACGCGAGACTAATTGTAATGAAACCTTAAAAATTTTCTTTGTTTATTTAGTTTTTTTGTTTGTTTATTTATAATTTTTTATTTTCAGGAAAATAATGGGCAAACCGCAGACCCGGTAAGTACTGAAAGCCTTTTAAAATTAGATTGTAATAATATCAGTTATTAATACTTTTAAAATGGTAAAAATACTTTATGTATTCAAATTAGGAAATTCTGATGGAATTTTATTTTTTTGCTGGGGAAGCCGATCCTAAACGTGACAGTCACATTACCAAGCGTTTTGGTAAGTAAGAATTACTTATTATTTCTAGAATTTTATGAAATTATTAATATTTATTTATTTATTTAAATACATGCTTCTCATACAGACCCTAAATAATATGAGAATATTGCGAGTTACAGAATCAATACAAAACTAGAATTGAAATATATACAACATTTAGATTAAGGAAACAGAGTAAGGAGCAAATTAAGTTTAATCAATGCTGTAATTATTCAATACCTGAAGGAAACGAAATAGAGGAATACCAAGTAAGTGATGAGTACGAGGAACAGGCAGTGAGAAATCAGTTTTATGACGAAAATTCAAACGGGGGTATAGCGAAAGGTATTTGTTCAAGAAGAGTGAAGAATCGATAGCATAGTTTATGATGTTGTCGACAAAAAGCGACTCATGGAGTTGTCGTCTAGAGTGAAGAGGAATGATTCTGAAGCGACCACAAAGAGCTCCATAATTTCGACGGTGAAAGGCAATGTGATTTCGATAGCATAAGAATTTAATTTGAATTCATTCACGTCGGTGAGAAAGATATTATCTAGGAATCGCGAAAAAGGGTTAGAACTTCCACATTTCTAACCCTTTTTCGCGATGGCATGTTACATTAATGATTAGCATCACAAATAGAAATATAAACAAAAGATATTTATTAATAGTTAAGGCAAAGCTAAGTAATATTTGACAGGTGCTCTCAAAATATTCCAAATTGAGCATTTCCAACCTTCATACAACAGTTTTGGTAAACACCACAATTATCGCTGAAATATTAACAGAATTTGCTTCAGTTTATCATTTTAAATGGAAAACAAAATGAAAAGTTCACCAGGTGCAAACTAATATTTAGTTGAACTGGCCCTAATGGGAGCAGCACACTGTCGACGCATTGACAAGATCAATTTCTGAAGATAATCAACTGATAATTCGTGGTTCCAAACACCAATTATGAAGTTCACGAAGCGTCTTTGGTTTCTTTCTGGCAACTGCAGATTCCACAAGATGCCAACAGTTCTCTATAGGATTCAGGTCCGGGCTGTTTCCTGGCCAGATAACCGTTGTAATGGACCGTTCTTCCAACGATTTTTTCACCTGTAACAAAAGTAAACACGTTACTGTCGAACCTCTAATGCAGAAGTGAAGCGAAAATAACTGCAGAGGTGCCTACTTACACTTTTCGTCCCCCTCCCGATGACAAGAAGCAGAGTCATCCTGAAAGATTCAGTTATTTAGCAGGTTCAAATGGTCTCTAATGGTCGGCAACAGTTTGCCTTCTAATATGCCAGTTATCCATTGGCATTTACGAAACCATTTATGAGCTGCAGGTGACCTATTACGAGATACAAAATGCACCCCCATATCATTTGGCTGTAAGGAATTTCGCTGTAGACACCATACAGTCTGAATGGTATTCTTCACCATGCCTGAGCCGAATCATTTGTCTCCCATCAGAGCCATGCAGTTTGAATTTCTTCTCATCGAGAAAATAACTGACTTTCACTGCTCGGGGGTGGATCATTTGACATGCCCCTTACACCAAATGAATCAGGCCATTTTCATTTTTTGTGTGAGGAGGGGCTTCTCTTAGGGCTACAAGTACATTTTTGAGGTGTCTTCTGACTGTTACTGCACTTGCTACCACTCCTGTATGTTCTTTTCATTCTCTTTTCAGCTTAGACGAAGAAGCTTTACTGTTTTTAAGGCATAAGTGATACAAAATGCCGTCCGGTTTTGATGCAGAGACTCGTTTGGGTCCGGTTCCTTTTTTCCTATCAGCAGAACTATTATTCTTGAGTTTGAAAGAAATTCACTCACTGTCGACTGATTACAAGACACTCCATAAGCAATATGACGTGAAGAACATCCTTCCTCACGTAAAGCAACAATAGCGCTCTTTCTTCATGGCTTCAACTGCACATAATTCGCCATCCTGACACAAGCAAGGAATGACTGCAACTCTTGCAGAGCGTGCTTATATAGCTGAAAGTAACAGCTGATGCAATATTATGTCATCACCTACGCGTGTCAATCTTATCTGATGCAATCTGTAAGAAATATTGCCATATACATACGTTATTCGGACGACAATTGCAATTTTAAGGGGTGATGAACTTACTTTGAACACCAGTGTATATGATGTTGAATTCGTATTTGGTGTAGTTTGTTGTGGTTTTTCATGTGCTGCGAACCATTATGTTGTACGTAATGGTTTCAGATGTTTAACAATTTTATGGAATGTATATAAGTTTTTGTTGTATTTCTTTATAAATATTGAGTGTAAATCCTTGCCATTCTAGGTGCCTCTGCTTTTAAATTTACGGATTATTTGAGTTTTTAATTGTTTGGAAACTTTGTATGTATTCGGGTGTTGTCCATATGTTTTCCTATTGATTGTTTCTTCTTGTGAACTTTCACTTGTGGAAGCCACAAGTGAAAGTTCACAAGAAGAAACGTTGCTTTGATATTATAGGTATGTTTTGTGAACTTGTATTGAAATTGTTGACTTGTATATATGCTATATGTTTTGTAGTTGCTGGTGCAAGTTACTTTATTTAATATGGATTATTTGTTTCGTCTCCTTATGTAATTGTACAAGACTATGATTGATAGGTTTTATATTTTAATCATGAGGTTGTTGAAACATAATTTTGGATTGGTCGTTTTGCTGCCTGATTGGATCAAATATGTCAAATTAATTATTGTTAACTCATAACACATGGCGTTTGTGTATGCTTAGCATATCTTTGTATGTATAATATTGTATAATCTTTATTATTCATTTATTAGTCATTTGTCTGAAGATGTATATATTTGACTTCTGTCTGTCATACCAGTTTGTATGTTGTTGAGACTTCCTGTAAGTTTTCTCCACTCTCCTCTGTTCTTTTCTTATTTTATTCCTTGCACTTCTTTTCTCATGGATCCATCTGAGTTCCCTCACTGTTCTATTCTTTACTTCCCTTACCGGTTCCCGTACTTCAGCAAACTATTTCATATTTCTTCTTTTCCATCCTCTTTGGACTTTTCCCAAGTTGTTGAGCTTGATGCCAGTTTCGGGGGTGACACGCGGTGACCTAATGTTTCCGCTTCTCATCCACTAAGAGCCAGGCGCCGGTCGCGACACAACAGAACATCCACTCTACACTTACACAACAAAATGTTACATAAAAATGGCCGGCATCGGCTTTTACCTCACCACAAGACGTTTAACAGCGGCTAATGGGGAAAACCCCGGGTTCCGCCGATCAACACATGAATATTTGAATATTTATTTATTTTAGTGTAACTGATACAATCAAAGAATGTAAATATGGAATAACTATCACAGTCAGTAGCGGTCCCACGATTTTCTAAAATAGTTAAATTACGTAATGGAGGGGGGGACTAAAACAATGTTTCGGAGAACCAAAGCTTTAGTCATCGTGTAAAAGAAAAAAGTCCGCATTTTTTTGACTAAGGGATCCTATCTGGTACCTCCCTTAATCATAGTGATTTATTCTTTCAGATATTGAAATGCCTTTCTGTATTTCTATTGAAATGCAAATGCCTTTCTAGAAGTTGACTTTATTTTTGCATTTTACTTGTCTCGTTTTAGGCATGTCTTCCTAATATTTGCAATTCGTCGACGGAGTGTTGTTTGGAGGGAAACTGCGAACAATTAGGTGAAGAAGGTAACATCATTATTTTGGTATTTTTAATTTTACAATAAAAATATCTGGTTGATAATTTTATAGCAATATTATTTAAAATTTTATATAAAATTTTATAGTAGTAACAATTTTGCTATTTCAAGAGCAAAAGAATTTATTTTATATTTATTTAAACATTTCCTTATCAATGCATATTTTAACACCAGTATTTACTTGTAACTTGATGTTTTTTAATTATTAATAACAACAAGATACACAACAGGTAACCATTAACAGTTTATCTGAGAGCAGAATAATGAACACAATTAAAACAATAATAAGAGATCCAACAGGAAGATAAACTTTGATATAGATTTAAAATTAAAATCATATGTACAAAAGAGGATTGCATTAAATTACCGTTAAAATAAATAATAAATTAATTAGTTAGAGAATAGAAAAATAATAATAAAAAATTAATAAAACTACAATAATTAGGTGAGAGCTAGTCACTTTGCAGTTTAAGAGAAGAGGCAAACTTGTGGATGGAGTTCACCAGTGATTGTGAGTTGTCAAAGAAGTCAATGAGAGAGAGTCATTTGCTGATTTGCAGATTCTGTTCAGTGGACTGAACTTCATAAAATCTGTGGTGGCAAAGTGAAGGCGAAACAGTGTAAGGCTCCTGACTTGTCTACAAGGAGCATTGAAGTTGATTTTATTAAGGATTGCTTTGGCTAGAAGGGTGATGTCAGCAGTAACTCTTCTAGTGCACAGAGGCCTCAGATGAAAGTAATCACACAGCGATTCATAATACACTGAGTGGTAGAATAGAGGATTGCGGTACGTAAGGTAACGGACAAAGTTTTTTTGGACTGCTTCAATTTTGTTAGTTAAAGTCTTTGTGTGAGGATTCCAGATGGGTGAACTGAATTCAAGGACTGGCAGAACAATAGTTTTATAGAGGATAACCGCATATCTGTAGCTTTTGAACTTGTATGTGTTCCGTTTGATGAATCCCAGTGTTTTGAAGGCTTTGCTGGTGATTTTAAGGACATGGGCATCGAATTTAGCACTGCTGGAAAAGAGAATCCCCAAGTCGTTAACTTGGTCACACCTTTCGGTGATCACAGAGTTGATAGTGTACTCCGTATTTATTAGTTGTGGAGATCTGCAGGATGAGAAAGAGATTACTTTGCACTTCGAGGGGGTTGTAGACAAAACATTCAGAGATAGCCACGGAGAGAATTTATTGAGGGCGCATTGAAGCTGTTGAGAATCCGTTATCTCCTACATTGCTGAGTAGATTTTAAGATAATCTGCATAGAGAGCAACTTGAATATTGGAGCTGCAGATGAAAGAAGGAAGATCATTTATGAAAACAAATGAAAAGTAGAGGACCTAGGGGAGAGCCTTGAGGTACTCCACTTAGTGGTATAAAACGGTCCGAGTTCACTTGATTGAAGATAACGCTCAAGGAACGATGCGTAATATAACTGCGTAGCCATGAGAGCAGGGGGTCACGGATACCATATTGCTTAAGTTTTTCCAGAAGTTGTTCGTGCGGGACTTCATCAAATGCCTTAGATATATCTGTGTAGACTGCGTCAACTTGAAGGTGATTATCAAGGACTTCAGAGGTGTATTGCCAGAAAGGAAGAAAATTTATGACTACAGACTTGCCCCTGCAGAAACCATGTTGGTCCTGATCAATGAAAGGCCTGAAGAATTCGAAGAGATGTTTGTGTACTGCTTTGTCGAAGAGCGTACCAGACTGTTTTGCAACGACATGGGTCTGTAATCAGTTACATCATTTTTATCACCTTTCTTGAAAACTGGAACTATATTGACCTGCTTAAAGTGCTTAGGATACTTACCCTGCCTGAGACACAAGTTGAAGATCCGCAGTATGAGGGGTTTTAAGGTAGCTAAAGTCATTTTCCAAAATAAGCCAGGAATGTTATCTGGACCTCTAGTATAGTCATTTCTCGTGCTTTTTAATGCTGACTTTAAATCTTCATCTGTGATAAAGATGTTGATGACAATATCACCTTTAACAGGTGAGAAGTCAGGAAATGAGACAGGTTTCAATGTATCATTTGTTTGGTTTCTGGAAAAACGTTTAGCAAACTCTTGAGCAATACTGAATTCGTCCGATAAGAGAATTCCATCTGCATCATGGAGTTGTAACTTTCTACTGGTTATATTCTTATTCTTCCTGAAATTCCAGAATGATTTAATATCTCTGTGAGTAAGTAAACTATCATGAACTGACTCTGTATACATATTGTAAGATTTTAATATGAGGGTTTTCACTTCTTTGCGGAGTTGGCTGAATATTTCGTCGCATCGACTGTCACCTGATTGGTTATATTTGTTTCTATAGAATTTTTTGGATTTAATTTTATATATTAATTCGCTGTTATACCAGTGCGGGTAGGTAGAGCGTGCCGTCAAATGGGAATGTGGAACAATGTTAGATATAATTGAGTGGACACAGTTGATCAGGTTATTGGTGAGCACATTGATGTCAGTAACAGCATCAAAGAGCTGTTTGTCCATATTACTCAGAGCTAGGTTGAGCAGAGGCCAGTCAGCCATTCTGAAATTGAATCGTGGAGAACGGGAGCTGCATTTGAAGTTAAGTTATGAGAGGTCACAGTGATGTCAAAAGTAATTGGCAAATGATCCGAGTGGAATAAAGGATTGTCTTTGCGAACCTCTATATGAGTAGAGGAGAATATTAGGTCGAGGTAGGCATTTTCTCTGCTTGGAAAATTGCAAACTTGTTCAAGACCATAGCTGTGAAGCATGTTAAAGAGAGCCCTAGTCCGCAGTGATGGAGAAGAAGATACTAAATTGGCCAGTTGACAGTTGAAGTCACCCTAAACCATTGCTATGTCAGCAGATTGAATTAGCGGGAAGATAGATTCCAGAGAGTTTTCTAAGTACTGAAGGTTACTATTAGTTAAGGGAGGTTGAAAATAAAGTAATACTAATAAAACTTTTAACTTGCCAAGATGGAGAAGGCAATATAATGATTCAGTATTTGTGAAATATGATAATTTCACAGAGTATATGGTTAGAATGTATAATAGCTACTCCGCCTCCACGAGATCCTCTTTCCTTTCTATGGATTGTATATTGCCTATCTATAATATCCTGATCATCAATATCTATGGAGAGCTAGGTTTCAGTGAGCAGGTAAATGTCGTAAAATGTGAGCCTTGGATTGCTCTAAAGTGGTTTAGGTTGCTAACTATACTCCTGCAATTCTGAAGGTAAGCACTGAACAGTTGAGATCTGGGGATTCTATGACGAGAGGAGAGCATAGTATGTGTAGATAGCAGGGCCACTGATTGCTATGCATTTGGAGATGAGATTTTTGGCTCCCTTGGCGGTCTGTCCGTGAAGCGTTTTACTAGAGTCCCTGATAAGAGGGATCTTTGATTCAGCACTTTTTCTGTTTGTGATGGAAGGCATGTTATTATAAAAGATGAGTAGGCGGAACACCGTGTCTTCAGAGAACGGACATCCACACCGAAACCATATTCTTGTTTAATTTGGTCGATAATATCTTCAGATTTAGTAGTGGGTCTAAGCCTAGAAACAAAAATTCGGTCTTTATTGGGAATAACTGTGATATTATACTTTTGTTTGAGTAATTGAGATTTATCTGCGTTAGTTGCATTCTGAGTTTGGTACATTTTGGCTGGAAGCTTGGAGAAAGTAGCTTGAGATATAGAGGCTTCAGCATTTTCTGAGGGTTTGTTCTGTTTTGATCTTTGGTGTGGCGTTTGAGACTGACAATCAGAAACAGGTTTACTCACTGTGGCTTCAACCCTATAGACAGGTTTGAAGACTTCATTAGATGTGGCAGCAGTTATTTTTGCATATGCTGCCTTAACTGATGTTGAAGAGGATTCCCCTTGGTGACTCTGATCTTGTAAAGTAGAGGTACAAGCAGAAGTATTCCGTAGAGGAGAGCAGGTGGTGGAAGCGGTTCGATTTACATCAGAAGAATCATCTGACAGTGACTGTCTGGCAGTATATTGCTCTGTTGAATGACTTGAATCATGAATGTTAGCTGGCTTTGGCAAATTAATATTTGCAGCAGTAGGAGTATTGAGGCCGGTGGAAGATGAAGATCTGGTCTCAGTACTAAGGGTATCGTCAGGTAATGATGAATTTTTGTTCACTTGGAGAATATTAGTTTCAAGAGTTGGGTCAGAGTTCTTCCTAGCTTCCCTTAAGTGGCAAGACGTAATTGACGTAAGCGTTTTAATTTGGGCGTTGATGTCAGAAATTTCAGCCTGTTGATTATTTAATATTGTTTTTATGCTACGAATCTCCGTGGATAGCTCATAATTTCCTTCATTGAGTGTATTAGAATCCAGGGAAATATCAGATTTTGCAGTATGAGGTACACTGGTTAGCTGAGTTTGATGGAAAGTTTTCTTCGTAGTATTGAAGAGTAGTTCCTGGAATTTATTTGATTGTAGAATAGAAAAGGTTGGATTTTGAGTATCAGTAATGAAGGAGTTAGCGCTGAGATCTGACAGCACAGATATATTTGTTTGAGTTGATACATCTGAAAGTTGTTGCGACTCCGGAGACATATATAAACTTAGCACTGTTGACGCGCAGGCATTCACTTTTTATAAGCCCTTGTGAAGAAGCAACAAAAGTAATTTTATCACAAGGACTATTTGAAGATACTGCTTGAAGTAGTTTAAAGAATATATGTATAGTATGGTAGTAGGTGTACATCATCGACAAACGTGTGGATGTTTATGCAAACTGAATAGTCGCTCAGATTTAATAGATTAACATGATCAGAGCCAACATGGACAGCGAGGTTGAATAGTGACAAATGCAAATTTAATTATGTATAAGTCTGTACGTGGGTAGCAGTAATCCTAGAGTAATGCCATTCGGGTGGTCCACACTCAAAGTTACAGAAAATTATACAATTATACAGAAAATGACCTAGGGTAATTGTACAGCCTAGCATGAAGTTCTTTGAGTAGTGTGAACAGACTGCTAGAACAGCTTCTGTCAATATATGTGATTTTTCCAAGAAGGTGATTGTCCCGTTCTGTGTCAGGCAATAGTCAGGCCAAATCTGGAATACTTCATACAGGTTTGGAAACCTCATTCTAGGAAGGATATAGGATCTTTGGACAGGTGTAGCCAAAAGAAGCAAGATTGATTGGGGCATAAAACGATATTCTTCAGGAGAAAGAATTGTGGTCTGGAAACTAGGCATTTGCGTGGTCACCCAACTTAAGAGTATAAGGCTTTAAAACGATTAATTAAGCTAAATGCTGTTGCTATTTTTATCTTTTATCTGATACAAACAAGAGGAGAAACTATAAAATTGAAATAGGGTTTAAAGAATAAATGGGTGGAAATTCGGATTCAGCCAAAGAGTCAATTATTGGAATAAACTTCCACTAGCCTTGTGAAGGTGGGTAGTTCGAATAATTTAAGTCTAACTTTAAATCTAACTGCGTTTGATTTGATTATCTCAGTCCGTGCGCTACTAAGAACTTACACCTCTCGGAGGATACGTCACACTATGACCTTCGTACAATGAATGATGTTCCTACTATATTGCTTCACCTGACCACATTTGTAAAGCTAATACAGCCAAAATATGTGAGTTTTGAAAAAAATAATGTTTTATAATAAAAAAAGTTTTAACAAATTATTGGCAGGATGATGCTTTTTTTATTGGTGCTGTATACGTTTTATTTCCTTGCACCTTGTTGCCAATGCTAATACTAATTCCTGATGGGTTTTCAGTATCTTCTCCTATCAAAGTTATACGATGTGATATGCATCTCAGAGATTTGGTTGTTCTCGCGTTCAATGAAGAGGACTCGCGTTCTCTCAATCTGCTTGCTTCTCTGGAATTTTTTGCCTTCAGAGAGCCGAGAATTGGTCGCGTTGGCATTCTCTTCAACACACGAATTTTCACCGACTAGCTCAGCAACTCTGAAAACAGAACTGTTTGAAGCAGCAAGGGTCTCACTCAGCGTCCAAGGCAACAGACTTGACGTATGCACAGTCTACACCCCCCCCCCCCGCCCTCAGTTAAGAACACAATACAAGAGGTCTCCAACTGGATCATTAATCAATGTCACCCCAAAGCAACATTACTTATGTGTGGAGACTTCAATATTAACACAGGCCAACAGTTTTCGCAGATTGTTATTCTCCAATCTGGCTGCAGTAGGTCTGACCCTCCAGAATTTTGCCTCTGCCAGAGGCACTAACCAGTTTTATCTAATCCATGCAACTGACAGCCAGCCAGAAACAGCCTTCATGTCAGACCACTTACCAGTAGCCCTCTTTCTCTCAATTATATCCAAGACATCATAGCAACAGCAGGTACAATTAAGAAAACGGTGAAACCGTGATAAGCCCTTCACTGCTCAATCAACAGAAATGCTGTTTCGCAGCAATCATTTTTCCTTGGGATGCCCTGAACCAATGTCACCCACAGCTCGGCTGCACCGTCTTACCTGCTGGCTGAATTCTATTACCCGAACTGCAGCGTCAAAAACTGTTTCAATCTCTCTCTCAAGGGCCATCTCAAGAGGATGTCCCCAGGAATCGGTTCTGGAACCCCTCTTCTCGAACATAGTTTTGGACAGCTGGCTCACGCAAAAACCTGACAAAATCTCTGCCTTCGCCTACGCCGATGATTTGGTTCTTCTAGTCCCTTTTGTACCTGAATTAAAACATCTTGGCATAATTTTAGATGAGAGGATAACCATCTTCTCTCATATTAATCTTCTCGCCTCGAAGATTAAGAAATTCACTGCAGCAATGATCCGCATTTGCAAATCGGACTGGGGACTAAATAGGAAGACTGTGGAGGTGGGGTGGTTTATATATTTTTATTTCTTGTTTCTATATTTCTTTATTTTATTTATTATTATTTATATTCTTACTATACCCCACTTTGCATCTGACATGTTATCTCACAGAAGAATTCGGTTCTGTGGGAGTTCCTATATTAGTGCACTCCTCCTTTGGATTTTGCTGTGTGTTCAGAAATGACCAAACACTATTTGCATTAAGTTAAATACAATTAGTTTATTATACATATTTACAAATAAAAAAATCTAGAAAATCATTACACATTATTCACTTCATATATAAGTACATGGCGTGGATTACGTTCCTGGTCATTAGGCTCTCCCATCCATCATATTCTTACTATTGGGCCACTAACACTCTCCGACAATCAGTTTAACTTAACTCTTTCTTAAATACAATTGACATTTTATTTATTATTCATACTTATCTAGCACAATCCTACATTTTTCTTCATGGTTAATACAATTCTTCTTCTGGAATTTAATGTCCACTTTACAAATTTATTCTAGGCTAGTCTCACCTTAACACGATCAAATTACCCGTTAATGAAATATACATTGGTTTATTTATTTCTTCATTCTCTCAGGTAAATTTCATTATTTAGCAACTAATTGCACCACTTCTCTACTTCAGTAATATTATACAAGTTAACATACAACTCTACCTGCTCTATAGGTTAACCTGTCCAAAATTATTACTTTCCCTCCATTAATTAATCAGCAAATAAACCACAACTATAAACAATCCTTCGTTAAACTAATTCTAAAATATTTCTTTACTAAACTATAGAACATGCACTGAGTTTACTGAACGTGTTCTTACAAGCTAAGTTAATAATTTCCTAATCTTCCCTATAGTCCTTTGCAAATATATAGAGGTAAATAAGCTGTTTGAACACTTACTTCTGGGGATTTGAATCATCTCTCTAATACAATGTTTGGCCTGTGACTTTCTGCTCTACATCGGGATCCACCATCAGTCTGAGATCGTTCTCCTTCAGCTTCGGAACTGTAAACATCTGCCAGGGATACTATTCGCTTCGCCGATCATTCCTGGTGTCATATCTTTCTTCGCGGTTCCAGATCATTCAGTAGGAGTCGCTTCCCTTTACTTTATTTCTCTCTGTAGGCTGCAGGGCTGTCCGGTGTTCTTCCGTGAGCATTATCTCTCGCTGTCCTCCTAAATATATCTCTCGGTGAGCGCTTTTGGACTTCTATGTTCCATCTCGAGAAAGTTCCCTTTACTGTAACTTATCTATACTTTACTAAAACTATCAGAACTTAGTCAACTCACCATAACTGGTTCTACTGGTGGATCACTTCCGGGGACTGTTTCCCGAGCCTACCTCTCCGAAAAAACTTTAATCACCCCTCCGAAAAAATTTTCATCACCTCCTTTCTCGCACGCTCTTCCCTTTTTATTTCCCAAAATTTCGTAACGCCGCTCCCTTTCTCAACCAATCATTTCTATCTTGCCATCATCATCTCCATTCTGATTTGCCTGGACCCATGACAGGAAGGTCGAGCTCCTTCCGGTGTAGCGAGTGGACTTCCGGTTTCCAGAAATTTCTCGAACCTTCTAGAAAGGTGACCGGAAATTCTGGAGCTCAGAATCTTTCCAGAACCATCGGAAAACATCTGCGTCCATTTACTTGATTCGTCTCGCCTTATTATAAAATGACCACGCCCGCTCTGTTAACAGTAAACCAGGACCGCTCCCAGCTGGTACCCCTATTGTAATCTCTGGAGCACTCCGTCCCTTTTTCCATGCCATCAATTAACCCCCCACTGTTCCGTCTCGATTTCTTCACTTGCTGCTTCAGGTAGTGGGCGCTGATCGTATATTTCTTTCTAATGTTTATTTTTACAGTATATTTGCTTGTGCATTAAATTTAACCTTCTCTTAAATTAATTCCATTAGCGGTGAGACCCACTATCTTAAACAATATTTGTGATTTTAAGTGTTTTCTTGTAAGGTTTACAATATCAATCTATCTAGCGTTCTTTTTTTAATTATATTGATATTTAATTTAACTTGTAAGACTTTGTCTTACAACTCTTACTATATTGTACAGCAGTATTCGTACCAATAACATGTATCTATGCAAAATGGAAAGCCACACCAAACCCACTAGACAGGATTGCATGCTCAAGGACCCGTGATCAGTTTATCAGAAGCCAACATAAAGCCTTGAAAGCTACGGAGGCGCCAACTCTGGCCCTCTGTTCATTGATTTGTAGAATTTTAAGCTTTTTCGTACTGCGTCTATTAGGCAGCGTACCCATAATCTAAGCGGGTTTGGTATGCGCTCTTCGCCTTTTGGTAAATTGGGCATTTGCTGGCCCTTATGGAGTGGCTGTAGTCTATTTTTTGTGCCTTGCAATTTGCACACACCGGCTGAACTATTTTGTTAGGACAGTTGGCAAAGTTATGTCTGTAATTTAGAAGTTGGGTGATATCTGAAGTATGTATGAGTGGTGGCAGTTTATGCTTGAAGAGGACCTACCGAAGAAGCCAGTACTCATCTGATGCAATGGTTTTTAGCGTGGTTTTCGTTGCCGACGCCCAGATTTCTGACACGTAGGTGATGGCTGGCTGCAGAAACCGGTGTATGTATTGGAGCGTGTACTCAGGCTCTGTGACATGAAAGAGGTGTTGTTTGGCAAGCCATCTTGCTCTGCAGACCTTGTTGTGAATGTCTGCAACATGGTGTTTGAAACTGAGTTTAGGGTCGAATATAACGCCGAGATCTTTGTGCTTGATGACTGGGGTAATGGGGGTTCCGTGGATTTCCAGGTTTAGTTGCGTTGGGTTTGATTTGAGGGAAAATACCATTTGTGCAGATTTTTTTGGATTTATCTTAAAAGAAAACTGTGCCAAGTATCTAATCAGATTCTTAAGGCTGTTGATAATGGTTTCAGAAACAAAATCAGGTCGGATGGTCCCGTTGATCTGATAGAGGAGCTTCAAGTCGTCTGCATAACTGATAAATTCTGTTGCTGACACAGGAATGGGTGGATGGCAGCCGTAAAGAGGAGCCCTGAGAGAACTCCGCCCTGGGGTACACCTACACAAACTTTCCTTGTGAAAGATTTTTTATTCACAGTCAAGTGAAGGACCCTGGTCGTAAGTAGCGACTTGAAAAATTCCAGTATATTGCCTTTTATCTGGTATCCATCCTCACAAAGTTGCAGGAGGGGCTGGATGTCTATGCTGTCGAATGCAGACTGTATATCCAAATAAACAATTGCCATCTCAGCCCTATCTTGTAGAGTCCCCAGAATGATGGTGGTGGTTTGCAATAGGTTTGTAATGGTGGACCTGCGTTTCAAGGCATAGTGAATATATGGTGATTCACATGGCAGAACCTGGTTGGTTAGGATAGGAAGAAGGCACTTCTCCATGACTTTGAGGAGACATGAGGCTTTCATTATTGGCCTGAATTGTGAAATTGATGTCGCTCCTTGTGTTTTGGGGATTGGTCGGACAATATATTGATTCCAGTCTGTTGGGAAACTTTGCGTTGTGAGGATTCCCTTGAAGATACCTAGGAATGCATCAATGATGAAAACACTAACGCTCTTAAGAATGAATTGTGGTACCCCATCATATCTAGTGCAAGACGTTGGTGGGATATCATTGATGGCCTGGATAAGCTTTCTTTTTTAAAAACCTTATAGAGAGTTATATAGCGAAAATTTCACCTTCCTAGGTCGTGAATGAATTACCAAAAAGCAACGTGTTATTGGGTTCACATTACGATATTTTCGCAATACGATGGTGTCGCGGTATTTCAAATGCGGTATTTATGAATGTTTAACATTCATTTTTTGCAATTAATATTCATATTTTCGATTTTGTTCATACTTGAAAAAAAAAAAAAAAAATCCAAAACGAGAACTGCCGGTATTTATCCAACTCAGTACAGAATAAGACAGCACTCTTATTGTATGTGTTTTTTTGCATGTTAAGTGGAGTCGTTTCCCACGCAGCACAAAACACGCAGAGTAACATATATAAATACTTCCCTGTTACCATTCGTTTGCACACGTTCATTTGAACTCACTTCGATATCTACACACACTGGCACACTCATACAAGTACATACACTTGCCCACAAGTGTGTGCGTAAGGCATTCCGTGTATGAGAACATACGTTCTCATACACGGAATGCCTTATGCACACACATAAACATTCTAGTTAATACCTAAGAGTAGCTAACTAGGTAGGAGACATATTCTAGCAAGTCTCTCACTTTTGAGTATAATCACATTCAGGTCTATTTGTACAGATAGGGCGAGATATTACAGTATAGGCTGTATTTCCATGGTTACTTCTCGCCTCAAAGACTTTCTGAGCAAAGTCAGAACACTATGTAGTAAGACAGTGTATCAGATATCAGTATATGTTTTCCTCCACGGTTTAAAAGACCAATATTGGTTATAAGCCTATATCTGTGGGGTTGGTAATTGGGCCAGTCATAAAGGACATGACGGCAATCGTCATCGGCTCCATAGGTACACTTTGGATCCTGGGTTAGATTCAGTTGATACAACTTTGTATTCAGATAGCCACGCCCTCACAACAAAAATGTGGTACACAGACCTGGGGCAAACATGGGAGGTGGTTTGAGGAGACTAGGGTTACCTTGTGCAGGTTACCTTTGCCAAGTGACCTTCCCTTTCATAGACTCTTCCCATTTGGTGTCCATTGGTGATAGATTAAGGAATATATCCTTTCCTCTCTTGCTTCAATATCCAGTTCAATCTGTGTGGTGGTGGTGGTGGTTGGGAGTTTTAATCTGTAGCTTTGATCTTCAAGATCTAGCGGCAACCTACCAGCCAGGACCTGCAATACAAGTGTACTGACCATACAGCATGTTATTGTCAGTAGAGTGGTACGTTCGATGGATCCTGCTTTTGTTCTATGATTTCTAACAACAGTCCTAGCAGACCAAATACCAGCATTGTAAGTAATAACTAAGTTGGAAGATTGCTTTATAAATAAGGACAAGTGTCATCTTTTTAGACCCAATTCTGCTAGCAACTATGCAAGCATAGTGCCTGATATTTTTTGCCAACTGACGTCCAACTAATGTCCATCTTCTGATGTCCAGTTTTTCTATAATTAATAATGATTTTTCTTGATGCTAGATATTGTCAGCTTGTGAATTCGAGAATTTGCATTGCTTGATTTGCCTGGATTTCTAATTGGGCAATGGAATTTTCTTTGAGAAGGAGCACCAGGTTATCTGAAAAAGCGACCTTGTGAACGTCACAACTGTCCATTCCCAGAAATTCCTTCAGTCTCAGGCCATGTTTGCCACTGAAACCTGTGAGAAATAACGGGCAACACTACGCGTGATTCTCTGGTTGTAACTGTGTTTTTTCTGCTTTTAAGATAGTCTGTGATGCTGTTATATAAATTCTGAGTTATTTTACAATGGCGCAATCTCCTAAGTATACTGGGCCATCAGAGAGTATTGAATGCCCGAGAACAGTCAATGGAGATGGCGAACAGGTAGATTTCCTGGGTATTCTGGTTTGGGAAGTGTTTGTATTGGATCTTCTGATTACCGTTAATCAATGGAAACATAATTTTCTATCGTCGTCGACCAAAAACTTCCCTTCATGATGATAGTGCATCCAGACAATGAGCAATGCCACGAAACTCGGTAGGTTGCTAATTTATTTTCAGAACATGACAATGAATTCACCTTCCTCTAATGGCCGACCAGCTCACTCCATCTCACCCCAATTGATCATGTTTGGAGCCTACTAGAAAAGGTATTTCGGTGCTAACGACCATCCACCTGACAATGTGCAGACATTACTGTACAGATTTTGCAATTCATGTGTAGCGCTACCACAGGATATCCTACATGACCTTGTGGATTCAATGCCAAGATGTATGGGCTGTATTACGTGCAAAAGCTAATCTCACCAGGAGTTAGTTATTAGCATTTGCATTAACACCTGCTGAGTTGCTAATTCAAAGAGGACTCACTGTACATACTTCCCATTAAATGATCATGGTAACTAATTTTTCTTCATACTTACCAAATTCTTTGGGAAATTTTCCCTCAAGGAGGTCTGATACCGATGTACCATTTTAATTCTAATTGTTCTTTTCTTAAAGTTGGAACATGTTTTCTAATGTCAGGGCTGGTCCTTGACTTCATGGGTAAGAGAATTAATGTTGGGAAAAAAAGGACAGCAAGGAGAAATGCTCCCTGTATGGATTGAAGTTAATCTAAATTCATAATTTGCATATACTCTCTCTCTCTCTCTCTCTCTCTATATATATATATATATATATATATCATACAAATAAATTAGAATAAGGATTAAAATAAAATAATGCCAGCAGTATGGCAAGAGGCAATTTTACTGGCTCTGATGTATGCTGTACCCTTTTTATTATTATTATGAAAGATTTCGTTTCCAACTATATTTAAATATATGTATAATCATATATATATATATATATATATATATTCTGTATATAGAAATCTGCGACATTATACCATTACCTCTTGGAGTAATTCATTAATGGGAAGTTTTTTTTTTTGTAGATGACGAGTGTGATGATTCTGGTTTAAACGCCTGTCCGTGTCAACTTGGTTTTAATTGCATTCTAGAAAACAATGTAAGTAAAATTTAATTTTGTTGAAATATATGCATACAAATTGTGGGGTATGAATAATATTTTTTCGTTGTATGTGGTCACCCCTTTACCACTTCAGGGACATGCAGACATAGTGTTTGAGGGTCAATTGGCATCGGTAGTATCACACAACTTCGCAATCAGTTCTTGTGTGTTGAATATTGTAGCCTACAAGGGAGAGATAGTTTGAGTGATATGTGGTTTATGTAGTGGATTATGTTCTACACCTGGACTCTAAGCCTAGGGCCCATGGAACACCACTGACCCCTAATTTCCTTACCAGGCGTGGGAAGCTGGGCCAGGCAGAAGCGATTAGATTCTCTGCCAGGGCGAACCGAGGCGTCGCCTGAGCTTACCAGAGAGTGCCAAAGAAGTGTTTGTTGGAAGAGAGGGCGGGAGTGAGAGTTTGTTTTAGATAATTGGTGAAATTGGATCATAGGAAGGTTTTCCCCAGGAAATGGAAGAATAGGGGAGAAACGTGGCACTTCCGCAGAGCCTTTTCACCATCCAACGGAGAAGGTCTCTTCAGAACAGCAGAAATTGTTGAGGGTGGTAGAGCCCACCAGGCAATTCTGTCCATTGCCCAAGAGCAACTTGGGAAATGGAAAAACGATAGTAGATGAGAAGGCATTATAAACGTCCATTGACCCCTAGTCTCCTTCTATCCCAACAGAAAATATGAACACAATTGCATCACCTTGTGTCTGACATCAGAGACGCTGGTGACTCCTCTTTGCTAGTTAGATGTGTTTTTAATTGTAGTGTTTTTTATGAGTTGCCATTCCCAGGTAAATTGATGACATCAGAGACGGTGGCAGTAGGCATGTCAAAACGTGTACTGCAGGTGTGTGTAAAATAGTCTTTTCATGAGACTTCATGTAGATGTATAAACTTGTGTGTGTCTTCTTATGTACCCCCCTCTTCAGAAGAGCTGCATGTCTAAACGTGGAGTTATATATATTAGACGATGAAATGCACAAGGCATAATTTCTTATGAGATCAGGAAATTAACTGTATAATATCGATGTAGATACACCATAGTTTACCCATAAATTTTAACTACGTAAGTAGTGTAAAAGGCATCGTTTTAATTGTATCTCATATTGTGGGCGCCTTCACAACGAGATAGCTGGAATTGCACTACTTCAAATCAATAACGCTATCTCGTTGTGAAGGCACCCACAATATGAGATACAATTAAAACGATGCCTTTTACACTACGTACGTAGTTCAAATTTATTGGTAAACTGTGGTGTATCTACACCGATTTTATATAGGTAGTTATATGTGTAAACCGTGAGAGGTCTATCACAAGACATGCCTAAACTCACAGTGTGGTTATTGGCTCTATGTATTTGTAATTAGGGCATAGTGAACAACAAGTAGATCTTTGCTCTTAACTAGAGTTAAGTGAAATTTTTTTAGTGTAGCAAACATGTAAATTCATTTTTTGTCATGTGTTGTCTTAGAAAAATCACAAACACCAAAGAAAAATTTGGCTTTTTTTAACAAGTACATTTACGAAAAAAGAGTATCATTTCCAGTTGTATTGAAGCACTCCATCCTCCCGTCTTCATGTGGTTACTCTGAAATAATAACCACTATCACAACGATCACAAATATAAGCAGTGCGATGATTTCGGCAGTTTCCATTCCTTCCTTACCTGTGGAGAAATAAAACAATGTTAGTAGACTATTATAATCCTAAAGTAATAGGTAGTTTCAGTTCTATTAATGCTCTTCAAAAACATACTGAATTGCCTAGACATGTCATGAGCGCTTTCCTGGCTAATCAACCGACTTACGCGAAAGATCGACCGCAAAGAATTAATTTTCGGAAGAACCAAACCAATGTTCCCGGACTTAATCATACTTTCCAATGCAACTTGAGTGACCTGTAAACTCTCTCCGATGTAAATGATGGATATCGTTACCTTCCGGTTTGTGTGGATTGCTTCTCGCGGTTTGCTTGCGTTAGAAAGCTGAAAGGCGAAAAATCTAATGAAGTGGTGGAGGCATTCAAATCTATTTTCAAAGAAGAAACTCCTTTTTGTGTTAATACAGACCAAGGAAAAGAATTCACTAATGCTCCTCTTCGGGCGTTATTCACATCTCTTATTAAATAAATAAATAAATTTCTGTTTATACTCCGGGACGAACACACTGTCAGAGAAGTTCACAAGGTAGAGAGAATACAAGAAACAGCACCGTATTCAGCAGTCACGGGCTTGAGCCCGGGTAACTAAAGGCACATGTACTTATTCACCCGCTCGCTTGACCACTCGGCTCGGCTAATATCAATTTCTACAGAACGAGATCAGAAAAGAAAGGCGCCTCTGTAGCCAGGTGGGAAGGAGCAGCAGTGCGTAGCACACGCTTCTTGATTAGACCGGGGTTCGAGCCCGTCACCACCAAATACGGAGGATGCGGAAAGGTCAGGGAATGACCACCGCATATCCCGGAGCAATATGGCCTTAGTTGCTAATGCTCCTAAAAACCAAACAACAATAACAACATCAGAAAAGAAAGCTGCTATTGCTAAACGATTCATATGAACACTGAAAGAAAAAAATTTAAAAGTGGATTTCTTATTCCAAAAGTCAGAAATATATTCACGTACTCGACGATCTTGTGCCTACGTATAATCGTACACCCCATCGTCCCATAGGTACAGCTCAGAAACGTTACCCTTGTTAACAAAGAAACAGCGTAAACAAGACTCTACTCCAGCCGAACCAAAGTCCAGAATCTGAAATTTAAAATCGAAGATAGTTGTTTTGAGTAGCTCTTACCCTTTCCGCAGAGGTTACTGACGGAAAAAAAAACGTAACCCCGTTTTTTTTTTTTTTTTCTTTCTGTTTATACTCCGGCACGACAACCAAGTCAGTAGAGTTTACAACAAATCGTCAATACAAATATTTATCGTATTTAGTAGTCACGGGCTTGAACGCCGGTCCACTCAAAGAACGCGTGCTATGCACTCTCGCTTCTGACCACTCGGCTACGTCTACAGTGTGACAGGCCGCGATGGTTACCAATTTGAAGGAACGTTTTTTGAAACCCAGTTACAGAAAGTTAACTTCGACGATAATCTCCCTCTGACGTCTACCACGTTGAAAAGGTACTTAAACGCAGTGTCTGGGGGAAAAAACCTTGCTATCTACGCTTGAGACCGAATAAATCAGCCGTGGAGTGAAAAAAGCCCATAAAATTTGCTCCCGTCATCGACGGGATTCGAACTCTAGCATTTTCTGTTTAGAGTGAGGAGGACGGTGCCTGTGCTACTGCGCAGACGGTCAGATTATCACGAAGCTTCCAGTTGACCACATGCTTCAAGATTGACTTGGTATAAGTCATAATGTTCTCAGGGGTAGTACAGTTGGTAGGATCGCCACCCTCCCCAGTGCGGGTGGAAAAGATCTGAATTTGAATCTTGTCGATGACTGGAGGAATTTTTATGGAGCTTTTTCACAATGAGGCTGAGTTAGTCAGTTTTAGGTAAGGAGGGCATGGCTTTTTCTCCTGGAAACTCAAGTTTTTCGTTCAGAAAATCGACCTCAGAACATGCGATTTACAGAAAATATACACAGAGCAATTTGGCCTCAGTCGCTTCTACTCCTATAACCCTACTACAAGAACAACACCAAATCATAACATCAATAAATTACTCTCCTGACAGAGAAAGAAGGTAGGCAGTTGCTCTGAATCATTTAACACAGCCATCTCCGAGGAAGTGTCAATTTATGTGTACCCTGTCTATGGTGGCTCCTAGACTAATGCCATCTATAACTAGTGTCATTGTGATGAAAATACAGAAACTGTTTAAACAGGTATTACATGCGATTAATGATTGTATCTGCAGTGTTAATTAATGTTCTGTAGTATGTTCTGAGCGTCAGGCCTCTTTCTCACCAGGAGCAGGACCTGTTTCCAGTCTTTTATTGCATCAACTCGAGGTAGTGCAAAACCTGTGGATACATTGACCCCTGCACTCAGGTTACCCAGTCTTGAATACTGTACTATTTTTTCCACTGGCCTTTTTCTACTGTCTGTGTGCAATGCACAAAATCATTCACAGGAGGTAGTGCCAAACATGTGCGTGCTAGCAAAATCCCATAATCAGTAAAAAAAAAAAAATAAAAATAAAAATATATAAAACTACTGGTTGGTTGACTCCAACCTAGAGTCAAAGCAGTAAAAGTAAAGTTTAAAATATTTACATACAATATGTACAAAGTTAAGTGAAAAGACAGAGAAGGGTAATATGGTTAAGGGTAATCCTTAACCATATTGTGGTAAAACTATGGGAAAATTGAGCTCTGTGACCTAAGTTTAGCCCTCATGGAGAAAACAGCAGTAAGAGTTTTGAAGTGCTGCAAAGTTATTGGGATTATCCAGTAGGCTTTTATTCTTGTATTAAGTGAGATCAGAAACATCTCTTAATAGTTTAATTTTGTGCTGGAAATATAACTGGCATTGTATCAAAACATATACGATATACAAGACTCCTCTTCACTGCAATTACAGAAGCGATCAGGTTGAAATTCATGTTGGTAGAGTTTTCTCTCAAGAAGCCATGTCCTGTCAAAAGAAATGAGGGAACCATCGATGGAGCAAACAACTGATTCGTCAGCTTGGTTGCTGGAAAGCTGGCTTGTTGAATGTATTGTCTTGTTATTTTTCCGAATTCATTTTGAGCCCAACGATTTTGGCTAAACATAATTATTTCGTTCCCAAAATTTAATTTTTTCACGCTTCAAGTCATTTGAAGGATCGCAATCTATACCAAAAAGGTCAGTTTGAAGTCCATTTTTAATCTTTTTATAGTTCTTTATAAGAGACAATGTCTAGGGGAAGGATGCCAGCTAGTACTTGTAGTGCATTATTTTAAATGGTATAAGGAACTCTAAGGATAACTGGAAGCACGGGGGGATATCTGCACGGAAACCAGTTTCGATTTAATCACATCATGATGACATACATTGCTTTTTAGTAGAGTAATAGTTGTATTGGGATACAGTTTGAACCGAATGCTTTTCAGTACACGTGTTTGACTTGTCTATGGTTTGAAGGGTAAGGAAAAAATGTTTATTTTGACGGTGTTTCTTATTCTCTCGATAGATGGCGCTAGTTGCAATTTCAGAATTGAATGTTAATTTTATTTTTCGGGGGGCGATCTGCGATCATTATCGGTGGCGAGTGAGACGTTGCCTTGCGACTGTGCAGGTTCCCTCATTAGATTTGGGTTAGATGTTGGTTTTGAATGTATCTATTGTGACGTCATAGTGAATTTTTGTGAATAATTTTAACGTTAATTTTGTGGCAATGCATTGTGGGTGTTAATAGAGAAGGTATATTTTGGGGATGCTTATGCTTTTGGGGGGACGGCCGCAGACCGCTGCGTCGCAAACGCGGCACCTTGTATGCCGGATGAAAAGCCATACGGAATGAAAAACCTTTTTTTTTCTGAAAGATAAATTCTTTAATTGCTGCTAAGAACAGTACAGGTACTAGAAACAATAATTCCCATCATGGCGACATGGCCAGGAGTTCCTTGGCCTTCCCAGAAGTTCTTGTGTGCGACGGAAAACCATTTTTTTAAAATTTAATTTAATTTTTTTTCCCTGAAAGATGAAATCCTTGCTGTTTCCATCGATGTTGGTACCTGAAAATAACACTGTATGCGTTCTTAGTTTTTGTGGTCCTAAGTTCCACCTGTTCTTGAAAAGCTGAAAAATGAAACCTGCGTATGTGCACTCTTATCAAGTTTTATCTGCAATAATTATGTTATTTTCTCAAAAATTGTAATTTGTGAATATCGAGAACTAGACAATTCGATTTTATTCTGGTTATATTGTTCTTCTTTGGAATTAAAATAGATATTTTCCCCTCGAAAAATCTATTCAGAATATATATTTCTATCGTCAACATTTTATTTTTCTACCTTTAGCTCTATCCACAGTAATTATGTTTAGGAATCACAAGGACTGATAAAATTTCAAAAGCAAACTATTCCGAAACATTCAGCCCTTTATTTGCACTTCCCTGTTGGGGGGAATTTGCAAAATACATTTGAAATTCTCGATCATAACCATCCACACACACACACACACACGAAAATCACATGGGGATTGATTCTACTACCTGGTTAGATTTTAGTCCTTTTTCAGTTGATTGAATGTAAATCAGTTTACTTACATATTAACAGCAGAACACAAATTCAACCTGCCCTGAGACACACTTTTGCCTGCGTTCGAAAATTTCAGCCGACGAGTTGTACGAATCGACCCATTTTGATTCTAACTGAGTTGAAAAGAATATAGCAAAGAACATTCCAAGATTTCTGTCCCATTCTCATTGCTGTGTGGAGTGAACTTCTCAAGTGTATTGGAAGTGGTTGTTTACACTTTTTCTAGAAAGTACAACACTAAGATTATTTTCATTTTAACCGAGTACGAATTTATATAGTCACAATAATGCGGGGTGGGGGAGATTAAGATGTTTGTTTTATTGTCAACAGTTAATTTTTCACTCTTAGTATTTAGGATTACTAACCACAGGTGCTTATAGAATTTTCAAAACGAAAAGTTAAAAAATATATATATTTACAAGTGTAATAAGGGGCCCGGTGAAGCAGATGCAATGTATGTAAGTGGGATGAAACCTTAAACTTAGTATTTCTCTGTTGATCGAGGTATGGCTAACATTACGTTTTTTGATCTTATATGGAATAAAACGGACACTACCAGTTTCTGCAGGGTTAAAAACTTTAAATTTAGAGAGTGTGTGTGATTGAAAACATTTTCATGTATGATTCCACTGTATCTGCAACGCACAACCACGTGTGTCTGTGTGTTTTCACAATCTCCGGATCGACTTAATGGTAAAAATTTCTAAAGTTAAAAGTTTAAGATTGAATTTAAAATCTAATTAAGCTTGCTCTTGGTAAGCGTAGTTGCTGATAACATTTAAAAAAGCCAAAAACTATTTAACAAATAAATATTATATAGCCTCTAAAGCTTTTGTTTTGGAATCACACAGACAAACTGAATCAAAAACTCACCAGGACTGCTCCACTGTGGAAGCAGAATTGTGCAGTTGCTTTGCAAAGCACAAACACATAAAACGATAATTCACATACATTGCAAGATTTTCCTATTATTCACAAGCTTACACATTGTGAAGCAAACAAGAAAACACATTTTTGCAGTTAGTTGGATGAAAGCACAACACATATACAACTTCAACTGACAGAAAGAATGCAGTTTCTTTTTAATTCCCCTTGTTCACTTGAATATCACTAGTGAAAACACCCCTGTACATACCATTTCTACCAGTTTGACTGATACCTGCACAAGAAGAATATAACCTTGAAGAACCCAACACGTTCGAGCCTCGTTTCCGGTCAGTTTGAAGAGAACGTAATTATTCGTTTTTATCTTAATTAATTAAATGAAAAATGTCACTTGTAATACAAATTACAGAAGCAAAAATGCGTTATTACATATAATTTTATTCTGTATACATTGGGGTATATCAATTTTTTATTCACCTAATATCAGGAAAATGTACTTTTTTTCATATAGATTACATTTTAGAGCTGTCAGAGAGTCGTATTCACATGTCTTTAAACACGAAAAGGGTAAATTCTTATTTTTCTCCTGAGTTTTCATTGAAAAACGTGCATTTATATCGGAAACAAAAACGGGAGTCTATTTTAACTATTCACACATCTTTGCAGCCCACCGAGAAACGGATAGTAATCACACTTACATCTTAACCCGAACACACAAATAGAGAAATAACACGTTTTAAATCCCCCATATCGCTCGAACATTCCCAGAACTAGTGCTAGGAGCTGCGACTTTCGAAATTCGGAAATATTACTATCACGAATTACACTGCAAATATCGGTCTGGAAGTTATGAAAAACACAAATTTTTAACGGATAAATTTTCATTGCTGCCGTTTCGTTTTAGTCTATGTAACGAATAGACAAAGTGACCGTTTGTGACTATGGTGGTTAGGAAAGTTCGATCCCAAACTGAATTTTGAACATGAACACTGATTGGTCAGTTTTTAAAAACAAATTAAACACTGTGCTTGATTTACATCTTTTTTCCTCTTGGGCTGAGGGGGTCAGGAAAAAAAACGGATTTTGGGGGAATATATGAGCGAGTATGTTTATTTCTAAAGTTTAAATTTCATGCACACTTTTTTATCACACTATACTTCCAAACATCAAGTTTGTTTGAAACTAGAATAATGCCTCTTGTTTCCAAAAAATACAAAACAGTGTTTTTTTCAAACTTTAGAAATTTTCAAGCTTCAGAATCATACTTATTTGTTGATATACATTTTATTCTTGGGAATGATTTGTATATGTCAAGCTGCCACCACTGCCGGCCTTCTGCACTTATATTTAGGAATCATGCAGACAGATAGAAATTTACAGAAAATTCGAACACGCCAATCACGTTGCATTTTTTTCAGAACATCAGCTTTACACATCTGATAGTGTCATGTTTGTTTTGAAATGAAACTTCCTGTTTTTGGCGGTTAAGTTCATAGATGTAAGAGCTAACCACCATTGAAAAAATTTGATTAGACAGACGTTCGTATTTCGCTATCCAGATTTAAAAGTCAGAATTAATTTAACTAATTTTCTGTAGCTTAATTCTAAATGAACAACACTCACACAGTACATTGAAACTGGCCGATTTGCACGCTCGTGTTCACACAACGAATATAATTCCATTTAACTGGTATATAGGTAGTCGATAAAACTAGGCTTTTGTAAATTTTGTGTCTTTGTTTTTTATTTTAAGGATAAGAAGCGTTGACAGAATAAAACTTTAGAAATTAACTGCTAAAGAAAAAGTTAACTCTTTAAAGGTAATCACAAAATAAGCTTTGTCTGATTAGTCAAACTTTGGAAATTTTAAATTTCAGAAAACACAGTGACAATATGAACTTACATTCTGTCGGCTGTTCTTGTATGCAAAGTTTGTATGGTTCCCACTCGCATATGATTTCAAGTTCAATCCACACCATTGAAATCAGAGAAAAAGGACAAAATGTGTTTTACTATGAAAGAAAGAAATTCTTTGAAAGAAAGAATACTATGAAAGAAATTCTTTGTGTCATTAGGAAATCGCATTACGATTAAAACACATAAGGGGACAGTTCGAGCCATTCGTTTCTCTCTCTCTCTCTCTGGTTTTGTGGTTTCAGTTGTTAACACAAGAAGTTAAAGTAGAAATTACCAGTGTTAAGTTACACATTTTGATTCTCGCCACAAGAATAAAAGTTAGAATTGCACATTCACAGGTTAGAGGAGGTCTTGGACTCTTAATCTCTATAGTCCTGAAGGAGTTGAGGATTGCTAATATCTGTGCAAATGTTTCCCTCATTTTGAATTTGGTTTAATATGTGTTGTTGTGTTTAAACTGAAAAAACTTTCAAAAATTGGAACGTCAAAATTCGATCTTCCTTTTTCTCTAATTTTGAAAGCTGATATGTTTTTTAACAACACAAGAGTGTATGGAATGCAAACTTCTGAAGGGCATAAGTTTGAAGAAATTCAAACGGAGGCAAACAACATTACAGTATTTCAAAAGCGCAGGATATGTGTTGGAACATCAAAAGTTGACTTCTTACACATTCCGTATTATTTTCAACTTGAACTTGCTACTACTACAGGAAAAAAAAACACTAAAGTCACAACTTTGGTAATTTTTAGCTCACTTTCCTTCTTGTGTTAATGATTGAAGAATTAAAGAATCAAATGATATGTTCTCTCGCAACGAGACTACGGATAGCTTTTATAACAAGAACACTCGAATCAGAATAAACTCTTAATTACCCTGTTGCTAGGCGACCAACGTTTATGGCATACGGACGTCATGAAAAGCCCAACTTCTGTGCAACGGGCTCACATGGTCTTAATTTTAGTGTTAGTGTTAGTCTTAAAAAGGCAGTAGTATTATTTTTCTACAATGTACCACGACGGGTGTGGACATCATAGTTTTTAAGAGATGTAAAATTAAAGAAACCTATGTAAATGAATGCTATCATGCATTCGCAACGACTGTCATGTTCATGGATACACTATGCAAACTTTATCTCTATAAACTCAAACTAGAATCAGGCTAAGTTTATTTTATGAATCACTCCAAACCAGTTAAGCTTGGCAATTAATTTTAAAGTTTATTCTGTAGCGTTTCTTATCTCTAAAACCGAATGGTAACAATTCTTCACTAATGTTAACGATGTAGACCTGACCAAACAGCCACAGTTTAAGCTGAAAATCAGGTAGGTAAAACTGAAAAGTAGACTTGAACATCCAAAAACAACGGGAGCTGCAGGTGGGTGTCACAACAGAATGAAGTTATGTGAAATTAATGTAAATTACTCTTAGAAACACGCTTATCCTTTAAAGATCAGCGTACATTTTCAAAAAAAAAAAAAAAAATATATATATATATATATATATATATATAAAAGTTATCATTTTAGACACTAATTCAACGATTGAAAAGGATAATTTCAGAAATAAGTATCCTACAACGTGTTTGTAGGATTATCATGATTCCTTGGAATGTGGACTCTCCTTTGAGACTAATGGAAAGGTATCAGTCGTGCGTCTGATTCACAGACTGCACTTAAAGTTAGTGCTTTGTCGTTTGGGATGAAAAACTTATCGACATTATGTGGGTGAAAAACCTTAACTTAGCATTTTCTTCTTTACAAAGTTCCTTGCTGCTGTTACCAAAAGTGCCACCTCCTTATGCGATGTGAAAAACCGAAATCGACATGAATGTCAAACACGGGGGAAACGTGGATAGGGGTTGTCGCGGGGACAGACAGTGTACTCTTGTGGCCCAAATCAACACTAACACAGCATGCTACCGACTACCATACTTCTCTAGGGAACAGGGGAATGGACTGAAATGATGATACACACTACAACTATGCGTCACTTCCGATTGAGAATCAAAATGTCTAACTTAACGCTGTTAATTTCTACTTTAACATCTTGTTTTAACAACTAAAACCACAAAATCATTGAATGAGAACCAGATGGCTCGAACTGAACATTTATGTGTTTTAATCGTAATGCGATTTACCCAAAGAATTTCTTTCATAGTAAGAAACACATTTTGTCATTTTTCTCTGATTTCAATGGTGTGGATTGAGCTTGAAATTATATGGGAGCGGGAGCCAATACAAACTTGCACACAAGAACAGTCGACAGAATGTAAGTTCATATTGTCACTGTGTTTTCGGAAATTTAAAATTTCCAAAGTTTAACTAATCAGACTAAGTTTACTTTGTGAATCTCTTTAAACAGTTAAGTTTATCTTCTTTAGAAGTAAATTTGTAAAGTTTTATTCTGTCAACGCATTATTATTCTTATTCTTGAAATTATTCTTATCCTTAAAAAAAAAAAACACAGACACAAAATTTACAAAAGCCTAGTTTTATCAACTACCTATATACCAGTTAAATGGAATTAAATGCGTTGTGTGAACGCGAGCGTGCCGATTGACCAGTTTCAATGTACTGTGTGAGTGTTGTTCGTTTAGAATTAAGCTATAGACAATTAGTGAATTAATTCTGACTTTTAAATCCAGACAGCGACATGCGAAAATCTAAGTAAAATTTCAATGGTGTCTTTGAACTTAACGTCTTTGAACTTAACAGCCAAAAACAGGAAGTTTAATTATTTCGAAACAAACACGACACTATCAGATGTGTAAAGCTGATGTTCTGGAAAAAATGCAACGTCATTGGCCTGTTTGAATTTTTTGTAAATTTCTATCTGTCCGCGTGATTCCTAAATATAAGTGCAGAAGGCCGGCGGCGGCGTCAGCTTGACAATCACAAATCATACCCAAGAATAAAATATATATCAACAAATAAGTATGATTTCTGAAGCTTGGAAATTTCCAGTTTGAAAAAAAAATAGACTGCTTTGTATTTTCGGAAACAAAAAGTATTCGAGTTTTAAACAAACTTGATGTTGGGAAGTATATAAAGTATTCTTGAAAGTTATTGGCAGTAACCAAGGTTTCCCCTGTACCCGCCGTAGGTTAGGCATGGCGCCAAAAGCCGGCAACATAAAAAAAAAAAAAAAAAAAAAAGGTAAGAAAGATTCAACTAAGGATAGAAAAGTAATGTAATTAGTGTATGTAATATGTTGTTTGTGTTGTATGTATGTATGCTTTAGCAGCTGAGGGCTAAGAGCGTCCCAACCTCCCCCGCTCCCATCCTGACAGCGAGGAAGCAGCCAGGAACTACGAAGAAAAGAAGAAAAATAGACTAGTTGAAAGCGAAATATTAAATTTGTTTCATCTATACAGAAGTAAAAATAGTAATTACCATCAATAAAACCCAAGCAGAACTCAGTCTTGGGAAAAACAAAACTTCTTGTTAAGTGCCAAAATTCATGACACCAACAATGAGACAAAAACATCCAAATCAATGGAAAATAAAGTCAATTTGGTAATATCATTAAAATATCAATGTCGGTTACGATTATAAAATAGCTATTTACAATATACACTGCACAAGCTGAATAACCATCACAAGAAAAGCAGGAAACAAGTTTCAGCAGACATTCAAACGCAGCCAAACAAACTAAGAAAACAAGTAGGCAAGCAGGAGGAGCACACTTTCAATCAAAAGCCCAACAATTAAATGACTAAAATTAGAGGCACCTACTAATATAGTAATTCAAACAATATATACATTTAAAGCCTGTCAATGTAAAATATCAATTTGAACCCAAAAGATTCAACCAAGCACTGTCAACTCATCAGTGCAACATTAATATATTTACAGGGTAATTGTAATCAAGAATTTACGTTAGTTTAATTGCAGGACAATGCAAAACAACGTATAATATACATGCATTCAACAAATTAAGAGGCAGCCAACCCAAAGCAGCCAATAGAACAGAGTATAACACAGTACGTCAAAATCGATACATTCAAAACCAAAAATCTAACCTAAATATAACGGGGGAACCCGCACAGTCGCGAGGCAAGGTCTCCGCTTGCCACCGATAATGATCGCAGTTTGCACCCCAAAAACTAAAATTAATATTCAATTCTGAAATTGCAATTAATGCCATCTATCGAAAAAAAAAAAAAAAAAAAACTACCACCAGAAAATTTTTTTTTTGTATTGTTAGTTTTTTTCCTGGCCCCTCAGGACATGGTCTAGTCAAATGCAATGTACTGGAAAGCATTCCATTCAAACTGTATCCTAATACTATTAGTAATAAAGGTTTCTTTCCGAGTCCCCATTCATCTCCTAATATTATGGCATCAGAAGCAGTAAAATTTCTGATTTTTTCTGAAAAATTGTTGATATCTTTCTGAAAACTCAGTCTAGCGTTCGATCGTCAGCCCAGGTATTTGATGTGGAAAACATGAAAATTTCTGATCCGTTCAGAAGAATTTTTGTGGCCTATTATAATCCAGATGTTTCATGAAAATCATGAATGTAGTCTTAATTGACGATATTCTGAGTTTGTTAGTGAGCCCCTTGGGAAAGGTCGTCACTGACATTCTGAATCCATTCTACAAGAACACTTCGTAATGTTTTGGCTCATCGGTGTAGTCACGTGGGGTATAAAAAGGACAGCCGGGTTAATCAATGACATATCTCTTACAAAGACTCTACACCTCAGATATTCAGTTTCTACTGTATGCCTTTTCTATAGATACCGCTGTGGGCACTGTCCTGATTTGGCATCAGTATTTACCCCACGGGCTCACATCTGGTGAGTATGGGCTTGGCAGACCCAGGGTCCTCAGATGAATATCATCGTTCTTAACTCTTTCTCGGTGATTCCTTTCTACTTCTGACTCTCTCTCTCTCTCTCTCTCTCTCGGTAACTCAGGAATTTTGTTTTGGCTGGTGTAGCATAACCTTCAGACTTCCTTGCACCTTATGGATAATAATAATACTAATTATTATTATTATTATTTTTATTACCAACAATACAATACAATATAATACAATGCAATACAATTTATTTTTTTTATCAAGAGAATTTGTTTTCAATAATAATAATACAATACAATACAATTTATTTTTATTAAGAGAATTTGTTTACAATAAATTAACTTGTAAGAAAAGTATATTTCTTGACAACAAGTTGTAATTCTTCATTAACAACAGTTTTTGCATAGAAATTTGTTATTATCATGCAACCAAGTTTGTAAATGTATTACATCCTGCTGTAAATCCTTGGCCATTTTTGTCAGGTTCTTTCCTATTGTATATAAGATTATATCATCTGCATAAATTTTTATAAAGGAGTTCTTTATTACTTTGAATATGTCATTTTGTGTAGATGTTGAACATGATTAGCCCTGCATGAGTACCCTGAGGTACTCCTATATATAATAATAATAATAATAATACAATACAATACAAACAATTTAAATACAATACAATACAATACAATTTATTTTATCAAGAGAATTTGTTTACAATAAATAATCTTGTTAAGAAAAGTAAATTTCTTGACAACAAGTTGTAATTCTTCATTTACAACAGTTTTGCATACAAAATTGTTATCTAACAGAAAAGACAATGAAGTCACTACACATAGTACAAATTCCACACTGCAAACAGAGATAGTAATTTATTTGCATAGCAATTCAAATCTACTGTATCACTGAGTATTAAAAATTATTTTCTTATTAGGAATTTTAATTTGGAGATAGAATAACTTCTCTTGAACCTGAAATCAACACTAGCCAATAAGTTATTTATTATATTCGTTGTGTGCCTATTTCCAAATCTATTTAGTACCCTAGGGTGAGGCAAAACAACTGCTTTTGGTTTCCTTAAATTATGTGAGACATTCCTTTGCAGATTCGACTCTTCAAAAATAGTGTTAAGATTTTTCAAGAATAAATTTAACTTCAGTTTTTGAACGGGATAAAGCATTTTATATTTCAACAAAAATTGCCTTCTCTTATTCAGGTCATTCCAAAAGTTTGTCCCAATTAAAAGTTTCAAAATCCTGTTAATTAAGTTGTTTATTACCCTTATTTCGGTTATATTTACTCGTGTCCATACATTTACTAAATAATTGAGTTGGGAGTCACTAATGCATAATATAAGGTAACTTTTGATCTAAGATTTAACTTATTTTTAATGTAGTAAAAGAAGTACACATAAACTCATTTTTTTTTGTACAAATTTGTTATATGCATTGCCCAACTTAGACTTGGGTTATGGATTGGGTCAATCCATAACCCAAGGTAACAATGATTTGAAACTTCTTGCACAGTTAGACATTTGCAATTGTGGAAATTCTGATCATGTAGGCATTCATGTTTATGTAATTTAATAGAGGGTTGAATGTCCAAAGTTCGATGAGGAGGTCTAATTACCAAAAATTTTGTTTTTTCAAAGCTGAGTGCTAATTTATTATCGTGCAACCAAGTTTGTAAACGTATTACATCCTGCTGTAAATCTTTTGCCATCTTTGTCAGGTTATTTCCAATTGTATATCAGTTTATATATGATCTGCATAAATGTTTTATAAAGGAGTTCTTTATTACTTGGAATATGTAATTTATATAGATGTTGAACATGATTGGCCCAGTATGAGTGCCCTGAGGTACTCCTCTCTTTTACATTATATGATTTTCCCTTTGTATTTTCTACTTCTACTGTTATTTTTCTCTTGGTCAAATAATTTGCTAGGAGTTGATTGAGTGTTCCCCTTATACCATATTTCAGTAATTTTTGTTTCAATATTGGGATATCATTTAAGTCATATGCTTTGGTCAAATCTATAAATAAAACCAATATGAAGTTATTGTTGTTTAAATGTAACTTTAAAGAGTCTACTAAATTCTCTAATAATGTCTGTGTGCTCTTGCCCTTCTGATATGAGAATAGAGAGTTGTTTAATGTAAATATTTGCTTATATGGGAAAATATATAATTTTCTATTATCTTATTTATAACTGAGTGTATTGTTATTGGTCTGTAATTGCACAAGTCATCAGGTGGTCCCTTTTTATACATAGGAATTATCGTAAATGAAAGTAAATTTGTAGGATAGCTTCCTGACACTAATATCTGTGCTATAAGGTCCACCAAGAGAACAGAGAACTGTTCTTTATTTCTCTTTACTTCGGTTACTGTAATACAGTCCAGTCCATAAGAAATCTTGTTCTTTAACTATAATCTTAAGAATCTCATAACTATAATCTTAAGATCTATAATTTTAAGAATCTCAGTATATTGTGGAGTTAAGACTACACAAGAGTTCACTATCTGAGGAGTTCTTTATTACTCCTCAGATAGTGAACTATCTTGTTGATTAAAGGAATTTTGGCAATAATGAAAATAATATCTTTTGGGATCTAATACAGCTTTGGCAAACCTATTTGCAACCTCATATTGTTTGTATCAGAAATCTGTTCTAATAGTGTTTTAATTTGATTTCCCCTTGATAATTTCTTCCTTGTACTTACCAGGTTATTTATAATGATCCATTTATCCTTTTGAGTTATCTGATTATCCATAAAAAGTTGATTGCAATAAGTGTTTTTTTTTTTCTTATCATACCTGCCAATTTATTTCTGAGTGTTTTATAATTGTGATAATGTTCTATCTTTGATGGACAATTTCTATACTGCCTGAAAGATTTATCCATTTGTACCATTAATTCTCCTATTTCTTTAATCATCCAAGGTTTCGTAAGCTTAATTCTGCTACTCCCAGTGTTTGTGTTGTTGGCTGTGTGATTAACTTTTCTCTCAGTATTAAACCTCGAATTGTTTATAATTTGTATTATCTTATTGGAAAAGACATTTACATTTGTTGTATAAGATAATTGCTCTTGTATTAACATGTTATCTATGTTCTGTTTCAGTTTTCTCCTGTTGATAAATAATTTTTCTTTGTTAATAGTATTTGTTAATTTTATATCTTCACATGAATGTTGTTTTGAATACATATCTACTATTAGTATACATGTTCTGTGATATGAAAGTTGATTTAATAGTATGAAGGATTTAACATACTTCAACTTGATATTTGTTATAAGGTGATCTAAACAAGAGCTTACTGTTCTATCACCCTCCATCCTTTGTTGCATAGTTATTCCAAATAAGGTATGTTCAAATCCATAATTGTTTAAGATTTCAGAGTATCTTCTGAGTATCACATTATCTGTTTCATCAGTTAGTAGATTAATATTAAAATCTCCTACTAGTATGTTATGGTCTGATCAGCCTGTATGTCATCCCATTGCAAAATTATGTTATCCTAATTCTATTAGGAAGCTGTTTATAGAATCTTATGGTGGCCTATAAAAAACACAAATCATGAATGTGTTTTCTGATTCTTCTCCTAATAATTTGACACAGCAGTTTTCACAAGACTAAATTAAGTGGTAAACCTGTATTGCCTTAAAGCATGTTCTATAGTATATTATTATTCCTCCATCCCTTCTCAACTCTCTCAAACTATAGACCTTGTCATAACCTTGTATGTTATAATTGGAAATTTCATCACTTTTTATGTTAACTTCTGTTAAAACTATACATGAAATATAATTTTTCATTGCATTTATATATTGCAAGAAGTTAAACCAATTTTTTCTTAATGACCTGATATTTAGAGCTACCAGAAAGAACTGATTTTTATCAATTATAAGAGCTTGAATATTTGGATTATTTAAAAACTGTAAAGGTGACTTGAAAATCTGTGATTCCTCAAAAAGCATACTTGATGTCTTAATTTTACCTTAGGTCTAGATTACAGGAAATTTAAATTATGCACAATAAAAGAGTCTATTTTATATACTGCAGATCCTTTGAACTCAGAATTCTAATGGCTCTTGAAGATTCATTCTTCTTCACATAAATCCTTCCGTGTTTTAACCATAAAAATTTGTAACTGTGAGTTTTTACTACTTGTTATGTTTCCTAAAACAATTGCTTGAGGTGAGTTGTTAAGTGGTCATTTATTGTTGTTTTTGTTGTTGTTCTGATATATATCATTTGCTGTCAGTCCGATCTCCTTCGCCTTTCTCATCCATTTTTCCTTTACCACATGATTTGAAAATTTCAAAATTAGTGTAGGCTTGTCGTTTGTTTTCTTATTGTTAGGTATGTAATAGTGTTCTACTTCTTTATTGTGCTGTAGCTCCAATGCAAGTCCTAGCTGCTGTATAACAAGATCTAGATCTTGGTCTGCTCATCTAGTTAATACTACTATTTCTACATTATTTGCTAACAACTGCTGTTCTATCGAGTCAATCCTGAAGTTAAGTAAGTTGGAATTTTCCTCATTTTGCTTGAATGAAGTTTCCAGATCCACAATTCTTTTGTTGATTGCAGCGTTGGAGCCCTGCAGTTTGCTTATGTTTTTTTGTATTTTGTCAAAGGAATCTGAAACAAATGAAATCGATTTCTTGATATCTTCTGCTTCTGTCTTCAGGTCTTCCATTTGTTTCTTTATTAGTACAATTTCTATTAGTAAATCCAGCAAATGGATTTTACTGGATAGCTTCCTTAGTATGTCTTCTATATTTAGGGTGTTCTCCTGCTTTTGTGTAACCACTAAGTCTTCGTTTACTACATTTGGTGAATGCAGCAAATCGTGAAATTCTTCCGCCGAGTAGGAAATTTCACTTCTTTCTTTCCTACATAATATACACCTCCGCTGCTGTTTCTTTTGTTTCGCCATTCCTTTATAGGTTGCTTCTTTCAATGAGCATCTGTAATGATACCCATTGTTGCAGCCATGACATACCACTTCTTGCACGTGCAGCGGTAGGTTGCACTTTTCGCATATATTTTGATTCATGTTTGCAAAACTTTGGAGTAATCAACACAAGACGTTCAGATAATGCACTTTCACGAAATAAACAACAAAAGAAAGAATTTATCATCTTACAGATGGCAAATTTTTCCAATTTACTCTACGAGCGTTGATACAGTAGACATGCTTGCACTTGCATAATAATAATAATAATAATTGTTGTGCAATACAATACAATTTATTTTATCAAGAGAATTTGTTTACAATAAATGAACTTGCTAAGAGAAGTAAATTTCTTGACAAGTTTTAATTCTTCATTTACAACAGATTTTGAATACAAATTTGTTATCTAACAGTAACGATAAGGAAATCACAACACATAGTAAGTTGCGCACTGCAAACAGAGATAGCAATTTATCAGCATAGCAATTCTAATCTACTGTATCATCCAGTATCAAAAATTTTCTTATTAATAATTTTAATTTGGAGCTAGAATAACTTCTCCTGAGCCTGAAATCTACACTAGCCAACAAGTTTATTATATTTATTGTATGTCTATCTCGAAATCTATTTAGTACCCTAGGGTGAGGCAACACAATTACTTTTGGGTTCCTTAAATTATGTGAGACATTCCTTTGCAGATTAGACTCTTCAAAAATAGTTAAGATTTTTCAAGATTAAATTTAACTTCAGCTTTTGAACTGGATAAAGTATTTTATATTTCAACAAAAATTGCCTTCTCTTATTCAGGTCATTCCAAAAGTTTGTCCCCATTAAAAGTTGTTTATTACACTTATTTCAGTTATATTTGCTCGTGCCAATACATTTACTAAATAATTGAGTTGGGAGTCCACTAATGCATAATATAAGGTAACTTTTGTTCTAAGATTTTACTTATTGTTAATCTACTAAAAAAGTACACATAAAATCTGTTATATGCATTGCCCAACTTAGACTGCAGTCAATCCATAACCCAAGGTAACAATGAATTGAAACTTCTTCCACAGTTAGACATTTGCAATTCTGGAAATTCTGATCATGTAGGCATTCATGTTTATGTAATTTAATAGAGGGATGAGTGTCCAAGGTTTGGTGAGGAGGTCTAATTACCAAAGGTTTTGTTTTTTCAGAGCTGAGTGCTAATTTATTATCGTGAAACCAAGTTTGTGAATGTTTTACATACTGCTGTAAATCTTTAGCCATTTCTGTCAGGTTCTTTCCAATCGTATATAAGATTATATCATCTGCATAAATTTTTATAAAGGAGTTCTTTATTACTTCGAATATGTCATTTATATAGATGTTGAACATGATTGGCCCAGCATGAGTGTCCTGAGGTACTCCTCTCTTTACATTATATGATTTTGCCTTTGTATTTTCTACTTCAACTGTTATTTTTCTTTTGGTTAAATAACATGCTAAGAGTTGATTGATTCTTCCCCTTATACCATATTTCAGTAATAATTTCTGTTGCAATATTGGGATATCAATTAAGTCATATGTTTCGGTCAAATCTAAAAAAGTAAGTTAAAAGAGTCTACTGCTACTAATAATAATAATAATAATATTATTATTATTATTATTATAACAACAACAACAACCACCCTGTGTACTTCGTAACAATATCCCTCTCGAGGTGGAACCCCAATCAGGGAAAATAATAATAATAACAAATACTTGGGGATGATGCAGGCTCAGCAGTTACAGCACAAGGAAATTAAGGCCTGCCTGACCGAAAAATACCATAAGAGATTCAGAAGCCTGCTGAAAGCAAAGCTGAACGGAGAGAATACAGTTAAAGCCATAAACACCTATGCAGTCCCAGTGCTAACATACTCATTCGGAGTCATACATTGGACTAACACCGAGCTGAAGAATATCATGAGAAAAACAAGGACATTGATGACTAAGAGCCGCCAGCACCACCCGAACTCTGCCGTGGAGAGGCTGACAATTGCCCGGGAAGAAGGGGCCAGATAGGCCTTATTGAGCAACAGAAGACAGCGATTGTTAACTTGAAGGATTACTTTCAGAAACACACAGCAGCACTCCAACAGGTCATAAGCAAGATAGACAAGAGATATACCCCACTCAACTTAAGCGAGGAGTCCCCCCAACCAGGAGGTACAAACGAAGGTAGAAAGATGGGCAGAGACGACACTCCATGGCAGATACTAGAATGATCTCCATCAAGATCACACAGATAAAATTGCTTCCAATGCATGGCTCGCGAGCGGGACGCTCTTAGCCGAGACTGAAGGTTTCATGCTCGCCATCCAAGACCAGGCAATCCACACTAGGAACTATAAAAAGTACATCGCCTAGGACCCTGGAATGTTCGATGACACATGTTGACGATGCCACCTCGCCTCAGAAACGATCCAACACATCACCACAGGATGCAAGGTGATCACCAAGACTGATTACACTCATACACACGACCAAGTAGCTAGCATAATACATCAGAAGCTAGCTAGGAAATACCAGTTGGTCGAAGAAAGTGTATCGTACTGCAAGTACGAACCCTAGACAGTACTAGAGACCCCAGTCCACAAGCTGTACTGGGATCGCCCCGTAATAACGGATAGGACAATCCCACACAACAGACCAGACATAACCCTTGTGCACAAGAAGGAAAAGACTACCTATCTGATTGACAACAGCAGTACCCAAAACTGGCAACCTGCAAAAAACCCATAGGGAAAAAATCAGGAAGTAACCTAACCTAAGACAGGAGATCAAAGCGATGTGGGAAATGGAACAAGTAATGACCATTCCGATCATCGTGTGAACAACAGGTATGGTGCTAACCTTATATATCAGCCTAGCAGAGATAGGTCTCCCAGCAAATACCTATAAGGAACTCCAGAAAGTCTCAATCCTGAACATCTGTAGGATAGTTAGAGAGTTCCTCGACCAACAGTAACACTAGACATAACAACAACAACCTTGTGTACTTGGTAGCAATACCCGTCACGAGGTGGAAGCCCCAATTAGGGAGAAATAATATAATAATAATACGCCTGGACCTACCAGAAATGCAGATCACTAAATCATCTACATATGTAATCCTTATAGAATAATTAGAATATCAAAGCTATTAACTAGCCAAGTCTTTTAACTGCATTTCAGAGGAAAGTTAGGAGTACTGAACTCTGCAGGCGTCCTCAGGAAAAATCGGCGGAAAACTCCATACGTTTCACAACGACATTTACACTTCTATCAGCAAAATATGATTTTAATATTTTGTAAATGCATTCAAATTACATTTAGTTGCGGAGTCTGCGTGGGTAGCACAGTTGTATCGTCACCGTCCTCCCCACACCGGGTGGAAAAGGCCCGGGTTCGAATCCCGTCGATGACGGGAGGAACTTTAGTGGGCTTTTTTCACTCCGTGGCTGAGTTAGTCGGTCTCAGGCGTAGATAGCAAGGTTTTTTCCCTCAGAAACTGGGATTTTTTCGTCCAGCAAAACAGGCAAATCGACCAGAGAACACACGCAATTTACAGACACGAATACGGGTTAAAGTATTTAATTACGGGAAACCCTAAAATAATAATAAAACAAAAATTTAGTTGCGGACACTGTGCTCGCAGTGGACACGTTAATGCAGTGTCCCCACCGAGATGAAGAGCCTAGCTGCATAAATTGCAAAAGGCGAAGACGGGAACATAACCATTCTGTCCGGGACATCTCCTGCCCAGAATACCAAAGAGCATTAGAACTAGTACGGCAAAGGACCGCTAAGGTTTAGTCCAACCAGCTCTACTCTTCGAAATGGTTCCATTGCTAGCCCCCTCCAAACTGTTGGACTTCAAATTGACAATGTTATGTATGAGTGGTTTTGTCGCGCACGTGCTAAAAAAATTCCCATTAATGGGCCTATTATTAGGGAAAAGGCTTTGGAGGTTGCGAAATCTATGGGAGTAAATGAGTTCAAAGCTTCTGCGGGATGGCTAGACAAGTTCAAAACTCGGCATAAAATTTCTTGGAAAACCGTAAGTGGTGAAGGTGGATCTGTTGATTCTGGGGTTGTAACAGAGTGGACCGTCAAATTGGAAGATTTATGTCGTGATTTTGAAGCTAAGGATATTTACAACTGTGACGAAACAGGGTTGTTTTTTAAAGCTCTTCCTGAAAAAATAATGAATCTAAAAAACGAAAAGTGCCAGGGCTGAAAAATTTCTAAGGAACGTTGACTGTACTATTGTGTACAAATACGCTGGGAGACTTTGAACAACCTCTTGTTATAGGAAAACCACAAAATCCTCGTTGTTTCAAGGGCATAAAGTTGAATCTTTTGAATGTTGACAAGAACAAGAACTAATAAAAAAGCACGGATGACACGAGATATCATGAGCGAATGGATAAGTCACTTTAACCAAAACATGATTCATCAAAACAAAAAAAAAATTATTCTTTTCATGGATAATGCTGCATTCACTGCACATTGAATTGTCCAACATCAAAATCGTTTTTCTGCCACCAAACACATTTGTAAAGTGTCACACATTTACACATTTGTAAATGTGTGACACAAATTTACACATTTGTAAATTTTGTATTATCCCTTGGATCAAGGGATAATACAAAATTTTAAACTTCATTACAGAAAACGTGTTTTAAGACATCTCATTGCAAACATGAACGATGTAACATGTGCGAGTGACCTTGAAAAGAAACTCAGCATCCTAGATGCGATTCAATGGATTTTCTCTTCATTAAACGCAATTAGAAAACAAACTGTCGTGAACTGTTTTGTAAAGTCTGGCTTCTCAAACGCAAAAATTGAAGTTGTGAACAGCAATGTGGAGCACCAAGAAGAACAAGAACTTCAACATCTATTGATAACGTACGATACTTCAGCTACAAGTGACCCTGGCTACAAAGATATAGACTCGAACCTCATTACAGAAGATGGTGCTCTAGATATCAACGATATTATCATCGATATTTTTCAAGAAGTTCCTCATGAGGATGAAGAAATGGAATTAGGTCATTCTGTCGAAGAACATATTAACGACGAACCACCGATGAAAACAGAAGAAGCTCTCATACAAATCAATCGTTTAAAAATGTTTTTCGCCGCTGAAGAAGATACTGAAGGACTTTCGATGGTTTCTTCACTCCAAACAAATGTTGAAAACAAAATTATCAGCCGGAAGAAGGTGTAGAAGAAAATAAGTGATTACTGTATGCATTTTTCTTAAGATAAAGTCATAATATGCATAGCACAATTGTATGTATATTATTTACAAAAATATTGTGCAAAATCTGTATATAATTTAATTTAATTTTACATTAAATGTTTAACGATTTTTCTTTCTTTCTTTCTTTTTTTTTTCTCCCTCAGACTTCTTGTTAGCGGACACCTCTCTAACGGACACATTTTCGTTCCCCATGGCTGTCCGTTAAAGGGAAGTTTCACAGCGTGTTAATGAAATTTTATTTTGTCAAATTACTTTGATTTTCAATCCCTTTGAAATAAGACCCCAGTTTTTATCCTAGTTCAAAGTCTGTGGTTGCAGAAGTAGCAAAGGAGAATTTCCAAAATTGCCAAAATTCTTAAAAATTTACACGGGCGAAATCCTTTTTGTTTATTATTTTGCAGAGATAATTTTTTCAGAATATTTAAAATTAAAACAAAGTATCAGAGTGGTATACACAATAGTAGTATAAAAAATGAGGTGTTCCAATATGGCGGCCTTAGTGTCCGGACACGTTTTATCGCGCTCCTGAATTTTAATGGAATTTAGTAGTTTAAAATGTGCACATAGTTCAAAAAAGTGTTCAAGCTGAAAGAACTTAATCGGAGGATTCTTAGGTGAGACTGTTTTTATATTCTACTGGGAATTTAGTAAACTACCAGCGTTTTTATCTGTGTCCTTTGTTGCCAGACCTACAATGGTCACCATGTGGCTGGCGGCAGGGCCATAAGAGAGGCACTGATATAAACCAGTGGCCACGTCGGTAGTTTGCACTTGACTGGGGAGGTTCCCAAACCGTGTTAAAACCCAGCAGGACGTTTGCTCCACCAAACTGTGCTGATAACTGCTGTATGTTATGTTATGTGTGTATTAACTGCTTTATGTGTACATTAAACCAGAACCAATGAATTCAGTGACTCCCCCTCTTAACATAAACTTTGCCTGGCTGACTGTGAACTCCTTACCTATGCATTCCACGGAATTACTAATGACACTATCGCCTCCGGCGCCCCAGGAATCCCCTATGAGAAGTGATCCTGCTCTTCTGGGAGCATTTTCATACTAGGCTATTTCCCCCCCCCCCCAGTGACCGAAGGGGATAGCACAAAACTTCAATAACCACCTGTGTGCCTCCAAATTCAACAACAGATTTGTGGAGGACATCGTCCGACAGCATTTTCAGTGCCCTACCAGATCATCCCAACATACGCCCGATAAACCGAACTGTCCCGGTTATCCGGAATTCGCTAAATGGAAGGGAAAACAGAAAAAATTATGGAATACTTGATGCAGTCACAAAGTGACCGCCTCGACATTATTGACGAGACAGAAGATATGGAGGACACCCGATCAGAGGCCTCTCAAGCCAAGCGAAAAAATAAGCGAGTGACCCGCTCCCAGACCGAGTCTAGAGAGCAGCCCGACCACACAGAATCTCAAAGGGAAACAAACAACGATGACAAACAAAAGGAACCAACCCTGAACCACACTCTTCCAGAGGGCTCAGTCTATGACAAAACATTCATTTTAAAAACGGCCCTTGAAAATATATTCAAAGAGAACCCTAACAGGATCTCTTCCAGACTGAGGTCTCAAATTGTGACAATATTTCACAAAATGGAGACAATTCTCCATGGTACATACTTAGAAAGTGAGAGAATAGCTACACGGCTACAAACCTATATGGAATGTGGGGCAAACAAAATGCCACAGCGCGCCCCCACATATACCCGAGCGCTGAGGAATATACCAAACGAGGCAGAGAAAACAAACAAAGTGGAAATCCAACAAAAGAAAGTATTATTGAAAACCCCGAACGTCACCATACTGTGACCCACCGGAGAAGAGAGACCCTCCAGTGAACAAATAAAGCAAAAAGTCATAAACAATCTCAAAGAGGACTTCGAAGACACTAGGATAAAGTCTATCCGGAAAACAAGAAGTCCTGGTATCGTAATTGAGACGGAAAGCAAGGAGGAAGCCGAGGGGATAATAACGAACCCCAAGCTAAATACCCTGGGACTCATGGCAGAGACTCCAAAAAAGAAAGACCCATCAATAGTTATTTTCAATGTGGACCAAAATCTACAACAACAACAACTCACGGAAGAAATATATAGAAGAAACCTAAAAAGCCACCTACCGAATCAAGAAGGGGCTACACTGCTGACCCCAAAATACAGAACCCAGTCCAAAACAAATGGAGGATATAACTGGACAGTTCAGCTGACTCCGTCCGCCTGGCAGGTCCTAAAAAACCAAATCAGGATTTTTGTCGAGTGTCGTTTTAGAGAGCATGTGGCCATACCGACGTGCTTGAGATGTTGCAAATATGGCCACACCACTCACACCTGTGCCCAAAAGGAACCAACCTGCGGCCACTGCTCAGAGAGGGGACATGATTTTAAGACCTGCCCCAACAAAACTAAGGAACCCATCTGCACCAATTGCAAAAGCCTCAGAATGGATCACAACCACTCCATCCGAGACTCAAACTGTCCCACTTACCTCAAGGTAAAAGGCACCTACCAACAAAGAATCGATTATGAGAATACAACATAAAAAATACAATTGCGGCGTACTAAAGATACACCAACTAAACGCCCACCGAGCTCGAGCGGTTGTTGAGCAGGTACGACTCCAAGCAGATGAGGATAATGCCGACATTATCGTAGTCCTAGAACCGTATACCAATCAGAAACAAGTAAGGGGATACCCACTCAATTACAAAATTGTTCAAAGCAAGGAAGACACCCCCTGGGCAGCAGTACTAATAAGAAATCCAGAGATAACGGTTACAAAGATACCACAACTTTCCACGCCCTGGGCAGCCTGTGCCCATATAATATGCTCCATAGGCAGCTACTACATAATAGCCCTCTACTGTAATCCTGGAGTAGAAATCGACTTTGCCACAACATATCTACAATCAGTACAGATAACCCTGGCAGGGCATAAAATCTTGATTGGAGCGGATGTTAACTGCCGATCACCTGTCTGGCACAGTGTCACACCGGACCGCAGGGGAACCTCAAACGGACGGAAACTAGAAGACTTCCTAGCAAATTCAATATATACTTTGTACAGTCATAAACCAGCCGTTCTGCCTCCCAACGTATTGTAACATGCTATGGGAAGAAACGATCGACATAATTTTAACGTCCAGCAATATAGATACAAACGTAACCCACTGGACTGTACAAAACGCGTGGACTACGTCTGACCACCGAACCATCACTTACAGCATACAAAGGAATCAGGCTAGAACAGTCGCCACTAAATACCCGTCAAAGAGATTCGCAATCGGGAAAGCAAATTGGGACGCCTACTGCAATTTCTTATCCAATCAAGGGAGACAGTACATGGAGGACTTGGACAGACGGGAGACCGAAGGTGTAAGGATAGACCCCAGCCAGTTCGCACAAGATATAACCTGCATAATCATCAATGCAGCGGAAGCGTCCATGAAAAGGAAAACTCCCATGACGGGAGCAATGCCATGGTGGACCCCGGAGCTGCAAAGAATGAGAAGACAAGTACAGGATAAAAGAAAGCAGTATCAAAGGGCACGAAGAACATGGCCCCAGGCGGAAGTCACGGAACTGAGACAACAATATAGACAGATCCGAAACGTTTATACAGAAACTATTAAGAAAAACAAGAAAACATCCTGGGAACGACTTGTCCAAATAACAGGAAATACTGAACCCTGGGGAGTGGTGTATAAAATCACCACAAACAAACTCCCCAGAGGCGAAGTGATGACCGCAACAAAGACGGCGCAAGGAACACTCACTGCAACATGGCAGGACTCAATAAAGAACATACTCAGCAATCTAATCCGAGACCCACCTGGCATACTAACAGAGGACCAGAAAGCCATCTGCCAAGCAAACGAAGAATATGAGACCCAACAACTAGAACCCCCTTTCACAGCCAACGAACTACAAGAAGCGGTATCACAAACCAGGAACAAAACGTGCCCTGGCCCCGATCTCATCGAGCCGGAAGGAAATGGTCACAGAAAGCAGCGGAGGTTATGCCGGACCTCCTGCTCTGACTGTACAACTGTATCAAAGAGGGCCAGTTCCCCACCAGCTGGAGGACAGCCAATCTAAAACTGATCCTCAAAAATCGAAACAGACACCAGGAAAATCCCAATTCATATAGACCCATAGCCTTATTGTCGACACTAAGCAAACTTTAAGAAAGATTATTACATAAAAGGATCCACAACCCCTATAATGAGGCAAACCTGAATTCACCCAAGCAATACGGCTTCAAATCGGGATCTTCGACCATAGATGCCATCCAAGGTCTAATCACCAAAGAGATGCAGTGTACCAAGAAATATTTCCTTGTCACAGCCGTCGACTTTGCTGGGGCATTCGACACCCTCTGGTGGCCGAGCGTCCTTTGCAGGCTCAGGGCAGCGAGAACACCAAGCAATTTGTATAGGAGCATCAAAACTTATCTCTCGGACAGAAACGTCCAAGTAATAACGCCCTATAAGAAGTTGACCTGGCCGGTCCGCAGGGGCTGCCCTCAGGGATCTGTCCTGGGGCCGCTCCTGTGGAATATAGTGTTTGACGAGTTCCTCACCATGGACCTGGGGGAGGTGGAGGCCCAGCCCTTCACAGATGACCACGTACTGCCAGTCGTGGCGGATTCCAGACAGAACCTTGAAACGCTTGCAAACCAAGCCCTTGAAACCTTGCAGGACTGGGCAAAACTACACACCTTAACAATCTCTCCAACGAAGACGGACTCAGTACTATTGAGAGGGAGGTTAAACCTTAGAAGACCACCACAAATCAAGCTGGCAGGACAAACAATCAAACTGTCAACGCAAATTAAATATCTGGGACTGATCATCGATCAGAACTTATCATTTAAACCGCACCTAATCTATCTAAAAGAGAAATTGCGGAAATACACAGCGCTCGTTGCCAGAATTACACGCAGGGACTGGGGGCTAAACAGGAGAACCCTGTCCCTGTATTATAAAGCCATCTTCATCCCGATAATAACATATGGATCTCCCATATGGTACAAGAAAGCAGGAACAGCAGTAAATAAATGGATACTGGACACGATCCAACGCAACATATTATTAACAATAACTAGAGCATGTAACACGGTTAATAAGAGTGCCCTACAGGTCCTTGCGGGGACCCTACCCTTGGATTTAGAGGTAACCCGCTGCGGACCTATGTATCTACTAGCCAAAGGAACCCAAACCACCTACAACGGTCTTACCATTGACATCACCAATAACAGGAAAAACGAGAAACAAAAAATAGTGGACCACCTCGTACAAATTTGGCAGAGAAGATGGACAGACGTGGAAAAAGGAGCGGTAACAAAAAAATTTATTCCCCAAGTAACCAAGCTGTATCCGAAGGCTCCCGCATGGCTGTACCCAGGCCTAAACACTATTTTTGTACTCACCGGCCACGGGCCTTTCAAGGCCAAATTAAATGCCATGGGCATAATCGAGGAATCACACTGTCTCTGCGGCGAACTAGAAACATGGCATCACGTTATGCATCAGTGTGAAATATACGAAGACATCAGATGTCAAATGATCACGAGAATTAAATACATCCCTAACACCCAGGAACACCATCTCCTGGACACACCAGAAGAATTTGCGGCCTTTAGTCGCTTTGCCCAGGACGACTTCTCCAGAAGAAAACGACAAATAGCCATCCACCAAGGCCAACAGGAGTAATGAAACCAAATATGAACACCGAGGAATACGAGAAACTAAGGACGGTGATATCAACCAATGATTGATGACCATTGGAATATGCCACCCAAAGTTGAGAACGGAACGCCACCCATTTAAGATAACAGAACCCACCTGATCGGGAAGTAAAAAAAAAAAAAAAAAAAAAAAAGCTATCACACAATCAGAGAAGGATGCTGAACGAATGAAAGAGAACACAAGGATGCGGCTTGCCCCATGAGTAACAATGAAGAGAAATAGACATGAGACAAAGGCCATATTGGAGACCTTAAGAGGGCACTCTAGCCCTCTTTACCTATAATTCCTAACTCCCCGGGAGGAGGAGGGGACGGCCACACGGTCCTCCCTTCTCGCCATCCCCTGTTTCCTCTCTGAAATTGCCCCACTGAAACTGGGGCCGCCTTCTCTATTGGCTCGATACTTCTGCTTTTCCCCCCCAGTCTTCTGCCTCCCTCCCCTCTATCTTCACGCTAGCGAAGTCCCACACATCAAAATTAATACATCAAACCGCCATACGCCCAGAATTCGGCCTAAGAAATTAAAGCGATAATATCCCCACGTCAACGCAAATAATAAAAATCACTTTATTTTATTTTCTTGATGACCATTGGAATATATGCTCAGTAGTATACAATTGTGTATAACACTATTGTTTAATATAAATGTTTTTTTTTTGTTGAAGATTAAATGATTTCGTATTTCTTGCTTTGTTAGTAATATTTCATGCAGTAAAGCAATGAGTTGAAGAAAATTGATTTCATTTTGTAGGAAAACAGATGTCAAAAATCCGAAGGAAAATAATCTGGTATGGAACAGAAAAGAAATATTGATTTCATTACAGTTCAGGAAAATAAATATTGTATTCCTCTAAAAATGTTATAGTTGTAAGAGCTATAAATTTCTAATTGAAACAAATAAATGATATTTCATGCATTTGAAATGATCAGTTGTTATTATTATTTATTTAGTTAATCACATTGGAATCGACTGAGCATTCATTTGCTCTGAGGATATTACGGAAAATCATACTAAAAAATCTATAACATACACTGACAAGCCAGAATTTGTGGGATTTCTGGGCAAGGCGAATGGTGTCATCCCTCTCGCTAGTGGACGAACCGACCACATGGCAGCTATATAGGTACACTGAATTCACGTAGACGGTAATTCGATGTTAGTATGGATAAACGTAGTGAGTTAACCGACTTTGAAAGAGGGATGATAGTGGGTGCCCGACGCATGGGTCACTCTATCGCGGAAGTAGTACAGAAATTGCACTATTCCCGTTCGACAGTATCAAGAGTTTATCGGGAATACGCTATTTCCGGAATGACGTCTCATCGCGAACTGCGCTGTGGGCGGTGGATGAACTTGGCCATCGACGTCTGTCTCGCATTATTTCAGCCAACCGGAAAGCGACTGTGGCACAAATCACCGCCGACTTCAATTAGGGAGGTGCAAGAAACGTCTCCACCAGCCGATCATTAGCTGCAATTGGCTATGGGAGCCGCCGACCCACCAGAGTCTCATTGCTAACACCACGATACAGGACTCTACGCCTCATCTGGGCGATAGAACATCGGCACTGCACCTTGGATGATTGTAGATAAGTCTTCGGTCCGATAAGTCCCGTTTCCAGTTATTTCGAGCGGACGGGAGGGGGCATATCTAGTGGAAATCGCACGAAGCTATGCGCCCTTATGTCAACAAGGAATTGTTCTGGCAGGTGGACGATCGGTAATGGTCTGAGGCGTGTTCAACTGCCACACGTTGGGACCACTAATACGTCTAGACGGACCTCTAAACGGTCCAGGTTACGTGTCCATTCTTGCAGACCATCTGCATCCCTTCATGGTCATCGTTCACCCACAGAGCAATGGGCTCTTTTAGCAGGACAATGCGGCTCCCCACAGAGCAGTGGTGACCAGAACATTGTTTAAAGAGCATTCTGCAGATTTTACCACCATGGAATGGCCTCCCAGTTCACCAGACGTGAACCCTGTGTAGCATTTTTGGGATGCTGTGGAAAAGTCCGTTCAAGGTTTGAATCCTCCACCCAGGATTTTTTGTTTTATTTATTTACAAAAATACACAAAATAAGTAGCTTAGATGGCACAACACTCTCTGTTTACAATTATTTGAACCTGTGTAAGAAACTCCAGCATAAAATGGAGCTTCTCTTACAAAATTGTAAAACACAACAAAACTTTCAAGACTCAAAAGTAAAAGAAATGCATGTATGCACACTCAATGACATTTATGTATTCGTGTATGTAAGTAGGATACATCGGAGTAGGATGGCATGACACGCCCCTTTTACTGGTATTTCCTAAGTCTCTGTCACAGGTGTGTGAGGGGAGAATAAGGAAATGGGTCACATGGAATTCCCCAAAGTCTCGGAGAATAATTGTGCCATAGGTGTTTAGGTCACAGACACATGTACAGGTCCTCTTATTGGGAGAATGTGGGTGACAGGTCTAATGCAAATATCAAATAAATGACGTGATGGAATTCCAGACACGTTTGACCATCACATGTTCAAATAAAAAATCTGGTTTTATGACTTGTTTACAATAACGCTATGAGGAAATTTCTTGGCTATTGGGTAGACCCTACAGGCCTGTGAATGATTGTACCTGCCAGTAGTGGGACTAAGTCTGGGAGTTGTTGTCGAATATGACGTACATACACAGCTGTGGAGGTAGTGTACAGGATTCCAACCCCTCTTATGGGAGAATGTGTGTGTGTGTGTGTGTGTGTGTGTGTGTGTGTGTGTGTGTGTGTGTGTGTGTGTGTGTGTGTGTGTGTGTGTGTGTGTGTGTGTGTGTGTGTGTGTGTAGGAGTTGTGTTGCAAAGTGCTTTGTTATCAGCAGTCATCAATGTCACAAAGTGCAGTATTTCATTATCACTGCTATGTGTGGACCACCGACTCTGTGAGGAAAAGGATACAAGTCACATGACATCTGGGGAGTTTTATAAGTAGTTTAGATAGCATAGGGCAGCTGTCATCAGAAAGTGACATAATGGGATTCCAGAAAAAAAGTGGAGACAACAACTTATCAATTATCTGATCTGACACGTTTTTCTCTCAGGTTGGTGCTGCCATCTAGTGACCATGACCGAAATTAGAGGGAGGAGGGTGTAGAATAATCTTTTAGATTAACAAAAAGAAAAAAGAAAAAAAGAAGTGTATATATATTGGAAGGTTTCAATAGTTTTTCTATCGGAGTAAGACTTGTGCAGTGCTTTTTCCAGTAAGTGGTATAGTTTAGTTTTTGGGTATTTTTTAAAAAAAGTTAGTTTTGATCATTCTAGTGGGTCTTCCTGTTTTTGATGAAATGTCTGAGTTATACACGGTTCTCGTTAAAAGGGCAAAATATTATCGTAAGTACCAAACAGACTTTTCCAGCTACATTAGTTAAAATTGAAAATCTTCAAGTCGATGATCCTTTGCAGGCGAATTTGCTAAATTGACTTTATTATTTGAAAGACTGTTGAAACAGGTGAGAGACGAACTGCCCGCCTTCAACCGGATTAGATTTGCCATTACCAGTCCAGCCCTAAGTAATTCAATCAACTTGCCTCTGAAGGCTGATAACGAGCTAACAGTAAGTAGAATCTTAGCAGCATTAGAGAGAGTGGCACAATCCAAAACAGAATTATTGCAATATATGCAGCTTGTAGTAATTACTCTACAACTCCCCTTCGGGTTTGGTCCTAAACGCTTGCCATCCCCTTTAAAGAGAAAGGAAATATCAATTGAACCTCACTTGAAAAAGAGGCACTCCATCAGAAGAATCTTTGGAAGCAAACAATCGATCTGCCTACCGCGAGCTCTTGTTGTTGGAATGAGTATTGCCGATAGAAAAGCTGCATGCCAGAAAGGCTTGGATTTTAATGAAAAAAGACACCGCAAGCTGGTTGACTGTAGACGCCCATCAATGCAGATATGCGAGGCAAAACAATTATGTAATAAAGCTGAAATTGACGAAACTGATGGCTCAATCGAAGTGATCGCTACTTTTCAACGATATCTTCAAAGAAAGTACCAGATTATTGTGTATTCAGCCGACAGTAACTTTAGAATTATTTTTAAAGGCCGGTTTTCTGATAAACAAATAAATTTACTGCATGGAAACGAACATTACGATTGTATAACAAGTTTAACTGGATTTTTTAACAGGGAACACTATTGTCCGAAGTGTCTCAAAGTATTCAACCAGCCGAAACCGTTTCACGGCTGTCTGAATATTTGTAAGAGATGCCGTACTTCAGACTGCAATAGATCCGCATCATTAGTAAAATGTACTGATTGTCTTCAAACACACAGACTCACCGTTTGTGAAATGTTAGTTCGTTGTGAGACATGTTCAGTGACGTATGAAAGGAGAAAACCACATGAGTGTAAGAATGTGTGTCTGTTTTGCAATAAAACGCATAGGTCTTCCTGCTTCATGCTACCTGCTAGAGAAAAAACTACCAAGGCATATAGGAGACTGTATTCTGATATCCGATGAACATTTACCGATTCTTTGGGTCGTACAGTATCAACAAATACCAGATGCTGAGTTTGCTGAAAAAGTTTTCTTTGGCAGAAAATGTATGCAAAAATTTCATGGACTGATTGCTTCAAGCAGATGCTAAAACTGGGATATGTGTGTTCGAAAATACCACATGCTTGGCGCACAATGGAAGCAGTTTTGATTTGTACTTTCTGCTCTCCGAGCTGTATCGGAGAGAAATATTCCCTCAAATAAATTTTAGAGGGTGTAAAATTCTGAAGATCGAATTAGTACCTAAAAAATCAAGTTTATCGATAGTTATAATTTCATATGGTCTCGATTGAGGAGTCTGCCTGACACCTTTGCATTAGGTAACAATTTTAAAAAAGGATTTTTCCCCTACTGGTTTGTGAATGAAGGCACTCTCAATTACATTGGCGCCCTTCCAGAAATCGAATATTTTCGACCAGGTAATATGAAGGTAGAAGAACGGGCAGAATTTCTTGAGTGGTACAAAAGTAATCGATGGCAGGTATTTGATTAACGTCAGAAAATTACCGAATATTGCCGATCGGATGTTAATATTCTTCGTAAAAGTTGCGAGACATTTCGTAATCTCTTGCTCCAAACAGTGAATAGCGATCCATTTGAAAAATGTTTCACATTACCCAGCTTTGCCTTAGAGGTTTTTAAAAATAATTATTTAAAACCTCTCACCATCTCTATTGTCCCGTCCGTAGGTTATAGGTTTGGAGAAAAACAAAGTCGCATAGCTAGAGTTTTTTTCAAGTGGTATGAGAAAGAAAATATTGTTGTTCTCCAGACTTTCGATAGTCTTGTCGGTGAATTTAAGATTCGGCCTTAAAAAGTCGATGCCGTTCAACACGAACAAAAACCCCTCATCGAAGTTTGCGGATGTATGTATCACACATCCACCTTGCTTCCCACCTAGTGGTCTCCTCCCATTATACAGGCATTTAACAAACGGTCAAGTGTACGAAAAGACCCTAGATCGGAGAAACCATATTCAGCAACTATTACCAGATTTCAAGCTGTTAGAATTTTGGGAATGCCAATTGCATGCTCTTACCAGAGAAAAACAGTCATTTAAAAAGCTTTTGGAAGACGAAAAAGGCAGTTTCCCCCATAAATAGTCGCGAATACCTTAGAGTTTACTGCGAGGCTAATGATGAAACTAGCATGGAATATGTCGATCTCTGTTCGCTTTATCCTTTTGTTAACAAAGCCAGACAGTATCCGAAATCCCATCCTACTATTATCACAAATAACTTTAGTTATGAGACAGATCACTATTTTGGGATAATCAAAGCCCGTGTCCTCCCTCCTCGGGATTTGTTTCATCCTGTCCTGTCAGTGAAGTTTGATGGCAAACTCGTGTTTCCTTTATGTAGTAGCTGTATGGAAATGAGGAGACAGGGACAGCTGTATTCACCAGAGCGAAAGTGATTGAACGATAGTCGGAACCTGGGTGTTGTGTGAACTGCATGAGGCGATTCGGCAAGGATATTCCCTTCAAAGGATCTACGAGGCTTGGCACTACCCATTGAGGTTTAACGCAAAAGAACTTTTCGGAGATTACATCGATAAGTTTCCAGCTCTTAAACATGCAAATTCCAGATTTCCTGACAATGTTAAAACAGATTCGCAAAAGCAAGAATATCTCGACGAGTTTTATCATCGTGAGGAAATAAAATTAAAAATATCGGACGTACGTAAGAATCCTGGACTAAGGGCAATTGCAAAGCTGTTACTGAATCAATTATGGGACAAGTTTTGTCAGGACCTTGGTCGTACCAAAAGTGAATATGTAAATTCATATGAAAGGTTGCTACAAATCGTGTCAGACCCTGCACATTCTGTTTCCGACATTCGTTTCGTATCTGAAGAAACATTGCTCGTAGCCACCGAACCATTAGAACAAGCCGTTCCGACTAATAAAAACGGAAGTACAGTGATTGCGGCCTTTGTAACGGCCTACGGACGTCTGGCACTACTAGAGGCGACGTGTATTCACCTGAAATTGGCAATCATCTCGGTCAACTCGTCAGAGAATTACCATTTGGGAAAATAACGCATTTCATCGCCACTGGTCCCAAAAATTATTGTCTCGGGTTATCTGATGGTTCAACCATCACTAAATGTAAAGGAATATTACTAGATGGACCCGACCGTGAACATCTAACTTTCGATGTGATGAAACAAGTTCTCGAAGACCGCATAACAGTGCATGTGCCATTGAAAGGTCAGATTACGAGAAACAAATGCAGTTCCAAGATTTTAAATAGAGACACCGAAAATGTTTTCCGTTATTCCTATAATAAGCGAAGAGTTGACTGGAACAGCTACATAATTTACCCGTTTGGATGAAAGGAAAATTAATTCACCCCTTTACATCAATAATTAGTGGGCCAAGTCAGAGTGGGAAAACAACTCTCGTATCTCGAATTCTACGCAACAGAGACGGACTGATCACCCAAAATGTCGAAAGGACAGTGAACCTGCTTGCTGAACCTCAACAGATGTACGATGATCTGCAGAGAGATATCACTCACATCGAATTTCGCAAAGGATTGGAGGATATAGTTTTTCATCCGGATACTAGAAATTTATTTGTGATCGATGACCTATTCAGCGAAGATACAATATCGCGCCAAATTTCAGAGCTGTTTACACGTGGTTCGCACCACCGTAACCTTTCCGTTTTTTTACTTTCACAAAATTTATTCCCAAGAGGTAGAGAATCCAGAACCATTAGTCTAAATTGCCACTATACTGCTGAAAAATCCACGCGACATGCCCCAAATCTGGTTCTTAGCAAGACAGATGAATCCCCAGAAACCAAGCATTTTGGTCGAGTCCTATGCGGATGCAGTGAGAACGCCGAGGGGTTACCTCTTCATCGATTTAAAACAACAAACGCCCGACAACGAGAGACTGCAAACGAACTGTTTGTGTGAAACCGGACCGAGGGTGGTTTATCAACCCAGACACTCGTGAAACTGTTCATTTCAGCATGAGAACAGATCGTACAAGGTTTATTAAAGCTCTGAGTGTGTGCAGTTCTCCAAGACAATGCAAATCTCTGATTACAAGTGCAAACAAAAATGAAATTTCTTCCATATGTGAACTCTGCCTGAATTTGCGACACGGTCGTATTCCCACAACAGCAGCTCAGTACAAAAAAATCACCCCATTCAGAACTCAAATAAGAAGACTATCCGATAAAAAAGTATCTTTGTCATCGAAGGGAAAACTACTGTCATCTCAGCGTGGGGAATGTTTAATCACTACTCTGTTATCTGTTGCTGCTCCGTTGCTAGCAACCTTATTCACGAGACGATGAATTCTGTGGTGAAAAGAACAGTTCCACAAGAAAAGATCAGCGAACTCGATAGTGAAATCGCCGAAATATTAAATAATAAAGCTGTGTCCGACAGCGAAAAGGTCAAGCTTTACCTACAGACTTCACAGAAATACCTTGTGTTCAATAAACAAAACGTTCCTTCTCCAGTCCCTGTTGTACCGATCCCGTTCGTTAGTGACGAAGACGCTATTCTGATAACTCTACCACAAAACCTCCATTCTAGTGCAAGATTACTCATGGCTTTCCTTAAGAAAAACGGTGTTTCTTGGAACCCAGCAGGATCAATTTTAGTGCGCGATAGTGTTTTACCAAATACAGATAGATTATTCCCGCATCTTTCTCGTGCGTGCGGCTGGTTAAATGAGTGCTCCGCATTGTGTTTTTAAGTGGTGATCTCTTACTCCATAGTGTGGAATATTTATACTGATAGAATCGAGATGTCATGCGTGATCCAATTCAAGTGCCTTCTGATGTCTAGTATGATCAAGAATTTTTTTATATCCATATGTGTTCCTAAATTCTCTATACGGAAGCTCGCATTCCTTCCACATGATAACCCTGCAACGTACAATAGCAGTTCGAATAATTGCCTGAAGGGTTAACGTGCGAACTAAGACACTACGTTCGTGCACCTGCAACAGAGATTGACCTTCATTTCACTGTCCCTTTGAAGAATAACCCCGTTCCCACAGGGAATATTGTTTACTTCAGAAACAACGTGTCAGCCGATTAGTGCCTATAATCGGCTGACACTGATTGGACACTTTCAGTGTGCATTAATTTGGATCGTGTGTATAAACTTAAATTTGGAGCGGAAATAAGAAACCGTTCCCTGCATTCTTACCCCGCTGCAACTAACCACCGGAACAGTTCTTAAACATGACAACCGCAGTAACTCCCGGCATATGGGATCTCTGCAATAATTCAGCAGATGAAACGCTACTTTGCAGTAAGTCAAAGCACAGAATATGCCGGTTATGCTCAGGATACTCGAGCCTCTCGCGCTTATCGCTTAACAAGAGGAAAGGGTTCTTGGGAAAATGCTGCTTAAAGAGTAAACAGACAGGAGCTGCAAGAACCTCCAATCAGAAGTCTGATTCCCCCATCCCGGCAGGGAGAAAGAAATGCGCCGACCAAAGAATGCAACACATCGGAGGAAGTGGCTACGCTGACCTCTCACCCCACCGCTGATGCACATCAGTGACTCGGGAAACAATGGAAGTAATAATTTAGAAAATAAAGACGAGAAAGATCAGGAAAATTATGGCCATGAACGAACAAATGACTGTCTAAAGGATGTTAATGGGAAACACACGAGCTCAGGACTCGATTCTGACATTTTGGACCGTCCTTGGTTGTGATACTTGTCCCGAGGACTGTCTTCATGCAAATCCCCCTGTCAGCCCACAGGCAAACCAACCTAAGGCTATGGCTAATCGGGCAAACACTGCCTTTCTCAGTGGCAGGAAACATATGCTCAAAAGCGTAACAGATGAAGTATTTGGGGAATTTCTTAAACCTCTTGCAATCCAGGCCGAAGAATGCATGCATAATGTAGAAGAAAAATTTCCCCGAAAAATGAGAAGGGTGCTTGTCCACCCTTCTCATTATCAACCAAGAACTCTGCGCACAGAACGAAGAAATAAAACAGGAAATTTGCTCATTAAGAGGCCAGATCACTGACCTGAAAAGCTGTATGATGCTATGGGGTAAGCCAGATTACCAAACAATACCGCGAGCGCCTCAAACCTCGGAGCTTGAACGCGAAGAGGATGGCGCTATACTCCATAGAAGCGGACAAGACGCCCAAGTTCATGCCCCTTCTCGGCTATTAATGCTGAACCATTAGTGTGACATAGACCAAAATATGCCATATTAAATATCCCTCCCCTCACTCCCTATCGGCGAAACAGAGAAACTAGGACTTATCGAGCAACCACTGGTGATAGACAATCATGAGCAACAGCCCCTGGTAGAATATATGTAACAAGGATCTAAGGCCCCTATCCAAGCCCCTCCCATCTCCCTTACCACAGGACCTATCTAGCTCTTAATTCTCCGGCCATAAATGAGGCTAATAGAGTGTGCCCTGAAAGGTATCCCAAGCTGACATATGCGGAAATAACATCAAAGGGAATACAAGCAAAACCTTATCTCAGAAGACTTATGGGAGAGAGCACAATCAGAGTATGTCGAAGGCTGCGAACTGAAGAGCAATTTCCATATCAAATGTACACAATAGCCAGATCCGGAATAATTACTGTTATTCCTCTACGCAGTCTCCGAACTACAATTTTAATGTAGATACAGCGCATACAAACCTCCCTACAGGTGGCCAATTGGCAAGGAGGTTCAATATTACAGCCGTCAGAACCCGAGAGAAAGTCTTTGTTACTAGGCTTGCCCCGAACACGCTGGCGATTGACATAAAGGCCATGTTTGCTCAAGAATTCGGACTCCACACAGAAGTAAGACAGCTGAAAAAAAGACATCCTTATGCGTCATTTTTGCTCACATGCTCCCTTGATGACCTAAATCTAATCCTTGAAGACAACTGGCCAGTAGGTGCATTGGTTAAAAGATATCGAGAAAAGAACACCACATACTTGCAGAGAACCAGTAGTACGAATCATCATATATAGCCATTAAAGCAACGGAATGCCCCTTCTGGAGAAGGCCAGACTATTTGCTTTTTTATTCAGAACGTTAGAAGGGTTGTTAACAAACTTCACACATTGCAGACTTGCCTACTCCTTGAAGAATATGACTTTATGTGTATAGTAGAGATTTGGCTAAATTATAACAGGCAACTCGATCTGCTGGTACAAATCTCCAGTTACAGATTTATTGGGAACAGCAGAATAGATAAGCGGGGTGGAGGAGTTGCAATCCTTTATCATGAAAGTTTGCATCCTACAAAATTAAACCAAGTCAGTCTGAAAACGTTGAAGCCATATCCGCGTCTTTCAGGAGGAAGGATCAAGAAATCCGAGTATGCCTCATCTATCTTCCGCCGGAAGACAGTGCTCAACACCAGGACCGAGCAGACAGTGCTCAACAGCAGGACAGTGCTCAACACCAGGCTCAACACCAGGACCGAGCTTCTTGTGTGTATTTCAGAGAATCTTGGCCCAGATATCCCCATGATTGTAACTGGCAACTTTAATATGCCTAGTCCAAGACACGATCAAGCTAAAGAATACCTTGATGCATCCCTCCAAACCTTACGATTGACCCTACTTGATACGCTTCCGACTAGGAGAGAGCAGCATTTGGATTTATTATATCATAATCTGATAAACATAAAAAAATGTCACCCATTAAACTAAATTCCAGTCAGATCACAACCCAATATGTTGTGAAATTTTCCTATCCAATAGTGCAGGTGAGCAACGCTTCGATGAGTAAACTCGTCAAACCAAGAAGATTTACTCTCTTAAGTTCATTAGATCTGAGATTTTAAAACATCTCAACACCTACAACTAATGTTGTTTTACAATAAACCGGTGGAAGAAGCTGCCAACTTGATAGAGAAAGAGCTCCTATTTATTGCTGACCTGGGGGCCTCAAAAGAGGTAAGGGTCACCGACAAAACTAAACCGTGGTTCAACGAGTATTTAAAACAGGCGTTTGTGGCCAAGCAAAAGGCTTATAGGAGATGGAAAAAAATCAGGATTGAATGAAGATTTCACGGACTACAAGAAAAAAAGAGAGCCATTTTCTTGAAAAAGAAACGACATTCAAGCTACGAAGAGGTTATTAGAAAGCTTCGACATTCGAAAAGAATTGAGCAAAAAGGCCACTAAATTTGAAATGGAAGAAACCACATTCAGACACTGGGCTAAGGAGTGCTTTGAAAGGCTGCCAGTTGAAGGTAAAGCAAAAAATGCCCAAGTATTTCAGCTGGAGAATATGGCACAACATATTTTAGCGAGAGGAGGCGTTTGCAAGAAAGCCTTATCCACAGTCACTATTTCTAGAGAAGATCTCATCATTGCCATAAATTCCTTGCCTACGATCGGCCCTGACGGGTTTCCTATCTTTATTTTAAAAATATGCAGTGCCTATATTGTTGATGTGCTTTTTCACATTTTCCAAAACATCCTGAGGGATGGAGTCCTCCCCCAGAGATGGAATCACTACGTTGTGCGACCGGTGCCAAAAAAGAAGAACCCTAAGGTCTCTTCAGACGTTCGACCTATATCCATCAGTTGTTCTCTTTTAAAACGTTTTGAAAAAGCCATCCTTCCTGCTTTAACCCAAAAGTGTTTTTCGCACAGGCGAACCCACCTGCATACCGTAGTACCGAGACGATCCACTACTACTAATCTGTTGGAGACTCTCTTCAGAATGCAGCACGCATTAAATGAAAAAGCCCAAATTGACATCATATCCCTTGATATAAAGGTAGCTTTCGATAATGTGTCGTTACCTGCACTTGAAAACATATTGAAAGTTTATTTCCGCATTGAGGGCAAACTATTACAGATTATCAAGACCATTTTGAAGCCAAGGCACCTCATTGTACAACACCAAGAATTCCGTGCAGAATACACCCTCACTTGGGGCATTCCTCAGGGAGGAGTTTTATCAGCTTTGCTCTTTGCTGCCGCTCTGGAGCCTTTTCTGGCGCGTAATCAGAATTTTATTTCCTACGCCGAAGATATGAAATATTTTGTTGTCTCTAACGAAGGATCTCAGGTGTCTGACTTCAATTTCCATGCCAACGGTAAAGTGTATGAACTGGAGATATACCTACGCAAAATCGGTTTGTGGCTAAACTCAGACAAGTCAGCACAACTGACAATAACTAATAAGATAAAAAATCAAATATCTGTTAATGGAGCACAGATTAAGAAAGTCAACTCATACACTGACCTAGAAGTGACGTGGGACGAGGACCTAATCTTACAAAGGCACTTTCAGAACAAGAGAACAAAAACTCTTTCTGCCATATGGGCAGCAAAAGTTTTTGCTCAGCAAGAGGGCTGTAAGACAGGAAATAACTGGGATTCGAAACCAGCAGCTAGTGACTCAATATATCCATAGATGTATCGTTTCTGTATCCTTATATGCTGCGACAATTTGGTCCTCTTCTCCAAATACTTATATCAGGAAATTTCTCAGCCTGGAATACTGGTTGCTCCGGTGGTTAAATAGGATTGCCGGGAAGCCCTTCACAATTTCGAAATCCATACTGTACGCAAGCTTGAACACAGCTCCGTGGCTTCAGATGATCACAATACGAAACATCAGCACTCTAGCACAACTTCTGACTTAGAGTTCAGATACCCCTCAAATTGAAAATCTGGTAGTAAGGTCCAGCCCAAGAGCCCGCCTCCACAACCCTCAGTCTCCGAAACGCTCTCAATAACACGGACGGATTAAGGCGGATGTTTCCTCCAATACTCTGGAGCTGTTAGGAGACCTCAAAATAACCCGGACAGGTACTGCCACGAGAAAACTTAGAGGAAGCTCATTGCAGCGGATCTGTATACGAAACTACAAATATGATGAAGAACGTAATTCAAGAAAGACTTCACGTGCCCTCGAACTAATAAAAATCTTAAATGAACGATATATTACATTTCCAAAAGACTCTTATGGGACTGAGGGTATTCTTTAAGAATGAAAATGAGGACCAATGTGTAAATGACTATGTCATTTTTCTATGTATGTATATTGTTTTGTAATTTTTCTATGAATGCATGATTTATGTAATTTTTCATGTTTATATATCTTATGTATTTGCTGATATTTTATCCTATGTTACACTAAGTTTAGTTGGATGCATGTATGAGCCACCCTCCAAGATAATTTCTGTACAGGGGTGTTTGTTGAATAAACTGATGATGATAATAATAATAATAATAATAATAAAAGCGAACTGTTATCGAATGTGCTTAGAAAAAATGTGCAAAAAGACAGAATTTGTCAGATAATTACAAAGATGTTAAACCACTTGTTGCCTCTGTTCCAAAAGGCATAATTAATAACAGTGCATGGCCGTTATATTGACGTTTTTTGAAAAAAAAAAACCTATGTCTGTCATATTTAAAAAAAATATATATGAAACTAATTTCAATATGTCTACTTTTTCAATACATATATGCACTTATATAAATAAACACTTTATTCATAGCAACAAATCCATTAAAGGGCAGAGTACAATATATTCGTTAGTAACAGTATTTGAATAAAATTCATTAATTATAGTGTTCGTGTCTGCTCCTCTTCTCTACTTGCGAAGGAAATATATTGCAGTCCACAGGAGATTGGGTTCGACGCTTGCACCTGTCTATCATTATAGCACACAACCATGCAGTTTTTCTTAAAAAAACCCAATAAATGGAAGTGTTACACTGATCCCTTAAGAACGAAAATATACACCTCTTCGATCGCTTTTCACAATAACAACCACCCACTGTAGTCCTTCTTCGTAGTGTGGGGAAATATTGCAGATCGCTGCATAGGGGCAAACTATCCGAGATGGTACCTCATCAGAGGCCAGTACTGGCATATCTGCAGTCAGAGGGTCGCGACTAAGTAACTCTCTTATTTCTTCGCTGTTCATAACAAGTAATCAAACAGGATTTCTCTCTGGTGAGAAATCTCCATAACGAAACTCAAATTCTGCTAATAATATTATTGTTGCATTGCGTGAGGTCTTTAGCAAATTTTAACGATAGACTCAGATTTCCAGTCCGTCTTTGCTCGAAATAAGGGGCATCTGGTTCGCCGCTCGCTGTTAATTCGACTGCATAGAGTGTATATCCGCCATACTGTACAACATTATCATAAATGAGGAAACTCATTTATGATAATGTTGTTTGATCGGTTGCTGTGCGAAATGCGTCAAAAAGGGGAAAGTATTCGCGAGTTTAGTTTTTTCTGAATAATCTGGTGTGAAAGGTCTAGCCGGGATTTGTTCTGAATCGATATTAATCGCTAGAAAATTTAAATTGAAATATTCGAAAATAAAAGGGTTCTTATCATAATTTCCATTGAACGAGACGCTGTCAACAATACCTATAATTTCGCGATTCGGAATTTATCCCATAATTAGGTTATCGCGTGTTATATTCCGAAGTCCCTTATTAACCGTAAAAGTTTAATTCGAGGCGTGTGAAGGGGTACTTCGCATTTGCTTTCAAAAGCACATGCTGTTTGCTAACTGAATAGGAGGCGATACCTTGATCTTTCTTACAAAGAGAATCGCGTCTTCAAAAATTATTTTTAACTTTTGCGAGGGTTCTGCCGAAATTAAAAATTCGCTTTTAGCACGAATTAATCTCAATTTCATATTAACTTGATTCAGCAAATACTTATCTTGATAGGCGCCTCCGTAGGCAGATGGGAAGGAGCAGCAGTGCGTAGCACACGCTTCTTCATTAGACCGGGGTTCGAGCCCGTCACCACCAAATACGGAGGATGCAGAAAGGTCAGGGAATGACCACCGCATATCCCCGGAGCAATATGGCCTTAGTTGCTAATGCTCCTAAAAACCAAATAAACAACTTATCTTGATGAAAGAGATCTAGATGAAGTCTACCCAATAAATCGACTGCTTTCGATCCAGCAACGGCTTTCTGTCGCTGGAGAAGCCCCGTTTTAGCGGTCAGGTTGTCGAATGTTACCGCCGAAGGATCGCCGTCGTGGTAATACATCTGGGTAGCTGAATGCGTCTTTTTTGCTTCGCTTCCATAGTTCAATTCGGTCTCCGAATAACTGCGGTACGGGTACAGGTTAGACGATTGGCTTAATAGGTTATCTTGTAAATACAAATCAACTTGACTGAAAAGTGAATGCAGCCAAAGGTTTACAGGGGCAACCTTGGCCTCGCCTTTGAGCTCTGTTCCGTCTTCGTTTAAAATTTTCACTTTCAAATAAAGCAATGTTCTTGAGAGATCCAAGTAATGCTGGCTGCCGGCGACATAAAAATCGAGGTCTTTTATCCAGACTTGACAGCGTTTGATAGCTGCCATATGTACTCTTTTCGTGTGATAAGTTGACTTGGGGGGGGGGACACAAAATAAATCCATTTCGGAAGAAAGACACTCAGACATCATCAATGATATCTCTTGTTCTGCGCCTCTTGGTACAAATGACCTTTCTTCTCTGACGAGAACTCCGTTTTATACCGCTCCCGACCTGTCGATCGATGAAATCTTTAGTCTTATGCATCAAATTACTTCCGGCTTCTTTAAACCGCACCTTGCCGGATTCGCGAATGTCCTGACCACTAATGATGTCTCAAAGCATCCCTGCACCGGCTCTTAAAACTTCTCTTCCGACCATCTTTGCCACAGGTTTTTCAAAAGGTGTAACGAATTTGAATATCGATCTAAACAGCCCGCCCGGTCCGTATCCCCTCTGTGAGGCAGGACCACGAAATACAGTTGGAATTCCAAACCCGGCTTGCTGGCTGTAGTATTCATGATAAGGAGACACCGCCATCTTTTCGCCTGAAGTGAAGCTTCAACACTGTTTTCCCAGAACGAAATGTCAACATTTCACCAGTGTCGGCTCTTATATCGACTTCAATATTTTGAAAATCTTTTACATGTGTACATGTAATGAGCGGCACCTAGAACGTCTGTTCAACTCCGCCTCGTGTCTCTGTGAAGAACACTATCACTACAAATGGGCCAGATGTATGTGTAACGTAGGTTTGTGTGTGTGTTCTGTTGTTATGTTCTGGCCACTTGGCTACCCAGAAGCATCAGTCACCTGGACAGATGATTCTGGGTACTTGTCCACACCACGGGAAGGTGGGCCAGTTCCAGTAGAGCATGTAATGCCTCAAAAGAGACTGACCCACGTAATGTTGCCTAAAGGTGGATAAATAACAGCAAAGATCCTAAAACGTAACAAAAAAAAGTGCTCGTCTCCAAGAACCATAGGATTTATATTGAGCTTCTAATCACGTGATACAAAACTGACCTATTCCTGAGAGAGCCATTTCCAAGAAAGCCACATCCACAAAAAGATTTCAGATAAAGACAATTGGAATGGAAAATTATTTTATAAAAAGAAACTATTTGATGGAAAAATTTTGTTCAACAGCGTAACACACATCCCCAAATAATATAAAACTCCAGCAAATACAACCAAACCTCGGAAAATCTAAGAACATCTTAATAAAATGTTTTTCAACATTTATTTAAGATTGAGACCCCACCCACATCCCAGTCCTCCATTGTACCCACAAAAGGATTACGGTGTCACAGCAGATTAACGCCTCATAATTCAAATATATATTGGGCGTCATCACCAACTCAAGGGGATTAATAATAATTATAACGTTCTTGGATTTTTTTTTCAAAATTCCAATAAGCTTACACATTAACATGAAAAAAAAAAACAACGGAAACTGCGTACAAGTAATTAATGGACCCTTTAAAATTAGAGAAAATAATCGGCTTTTTCCAATGTACCCAAGGGATGTGTTTGTGAGATTTTTAATTAAAATTTGCTTACACATCACAACATTTTTGTGCTGTCAAAGCATGAAATTCATTCATCACAGTAAAAATCAGTGTGGAAACACACAAAATACTGTCTAGGGACGGAAATATAAGAAAATTAAGTAAACATATCTTAAATAATACAGCTTCAACATTTATTCAACCCTCAGACCCCAGCCACAACTTCACAGGTTCTTTGACAACCTCCCTCAAAACAATTATGGTGTTAAGACACGCCTAAGGTTAAAAAAGTATTAACCTTTATCATTGAAATAATCACATTTTAGATCTTTTGTGTTTCCAGAAATTCCGTCATCCCTCAAAATTTCAGAAATTACACATTCGGAATCAAGGGCATTAGAATAAGTGAAAAATAACAGTGTTTTCCAAATAAAAAAGCGTTTTTTTTTTCTTATTTACAATCAAAAGTTGAAATTATGCATGAGTGCGACATATAGACAAATAACTTTGCTGGTTTTACATAGCAAAACAGTAAAAAGATGATATTTTAATAAAAAAAAAAAACTTTTCAAAGTACTCTGAAGAGTTGAAATGTTAACAATTTTTGGATCCCGTTGTTGCGGCAGAAACATGAAAATACACACTCCACACTCTAAAATTAACAATGACAACAGAAACTATACTTTTATGAATCTATCTGAATAACAACCGATGAATTGTCATATGCACACACTCATACAAAAGATGAGCAACGGTAATTTGAGACAAAAACCTTGATTTAACAAAGCTAGACAAAAACAACATACTAGATGAGGGAAAAACACCATACATGTGTTCAAACAATTCTAACTTCAAGCCACAATACTAAATACTTTTCAAGCCAAAAAGGAAATTGCAATACTTTATGCCGATATAAAAGAAGCCTTCGATAGTCTGGATGCACATGCCTTACTTCATCTGCCCCCAACACGCCTTCCAAATAAAAGGAAATTTGCTGAAATTCCTACAGGCCCTACTTACTTGTCGGTTCGTTTATTACCGAACAGATAATCAGAACCTCCAACGCCAACTCCATGCAGGAGTTCCACAGGGTGGAGTCTTATCTGGACTCCTCTTTACCGCCATTGTGATCCCTTCTGCAAAGGTAGGGATGATGTATGCACTTATGCAGACGATATTATGATCCTAACACCCATCCAACCGTCCATGACCAATAGGGCATTGTGTGACCAGATTAATTATAAGCTTCTGAACTTATTCGTGTGCTTAGACAAATTTGGCTTGGCCCTAAATCCACAGAAGACTGTAATCATGGTTTACTCAATCAAAAAATTGCCTACGCTCGTACACCCGAAACTTAATGGCAGACCTATCCCAGTTGTTGAGACCCATAGAGATCTGGGAATAACTTTTGATACAAAACTTACGTTGAAGTCTCATATTGACCTGATTGTAAAGAAAATGAAATACTTACGTTGGGCAACAAAACAGCAACTCTTGCACGTGAAACAGACTACTACAACCGCACGATATTTAAGAACCACAGTGTATATGGCCATTTTGTATGGCGCAGAGTTGTAGGGGTCAGCCACCCCTACCCACATTAGGAGAATATATGCGAGTGAATTCTGGCTACTGAAGTGGGCAAACCATAAGCACCATCTCCCTCAACAGTTAGGACCACGCAGCTCTCTGAGCAGCTTAAACTGCAGCGTTTACCAGACATCATTGCCTGGAAACGATTAATAACTACAATCAAAATGATGACTGGCACGATATCATCACCATGTTTCTGGCAGCTTTGTGAGTGGCACATCCCAACATCTGCATTAAGAGGCACAAAATCCTTGAGAATGAAGACCAGACTGAAGATGGCCAACAGGTTTATATCCGCCAGTGCGTTAGAATCAATTCAGTGCCTAACACATATCGGAATTGACCTACTAAGGCTCACAGAAGATCCGAAATATAGGAAACAAACCGCAGTGTGGCTCGCTGAGGCTACTGTTGCCTAGTAGTTGTGTGAATTTCTGTCAAGAACTGTGCGTACGCAATTGAATCTCGCACAAGTTGATCAGTGGATATGATGTTAATTAAGATGAACTTTTGTATTACAATTGCTAGGACTCTAAGACAGAAATGTAGTGATGAGTAATGCAGTTTATATTTCATCTGTTCGTGTACATTTAACCTTTCCTGTATATTTTAAACATTCTTTTATTCACATTTCATGGTAATCCCCTGGCATTTTGTGCCGTGAAGGGAATTTGTCTCTTACCAATGTACACCTATATTTTAAATTTGGTAAGACAAATAAAGATTTATTTAAACTACCACATTTAAAGTGCGTGTTACAATAAGAAAACCAGCAGTGTGTTACAATAGGAAAACTCACCACATAATTTTCCAGAAACATAAGTAAATTTGAATCTCAAAGCAAACAAGAGTTCTGAAACCATGGTAATAGCAGCAATAATCGCCACTGTTACAATAATTTCCTTATTGATGTATCAGCAGATACAGTATTTATTATATAATTCGTCATTTACCAATGTAACGCCTTATTTATACTTGAAAAAGGAAAAATTCGAAGCAAACACACGAAAATTTAAGATAATTTTAACTGGAAACGTATACATTTGAAGAGTCACCACTTTTAATTTCATTATTTCGACTGAAAATAGCCGATGTCTGCAGAAATAGTACCCGCCGAAGGCAATTAGGCTAACACACATACATACTGTGCATGCTATTTTCACATTCACATTGAACCAAAATAAACCTGAAAAATAAAATAACCGCTGCAGATCGCCGACTATTTTACGCACGATAAGACCAAACAACACCAACCTAAGTCAAAACGTTTGATTTAGTGAAAAGATGGGGTGCATAAGGAACAACCTTAAAACGGGGAAATAACAATCCACCCACTCACAATGCTTCTTTGCACGAAAACTTAAGAATTTATTTAATCCTGATCACTGTGGGACTACATCAAATCCGGACCACAAAATAGCTCGTCGAGCTATTTTATTTTATTTTAATAAAATAGCTCCTTTGCGACGAGCTATTTTGTAGTCCCACAGAGATCAGGGTTAAACGAAAATTCTTAAGTTTTCGTGCAAAGAAACAGTGTGAGTGGGTGTGATTGTTATTTCCCCGTTTGTCCTAATCCCCAAAAATCTCCCAAATTAACGAAACAACCAAACCCAGTTGTTGATAAAATAAAATCCAAGGAGAGAATTAAAAGCAAGTGTTCTATTGAAGTGTGAATCTCATTTATTGGGATTTTAGGAGAAATTTGATCGAGCGTCACAATCAGCCGATATCGAAATTACAGCGTTCAATTTATATGTAGATTGAAAAGCTATTGTCCAACTGAACTGGAATCTGTTCGGTTTTTTTGGAGACTTCATTGTCAGGGAAACCGGAAATATTTTTTGTAATAGGGATACGTGGATTGAACCAGGGTATGTCTGCGGGGAGCAACAATTAAAGATGTCACCAAGAAATTGTCAGATTAAGGTGGGGAGTAAAGAGAAGATTATTATTGTGACAGAACTAATGACATTAAGCATAGAAGATCTGACGATTTGCTAGACAAATATAGGACCATTCTGAAGATAAATGGATGCATCTACACGCTCTTACAGCTACACCCGCAGTGCATTCGACAATCCTTGAAGGGTGGTGACGGTGCAACCGATATTGATGCAAAGCAGGAATACGTACTGGCAGTGAGAGGATATCACAAAGAGCAGAGTCCTTCTCTGCAACACATTTGTGCTTTTCCCAACCGTCAGATTAAATTCCGAGAAGTTCGACAATGTGCCGAAATCTGCAACGTGTTTGAACTTCTTTACGCAAATCGCAGCCGATATCGGGAATAGGTGGAAGCACGAGAATGATGTGTGTATGTAATCGCTGAGAAATATCTTTCTAAATAAAGATTAATACATCCAACTGGGTTTTTATTTAATTCGTGTCTCTGTGAGCACATGTATGTATGTTGTATGTGTATGTTCCCTGTTTATGGCGGCCCCTAGGCATATGCCTATCTCCACCTAATGTCTCTGTGAGGAAATAATCCCTGTTCAATGGGCCTGACATAGTATTAACACACACTACAATACTACACACACTACCTGATGCTATATTACAGGACAACGTTTCTCCCAGCAATTACTTACGCCTCAGCAATTTGGTTCCCAAAAACTGCACTGGCAGTGAATAGAAGAATTCTGGACATGATCCAAAGGACCATACTCTTAACTACGACGCGTGCGTGTAGTACAGTGAGTACTCCAGCACTACAGGTACTCGCTGGAGCGCTTCCTTTGGACCTGGAGGTCGTTCGCACAGGTCTGCTATACTTGCTATCCAGGGGAGTGGCGGCCACACATCTGGACTACACAACTGACCCAGCGAACAACCTAAAAACGGAAAAAACTAGATTACAGAACCACCTGCTAAAATTATGGCAGAGAAGATGGACGGAGACCACCAAGGGTGAGATAACCAGAAGATATCTACCTGACCTCCAGAAAATCTACCCAAAACAGCCGACCTGGTACTTCCCAGGGTACCATTTGACATCTCTAATAACAGGACACGGACCCTACAATGAGAAGCTGCACGGATTCGGACTCACTGAGGACCCAAACTGTACGTGCGGGGAGACAGAAAGCTGGAATCACATAGTGTACGAGTGCCCACAATATGAAGACCTCAGAGGAGTACTTATAACAAAAATAAGATACCTACCAAAAGGATTGGAATCCCATTTCATAGATACTGAGGATGAATATAGAGCATTATCCCAGTTCGCACAAGACCTCTTCATCAGGAGAAGGACATTAATCACCATCTACAATGACTGACATCAAGTACCACTATTGAGACACCAGCCAGCACAATGTAAAGGCTGCAACTAAAGATGAGGGACACAAGCACAAGGACGGAGCTTGCCCCATGAATAAAGAAACTTGAAACAATAGCTGCCAATAGCCATATGGCGATCTGAAGAGGGCACTCTAGCCTCCTTCACCTTTAAACCTACTTCCCTGGGGGGAGGGGGGGGGACATTTTCGTCCTCCTCTCCTCTCCACCCTATATCTTCTACTACTCTGGTGGGACATGGGCATGTCCCACTGGCCAATAGTGGGACATGGGCATGTCCCACTATTGGCCCCATATTTCTGTCTTTCTCCCCCCAGCCTTCTGCCTCCCCCCCCTCTCTATCTATAAGCTAGCGAAAGCCCTACCCAAAAACCTAACATATCTAAATTACCTTACGCCCATAACTTGGCCTAGCAAAACTAAGCGATTCTACCCCTACGTCGACGCGTTTCTGTCTCTTTTTTTTTTCTTTTTTTTTTTTTTTTTTTTTTTTTTAAGGTCCTAGCCGCCGAAATCTCAGGAAATTAAGTGGCAGGACCTGCCAGAGTGAAACAGACTACTGGGTTCCTGGTCTGCCTCCACGGGGCGTAAGTGGGGCAACGTTGGGCCTCAGTAGGGGCCCAGCGGCTAAATGACCAGATGAACAACGGTACAAGGCATCACACATATACAAAGTCCATACACTTTTAAATCTCTGGCTTTTCCAGTCAACTGGTTCACCCACAATGTAAACTACGCGGAGATGGGGGGAACCCCTTGTGCCGTTTGTCCCTAAATACACTTACACACACTTACTTACACTACAATACTGCAGTATTGTGTTATCCATATCAGGCCATTTTGCCACCAGGGAGCAGCTGTCCCTGGACCTCCTGGACGGCCACTTCCCGGCGCACTTTCAACGTCATGTAAAGCCGGGCCTGTTCCAATAGTCTGTGTTATAGCACAAAGTCCCGCATCCACCGGCGGGTGTGTCATACCAGTGGATGCCAGCAAATCCCGCACTCAGGGTCTCTGTGAGCACACACACACACACACACACACACGCTGATTTCTAGTTTTCCCTATTTTGGTGCTGCCCTCTGTCGCCAAATGTGGTTAGCTCTTTGTTGACTTAGTTAGCCCGTACTACAATTAGAAGTGCAGTCAGCAGTCAAATTTAATACCACTTTTTTATTATTATTAAAATCAGTTTATTTCTCAAGAAACCTTGGGTCACCCCGGGATGGCTCTGTGCCAGAAGGGTGTGAATATTTACAGACTAAGGTGCAGGAAACACAATGTACAATAAACAAGAGTACGTGCGTGCTCGACCCGAGAAATATACAATAATATAATTGCATGAAGAGAAAAAGTCTTTGTCAAATACAAATAGGCAAGTTTAAAAAAAAAAAAATCAGTCGTGTACAGGAGCAGGTGAGTATTATAAGTTCATAATCTGGTAGCAGTTCTTGAGGATTTTCTTCCTGTAGGGCTTGTCTTCACAGAACCTATCAGGGTGGATCCTAAATTTATTGAAGATCCGAAGACAATTGGCTGGAAACATGTTCCTCAGGGAATCAATGCTTGAGAGCGTAAGACGCAGTGGGGGACAGGAGTCAGGGTGCTCCCCTCTTGCCCTGCTCGGGCCAGAGATTAATGTAGGAACCTCATGTGAACCTGGTAGAAAGTCATCCTTTTTTAGTTAGGGCTGTTTATCTCGCCTGGATCCGCTGTAGGCGATCGATCTCCTCCTCTCTTGGAACGATTTCATGAGTGTGCCTAACGGCCAGCAGCTAGAATCTAAGACGATATGCTTTGCATTCGCAGGGCAGGAGATGATAAAGGAAGAATAGGTCGGGTGTCGAGTTTTCATAGTTTTTGCGTCTAAGTTGATCCCATGGTCTTGGAAAAAGAGTGCCCTGATATTTTCCGCTTTTGTTGCTGGTCCGAGTCTGGAAACAAAAATTCTCTGTCGGGTCTGAACAGCTGAAATATTATATATCTCCTCAAGTCTCCGCGACAGAGGGACCGAGGATGGTTCAATAGGAACCGATATATTAGGCTCCTTGGATGGAATTCTCTTACCTTGTGTTTTCACAGTCGAAACACTTTGAGCGCAAGCCGTTTTTGGGTTATGCCTGGGAAATTGCTCATGATAGTTAAATTGATCATAGAGACAGAAGGCATCCGCTTGAGCATAGATCCGCTCCTCCCTGTTTTGGCGTGGGGTTTCTCTCATCTCCATCCTCTTGTAGCAGTGATGAGCCTGGCTCAGAACCTGGCCACCAGGCTCCTCCTGACATCTTTTGCAAGATTGGTACAGATTAGATTCACCAGGAATCATACACTTGTCCTGATTAAAAGGGTTGTCAGCCTCGAAGTTCGGATCACGCTGATGAGAGCGGTGTGAGGGGGATGAGTACCCAAAGGATTCAACATCACGGCCGGGCTACGATCTGTTCAGTTGTTCTGTCTGCAAAAAGAGGCGAACTGTGCAGATTTTTGAGACCTCTTGTTCCTCGCTGGACGCGCCCAGTTTGAGTTGGAGATCTTTGAAGTATATCATCTGCTTTCTGTGAATGCTCCTGAGGTACAAGATGGTCCATCACTGACGTCTGACTAGAGGGAAAACAGCATACACTTATAAAGATTTTGAGATCCCTGAGTTGTTTTTTCATTACGAGCACTTGGTCGAGAATTTCCGTATTTTGGGCTCTGAGTTTTCTATTTTCGTCATTGAGGCAAGCAAGAGAGTCGATTATTTGGGACAGAATCTCCCCGAAAGTGATCTTAAATCTTTCAGGAAGGGCATTCAGTATGGACGTGTAGTCCCTTAGAGCGCTTTTAAATGACAAATAATCAAAGGGGCTATTAACCTGCAAGTCCTTTGCGGAGGCGCCCGGAGCGGTATCAAACTCACAATCCGAAGAAGCAACGTTTTTCTCAAAGCATAAGTTTGAACACACAATTAAATAATCTATAGTAAAGAAAGCAACTTTACTAGATTAAGAAGGAAAGCAACCTTCTCTTTCCCTTTTATTTTCTTGTAATATCTTAATTACTAACCTCCTAGTGCTTGGTCACAGGGTGGCACTGCTCCTGCCTCCACGTGGCGAGGCCGGTAACCTGGAAGGGTAGCCGACTTTCTGGAACAGGATATGATCCTGCCAAGGGTGTGTCTGCTAGGTGGAGTGGTGTGCAGAAATTAGGAACCAACTCATTGCTCTGATGGGCATGTTCTCCCTTCCAGGACGAAATGGAGTGAACTGACTCCAATACCCAGGAATCCACTGGGTGAACGGACCCAAATAGAACTGCCTCAAGATATGAGAAATCTAGTTCTTTCGGAGATACCTTTAAGACAATCAATAAAGGCGAACGAAATGACTCTGTCTCCACAAAGAGATTAAAAACTGACGTTAAAGTTTTAATTTCTCCAACATATATTATTATACATTCATATACTTTCAAATACTGAGAAAGCGGTAGGGCAAGTATCACCCTTTCTCATACAAAAGACTCTTGAGAGTTATGTCGGCCCACCAAAACAAGTTAAAAGACTAAAATCAGGCGATATTTTGGTAGAAACAGCCAAATCTAAACACTCCGAAAGATTATTACAAATGACAACCTTTGCAGGAATACCAGTAATGGTATCCGCACACAATACATTAAATACCTCAAAAGGTGCCATTACGGAATGGAACCTTCTAAATGTGCCTGAAGAGGAAATTCAATTGGAGCTTCAGGAACAAGGAGTCATCAGTGTTAAAAGAATTACAGTTAAAAAAGAAGGGATAATCACCCCCACCAGGAATCTGATACTCACTTTCAACATGCCTGAATCACCCAGATCAATAAAAGCTCGATATCTACATTGCAATATAAGACCGTATATCCCAAATCCTCTCTATTGTTTCAACTGTCAGAAGTTTGGTCACTCACAGACAGTATGTAGAGGAAAATTAACATATGCAAACTATGGTTGGCAAGAACATGCCACTTCTACTTGCACAGCTGGAAACCATAAATGTGTAAATTGTAAAGGGGAACATACTGCATATTCAAGGGAGTGTGAAATTTGAAAGAAGGAAAAAATGATACAAAAATACAAAGCAGAAAATGGAGTTTCATATCAGGAAGTTAAAAAGGCGATTACAATAAATATATCAAACAAACATTCTTATGTGCAGATTACCACAATAAAAAAGACTCCGGAAATTGAATTACACAATTCAAAATGTTGTGGCACACAAACAGATGTTACTATCCCCCCCCCCCCCAGGAGAATCCATCTCAGAATGGGCTGGTGAGTTTTACAAACCATCTCCATCACAAAAACAAGAAAAGATTATCAATACTCCTTTATCTTTCCCACCAGATAATTCAGAAAATGTAAGAAGAAAATTAAACAAAGGAAGGATAGGTAGTACAGGAAAATATATGGCAGAACAAATGGACACAGAGGTAAGAAACCAAGGAGAGGAACCAGTTCTCGAAATCTTCGCTGAAGAAGAAATGGATACGGGTAGACCATATTTTTAAAAGAAAGACAAAACCAAGGTAGACACAGTTAAAACAGTCCCAAGGAAGCAATCCGGGGGAACATCTAACCCCAAATGACAGATACGATTATTCAATGGAACTGTCGAGGTTTTCGCTCAAACACTAATGATGTTATAGACCTCATCACCCAGTACCACCCACTAAGTATCTGTCTACAAGAAACCTATTTAAAACCAGAGGACAATAGTATAATCAAAAATTATACCACATATAGAAAGGATCGCATAACGAATGGAACAACGAAAGCAGGGTTGCAATATTAGTTAACAGACATGTACCTTCCCAAACAATACTATTGAACACACCATTAGAAGCAGTTGCAGCCCGTCTAGCAATAGGCTTCAATATTACCATAGCCTCAATATATCTACCCCCTAATCAAGAATTCCGATTTAAGGATTTCGAAGAGCTGATCACTCAACTACCACCTCCATTCTGCATTTTAGGTGACCTAAATGGACATAATCCACTATGGGGCGATCCCAAAATAGACCAGAAGAGTAAGCAAATAGAAAAATTAGTTGTCGAGAACAACCTAATGATTTTAAAAGACGGCACACACACATATTTCCACCTTCCATCAAAAAGGAGTTCTGCAATAGACTTATCAATCTGTTCCCCAACACTGTTCCCTATGACTAAATGGAGCGTGCACGAGACTCCATTGAGCAGCGACCACTACCCCATTATTTTGAAAATCATGAAGAAAACACTATGCCAAGCCAGTAGGCACCCCAGATGAAAAATATATGATTCAGATTGGGAAACATTCATGTTACTAGCCAAGTTAGACTGCAACATTATTAAACGAGAATCAATACAAATATCAGTAGCCTGTGTTACTGATAGTATGCTTCAAGCTGCGGAAAAGACAATACCTAAACCATCATCTAACATTAGAATATATCCAAAAGCATGGTGGAACAAAGAGAGCCAGGAAGCTAAAAAAGAGAGAAATAGAGCCTGGAACCACTTTCGCAAAAATTCAACAACAAACAATTTGATACAATTCAAGAGAGCCAGAGCTAAGTTCAGGAAAGCAAAAAATAAGCAAAAAAGCTGCTTGGATGAAATTTGCATCTGCTATAACCATTTTCACGCTAGCTACACGTATCTGGAAAAAGTTCAGAAAGATGACAAACAATTCTCAAATAAACCCCTCTCCATTGCTAAATTTGGAAGGGACAGTTGGTTACAAATACCTTAGATATAGTCAATGTGCTTGGTGAAAATATTTTGAATACATCTGCTGAATGTGCATACCCGACTGCTTCCAAAACGTACAAGAATGAGGCCGAAAAAGTAAAACTAAACTTTTCTAGCAATCAGTGTGAACAATACAACTTTCCGCTCACAGTAGCAGAACTAAAACAAACTCTGCTACAGGCGAAACACAGCGCAGTCGGTCCTCATGAAATCTATAATGCAATGATATAACAATTAGATGAACAGTCCCAATTAGCCCTGTTAGATCTATACAATAAAATATACCTTGGAAATTCAATCCAAACAAATGGCACCACGCAATAAGACTAGCTCCCCCAAAACAGGGAAAAGATCTATCAGACCCACAGAACTATCGTCCCATAGCTTTGACTAGATGCTTAGGCAAGATCTTAGAGAAAATGGTCAACAGTAGACTTACACGGTACCTAGAAAATAATGATCTTCTCAACTTAGAAGAGTATGGCTTTAAAAAAATCGCTTTACCTTGGATGTACTTATACAACTGGAAAATCAAGTAAGAATTGCTTTTCTCAGGAAACAACACCAAGTCATGGTTAATTTTGATATCCAGAAGGCATATGATACCACTTGGCGATAGGGTATACTTAAAAGGTTACATCAACTTGGCCTTAGAAGACACCTACCCCTCTACATATATAATTTCCTTAAAAACGGACCTTGCAAGTTCGAATGAACTTGCAAGGTCCGTTTTATACACTTTCCAATATATACACTTTTATACACTTTCCAATATATTTTATCAAGAAGAAGGGGTCCCTCGATGATCTGTATTTAGTGCCACACTTTTTGCAGTCCACTTCAGCACAATAATAGAACAAATCCCAAACAATATCTTTACAACTGTTTATGCTGATGATTTCAGCATTTCTTATCAAGCGCAGCATATGAGGACAATAGAACGGCAATTGCAAGTAGCCATAAACAGAGTCATAAAATGGACAGAAATACAAAAGACTGCATGTATACATTTCTGCAGAAAAAGGAATCTGTATCCTAACCCAGAACTCAGGCTGAAAGATCAGATCATCCCAGTTAAAAATAGTGTCCGTTTCTTAGGATTAGTTTTTGACAGAAAATTGACTTTCCTAGAGCATATCAGTCACATAATCCACTGTTTGAAGAAAATGAACATCTTGAAGGTCCTATCCGCTATATCCTGGGGAGCAGACAGGACAATCCTACTACGTTTATATCGCCTTCTCATTCGGTCTAAGCTAGACTATGGTGCCCCAGTCTATGACTCGGCAAGAACTAGTGCCCTTAAATGGCTCGACCCCGTACATCACTGCGCACTTCGTTTAGCCCTTGCAGCTTTCCGCACCTCACCCTTGCAGAGCCTGTACGTCGAAGCTCAAGAACTTCCTCTGCAAATCAGAAGACAAAATCAGTTACTCTCTTATGCAGCTAAAGTAAAATCCTTACCAGACCACCCCCTACAGAAAACTCTTTTTGCTTCTGAATGGGAACAACATTATCAGCAACAACAAAGAATCAATAAACCTGCGAGTGTGAGATTAAAAAACCTTCTTCTCAGTAGAGAGCTTAACCTGGATAACATAATTCTGCTGACGAAGCAGTCAACTCCACCATGGATAATCAGACAGCCTCTATGGGACTTCTCCTTCCACATTTGGAGCAAACAAACCCTTTCTCATATAAACCATCAACAAATGCATGCTGCTTATAAGGCACAATTTTCAGATCATTGCTTTCCATATACAGATGGATCCAAAACTGATTCTCATGTGGGAGCGGCAGTTTACTTTTCTGACATCACATTGGCCCAAAAATTCCCAAAATACTGTAGCATTTATACTGCAGAACTTCAAGCCATTATGTTAGCACTAAACGAAATCGACCATTCAAGTTTTCAAAACAGCATAATTTTTACTGACTCCCCTAGTTCCATGATGGCAATACAAAATATCAATTCTAACAAACATTCACTGCAACAGCAAATTCAATACAGAATATCAAAACTCCTTGAACAACGTCGTAACATTACATTTTGCTGGATCCGAAGTCATGTCGGAATACATGGTAAGGAGCAAGCAGACAGAGCTGCCAAAGAGGTCAACAACAATATTTCAATATTTCTGCATCAGAATACCGGTATATCCCTTTTTCAGACTACAAACACGTTTTGATCACGGTGGAATATAGCACTGGCAGCAGCAATGGAAAGTACTTACCACTAACAAATTGCATCAGATTAAAAGATTACTCCAACCATGGAAATCCAGCATTCAGAAAACTAGACGCCCGCGGTGAAGTGATACTTGCTAGGTTAAGGATATAAGACACACGCACTTCAGTCACTCTTATCTTTTGCGAGGAGAGGACCCCCCCCCATACCCTATCTGTCACACACAACAAACAATAGAACATGTACTGATTACTTGTCCAGCTTTTGCAGATGAGCGCCGAAACTCCTTCAAAGAGCTAAACAAACATCACTCCCTTACACTCAAAACCATTTTGAAAGACAGAAAAATATAGCAGATGTTTTTAAGTTCCTCAAGAAAATAAATTATTATAATCAAATATAAAACCGCTATGGTCATTCTCTGTGACTCTTGGAAATTATTAGCAGCAATATAAGAATTAGAACAAAACCGTTATATAAACTCTTATAGGCGAATTTCAGTCGCAGTAGCTCTTGCGCCAAGAATTCTAAATCAAATCAAATCTGGGGAAGATCCATAATTAAACAGACCGCTTCCCAAAGATGCCAAAGGGTTCATAACCGATGAACGGGGAGGCCATTCCATGGTGGTAAAATCTGGAAAATGCTCTTCGAATCATGTTCCTGTCACCGCGGCTCGGTGGGGAGGTGCATTGTCCTGCTTGAAGAGTCGATTGCCCTATGAGTGCACGATGACCATGAAGGTATGGACATGTAACCTTGACCATTCAGAGATGCATCTAGACGTACCGTTATCCCAACGTGTGCCAGTTGAACATGCCCCAGACCGTCCGCCTGCCTGAACAGTTCCTTGTTGCATTGACAGGTGTATAACTTTGTGCGGTTTCTACCAGATACACACCCTCCCTCCACTCTAAATAACTGGAAACGGGACTCATCGGCCCAGGAGACCTGTCTCCAAGGTCCACTGCCGATGTTCTTTCACCCAGTTGAGGCATAAAATCCTGTGCAGTGGTGTTGGCGGTTCCCATAACCTGTTGCAGCTAATGATCGCCTGATGCTCTTGGCGGCGGCGTTTTGGCACCTCCCTTGTTCAAGTCGGCAGCGTTGTGCCATTGTAGCTCTCCGGTCAGCTGAAACAATGCGAGAGAGATGTCGTCAGCCGCGTTCATCCACCACTTTTCTCCGCCCATAGCGCGGTCCACGATGAGATGTTATTCCGGAAATGCGTATTTCCGATTTAATCTTGATAGATACTATCGAACCGGGATAGGGCAATTTCTGTACCGCCTCCAGAACAGAGTGACCCATGCTTCGGCCATCCACTGTCATTCCTCATTCAAAGTCGGTGATCTCACGACGTTTATCCATACTGACATTGAATTACCGTCTACGTGAATACAGTGATGCAGTGTACCTATATACTTGCCAAACTGTGGGTGTTAGCGTCGCGTTGCCCGGGAATGAATTCTGTCCTTTCAGTGTATGTAAGTTTATAGGATTCTTGAAAAGTAGATTCTCGGTCCTACAAACAATTTAAATTGAACTTATTTTTAGACACAAGTATTAAATTTTATTTAGACTTGCGCTAAGAGGAGTTTCTGGTACAATAAAAATGCACTGTTTTAGTAAATTGATTTATAAACAAGTTTTTCATCCCTCAATTCAGTGTATAATACAGTGTTTAAAAAATGACGTATGTCGGCTCAAAGTTCAGCCTCTTCAACGCCTACAGTGGCAAATAACCTAACTGTAGCCCCAGAAGTCCTAGAGGCTGGGTTGCAGAACTTAAAGCAACCTTCTATTCAATTTGTAAATATTCTAGAGGAACAGCTTCCTCCATTGCAAAGGCTCAGGTCGAGCCTAGCACCTCAAATGTAAATATTTTAGATGATTCTAGGGATTTATTTCAGTTAGATGAGTCTGTTTCACTAGATTTCCTTTTTGCACTCAAAAATAATTTGCTTGATATGCTTAAAAATTGTGCAAAAGACACCTAAAATGATTGTAGAAATTAGGATGATACTGTATTTAACTCAATGGAAAGAACGTTAGAGAGAGAGAGAGAGAGAGTCTTTATTGCTTTTCACGGCCATAAAGCCAGGGGTTTACAGCCTCCCGAAACTTCCGGGAAAATCGAACAATTATTTCCAAAAAAAGGTAATTTTACAAACGAAAACATATTTTAATACAAAGGAGAGAACTCCTTACGAGAGTTAAGTCTAATTGAGCTGGCTTAACATCGAGATAAGAGCACCAGCTCAATCAGACAGGAACAGATGCAAGGTACACATGTCATTGCTGATTAGTCCTACTTGTCATAATTTTTTTCCGATAATTCCGGTCAACAACGAATTTGTTTAAGTCGGCGTCAAGTGCCTGGGTTTGCTTGAGCATTTGCTGAGGAAGGAACCTGTCCGAGACATGGAGTCGTGCTGAATGCCTGTAGAGCTCGGGATTCGCCCTAAGGGCAGCAGGGGGAATCCTCCAGCCACAGGTTTCCCAAATGAAGGTGTTGCGATTATGCCTGCTATCATCTTGACTGTTCCTAGGAGGCGTTGGTCGTCGACTAAGGTGGGAAGCCGTGGTATTCCGAGAGAGTTGGCAAGCTGCGTGGTGCGAATGAGAGCTGGAAGGTTGTGCTTCCTGTTGGCCCACTTTAGGAGCCAGAATTCTGTGGCAAACAGTGGTTTCTTTATTGACGGTGCCGCTAATGCCCAAATTTCAGCAGCATAGAGTAAAGGTGGAAAGATAATTGTTCTTATGTACCTCACGATTGTCTTTTTATCTGTGATATGAAGGAGATGCTGTTTCTTATCCACCGGAGTCTTGAAGCACGGGTGAGGAGCGTGTCTATGTGGGCGTTGAATCGAAGTTTGGAGCCGAATACAACCTCCAAATCACGATGGCTGGACACAATTGGGATGAGGGTGTTGCCGACCGAAGGCTGGAGAGAAGAAGGAGTTTGCTTCAATGAATACACCATGAATTCGGACTTAGCAGGATTGATCTTGAGCCCAAACTGGCAGAGGTAAGATGTGACTGCAGTGAGAGTATTGTTAATTTCCGCTTTTACCAGACATAGGTCTTGACCGGGGTGATGGGAGTGAGTATCCGCATAGCACAGTAGACATCGAGAATGTACAACCAGTGGGAAGGAAATAGATGAAAATAGAAGGCCCAAAAGGACCCCTCCTTTTGGGACTCCTGCGGTGACGGATCTAGTAAGGGTGCGATCTCCTGTATGAAGCTTTATAACACTGTTATGCAGAAGTGAGGAGAGAAAGCATAGCATGTGATCTGGAAGTGGCATTCCAGGAGAGTGAGTAGTTGGTTTATTTGAACGGCATCAAATGCAGCCTCAATGTCTAAGTAAGTAACAACTAGTTCTTGCCTGTTCTCGAATGCTGACAAGATAGTATTCGTGGTCGCTAGCAGATTGGTGATCGTTCATCTGTTTGGAAGGGAGCAGTGAATTTGGGCTGGATTACTGGGCAAGATCTGCTTAGTGAGGATGGAGAGTAAGGCCTGCTCCAGGAGTTTCAGCAGGCTGGAGGAGTTGGAGATGGGTCGGAAGTGTTTTGGTTCCGATGGGGACTGAACTTTGGCTAAAGGTTTGATGAGATAGTTTTTACACTGCTGTTGGGAAAATCTGGTTCGAGAGTAACTGGTTGAAGATAATTAAAAGTAGCTGAATAATGTACGGACTTATGCATTTGAGCATGAATTGGGGAACTCCATCATCAACGGAGGTTGACGAGGCAGGCGAGAATTGATGGCTACGATCAGCTGTTGTTTTGTGATCTGAATGATGTTCAACACTTCTTGCTGGGTGGGCTCTGTTAGTAGAGCCAGATCTGAGTTTGGCATAGGATTACGGTTAAATCTTGTGACGAAATCGAGCCACAATTCAGGATCAAGTTGCAAAGGAAAATGAAGGTTCACTTCTTGTAAGGAATTTTTCCTTTAGCCAGATCACGGTTAACGTATAATTTGATTGCCTCAGATTTCAGGCGATTAAATTGAGCCCGTGCCCTTGAATAAACGATACGATCATTGACATTTTGCGACTGTTTCCATGTGCGATGGAGCTGTTGCTTCACATGGAAACTCATTTTGAGTTCAGAATTCCACCAAAGTCTTGTATATGGACTGATTGTGATCTTTTTAGAGGCAGCATATTTGGCAACCGTGTTGACCCAGTTTGTGAGAATGTTCACAGCTATTTATGGGTCACAAGTCTCTAAGGCCACCCAGAGAATGGGAGAGGCGGCTCTAATGCACTTATATACATCAGGTAAGTTGGGGCTAGTGATGTCAACCTTTGTTGTTGTCCTTCTGGCTTTCAATTTGGGGGCTGGAAGATATGCAGTCACATGATCAGAGTCAAATGACGTTTCTGCAATGTAATCCAGGGTGCAAGGGATAGACGCTAGAACTAGATCTAAGAGGTTATTCCCCCTGGTAGAGGTTATTTACTTGAGCGTGTACAGAGAAGGGCAACAAGATTGGTGAGGGGAATGAAGGGATCCTCTTACGAAGAGAGGCTTAAGTTCTGCAAATTGCAGTGGCTGGAGACTAGGCACCTGCGCGGTGATCTGATTGAGGTATATAAGGCCTTGAATGGGTTGAGCACGCTGAATTCTGATGGGATCCTTCCACTTGTTCAGATTACGAACCTAACGAGGCATAAATTCAAATTAAGAAAAGACAGATGTAGAATAGATGTGCGGAAATTTGCCTTTAGCCAGCGGGTGGTTAATTGCTGGAACAAACTTCCATCTGTCGTTGTGGAAGTTGATAGGTTGAATAAATTTAAGGAGGAACTGGACAGGCATTTGGAGGCAATGGTGTGATTTTTTTTTTTTTTTTTTGGCTGATTCTGCATAAGCTCATACACTTGCTTTCTTGCATCACATGCCACTGTTACTACTACTACTACTACTGGTTGGAGCTTCATTAATAAGTTGTAGGTCAGCACATCTCAAGTGTGCCAGAAGATCCTTTTTCAGATTAGATAGCTGAGGAGGTAAATTAAAATCACCACAAACTAAGTGAGAAGCTGTGGGATGCAGCTGATTAATTAACCAGTTGGAAACTTCAAGGATGATTTGCTGGGAAGGCGTTGGGGTATATATACCACACAGACGTCAAACGTCACGAAGTTGTATCCTAACGTAATGAGGATTGCTTCATAATTGGGGGAGTTACTGGATTTATTAACCAATAGCTTGAATGCGGATTTCTTGTAAAATATTGCGACGTCTCCATCCTTGCGTGCAATCCGAGATGTGAATACGAACCCATAATCAGCTGGGGCAGCTGCCGCTAGGAACTCTTGATCATCATTGAGCCAGATTTCGGTGATGGCGAGCAGGTCAAAATATCCGGGGAGCAGAATTTTTATTATTATTATTATTATTATTATTATTATCTGTTTATTTCTCTTTCGAGACACCCATTGACAGAACGTGGCTAGAGGACGTGGTTACATTATATCAGTATTTACAAGCATATTTACATGAACTTATTTATAACAATTGGAGATGAAAAAACACAGAGTATGTGGTTAATGAATTAATTGTTAAGTTGGTTTAATTAATTGCGAATGGTTGTTAAATGCTAAATATTATTAAATTAGTCTTCTTATTATATTTGTACCTGCCGGTACAGATTACCAAAGATTTCTGTCCTATACATTTTGGTCTGTACTTAGTTTCTCTGGATCTATGTTTAAATTATTAAAATAATTTACAGTATTTGCTGGGAAACATCTCCCCAGAGAGTCCAATTGATTCAATTGGCACTTGAGACTTGGTTCTTCCCTGTTTATTCTCGGTCGTATCATCCGTGGGCGAGTGATCACGTTTCCCACTTTCGGCGCATCTTTTCTCTCCGTTAGTAGCTTTGCCAGAGTTAAGATGTTTCTGGTTGCGATGATATACTTCCAGGGTGTGATGTCCAGATTGGCAGACAAGACCGCTCTTGAGATGGTAAACGGTTTCCCGGCGATCTTGTTTAGCCATCTCAGGAGCCAGTATTCTACTCCTAAGAAGGCCTTGATGTTGCTCTCAGGGGCCGATGACCAGATAGTCGATGCGTACAACGGAATCGGTGTAACGCATTTCAGGATGTATTGAATCATGAGATGAGGGCTTCGGAGACCGGGTGAGTTCTTGTCTAGTGCTCCAGAGTGGTGCGTATGTCTTTTTCCTAATGTGTTCGAAGTGAGGTATGAAGTTTAATCCTCCATCCCACTTAAGGCCAAGGTCAACATGTGCGGGGGATTTTTGGACTCTGGTGTTCACAAAAATCGTAATTTCATTTTTCTTCTTTTTGTTGGTGAAGGTCATTTGGGCAGTTTTCTTTTCATTAAGTTTCTGGCCAATGTAGTGCAGATATTCTTCTAGCTTCCTGATTGCCTCGTTTTCTCCCTCTGATAGTTGGGGTGCAGTTTCTTGTTCTTTAGATGTTACAAAAAATTTCAAGTCGTCAGCATATGTTATAAATTGTTCACAGTTTTGAGCTAAAAATGGGGCTAGTGTTATTGCGAAGAAGGTGGCGGACAATACGCCCCCTTGAGGTACTCCCCTGGAGATACAGTAAGTTGCTGTTTGTTTCCCGTTTATTGCGATAATTTGTCTTTTTTGAAGGCTGTTAGTGATAATGCTTAAAGTGCTTCCTGAAATGAGGAAATACTCCTTGAGGATTACTGTTATAGCTGGGATTGAGACGTTGTCGAAGGCTTCTGCTACATCCAGGAAAACGATGTCCAACTGTTGTTTATTATTTAAAGCTAGTATTCGGAGAAGAGTCTCCATTAAATTTGTAATAGTCGATCTTCGAGGAAGCACAGAATGTAAGTATTGTGGCCTGTCCCCAAAGCAGTGCTGATTGAAGGTGTTTAGGATTGCTTTCTGAAATATTTTTTGCAGAGAGAATCCGATTGCGATGGGCCTGAAATCTTTACTAGTTTTAGGGTTGTTTATTTTTGGAACTGTTTTTACGTAATATCTCTTCCATGTTTTCGGGATAACCCCCTCACTTAGTATTCGTTGGAAGATGTGGTGGAGCTGGTCGATTATGTAAGCGCTACATATTTTTATCATGAATAGCGGGAACTGGTCCGGCCCGATCGTTGCTTTATTGGGGAGCGAGTTCCTATCTTTCTTTACGTTTTTCCAGCTGATATTAATTTCACGTAATGTTTCTAGCTCCAGTTTGATTAGTGCCAGTGGGATCCATCAGTTTTTCAATCATTTTCTGCATCTCACTGATGTTTTCCTCACACTTTTTCTGCTTTTCATCAGAGGGTTTCCGAATGTGACTTCTGTCCACTCTCTAAACAGCTGGTCCGTCATTTCTTTTTTTGGTGTTTTTCTTGCTAACTATTCTCTTTCCTTTTTTTAATTTTTCCTTCATAACCTCAAAGTACGCTTGTCTTTTCAGTCGAATGAACTTTGCCCTTTCGCATTTATACATAGTCCGATCAGTTGGGTGCCCAGTTCTTTTCCGCTTTCGGTAGAACTTTTGCTTCTTTTTAACCATAACTTTAATTTGTGGAGTGAACCAAGAGTTCGCTCTGTCTGAGATCTATAATACTTTCGCTGCTCCTAGACGGGCGATATGCAAGAGTAACCGCGAAATCTCGTCTATGGCTTCTTCAGTGGACATCTTATGTAGACTTTGAAAGTTGTATTGCGCTACGCATTGCAAGATGACGTCACATTTAATATATTTTGTGGAAAATATCAAATTCGATTCATTACCCTGATGTGTGCCGCAGTTCTGATCGGCAACCTGTCTTCGAAAAGCAACTTCCATTGAAAACGCAGATTGGTCAGAGGAAAACTGTAAGGAGTTGTCTGTTAAGTTAACCTCTTGCGCATTAAAATAAATTAAATCCAGGCGCTGTAATCCTCTTGTCGCAGGTCTTGTTAATTGTTTCATTCCGAGTGCTTCTACTGTGGCGTCTAGCTCTGCTTTTGCATCTTTATTCCTCGGTAACGGCATATTCAGATCTCCAAAGATGATTGTCTCAATATTTACGTCTAAGTTTGATACCAGCCAGGTAATGAACTCATTTCTGATCTCTCTCGTATGTTCTGGTGGCATGTGGATAAGACAAAGCTGTACCTTGCTGTTCTCACCAGAGAATGTGGCGATAACAGCTTCACAGTTATCCGAATTAGAGCTGTGTTCTTTCACAATCTGGAAGTCAGTTTTATATATCATCATTACTCCTCCGCCTCTTTTGATCTCTCTCCCTCTACCAATGCACTTGTAGCCTAAACTTTCTACCAGAGCGTTCAGCTGCATATTATTTTGGAGCCACGATTCTGTCAGACAGAAAAATGAGTGTTCTGAATTTATTAGTAGGCTCTGCAAGGCGTGGAATTTATTGGATATGCCGCGAACATTTTGTAGGAAAAGGGAGACTTTTGTATCTCCTTTGAAGACTGGCGAGGTGTTCGTTAATTGCTAATGTTTTGCTAAGGTGTTCACTGCACTAGTAATGGGTCTTGTCGATTGTTCTCTGAATCGTTTAACGAGGGTGCCACCGGGCCATATGTTTCTGTTCAGTAGTTGGGCTTCACAATTAATGGGGCAAGAGATAGTGAAGGAGGAGTAGGCAGGTGTCTAGTTCGTACTTGACGTACCTCAACATCGATAACAATTCCCTCAACACGCATTTCTCTGATGACACCGGGAGTACTATTGGGGTTGATTCGCGACACAAATATTTTCCCTCTCGTTTGGACTGAAGTGATGTTGTACTTTTCGGCAAGACAAGGACGATATCCTGTGGGTAACCTCGGCGAGAGAACAGGCATTTTATGCGTACGATCGCCGTTTGGTCGCGTTGCATCATGTTGCTGATTGGCAGGTAGCGGGTGGCTTTCTCTTTTAGTAGAACTTTGGTCAGCCGATTTTGATGGGAGAGTAACCATCTGTGCGTAGGTAGGTTGTTTCGGTGCATATGGCTCTAAGTTGAAGTTTGTTTGTTGTTTGTTATTTGGTTTTTAGGAGCATTAGCAACTAAGGCCATATTGCTCCGGGATATGCGGTGGTCATACAATGTCTGCATGTATTGAAGAAAGCAAGTGTATGAGCTTATGCAGCATCACCCAAAAAAAAAAAATCACACCATTCCCTCCAAATGCCTGTCCAGTTCCTCCTTAAATTTATTCAACCTATCAACTTCCACAACGACAGATGGAAGTTTGTTCCAGTTGTTAACCACCCTCTGGCTAAAGGCAAATTTCCGCACATCTATTCTACATCTGTCCTTTCTTAATTTTAATTTATGCCCCCGTAGGTTCGTAATCTGAACAGGTGGAAGGATCCCATCAGAATTCAGCGTGCTCAACCCATTCAAGGCCTATATACCTCAATCAGATCACCGCGCAGGTGCCTAGTCTCCAGCCACTGCATTTGCAGAACTTAAGCCTCTCTTCGTAAGAGGATCCCTTCATTCCCCTCACCAATCTTGTTGCCCTTCTCTGTACACGCTCAAGTAAATCTACATCCTTCCAAAAAGGAGGCCTCCAGACCTGTACGCAGTACTCAAGGCGTGGCGTGACCATTGCCTTATACACAGGGATAATCACCTCCTTCTCCCTGCTAGCAAACTTCCTATATATCGTTGACAAAACCCCATGACCTGCCCTGGCAGCCTGTCTCCATTGCTCAGAGAACTTCATATCTGACTGCACAATTACTCCCAGGTCTTTTTCATTTTCTACCACCTTAAGTGTAGTACCACACAGTTGGTACGTTTCTCTGGGGTTACTTCTACCCATATGCAGTACTTTGCATTTGTCAAGGTTAAACTTCAGTTGCCACTTCATAGCCCATCTGCCCAAATTATCTAGATCCTGTTGTAGTAGAACACTGCCATTACTGACATTAACAACCTTTTATCATCTGCAAACTTCGACATTAAGCCTGATATGCCTTCATCAATATCATTGAGAAATATACAAAACAACAGAGGACCCAACACCGAACCCTGTGGGACTCCACTAATAACATTAGTCCACGAAGAGCAGCACCCATTGATTACCACCCTCTGTCTTCTCCCACTCAACCATCCTTTTATCCATTGTAGCAACTTACCCTTAATACCATCCTGCTCTAATTTGAACAATAGCCTTTCATGCGCAACAGTGTCAAAAGCTTTCCTGAAATCCAAATATATGATATCAAAATTATTTTTTGCATCCAGTTCCTTTGTAACCACATCATAATATCCTATCAAATTTGTAAGACAAGACTTTCCCTCAACAAACCCATGCTGTGTCTGAATTATTGCTGCAGTCTTGTCTAGATGATCCTGCAATGCATCTTTAACCAGTAACTCCATTATTTTACCCGGACCAGAAGTTAAACTAACTCGTCTGTAATTAATCATGTCACCCTTCGATACCCCTTTGTGAATTGGGGATACCTTTGCACATCTCCAGTCCGTGGGAACCTCCCCTGAGTCCAAGGAAGCTCTCATAATTATGGCTAAGGGTTTGCTTACTTCCTTTCCTGCCTCCTTTAATATAACTGGATAGATCCCATCCACCCCAGGTGCCTTTCTTATGTTTAACTTCAACAATTTCTCCTCCACTTTGCTCTCAGTTATTACAAAATCATTAAGCACACTGCTACAATTTGATAACCTTTTGTCATTTTAAAACCTTAATAACTCCTCATGTGTGAATGTAGATGCAAAATACTCATTCAGTTTGTTTGCTATCTCTGCAGGATCATCAACAATCGAATCATCGATATCAAGTGGACCAATCAGTTCATCTCCTTCCTTTTAGAGTTTATATAAGTAAAGAAATCCTTGCTGTTTTTCTTAGCATCTTTTGCCAACGATTTCTCATAATCTGCCTTCGCCTGCCTAACCTCCTTTGTGACCTGATTACAGATTAGCTTATATCTGCCATAGGCTTCCGAGTCGCTTGATAATTTATATGCATCTCATGCATTTTTCTTCTCTGTTACGAGTCTCATTAGTTTATTTGATAACCATTTAGGCCTAAACCTTGAACAATATTTCTTAATAGGTATGAAACTTTTATTAGCATCCACGATTAATTCCTTGAATGCTTCCCACTTAGAATTTACTGTTGGTAACATCATCAGTTGGTCCCACTGTATAGAATTTAAATACTGTCTCAGACCATCGTAGTCGCCTTTATGAAAGCAATAACCCTTCCCTTTACCCCTCATGGTAATTATATCTTTAGGTAAATCCCACATCAGTACACTGTGATCACTGCCACCTAGTGGTTCCTTTATCTGCAAATTCTTAATACACGAATGATCACTGCTGATAACCAGATCAAGAGTATTCCTCCCTCTAGTTGCCTCCCGAGCATGCTGATGTAGAAAACAATCATCCAATGAATTCACAAATGTCTGACTAGTGTGTGAGTGCCCAACCCACAAGTTCCAGTCAATATCTGGGAAGTTGAAATCCCCCATTATAAGACATTCCGATTTACTAGGCCACTCTATTTCTCTGTACAATTGTTCATTGTACTCATTCGAGTCATTAGGCCTATAACACACTCCTACTCTTATTTTTGCTTTCACAGTGCTTATGTCACACCAAACTGACTCAACAGTGCACTGTTCATCTATATCAACTGGATGCACTTCTTTCGATTTTATGTTTTTCTCAATTAACAGCATAAGATCTCCTCCCTTCCTATCCTGTCTATCCTTTCTAAACACATTACACTCCCAAAATTCCAATTGTGCATTCCTTATATCTGTGTGACATCACGTCTCTGCTATCCCAACAGTATCCGCCTTTGATGTCTTGACCAACACTTTAAATTCATCAAATTTATTTACTATACTTCTAGCATTGGTATACATGCAAGCATACATGCTCCTATTCCTATTCCTAGTTACCCTAACACATGCCATATACCCACCTATTTCACGATGACTGCCATCTGTCCTGAAACCCCCAACACCCCTCGCTTCAGGTCGCTACTTATTCTAATAGAAGTAGTGCAAAAATCACATTTATCTCTGCCTGCGGCTACTGTTAACCTTTCAGTCTGTGTATCCCTCCACGCTAGAAGTTTCCAACACACCTAACACTGCCTCGATAGCATCATCAAATATTCTTGCACACTTTCTATTTAAGTGTATCCCATCCCTGTAGAAGCAATCTGTCCTATTAACAAGTACAGCCCAGGCTGAAAAAAATTCTACTCCTTGAGCCTTGCACAATCTTTCCAGGGCCGAATTGATCGACAAGGCTCTCATCATGTACTCCCTCCTATCGTGTCTGGGCAGAATTGCAGACACTTTCAAATTCAAAAGCAAAGTATAAAGTAGACAAAATCTTAAGAAAAGCGAACAGTTGGTAAATTTCCATTCATTAACTATAAGCTTTTCTACCAAATTAATTAATCAATTTATTAATTCTCTTGGTTTCGCTTTTTGATATTTCTCTATTTTTCAAGGCAATGATATCCACATCTGCTCCTGTATATGTTACTATCCAGTCTAGCAAGAGAGCTATACGGTTAAGCACTGCCGGAATATTGCTATAATTTTTTTTTCATTAAAATGAAAAAAAGGGAGGTCTCAGAGTGTTAGGGTCAGGCGCCACCTGTCGGTTCCCACATCTGCGCCACATATACACTGTGAAGAAATAAACAGTGCCATTGTAAATGCCAGAAAAGTGTCGTGTGCTGAATGTGTAATATTGTGTTTGATTCTGGTGGGTGTGCTGGCATTTGGCCACAGGGCCCCTGGTGGGACCCGACGTTGCCCGGAAACACAATTAGGAGGTAGTTAAGCTGCCAGTAATTTTCATGCTAGTCTCTGTCAGGGTCGCCTCGGCTTCAAAAAGGGAAAAACAGGACAAAGGAAAAGAAAGAAAATAAAAAAATGGCTTATACCACGCCACCCACAAAAAAAAAAAAATAGGATGCAGTCACGAACACAGAACAATGCATGACTCTCTCTCTCTCTCTCTCTCTCTCTCTCTCTCTCTCTCTCAGGCGGCTTTTTCTTTCTTCCTAAGAAAAGAAACTTTCCTGTGTGTACTTCCGTTAAGAGCATGACAATCGAAAATTAATTGTGACGTGTGTGCTTCTTTGCCTTTCATTTTCGGCCTCTTCCTTCTTTTAAAGATGGCGTCAATGATGCTGTTTATATTGTTTTTTTGTATTCATCGCATACTTCTCTTACTTTCTCCTTCTACCTGTGACTCCTTCTCTTTGTTGCTCTCTCTCTATTTTTTCTTCATTAACCCTTCCACTTTCTCTGTGTTTATTTACTCCTTCACACTTTCGTTCTCTTCCTTCGGTATGTTTAATTCTTTCTTCTTTTCTATTCTGTCTCACGTCGGCTTTATTTTTTCGACATTCTCTCTCCATCCTAGTCGATGAAATTGATTAGGATCCAGAGAGAATGTCTAAATTATGGAAGCAGTGCATCAAGCATGGATGGAAATAAATGTGGAACGCTTTTGTGAAGTAGTGGACTCAGTGCCTCGCAGTGTGACTACCCTCATTCGCCGAAAGGTTGGCCTATCCTTACTAGGTAGGCATCCCATGATTTCTGTCCACTCAGTGTAGATTGAGATTGTGTGCCGCAAAATGTACTTTTAATGCATTCGGTTGTAATTATTTTAGGCGGAATAGCCGTGTGACAACGGTGCAGACTTTATTTTCTCTTTCTGCAGTACAAACCCCTTTATTTTTGTTCCTACGTTTTTCTTCACCCCTTTCTCTTCTTATACTTTACATTTATTTCTTCGGTGTAATATCGTAGTTTGCTTATGTTTTCACACATATATAACAATTTAATAAGCATTTTTTTAAATATTTTAATGTTTTTTTTTTATACAAGAGCCACACATTGGCTAAAATTCAGCCTAGAAGGAGATTAAGATGACAGTCATGTGTGCCAGTTGCAATAAACATTAATAAATATAGAATTTTATCTACACACTACAGGGTTCAGGTATGTAATAATAAAAGGTTTGAGTACAGTGAGACTGGTCTCACTGTACTGAGAGTCTCACTATACTCAACATAGTACGTAGAACACTTCCATGTGATACTATTGAGTATTACAGCTCTGATTCATACTACCTATATATTTATATATATAAATGAATATTAAATTTAACCCATTAAAGGTAATGTTTAAAAAGTTACACAGGATAAAAAGGTATTCAGTTGATGAAATGGTTTCAGTAAATGAAAGAGCAATAAGTAAGATATGACAGATGAACCTAAGAGTGCAAAGAAGCATTACTGGATGCAAGACTATATATAAATTTTATTGATGTATTGAATTAAGTTTGCATAAATGGATGTGAAAGTTACACAAGGTGCCAGTAACTAGAAGGGTGAGGATAGTTGAAAAATAATTGTATTAAATATGTGAAACAAGGTTAATATCCTAAAGGTTATGATGGCTTAAGAAAATTATGGGCTGAATTTCTAAGCCAATAGAAGGCTGGATAACTGTAAAGTAAAATTAGTACAGAAAACTACTAATAAACCAAAAATTTCCTCTTCAAGACGCCTGGTCAGCGTGAAGAGGAAAATACCAAACCCTCCAGCATAAGACAGCACGACGAAACAAATGGCCTCAGTCCCCAGCTGCTTTAATTAGCCCTCTTATGGCAGCGAGAGGATCAGAGTGGAAGCAGAGGGTGCTACGAATCTCTGGGTACGACCAGGCTGCCATGCACGGAAACTGAACTTGACCTGTTACAATGTAAGATCGCTCATCGGTAAAGACAGGATATTAGAGCTGGAAAAGGAATTAGAAAATGTGAATTGGAATATCATCGGTTTGGCTCTAACAAAAAGAAGAATTGAATCACTTATAAGTTTATCAAGTGGAAATCTGCTGTACACCAATGGAAACAATGAAAGGAGTGAAGGTGGAGTTCGGTTTCTGTTCCATAAAGATTTATAAAACAACATTTTGGAATTCAAAAGTACGTCACCGAGGGTGTCAAGAATAATACTCAAGATTTCTAAGAGGTACAAGCTAAAGGTTATAATGATATATGCACCAACATCGAGACATGAAGAGGTTGAAGAAATGTACACCGAAATTGAGTCTTCTAGATGAGCAGAAAACCCACTACACTATTATTTTGGGGGACTTCAATGCTAAAGTTTGAAAAAGACAAAACAGCGCAGAAAGAGGAACTATACGAAATTTTGGAATTGGTGAAAGAAATGAAAGAGGTGAAAGACTTGTGGAATTTGCAGCATCTCAAGGATTGTCAGTAATGAACACTTTCTTCAAGAAACGGGTGAACAGACATTGGACATGGAATAGTTCACATGGATTAACAACCAATGAAATCGACTTCATCCTCACTAACAGAAGATATATTTTGAATGATGTTACCGTCCTGAATGTCAGAAGTGATCACAGAATGGTAAGAAGTACACTTGATACAGATGTAGGATAGGAAAGGAAAACACTGACTCGATTAAATAATACAAAGGTCTTTGAGATAACAGAGAAGGAGAAAAGGAAGTATGTACTGGATCTTAAGAACACGTTTGAGCTTCTGCAGACTGCTCAGGACCAAGACATCGACGAGGAATATTACAACTTTCTGAAAATGATAAATCCCAAGAAACCTATAGGAAAAAAGAAATCCAAAGAAGAAAAATTAGTCAAGAAACACTTGTTATGATGAACCGAAGGCAACAAGTGAAGAGCAAGATAAACACTGACAAGGAGAAAATTGAGTATACTGAGTGATGCAAAGCCATTAGAAAGAGATTCTGAGAGGACATAAGAAGATTTAACACAAGAAAAGTAGAACAAGCATTAAGGGAAAACAAAGGACTTAAATCAGCAGCCATGAGGAGTAATACAGAAAGACAAATGATACTGAAACTGAAGAATAGCGATGGTGTACTTATAAATAGCAGAGAAGGCATAATTCAAATAGCAGAGAAGGAATAATTCAAATAGCAGAAGACTACTATAGAGAATTATACAAGGAGCGAGGGAATGATGCCAGCAGTGGGGAGGATGGACTGCAAATTAGCAACACATATGACATACCTGATATCCTTCCTGAGGAGGTAGAACATGTATTGATGAAAATGAAGAATCAGAAAGTCCCGGGGGAAGATGAAGTTACTGTAGAGTTGTTAAAATTGAGAGGAAGAGACATAACACAAAAACTGGCAAGGCTCTTCACAAAGTGCATTAGAAAAGGTGTGACGCCTAAGCAGTGGAATAATGCAATCATAGTTTTGCTGCATAAGAAAGGAGATAAATCAGAAATTGGAAATTATAGACCAATCAGCTTCTTATCCCACATCTACAAGTTGTTCACAAGGGTCATTACTAACAGATTAGAAAGAATACTTGATGAGAATCAACCGAAAGAGCAAGCCGGCTTTAGGACAGGATTCTCAACTATGGATCACCTTCACGTAATATCACAGCTAATGGAGAAAGCAAATGAATATAAAACACCATTATGCCTGGCATTTGTGGATTATGAAAAGGCATTTGACTCCATACAGCATAAGGCAATGTTTCGGATACTGGAAAGACAAGGCATAGATACCCCATATATTACGATTTTGAAAAAAGGTTTTTGAGAACGCTACCTCCTTTATTACACTACACAAAGACAGTAGGGAATTTAAAATTGAGAAAAGAGTTCGACAAGGAGACACAATATCTCCAAAACTGTTTACTGCTGCCCTTGAGGAAGCTTTCAGAAGATTAGACTGGTCGCAGAAAGGAGTCAATGTGAACGGAGAGTACCTAAACCATTTACGATTTGCAGATGACATTGTAGTCATAAGCCACGATCCCAAAGAATTAGAGGAAAATCTTAATCAATTATGCACAGCTAGTAAGGATTTTGGACTAAAGATGAATATGGCTAAAACAAAAGTAATGATGAACAAGTATGCCACGGAAAGGGAAATAATGATTGAAGGAGCAGTAATTGAAAAGGTGGAGTCATATACTTATCTGGGACAAGTTATTAGCTGTAATAATGATAAATGGCTGGAAGTCAAGAGAAGAATAAATTTTGGATGGATAGCATTCAGGAAATATAGTCGCATACTGAAGAGCAAAATCCAGTTTGTCTAAAATAATGAACTAATGTATACTCCCCACCATGACTTATGGAAGTGAAACTTGGGCACTCACCAAAAGAATGGAAGAGAAGCTGAGAACTACCCAGCGAAGAATGGAATGAATTACAGTATATTGGTTGTCAGACTGTTAGATAAGAAGAGAAACACATGGATTAGGCAGCAAACTCAAGTAAAGGACATTCTTATCAAAACTAAAGAACTAAAATGGTCTTGGGCAGGACACATAACTCGAAGACATGATGACAGATGGACTAAGAAAAATCACAGAATGGTACCCAAGAGGAGCTAGAAGAAAACCTGGAAGAGAACGACGGAGATGGACAGATGAAATTCATGAGTTTGTGGGTAGTAAATGGATGGCCAGTGCTCAAAACAGAAGGAGCTGGAAAGTTGCTGGAGAAGCCTTCATCCTGCAGTGGATTGAAAATGACTGATGATAGTGTGTGGTGATGTGAAACCAAAAATAAAAGTAAAACGTGGTACAGCTGTCATCAGATATGGGGGGGGACATATTTAGATAACGGTCGAATATAGGTCGAATAAGGCAAATGTGCTTGATCTGATGTCTGCTGAAACGCATATTGATACATAATGACTAGTGTACCACTTGACAGGTGAGCAGAAGCAGCAGTGCATAGCACAAGCTTCTTGATTAGACCGGGGTTCGAGCCCGTACCCACCAAATGCGGAAAGGTCAGGGAATGACCACCCCAGAGCAATATGGCCTTAGTTGCTAATGCTCCTATCAACAACTGTACTATTTTTGTTTTATTGGTATTTTGCTGTACTCATTTTCTTTATAGTTCTCCCACCTTCTATTAGGCTTAGTAATTCAGCCCATCGTTTCCTTAATTCACCACAACTTTTATGATATTAACATTCTTTCACATTTCTACTACACTTCTTTTTCCACCCTCCTCGCCCTTCTAGTTACTGGCACTTTGTGTAATTTCCACATCCATTTATGCATGCTTTATTCAATATATTAATACAAACTTATATATATATATATATATATATATATATATAATTTAAAAGCAACACTAAAGACCTATATGTCCAGTACAAGCAACAAAATTAAATAAATTAATAATGCAGTAGTAATAATAAAGCAGATCATATTTTATTGAGAAATCCACTCTATACAATTACAGAATATCACTACGAAAAAATATAACTCAAACAGGATACTTACTGAAGAGAGGTACAGAATGTACACGGAACTGCCTAGAAGTTATTACATCTATTCTGAACCCAATTTCATAACCTTTTGGGGATGTAATGATAGAAATAAGACATTTTTCGAAAGTAGTGCTATGTCAGGGCAACTCGTTGTGAAGAAAGAGATCGTTTTCATGTTAGCATTACTGAAACAAAAAACACTAATAATAAAATGATTAAAAACTAAGGAATATTTTCTTTTCTTTATGACTGTCTTAATTAATTCGTGGATTGTTCTCTGTCTTATTGTAATTGCGACCTTTTAAGGATGTTGAAACTCCAAAGGAACTCATCCTTCCAACTTGGCAATGAGCATTTGGTAAGAAGTTTAATGAACAGAATATTAAGCAATTAGAAATCGTCAGTTTAAAAATGTTTCCCATAGATAGAGTAAAACGTTTATAAATTGTGAAATAGTACTTAAAATTCATCTTTAACTTCTGTATATCATTTCATTTGCATCCAGTTCCTTTGTGACCACATCACAGTATCCAATAAAGTTGGTCAGACAAGACTTCCCCTTAACAAACCCATGTCGTGTCTGAATTATTACTGCAGTCGTTCTAAGTGATCCTGAACTGCTTCTTTAGCCACTGACTCCATGATGTTCCCTGGGGCAGAAGTTAAACAGTTCTATAATTACTTGCGTCACTCATTCATCTCCCTTCATGAATTGCAGATACATTTGTGCATCTGCAGTTAGTAGGGATTTCGCGATTGAAACGCAACTCAGTTTACTGCACCACACTTTCCTGTTCCACTTAGGTCCACATTAGTCCACAATATCATTGAAATACTCAATGAAATCAGTGAAGCGTTACTTATTCGAGGTAGTGCAATACCGTGGCAACTCGTCGTGAAGGACGAGCACAATTCGAGTGGTTTGCGAAGGTGAACGGCCATGGAGCCACATCGCAACAAAATATCTAAGAATTGTTTTCATTTCGAGACTGCATCCCCTAACAACTCGTGAACAAGTAGCTAACGTCCTCCTTCAAGAACTCTACGTCAGTGAGGCGCCTCCGTAGCCAGGTGGGCAAGAGCAGCAGTGCGTAGCACACGCTTCTTGATTAGACCGGGGTTCGAGCCCGTCACCACCAAATACGGAGGATGCGGAAAGGTCAGGGAATGACCACCGCATATCCCCGGAACAATATGGCCTTAGTTGCTAATGCTTCTAAAAACAAAATAACAAGAACTCCACGTCAGTGCGGAATTCACTAAGCTACTCACCAAGAGCAATAATTACGCTTCATTCAAGTTATCCTGTGAAGCAACGTCCTTTGAAAATATCAGTAACCCCTCTTCCTGGCCGATCGGTGTTATTGTCCAACCGTTCTACCGAAGCAGCAGCGTCAGAAGGAGAAACATCGCCGAGCACGCATCGGACACTCGACTGAAGCTGACTCAAGATCCAGGCTCTGCAGTGGTTGCGCCCCTTTTGCCATACACAAAAGAAGACATTCTGTTCTACCATCTCAGTAGACAACGGCCCCATTTTCCCCCATAGCCCAAATTCTGCGAGAAGCGAGACAAGCTATGCTGGCCGATTCCAAAATTGATCACAATGAGACACCCACGACCTCACGTGGTACTTCCTCTTTCGAGGTCCAAAAATTCCATTCAAGTACACTGCTCTGGCACTGGAAGTGTAATGCATCAGAACATTAAGAGCTCACGAAATAAAATGGAGACTACGGAGGGAGCAAATCCTGCTAGCAGGCGAATTCGATATTTTAGCTATAACCGAAACATGGCTTGAGCACGAGCAACAGAACATAGTGATAGCTACACCAGCAGGTTATGTGGCAGAATTCACTTCCAGGAGGAATAGAAGGGGAGGTGGTGTTGCTATGTTCTTCAAAGACGCAGCCTTCAAATTGATCGACTTTTTGCGTGTTACGATCTAAGCGTTTGCTACTAAATTTGAGTTTAAGTGAACACTTGAAAGCCAATAATGGTCCACTCACAGAAGTAAATAAGAAATTGTTGAACAAGTACCATTCTTGTTGAATGCAAACATTATTACCACAATGACGATGTCCACTTTTTCAAAAGAAGAAGATGCAACATTTTTGTTTCCTCAGACTTGCAATATTACAACTGTTCATTCTAAATTCAAAACTAAGTAATAACAAGAACTAAGTAATAAACAGAAGAAATTCCCAACCCAATCTCAGCTCAACGTCCACACACATTCGGCTCCAGTCTGTACAGGTAATAACTATCAAACGAAGTAACAGGCATCAATTTAATGATTCACTCGGAGCAACGTTTCACCAATGGAGAAGACTACTGTTACTTATTCTCAGCGGATACCAACACCAAAACTTCCGATTGGGGATTTTTGGCTCCTCATCGGTAGGTGGGCAGGTGCCGTCTGGGTGGTGGTATCTGCTGAGAATAAGTATCAGTAATCTTCTTTCTCCATTGGCGAAGCACTACTTATTCGAGGTACAGCAATATCATGGCAACTCGTTGTTAAGGTGTTCACAATATGAGTTATACTTAAATGATGCCATTTCTCAACTACAGTACTTAGTATGGGCATGTATATGGCTACGTATGGACATCATGCTCTTCCTCTGACTAATGCGTTATTTAACTTCTACGTAACCTACAGTGGGATATTGCCTTCAATGTATTAAATTGTTTTCAGTGCAACGATCACAATATTAGATGTGTAATGTATATATATATACAAATTTTAAGTTTATGTGTATTAATTGGACCTAGTTAAACAGACAGATGGCAATCAGAAACAGATAGCTCTGCGAATTATTGGTTGGATATATTGAAAGGGGTTAGCCCTTGAAAAAGTTTCTTTCAATGTGTTTATAGATCAATAATTAGCTACATATGCTGTGGGAATAAGAAACGGGAGGGAGTGAGCCTGTTCACATTAGAACAGATGTAAGATAGTGTAAAGTAATGAGAACACCAAAAGCACTTTGCCTAAGGTTCTTCTCTTACTCAATCGTTCTGTCCTACGTTGAAATGTTTTGTGAATGTTGTAGCTTGTTAAACCAGAGCCAAAGAATAAGTCTGATGAATGAATAGTTCCAGTGATACCAGAATCCACTATGTTATAAAGATGCCTTTGCTAATACAATATTATTAATCCTAAAACAGATCCATGTTGTTGTTATGAACATAAACCTTGAAGCAATATATACATATCTTTACTTTTACACAAACCACTAGATGGGGGGAGTGCAAGTCTGTATACATGTTTTCTTTTGTTATAATAAATGCTGTCATGTGTTACAAAATGTCTCATTCTCTCTGCTCATATTCCCACACACCAGTAGAAACAACCAATAAAGGGTTAAAAAAAACAACACGATGCAACCCTGCAGCAATTAGGTGTTAGAACAGCACTTAATTTGCAGAGAGCACGGATTTTGTCCTAGCCCGACGATCATCTCATTTAGAACAATTATCATAAGAAACGTAATACGGCCATAAGTCCAGGAGAATAAACAAGAAAGAGAGAAACCACAGAGAGAGAGCCCCTGACAATAGCTTAACTTAATCATCAAGGATTCCTTAATATATCATCAGTATTAAGCTGTTCCCATAATTGATTACCTTTAAATGCTTCTGCCCATGCCTTGCAGAAGAGTCTGGAATTTAGTCTTTCCTTTGATATTCAGGTTAAAATTCATCAGTGCTGGCGTCAGGAGATAATTCCAGATGATTCAGGAGATAATTCACTCATTTCGCTTCTAAAATCTACAGCAGAGACCCATCTTGAAATGGCAACTGGCCTTACGGATGTTAATGAATCACAATATCGTAAGCAATTCTGTTCTGTTTTGTTATTAAATTTGGTCACGAGGTGTTATTGGACCTTATTTCTTCGAAGACGCTGCGGGTAACGCTGTAACTGAACGGTGACCATTACCGTGCCACGATCGAGAACTTTCTGTCACAGCAATTGGATGAACTGAGTTTGGAAAACGTGGTTTCGGCAAGATGGGGGCTACACGTCACACGGCATGAGCCACAATCGAAAATTTGAAGACAATGTTTCCACACCGATTAATCTTCAGAAGCAATGACATCGACTGGCCATCAAGATCGCCAGATTTAACAGCTGCAGATCTGTGGGGTTATCTTAAAGGACGTGTCTATGCCAACAAGCCAACGTCCATTGAACGAATAAAGAACAATATTCGAGCAGCAATAGTTGAAATGTGGCAGCAAGAGGCGGCCATTTGGCCGACATTAAATTCCACAAATAATTGCAAAGTCCAAATGAAGCATTTATGTTAAAATAATTATTGTTTTGTCTTTATTATAGGAATTATTTGAAAAGAAAGTTGTAAAGTTAATTTTTGGCCACCCTTTATTAAGTAAAATTTGAGATAATCCTGCATGTATTAAGAAATAAATCAATTGATTGATGTAGGTATTTGCATTTTTATTTTTTCATGAAATCACGGACTTCTTTTTCGATGACCCTGTATAAATGGGTGTGTGTTTTGCAATCATAAAAATCCAGTTATGAAGTACACTGGAGTGCAAAATTTAAGCACCGGTCAGGGTTTCACCTGTAGCTTCTCATAGCAGTGGCCTGGATATGGGAAAAGCATACCAAAGGAACCTCGTGAGGTACAGAAATGAGAAGGAAACAACACCGACACAACAACGGAAACAAAACGGTACAGTGGGACTTGATTCAAAAATGGCAACATAGCACTGGCTGCCAAAATAGAGCTGCGTCACTGCCAAAGATGGAACAGAGGAAAGAGGTGGTCCTCAGTAGAAGATATGGCCACCGCTAATGTCGATGCAGGCTTTCCATACTTAGAACAATGTTGTTGAGAAGTTCTGGCGGTAACATCGTCCCTTCCCCTGTCAGCGCCATCTTCAGCTGGTAAACATTTTCTGGTGGGTGTGTATGTGCCGCTAGGCGTCTCCCTACAGCGTCCCATATGTGGTCGGGCAGATTTTATTTATAGATGGGATTTAGATCGTGAAACGGGCAGGCCAATCCATACGAACAATGTCCTCACTTTCCAAAAGCATATAAACAGCTGCAGTGCAATGGAGTGTGGCGTAATCATCCAAAAACACGAAGTCGGGGCCAATGGCAGCTCGGAACACATGCACATGGGGAAGGATTACTTCAGTATAGTAGCGTGAACGTCCTCCCCACTCCGGGTGGAAAAGCCCAAGTTCAAATGCCGTCGATGACACGAGGAACTTTAGTGGGCTTTTTTCACTCCGTGGCTGAGTTAGTCGGTCTCACGTGGGGATAGCAAGGTTATTACCCCAGGAAATGGGGTTTTCGTCCAGAAAAACAGAGAAATCGATTATAGAACACTCACAATTAACAGACATAAGCCACACAGCAGGGCAGATGAATTTGATTATTCGGGTGGCTTAAATGTAATAGTTTAGTGCATCGGTTATAGTACCGCCTTCCAGTATCTGTTCACTACGAATTCAAGGTCACTACGAACAAAAGATGCAGTATCTACACTGACCGTTCCTTAATATACATGTATACAATATAATTGTAGGAGATGTGGTTTCTTTCTTTGGCAACGCTCTCACTCAATCTGCACTCTCAGAATCAACTTCAGATGCCACCTGTGCTTTAGGCTTTCTACTTTGGCATATATTTCTCTAAAAAAGGACCTCTCTTATTGTCCTACATGTTTTCAGGACCTTGGCTTTCTACAATTCCATGCAAGCGTTCTCTGGGAGACCTATTTCTGCTTGGTTTTTATGGAGGCCCTTTGGCACCATGCCAGTGGTTGACACGATGATGGGGATGGTCATCACTTATTTTATGAACACATGATCATATGTTCCAAAAATGTGTTCATTGATTGCCCTAAAAACTAGTGTATTTGGGGCAATCAATGATGACTTCTTTTTTCTTCCTATTTTGCTTAGTCGTGGTATTCCAAATCTGTACGAGTAAGGGGTTGTCTTGATTTTTATTCTGCTGTATAGCTTGGGTAGAACCAATGGAGTCAGTATTGATCACACTGTTCAATCTATTTGATGATAATGTGAAATTTAACGCCATGCAGATAGTACAGAGTTCTGCGGTGTAGCTACTGCACTCAATGGGGAGTTTCTTGGCTATGGTAAGGTTGGGAAATACTGATGCTGCTGCACTAACATGTGCATCAATCTGTCCGTGTAGGTTGACGTGTACTGTGCGTGCTAAAGGTCGCACTGTGTGATCCCAATCTTACAACTCCAGAAAAATAATAAATTTCTGTCTATTGAAATTATCTTTAAAGAGAGAGGGCAAGCTAAGTGCTTTTGCATCTAAATTCGCGCAGATATTCATTTGAATTAGATTTGCTAATTAGTTATGCCAACATCAGCGAGTATAAAACAATTGGAAAGCGAGAATTGATGGCAAGTTGATTTCTAAAAATAACGGTTCAGAATGCAGGTGATGGCAGAAAGATATAAAATAGTATTTTATTTATAGTGGTACATTTTCGACGAAATACAGGGAATAAAATCAAATATAAATCTTCTGGCAAAACATAGTACCATTTAAGGACGCGTTGCTTGATTTAACCTAAAGTTGAAAGTAAAGTTTGCATATTTTTTAAATTTATCTTGATGATGTTTCATTTCTTTTATCAGCATATCTTTATTTTCGTTTTGATTGATTTTTATTTTCGTTTTGATTGAGTTCTTTCTTAATAGTAAGTTCTAGAAATGCTGCAAAATAGAAAATATAAATAAATAATTAGAAAGGTCGTTATTTGTCTGTTTTAAATAATTATTTACAATATTTATGAAGACTAACGTGTAAATTACACACGAAAGGAGGAAGATTCACTTCAGTACAAGATAAACATTATACCTTAAGTCATCTAATGGTTATTCTTCACATTGGTGTAACGGCAGTACTGATTTCCCTCAAGGGCCATTCCTTGGCCCACTGGGTTTTCTCATTTTCATAAGCGACGACGATGAAGGGCACGATGTCAAAATATTTAGAAGACGTAAAGACGGAAAGAGGTTTCCATGGTGGTCAATTAAAGTGGCACTTATACTTCCATTTTTTCAAATTACAGTTCGGGAACATTGACCCCAAAATGAATTGGTGGATTGACTTGAAAACCATTGAGGAATAAAGGGATATGTCAATTACGATACGGCTAGATATGAAGTTGTTTGCAGCGTAAACAGGCGGCCATCAAAGCCCATGGTGTCCACTCAATGAATGGACGAACAATTTCCTGGAGAGATAGGGAGGTTAAAACCCCACTATATAAGGAAATTGTAAGTCCGCATTTGAAATTCTGTGTCCAAGTATGGAGACCTCATCTAAAAAAATGACATTGAGCTTCTTGACAGGGTCAAAAGACGGGCACTCTCGTAAGGTGCGATCGGCAAAAGGGCCACGGTACGAGGAAAGACTCCGATTAAGCAGCTACAAAACTTGGTAGCCGTACAGGGTACTTGACTGAGGTTTATAAAGCTCTGAGAAGGGTTAGTACAATGAATGAAAACGGAATTTTTACTGTTATAAAGAATTCGAGGATCTGAATTGAAATGACGGGATAAAAGATTGTAGACTAAGATTGGAAGACGTTTTCTTTTTGCAGCGATTACTGGAACAAGTTCTGTTCGCAGGTAGTTGAGGCTGACAGCTTAAAGGAATTCAAAGGTCAAATGGATAGCACCGTACGTGAGGAGGGAAGCGCATACTTTATATATTCTTAAGTACTGTTCTTTTTGGCCGATGCATCAAAAGCCTGTGGCTTCCTTGCGCTGGAAGACGCTGGATTTATGAGGTTGTACAACATTGGATAACTGCAATTAGCAACTAAAACGAACTTGGCTCATCTAGAAACGTCTTAATTATTTCTTGGATAATTATTTTTCCTCAATAGGGAAAACTTTGCGGTGAAGGAACATATTATCTTATGTATTTCGGTATGTGGGGTATGTCTTTCATAATTCTGAATGATAAATGAAGAAAATATAAAACGCTCAGAGCAGAATAGTAATATATTTGACTCGCATGGTAGTAACGTGCGAGTGACTGCAAAAGTGAAAAAAAAATGTTGTGTTCTCGTTTAAAAATAGAACAAGTTGTGTTCTCCTTTATCTCTCTCAGAATTTTGTTGTGGTCAGATTAGCTTCTGAAAATGAAAGAAACGAAGAGTTTTTAGACCGTAACATGTGATAAAACATGTAAACCGGATCAAGATGATAATGAAAATTAGGTATGCATTAATCGGCTTCAGATCATGTTTATCTGGTTGAAATGCAATGGGAAGAGAAGATTTCCCTGTCTCAAATATTCCCACACCTGTGGAGTGATAACAAAAATTTGGTATGTATTAATAAATTTCGGTTTATACTCACCTCGTTGAAATTGCGCAGTTATTATTGCACTCTTACCTTCTACTGCAGATACACTCTCTCAGAATAGTCCTGTCTCAATATTTTCAGCTGTTTAAATATTTGTTCTAGTGACAAACACAAATAATTCAATATTTATGTCCTTGTAGCTCATGGATAGTTCTTGTACATGGATAATTGTGAACATAAAAGCAATAGTAGAAGAAGAGAAAGAGCTACAACATTTTGAATGGATCAACACGGAATTGGAGTCTCTGGATATTCGATTTGTAACAGCAACCACCGCTCATTACGGAAAATTTCAATAATAAGATGTTTCGAAGAAAGAGAAAATACATCCATGAGCTACAAGGACATAAATATTGAATTATTTATGTTTGTCACTAGAACAAATATTTAAACAGGACTATTCTGAGAGACATAGAGTGCAATAATAAACGCATGTATCTGCTGAAGAAGCTAAGAGTGCAATAATAACTGCACAATTTCAACGAGGTGAGTATGAACCGAAATTGATTAATACATCCTTAAGACGAGTAGTACACCCCGAAAGTAATTTGCCAATTTCTTTGAAGAGAACACAATTTCCTAGCTTTCCTCATCACCATCAACAAATCTAAGGGTTACACCTTCAAAAGAACTTGGCGTTTTGCTCTCGGGCAACTTTCCTTAGGGGTTTCCACTTCCTAATCGTTTTTGTGCGATAATTGTAACTTTTCAATGGACGATGTGTTTGAAAAAGAACTCCTTATTATACACAGAAAGCGCATTCCTCTAAATAACCTCCCTTCACTGATACAAGCCAGGGGTTAATAGAAGTAGATTTATAGCGGTAGACAATATGAAAATCTCAGAAAAAAATAATTATGTATTTAATTTACAAGCTTGTAAAGGGGAACAGAACTTTTATTTTTTTCACTTTTGCAGTCACTCGCACGTTACTACCATGCGAGTCAAATTTATTACTATTCTGCTCTGAGCGTTTTATATTTTCTTCATTTATCATTCAGAATTATGAAAGGCATACCCCACATACAGAAATACATATTGTAATATGTTCCTTCACCGCAAAGTTTCTCCTATTGAGGAGAAAGAATTATCCAAGAAATAATTAAGATGTTTCTAGATGAGCCAAGTTCGTTTTAGTTGCTAATTGCAGTTATCCGATGTTGTACAACCTCATAAATCCAGCGTCTTCCAGCGCAAGGAAGCCACAGCCTTTTGATGCATCGGCCAAAAAGAACAGTACTTAAGAAAATATAAAGTATGCGCTTCCCTCCTCACGTACGGTGCTATCCATTTGACCTTTGAATTCCTTTAAGCTGTCAGCCTCAACTACCTGCGAACAGAACTTGTTCCCGTAATCGCTGCAAAAAGAAAACATCTTCCAATCTTAGTCTACAATCTTTTATCCCGTCATTTCAATTCAGGTCCTCGAATTCTTTATAACAGTGAAATTTCCATCTTCATTCATTGTACTAACCCTTCTCAGAGCTTTATAAACCTCAGTCAAGTACCCTGTAAGGCTACCAAGTTTTGTAGCCTGCTTAATCGGAGTCTTTCCTCGTACCGTCGCCCTTTTGCCGATCTCACCTTACGAGAGTGCCCGTCTTTTGACCCTGTCAAGGAGCCCAATGTCATTTTTTCAGATGAGGTCTCCATACTTGGACACAGAATTTCAAATGCGGCCTTAAAATTGCCTTATATAGTGGGGTTATAACCTCCCTATCTCTCCAGGAAATTGTTCGTCCAATCATTGAGTGGACACCATGGGCTTTGATGGCCGCCTGTTTACGCTGCAAACAAAACTTCATATCGTAATTGACATAGTCCTTTATTCCTCTATGGTTTTCAATTCAATCCACCAATTGATTTTGGGGTCAATGTTCCTGAACTGTAAGTTCAAAAAATGGAAGTATAAGTGCCACTTTAATTGACCATCCTTCAAACCTGTTCAAGCATCCCGAAGGATGCTTGAACAAGTTTAAAGGATGCTTGGTGGCCCTGATCATTAACGACTCTTTCAGTCTTTACGTTTCCTAAATATTTTGACATCATGCCCTTCATCGTCGTCGCTTATCAAAATGAGAAAACCCAGTGGGCCAAGGACCGATCCTTGAGGGAAGTCAGTACTGCGGTTACAATCTGAAGAATAAACAATAGCTGACCTCAGGTATAATGTTTATCTTGTACTGAAGTGAATCTTCCTCCTTTCATGTGTAATTTACACGTTAGTCTTCATAAATATTGGAAATAATTATTTAAAACAGACAAATAACGACCTTTCTAATTATTTATTATTTTTTTCTATTTTGCAGCATTTCGAGAACTTACTGTTAAGAAAGAAGTCAAGCAAAACGAAAATAAAGATATGCTGATAAAGAAATGAAACATCTTCAAGATAGATTTAAAAAATATGCAAACTTTACTTTCAACTTTAGGTTAAATCATCAAGGAATGCGTACTTAAATGTTAGTGCAGCAGCATCAGTATTTCCCAACTTTACCATAGCCAAGAAACTCCACTGAATGCAGTAGGTACACCGCAGAACTCTGTGCTATCTGCGTGGCGTTAAATTTCAGATTATCATCAAATAGATTGAACAGTGTGATCAATACAGACTCCATTAGTGCTGTCCAAGCTATAGAGCAGAATAAAAATCAAGACAACCCCTTACTCGTACAGATTTGGAATACCATCACTAAGCTAAATTGGAAGAAACAAGAAGTCATCATTGATTGCCCCAAATACAATAGTTTTTGGGGCAAACAATGAACACATTTCGCGAACATATCATCATGTGTTTAAATATCAGTGAAAATTCGAAATTGTGTCTCCACAAGCTATGGTTACCTTTTTACCAGGACGAACATTCCTTTCAGTATTGCTGACCTCCTGGCAGATACACCATACGTGATCAAAATTTGTCATTCCTTAAACGGATACAACTGTACAACGCAGAGTGAACATCAACATTTATACACATAAACTGTGTATTTAACATCACCATAGTTAGGCGCCTTATGGCCTTGCTGCCCTTGCGCCGTAAAGCCCGTAAATAAACAAACAGCAAGTTGTCCGGTATTGCACTACCTCCAAACAAGTGTCATCGGGAGAAGGATTCTACCTTTTATTTAAAAGAAATCTTTAAATTCAATGATCGGTTTCTGATATGATTCAAATCAAAGTAGTGCAATACCACTGCAACGCTTTCGAAGGCGGTTTGTTCCATGTGAACAACGATATTTCTTTGACTCTGCAGTTTCAATCTTGCTAGCCACAGAATCACAGGAAATGTGTCGGTGTAGGTTTATGTGTTTGTGTTCTGTTGTTGTTGCTGTGTCTGGCCGGCCTGAGTACTGCATTTTTTTTTTTTTTTTTTTTTTTCCTGTATAAGTTATTTAATGTTAAACCCCTAGCATTGTCGCTGTTGTGGGTATTATTGCATCAGGCAATCATGTAACCAATCACTGCCTGCAATAAAGATATATATATACAGGTCTGGAGACCTCGTTTTAAGAAGGATGTAGAGCTGCTGGAACGAGTACAGAGAAGGACAACCGGATTATTGAATGGAACAAATCGTTGCTCTTACATCTTGATGTAGTAGATAAATTCATATTTTCTGAAAATATCTTTTATAATAGAAATATAATTTCAAAATAGTTCAGAACGTACCAATTATGCTCTTCCTTCACGACGAGTTGCTACGGTATTGCACTACCTCGAATAAGTAACGCTTCACTGATAGAGGAGACTGGTGTTGCTTATTCTCCGTAAGTATAATGGTTTGTTATTTTGCTTTTAGGCCCTCATTGCTTTCTTTTATTGCAAGTTGTTTACAAGCATCACATTAATTTTTACTATATTTGTTCAAAGTCAGAACGTAAATTTCACAAAGATATTTGTCCGTATTCGGTGGCGCCATCTGTTATTAGGATTAAATATAAAATACAAATGCTGAGTATTTCGATGATATTGTGGACTTATGTGAACTTAAGCGAAACAGATAAAATTAACTGTATTATCGTTAATAATATTAATTAACTATAATATTAACTGTAATAAAAGAATATATTCCTTAGATTATTTTACATTTTATTACTAGTATTTTTTGTTTCAATAATGCTCACATGAAAATGATCTCTTACTTTACAACGAGTTGCCCTGACATAGCACTATTTTCGAAAAATGTCTTATTTCTATCATTATATCCCCAAAAGGTTATGAAATTGATTCAGAATAGATGTTATAACTTCTGTAGGCTGTTCCTATAGAAGGCTTTGTATAGATATAATAATTAATTATGAATATCTCATACTAATAATCTTCTTCCTTCCTGATTCTTCCCTAAACTATCTTTACAATTAGGTATTTCTAATACCTATCCCACAGTATATATATATATTTTTTTAAAGTCCTGCTGACCAATTTACTGGGTTCCTACAGTTCTTTGTGTATGTGAAGGTACTACTACAATCTAGCGACTTACTTGTAGAACTCGGCGGGGCGTCATCTTTCGTCCTTCCTGTCAGGTACAGCTTATCTTCACCTCTGGGGTGTCTTACTATTCTCGAAGAATTTGGCACGGGTAGTAGGGCTGCCAGGTGGGTTTCGGCTTCATTTATTCAGCCCGCTTGATGCACTTCTTCTGTTCCAGTATGGCTACTCTCATGTTTGTCGGGGTTCCGATTCCATCCGATTCAGCACTTTGCTTTCCAAGATTTCAGGAATCTTGGTCTTTAACGGCAGATTTGATTCTACCTTTTCCTTTTGAGAGACTCGTTTTGTCTTTCACTCTTTCATTATTTCTTCCCAACTCCTAGACGTTCCAAAGAGCCAACATTGACTATGTTCCACTCAAAAAAAAACTCTGACTTTCTCAACGACTAACCCATTCCCTCGCACCGACCAAAATCTAAACTATCTCCGTGACTAACCCTTTCACTGCCTTTTTCCTTCCACTTACTCCCGATTTCGCCACGCCTATTCCCAGTGATTTCTACCAATCTTATAGTCATGTATGAATTATTCTCTTTTCATTTGTTGGAAAACTCTTATTCCGCCGGCCCAGTAGCACGTGATCAATACACCCCTATTTACAACCTGCTGGATCTGCTGCCATCCGGTGTGTTCTTTGAAGTAGCCGGTTGTCCAAAAACAACTCTATCCCTCTCATATAACGCCTTGTCTCCATAGCGTTCTAAAACCACAAAAAGTGACCACAGCATCTATATTTGGAAACTTGTGTGTGCGTTTAAGAACCGATTTCCTGTTTGCGACTGTTTGAAGTAAATTGCTGTACTATTTTGATTCTGCATAAACCTTAACTTGTTTGTCGCACCAAACCCCCTGCTGTGTTTTCCGTAGTATTCTCCGTCTATTCCATGCTTACAACGGAAGTTAATGCTAATGGCTCTGTTTTCATTTCTACTACCCACTAATTTTATAATTCTTACTGAATAATTCTTGTTACTGAAACTGACGATATTGTCTTTTAATCCTACTAACAGCAAGAATCCAAAAGAAAAACTAACTTCCAAAGTCTTATTAAAAAAATTTTATTTTTGTAAGATTTTCAAATCTTACACTACACTGAGTGGACAGAAATCATGGGATGCCTACGTAGTAACGATAGGCCCACCTTTCGGCGAATGAGGGTAGTCACACTGCGAGGCACTGAGTCCACTACTTCACAAAAGCGTTCCACATCTATTTCCATCCATGCTTGATGCACTGCTTCCATAATTTCGACATTCTCTCTGCATCCTAACCAATTTCATCGACTAGGATGGAGAGAGAATGTCGAAAAAATAAAGCCGACGTGAGACAGAATAGAAAAGAACAAAGAGTTAAATTAAAGATATCGAAGGAAGAGGATGAAAGTGTGAAGGAGTAAATAAACACAGAGAAAATGGAAGGGTTAATGAAGAAAAAATAGAGAGAGAGCAACAAAGAGAAGGAGTCACAGGTAGAAGGAGAAAGTAAGAGAAGTATGCGATGAATACAAAAAACAATATAAACACAGCATCATTGATGCCATCTTTAAAGGAGAAAGACGCTGAAAGTGAAAGGCAAAGAAGCACACTCGTCACAATTAATTTTCGATTGTCATGCCCTTAACGGAAGTACACACAGGAAAGTTTCTTTTCTTAGGAAGAAAGAAAAAGCCGCCTGAGAGAGAGAGAGAGAGAGAGAGAGAGAGAGAGAGAGAGAGAGAGATGCATTGTTCTGTGTTCGTGACTGCATCCTTTGACTGTCAGTGCGTTGCTTTGTCTGCACCAGTGACGTCACAGCTGAATATGAGATTATGGTCCAATAACCAGAGGAATGAGGAATGAAATCGCTTAATGGCTGCACTCAACCATTACCATGGAGATTTTTTCTGTCATAAAAAGCTCATTTATCCCTGTGTCATGAGTCTTAATTTGCGTGGTCCGGTGACACAAGAAAAGGCGTCAGTTGCATTCGTCACGTCCATTCCACTGGCCCAGAGTGCAGTATCGAGATCGCCCGACAATTCACGTCATTAACACATTTGGAACATCTTTAAAATCGGTCCAATAGGAAATTCGCCAATTATTAGACATCATCGAGAAAAAAATGTGTTACCTTACTTTTCAGAACCCCCTCGTTCATGGGTGGTAGAGGCTAACAGTGTGGGGAAACTCAAAGGTCAGTTGGACAGAGAGAGAGAATTACCTGAGAGAGAGTCAGCTGGACAGAGAATTACCTACAGGGGGGGGCAATAGGTTGACAATTTCCTTTTCTCTTATTAATAATTATTATATATACATTTCTAATTTTCTTCTTATGATTATTTTTATTTATTTATTTCGTTATTTTATTATTATTGTTAATCATTTTTATTATTTTTTTTTCATTTTTATTTACTTATATTTTTTTGTGGGTGGCGTGGTATAAACCATTTTTTTCCTTTTCTTTCTTTTCCTTTTCCCTTTTTTCCCTTTTTGAAGCTGAGGCGACCTTGACAGAGACAAGCAAGAAAATTATTGGCAGCTTAGCTACCTCCTAGTTGTGTTTGCTGGTAACGTGGGGTTCCGTCAGGGGCCCTGTGGGCAAATGCCAGGACACCCACCAGAACCCAACACAATATTACACATTCAGCACACGACACTTTTCTGGCATTTACAGTGGCACTGTTAATTTCTTCACAGAGTATATGTGGCACAGATGTGGGAAACCACAGGTGGCGCCTGACCCTAACACTCTGAGACCTACCTTTTTCATTTTAATGAAAAATAAATTATAGCAATATTCCGGCACTGCTGAATCGTATAGCTCTCTTGCTAGAGAAAATGTGATCCCAACTCACCAGAGAGTTGGGATCACATCTTGTTTCATTGCTCCCTGTACGACGATCTGACTTCCTCCTCAAACACTTAATAATTTTCAAACAGGACAGGAGTCGTCTCTGCTTCAAAGCTCGGAGTCATATCAGATTCTTCAGGCTTTCCATCAAGGCGTATTTCTCCGAAGGCGTTCAGAGTCGTCAGATCTCAACAGAATGCAGCACAATGGTCCTGCTGATGCACAGCTGGTTAGATCTCCTTTAATAATATATAAACTCAAATCCTCAAGAAGTGAAATTTTTCCTCGGCCTGCAGATAAAATAAATGTTTCTTCCTCGTTTTTTTTTAGTAGCATCACTTTTTCTTTTATGTTTTTATTTATTGTTATAATTTTTTCCCTTTTAGGAGCACTAATTTCTTTTATTTGTTTATTTAATTATTTTTTTATATACTAATTTATTTGGCTTTTTCTTAAGCAGCACCACTACTTTCTTCTATTTTATTTTTTTTTCTTTTTATGTTTTTATTTTATTTTGCTTCATTTTTATTAATTTCGGTTCCATATCCAGCACCATGGGTGATCGTTTTTGTTTCCTCTGGAATGGGCCTCCAGAGGGATCTGGCCCACCTTTTGGCTACATCAGGTGGGTCAGAGTCTCTCTTGAGACAGTACGTGCTCTACATGGACTTGCCCACCTTCCCGTGGTGTGGACGAATACCCAGAATCATCTGTCCAGGTGACCGATGATTCTCTGCAGACAAGTTGTTTGAGTAAAGTTGAAATTTAATTTGTAGCAAAGAGAAAATTGTGCCCAATATTTTCAGTAAGGGATATCAATTCCCTTCTAATTCCACAAAAATTAAATTTCGAAAATAACTCGTTCATATCTAAATTATGTTGTTTCTCTTCAATCGTTCTGTTCGATTCTTAGTTTTCGTTGATATTTTTCTTATTACAAGTGCTGACACGATCAAAGAATTAGTTGTCTTATTGCATCTTGCTGCTTGAATCTCCTAATATCTGACTTCTAAATTTTTTGGTTAAATTCAGGGTTCTTCCTAGAATTTTTAAGAGAAAGTCAGATATAATCAGATCGATGTTCTTTTTAATTATTCTGTTCAGGCAGCTTATTCTTCTTATGATGTAGCAACTCGATTCCCAGTGGGCGTATTTTCATGAAATTTTATGTTTGGTTTATATGGATAGGTTTGTCGAGCTATTCCAAATTTCTTTAAAATGGTACAAATAAAAATCTCCAAATTATTATTTCTTTTTTCGAAAATAATTGTATTTAAAAAGAAATTCACAGATTAAATGTAGTTTTAATGCAGCATTGGTGGCTTTAAACAGTCCGCGCATGTTTCAGAGAGAGAGAGAGAGAGAGAGAGACTAAAAAAAGAATATACAAGAGAAGACTAATAAATATGAAGTTAGAATCTCAGTAATTAACTGATAAGAATATAACTGTATTTATTTTTCCCTTCTGTTAATCGCAGAAAAACAAAAAAATATTCAACGAATTTAATTAAAAAACGAACTCTCTTGAAATGTAACACACTGGCAACATTAAGTAGCTTGTTTTTGACTATTGGGATATCACCTGTTCCCACAACAGCAACGTCTTTCTTTTCGTTTTAAGAATCTCTCTCTGCTCCAGATAAGAACTCCATATGACTCTGTTTGCAGTGTCATAAGGTCTCTTAAAGACCCGCATTTCACTGACCCATTGTTCTGTTTCCAGTAACCTTTTTCCGCTCGTTCACTAATGACCACTGCTTCTCTAATATGGGGCGGCTGTTTTTGTTTACTGTCACTTCACCCTTTTATATGTTACTTACTCTTCCATTGACTGCTATTCAATTTACACATCTATAATAGCTTATTTCTAAATCTAGTAGTCTTCCCATATATGCTTCTCTTAATGCTTGCTTCTTTCCTGCAATGGAGACGCCGTATTTGTTGACGACACATGGTACCTTGAATTTTAAATTGTTTTATTTTGGGCTGGCAACAGATCCTTACTGTTTCTGCTAATGTGAATAATCATGGAATCCCATTTTTCATGACTTTTTAATTCACGAACAATTTAGATTTGCCTCCACTATCAATGCATAGACATTGATAGTGGAGGCAATGCATAGACATTGATAGTGGAGCCAGGCCCGGCTCCTTTTGCTAGGGATGGGCACATTGGGAATATTCCCATGGGGTGGCTGCTCCCTGGTGGCAGAATGGCCTGTCTCATTAAACTCAGGCGACAAGAATTTTTTTTTCTCTTACAATCGGATACAGGTGGAGATAGGCGAAAGCCTGGATGCCACTGTCGACAGGTTTATACAGGGTGTCTCAAAAATACACGGCATAACTTCACAGGACAATAACTTCACATGTAGACAATAAAAATATTTTATATCAACATAGTTCCGGAAATACTTGGTTTCGGAGTTTTGAAGGTCTGTCTATGGCACTTAACTGTTCACATCAGCTTATAGTAATTGTTCAAAATGTCCACCTTCTGCTTGAATACAGGCCTCACATCGTCGTCTCATGGATTCGCGAAGACGATGCCAAATTCCTGGCATGTTTCGTATTATCTCACTACCTGTCACAATTCGATTGCGGACAGTTTCCACATCAGCTACCGGAGTCGAATACACCAATGACTTTAAAAGGCCCACAAGAAGAAATCTAGTGGGTTTAATGGGATGAGCGTGGAGGCCAGGCAGTTGGTCCACCCTCTACTTCAGAAGTCGTAGATCTTGGTTGTCCTTTGTCGGCAGCACGAGGTGTAAAGGCCCCATGTTCACAAAGGCGGCGATGGATACCTTCAAACGTTTTCCTGTCGTTGTTGGTACCTTTCGTGGTAAAAACGATGAGCCTCCTGAGCATTGCCGTTCGCCAAACCGTACATAAAGTGCATATCCGCTTGATCCTGATTTGAGTACATGGTCGGAATGGAAAACCACCAGATTCCGTGAGTACCTTGTGATGAAGGAAATCACCTGCGGGAGATAAGACATTCCGGTTAATAACTCGGAAACCAAGCATTTCCGGAACTATGTTGATATACAATATTTTTATTGTCTACACATGAAGAACTCATTCCTGAAGTTTTGCCGTGTATTTTTGAGACACTCTGTATATACATACTACTGTTCTTAGAAATAAAATCCCACCACATCTACTTCCCGAAAATTATTTTACAGAAATTCAAGTCCGATGCAACAAGTACGCACTCTCTTACTCTCTTCTCACCCACCAACTGCCAAACTGTTGGAGTTTCAAATAAATTTCGTTTTTCACTTAACTATAAGTAAAATGCAGAAATGTCAAAAATAAGAGATACCACCTTATAAGGAAAGCTTTTATTAAAAACATATTAGAGAAACTATTATAAAAATGAAATATTAGAACATAATAAAACTCAGACAATATGGAACCCGACATTAAAATATCAATAAGAAATATAAAAATGGAAGGTGCGTTGAATTTGTGAATTCCGAGTGATGATACTGAAAACAAAAGCATTTTGAAGGGGCATTTATTCAGAATGGAGTTTTCTATGCTTGGATAACTCGGATGTTACAGAGAATGCTTTGCCACACGTTGCACATGTAAAGGGTTTTTCTCTGGTGTGTACTCTAATGTGTATAGTTAGAGAGGAAGAACGTGAAAACGTTTTCGGGCAAAACTCACACGAAAAAGGCTTCTCACCCGTGTGGATTCTCATGTGGGATACACAATCTGCTCGCTGCGAAAATGCCTTGTGACAGAAATTACAAGAATAGGGCTTTTCCTTAGAATGTACTCTCTTGTGTCTGTTTAAATGTGATGATCTCTTAAATGTCTTTGTGCATTTGTCACAGGAAAATGGCCTTTCCCCAGTGTGGATCTTTCTGTGTACTGAAAGATTTGATAGGGTCGATAACGATTTTCCACAATATCCGCACGTGGAAGGCTTCTCTTTGGTGTGACTTGTGAGATGTGATAAAAGGTTTGAATTTTGTGAGAATTTTCGATCACAAATATCACATTGGAAAGGCTTCTCACCAGAGTGAATCCTCATGTGACCTACAAGGCTACTCTTGTCTGAAAATCGTTTATCACAAATGTCACAACAAAAAGGCTTTTGCCCTGTGTGGATTCTTTTGTGATTAATAAGATGGTGTGACAGTCTGAATGCCTTCCCACAAGTTTCGCAAGTGAAAGGCCTCTTATTGCTGTGAATATCCTCATGGCGGTGAAGATGTGATGATCTACGAAATGCTTTGTCGCAAGTTTCACATTTGAAGATATTCTGGCCAGAATGAAGTTTTCTGTGCTGACGAAGAGACGAAAGGTTTCAAAATATCTTTCCACAATGCTCGCAGATGAGATGACTCCCTTTTTTATCAGCCATCGTATTTATCAACGCCGTCCTTAGTTATTCACCTGAAAAGATCAAAACCGTTTTATAATACATATATTTACATTTTATTTACATACATTTTTATCACATATATACATAGATGCACACACTTTCTATTCACAATCATGCGATTCTGTGTAAGAAACTCTTTCAATTACAAAGCTTCACTTACAAACGATGAAAAACAATAAAACATATACCATCATATGTGTGTGTGTACTTGTTTTGGGTGTCAGCTAGACGTTAAGTCGAATCCCATCTTGGAAAAATCCGTGTTTAAAACAGTTACACTGTCAACAGGCCTGAATTTGTCGTGTATGTTGTGTTTGTGTGATTAGGTGTAAGTTTATGTTGTTCTGTGGTTTCAGGCTTTTTCGCCACCAGCGAGCAGTTGATCATGTTTAATGCCCGTCCCTATTTACGAGCCGTGTCTTGTATTATTATCTAGTGTTACTGCACCAATTTGTCGTCTAGTGGAAGGAGTGCAATACCAAATTGCACTCCTTCCACTAGAGCCCTCAGGCTGCCCAACCTGAGGGGTAAAATAATAATAATAATAAATAAATGAAATAAAGTAGTGGTTAAAATTCTTGTACTAACCCGGGGCTACACAGGCCACAGGTCTTCAGCCCCTAAAACAATTGAACTAACTGTTCTCGATGCCAGATAATAAAAAATAATAATAAATAATCCTTACATGTATAGTTAATAACATTATATACATTCAGTATTATGTCTAATTTAAGAAAACAAATTTTAGAAAGTTAAAAGCTGTTTGACCTATTAAGGTAGAAATATAAATTCATGAATACATCAGTCTACTGTCCACTTGTAGAATTAGTAAACACGGTGCGTCTTTTAAATACCTTGTCAGAAAAAGATTGGAATGTCGCAAAGTCCTTGGCATCTTGAATCAACCTATTGAAGTTGTCAGTCCTAATAGGCTGAGTGCTATTAAATATCTCTTGTCTGAAGTCGTCATAAGGCGGGTAATAAAGCAGAACATGCCCCCAATGTTCTATTGCCCCACAGAAACACAAAGGATCAGGTTCAAGTCCAAATTTACAAAATTTATACCGCAGTGAACCATGTCCAGTAATTAAATATGACGTTGTCATTGAAGGGTAAAACCATCCACCATCCCATAAGTTTCTTATTTACAGAAAATGCTGCATCTTCAATGAACACCCTGGTAGTTAGTTCTGTTTCATTGGATTACCATCTATATTTCTACTTCTCAGTAAAGTTTGTCCAAAGATTAAATTTTCTTCTGCCCAATGTCCATGGCCAGATTACTTACAACGTCGAGGATTTGATTTGCCAAACATTTCTTTTAAGTTAGAAAACATGCCTCAGTATGCCTTATAAAGGTCAATCGGAATACAACCTGAGATCACTCATAATGCATTGGTTGATGTTCTCCTGCACCATCCCTGTCTTACCAATATCATCATTACAAATCTTTATTGCAATAATAATACAATTTGATATATTGCAATGAGCAGAGTGGTCAGAAGCGCGAGTGCAATAGCACAGGCTCAATAGCTGAGTGCACCAGGGTTCAAGCCCGTGATTGATAAATATGATTGCCATTTGTATTGATTGATTTATTGTAAACTTCACTGACCTGGTGGTCGCGGCGGAGTATAAACAAAGCAAGAAAATCATATTGCCCTTCACGACCACAAGGCTAGGGGTTAACAATAATAGTACAATATGTAAGTGAAAGAACATTGATAAATTAAACATGAAAATACATATATGGACGAATAAAAAGAAATACAGCTCAAAACTCAATGTATAATACATTTATATACACCACAATGTACAAAGAATATTTAGAGGGAAAACTGAAGACTTAGTAAGCCATCTTCATGTCATATGGTAGTGTTGGCTTCTGACGTTAAGGCAAGGTCTAAGGAGAAGGTTCAGGAATAGGGAAGTACAATTTATGGATACGGCGTCTATATTCCCTGCCACAAGCAAACGTATTAAGGTCAGATCCAAATACTGGGCACATGAGAGTAGCTGAAAAGGCAGAAAACTGTCGGATAGATGGAGACGGCTCATATGTGGGCACAGAGTTGGAGTCGCTCTGAGGGAAGGCTTAGGGATTCTCCAAGAGCACAGATCCCAGAATGATGGTTTCGAAATCTTGCGAGTGATCATTTCGGCAGTCGCAGTAAGGCGTTTTATCCTAATCAGCGTGGCGAACCTGTGCATTTTTATCAAACTGGCCATTTCGGTTGTCTTTAGCTGTGGAGGAAGTTTGTTTGTTTATGGCCCATTTTAAGAGCCAAAATTCAGTAGAAAAATTTGGTCGAATTGTGCAAGGGGCAGCAGATGCCCGTACCTCTGTAGCATATAAAGGCGGAGGGTATACTGTAATATTTATATATCTTCTGGTACTTGTGACATCATGTAAATGCTGTTTGGCCATCCATCGGAGTCGAGCTGCCTTGGTGAGCAGCTTTTCCATGTGGTTACCAAAGAAGATTTTACGATCAAAAACAACCCCGAGATCAGTATGCTTATAGACGATGGGGGATAGGCGAATTACAGTGTCGGCTGAATATCAGAAGGCGTTTTCTTTAATGAGAATATCATAAATTCAGACTTTTCTGGATTTATTTTTAATCCGAACTGGTTGAGGTAGCTTGCAAATTCCAGGAGTATATTGTTAATTGATGCTGTTATCACAAGAGGATCATGCGGAGAAATCAGTGTGAGGAGTTTCATATCATCAGCATAACATAAAGTATCATGCCTGGACTCAACAAGCGGGTAGATCAGCGCTGTAAATTTATTTTCGTGTTCACACTTTCTCTGCTAAATATGGCCAACTTATCCAAACTTCAGTCACCCTGACGCCGTTTTCTTTTGACGCGAAAACTAGACGCCCACTAATTTCCTGTTTACTTTCTAATGGTGGCTTAGATCAAAAGGGATGCTTCGTAATCCTGTTTCACGATCCTATTGTTCTTGCCTCCAGCAACCCTTTCACGCCTGTTCTCAAATGGCACCCCCTTCTCTGTAAGAACGTCTTCTTGTGTACATGATTTTGTGCAACAGTCGAAATATGCCAATAAGGAATATCTGAGTTCGTATGCGGACTATGTATTTTGTATGTACACCGATTACAGCGCCCTCGCTAATGTTACATGGGATATAAAGTGTTTCGAAACACTGGGTTAAAAAATCCTATCGCGACGAAATTTAATTGGCACTTTCTCAATGTACATTAGTTGGTGGGGTTCAGGCGAGTGTACAAGTTTTAAATTTTTTTTTCTGTTCGAAATTTCACGTTTTTATCTACCAAACAGCAAACCGACCTAAGAATACAGGTATATACAATAGAGTAACGTCTGATAACCTTATTTGCTCTGGCACTTAACACATAAAAAAAGACGCTTCCATGATGTGTTAAACATCAATTCAGTATTTACTGTACAAGCTTGCATTAAACACTTTTCTTCTTCTTTTCAAAGACGTATTATCAGAAATAATCGCTAGTTACGATTTGCATGTTACCATATCTTTTTATTAAGAAACTACTCTCTTTATCTGCGTATGAATCCGAATTGCTTTTAATCATACCTGGAACTGAAAAACTGCGTTTAATAACCTTTGTGGGTCTCGATTCCTTTATTTTGAATCTCCAAGCTATACTACTATTCTGTCAGATGTACAGCAGTTCCCTCGTCTTTTCCTTACATTAATTATAACTGACTATTCTAAATTCAACGTGCTGCTTCAGCTATCAAATCCATTACAGTGAGTGAGCTTGTTTGTACAGAGAACTTCCTATGAGATTAAACCACGTAATAAAGTAAAAATATAAAACTTTGGAGAATATCTGAATCTACCATATCTAAATTTGAATCAGTTAAATGATCACTTTTAACTTTTTTGTAAGCGATTTGCATTTAATTAAATAACGATTTTTCTAAAGTCTCTAAGCAATGAACAAAGTCATTTTGCTTGTTATTTAATTGTTATAGGCTTAATGATTCTTAAATGAGTTTTAATTTGAATATGAATTTTGATTTCAATAAATGCGCTTCTTACCTGATGTATGAAATCGGGAAATTCCTAAAACTTGAAAAAATGTTGTGTCAAATATATGTCAAAGCTCAGAAATAACGAACTCACAGCTACTTAAAATTACAAATACCGTTGCAAACGATATCAGTATCTGCGCAAGAACACAATTTCAATCACTGACGCCACGCCCCCTGCTGGATGGATTCGTTTTTGTATATTGATAACTAATATTTATTGCGAAATATCGACAATTTTAATATTAGTAATTTAACCGCTATTGCCACAGTTTCTTTAACACAGACTTGAAGCAAAAGGAAAAAAATAAAGCCCATCTGATTTTTTTCAATCAGGTAAGCGAGCTTCCCAAAATCAATAAACTAATCTTAAATTAATATATGCGACATTTCATATTTCCAAACAAACAAAATTTTTCCTTTAAAGAAATCTTACGTTCTTTTGTCGAGCGTTAAAATACAAATAATGAGCTTATCTCCATCTTAACCACAAAAAGATTTCATTTCTGCATGTGTATTTAAAGAAAGGTAATTCTCTCTTTTTGAACTAATGAAAAATAAATTACTTTGGAAAATACGAATAATAAATATAAAATACTATATATATATATTGTTAATTTTATCTACATGTATATGCTATACTATGGCAGTTCCAAATCCCCTACGGCAACCAGCCTTTGGTGGCTCGCAAAATACATAACCAACTTCCTCTATGCTGGAATCCTGTATGGAGTGAAATCTGGTGCCCACAGTAACGTAAAGCGCATTTATGCCGAAGAATCTGGTTGTAAATGTGGGCAACCCACATATTTAGTCACCCTCCCCCACTACAACGAACAGCTGCAATGAAACCTGAATTAGAACTAAGGACGCTGCCGCTACCCAACCGGGATGATGACAGAACACTTATTTTCACTGAAAAATTGATCACAGGAATGATATCTAAACCAAATATCTGGGACATATGTTCATGAGCATTCTTCCTTCATGTTTAAGAAAGTTACTTCTTGCTGCCAGGAGGAAAACAAAGGACTTAAATCAGCAGCCATGAGCAGTAATACAGAAAGACAAATGATACTGAAACTGAAGAATAGCGATGGTGTACTTATAAACAGCAGAGAAGGCATAATTCAAATAGCAGACGACTATTATAGAAAATTATACAAGGAGCGAGGGAATGATGTCAGCAGTGGGGAAGATGGATCGCAAATTAGTAACACATAGGAAACCCGATATCCTTCTTGATGTGGTGGAACATGCGTTGAAGAAAATGAAGAATCAGAAAGCCCCGGGGGAAGATGAAGTTACTGTAGAGTTGTTAAAATTGGGAGGAACAGACGTGACACAGAAACTGGCAAGACTCTTCAGAAAATGCATTGGAAAAGGTGACACCTAAGGAGTGGAATAATGCAATCAGTTTCGCTACATAAGAAAGGAGATAAAGCAGAAATTGGAAATTATTCACCAATTAGCTTGTTATCCCACATCTTCAAGTTGTTCACAAGGATCATTAATAACAGATTAGAAAGAATACTTGATGATAATCAACTGAAAGAGCAAGTTGCCTTTAGGACAGGATTCTTAGCTATGGATCACCTTCAGGTAATATCACAGCAAATAGAGAAAGATAATGAATATAAAACACCATTATGCCTGGCATTTGTGGATTATGAAAAGGCATTTGACTCCATACAGCATAAGGCAACGTTTCGGGCACTGGAAAAAAACACAGCATAGATACCCCATATATTATAATTTTGAACAAAATATATGAGAACGCTACCTCCTTTATTAGACTAGACAAAGACAGTAGCAAATTTAAAATTGGAAACGGAGTTCGACAAGGAGATACAATATCTCCGAAGTTGTTTACTGCGGACCTTGTGGAAGCTTTCAGAAGATTAGACTGGTCGCAGAAAGAGTCAATGTGAGTGGAGAGTACCTAAACCATTTACGATTTGCAGATGATATTGTGGTCATATGCCACGATCCCAAAGAATTAGAGGAAAATCTTAATCAGTTATGCACAGTTAGTAAGGATTTTGGACTAAAGATGAATATGGCTAAAACTAAAGTAATGATGAACAAGTATGCCATAGAAAGGGAAATAATGATCGAAGGAGCAGTAATTGAAAAGGTGGAGTCATATACTTACCTGATACAAGTTATTAGCTGTAATAATGGTAAATGGCTGGATGTCAAGAGAAGAATAAATTTTGGATGAATAGCATTCAGGAAATATAGTCACATACTGGTAAGCAATGTCCCAATTTGTCTGAAACGTAAAATAATGAACCAATACATATTACCCACCATGACGTATGGAAGTGAAAGTTGGGCACTCACCAAAAGAATGGAAGAGAAGCTGAGAACTACACAGCGAAAAATGGAACTAATTATATTGGAAATCAGACTGTTAGATAAGAAGAGAAACACATGGATTAGGCAGCAAACTCTAGTAAAGGACATTCTTATCAAAACTGAAGAAGACATGATGACAGATGGACTAAGAGAATAACAGAATGGTACCCAAGAGGACCTAGAAGAAAACCTGGAAGACGGCGGAGATGGACAGATGAAATTCAAGAGTTTGTGGGTAGTAAATGGATTGCCATTGCACAAAACAGAAGGAACTGGAAAGTTTCTGGAGAGGACTTCATCCTGCAGTGGATTGAAAATGGCTGATGATGTTGATGCCAGGAAGAAATAACAACGTTACAGTCGTTGGCCGGAAAACGAGATAGATTGACTTCATAATGAATACCTGACTATTTGGTATATCTATTTTTAACAGATATACCAAAGAAATTCTAAATAGGAAGCGTGCCATGGAAGCAATTTTTAACTAAGAGTAACATTAATCCCTGGAAGATACATAAAATTTCAAGAGAAAAACTGCATACAGCTGAGTTATTTAGTCACTTGTTAATACGACAGAAGAAACCTCAGGCTGGACAGATACTATTGATGAGATAATAAAAAGGTTCTTTGCTACAGATGGTTTGCAATATTATACGGGAAGCAAACATTAATTATACCAAAAATCAATCTGGACCGTTTGATGTAGATGAATTGAAACAAGTTCTTCAGAAGATTAATAAATATTAATCTTTATTAATCTTGGGACCGATACAATTGAAAATATGTTTACATTAAATTTATTTCACTTTTTTCCGATGGTTTTATTGGTATTATATAATAACTGTTTGTGTTATGGCATATTCCCAAAAACAGAGAATAAAAATGTTTGGGTGATTTATTAATCTATGGCAGACTAGATGGTAAAGTTCCTCAATAGGAGTTGTAACAAGAAGTTTTATGCCACAAGTTACATATTTACTAAATAAGTCGACAAGTTTTCTATGGGAATGGAAACATCATACATCATAACAGGACATGGGTTCCTCAATGAAAAATTATTGTATCTTGGATTATACATGATGATTTATGTGCACATAGAGCTGGAGAGAACTTAAAGCATGTATTTTATGACTGTCAGTATAATGACTTACGATTGCAAATGCATGGATGTGTTTCTAATTTCTATCTGGGGTAGAAGAGAATCTTCTCTCCACCCGAGAAATTTAAGAAATTACAAGAATGTTATTACACATTCTTGTAATTTTTTGTTACAGACTAAATTTAAGTTGAAATGTCGAAGAAAAGGAAGTATAATGAAAACTATGTATTATTTGGTTTCACTTGCATTAATGAACTTGACGGGACTCAAATACCGCAGTGTTTTTTGTGCGGAAAAATTCTTGCAAACGGAAGTATGAAGCCAGCAAAACTGAAAGACCATCTCAAGTCTGTCCATGTTGAAAATGCATCTAAAGATGCTGGTTTTTTTCGTCCGAAAAAATCTCAAATCGAAAAAGCAGGGACACTTCCAAAACTTGGATTTGCCATTTCACGAAAACCTTTTCTTGAAGCATCCTATAAAGTTGCCTACCGGATTGCCAAGCAAAAGAAGCCCCACACTATTGGAGAGACTTTAGTAAAGCCATGTGCACTGGAAATGGTCTGTGGACTGGAACAGAGAAAAAAACTGGAAGCTGTTCCCTTGTCAAATGATGTAATACATTCTAGAATAGTTGATATGTCTTTTAATATTTTCAAGCAGGTCATCGAGGAAGGTGTAAGGTGTATTTAGTGTCAGACGGCACCAGGGGTTTCCCCTATCTCCGCGTCGTTTTCATTGTGGGTGTACCAGTTCACTGGAAATGCCAGAGATTTAAAAGTGTATAGATATTGTATATGTGTTGTGCCGTGTACTGTTTTTCATCTGGTCGTTTAGCCGTTGGACCCCTACTGAGGCCCAAACCTGCCCCACCTTCGCCCCGTGGAGGCAGACCAGGAACCCAGTAGACGTAAGTTACTTTGGCAGGTCCTGCCACCTAATTTCCTGAGATTTCAGTGGCTAGGACCTAAAAAAAAAAAAAAAAAGTAAATAAATAAAGAAATAAAATAAAAATAAAAAGATAAATAGATGAAATAATAATAAAAAAGAGAAATAAATAAAATAATAATAAGAAAGATAAATAAATAAAATAAAATTAAAAAAATTATATTGTATTTATATTGCACGCATATATGCGTGTATACAAGCACATATATACACACATGCACATATGTACACACAACGTGCATACATGTGTCAAAGTCAATCGTGGGGTTGACGTCACTTGAGTTGGGTGTATATTGTGTGCATATATCGTGGGGTTGATGTCGCTTGAGTTGGGCCACAACGTGGGTGAAGATATTTCGGATGTATTTAAATTTAGGTGTGTGGGGCTTCGCTAGCGTGAAGATAGAGGGGGGGAGCTTATTGTGGTTTTTAGGAGCATTAGCAACTAAGACCATATTGCTCCGGGATATGCGGTGGTCATTCCCTGACCTTTCCGCATCCTCCGTATTTGGTGGTGACGGGCTCGAACTCCGGTCTAATCAAGAAGCGTGTGCTACGCACTGCTGCTCCTTCCCACCTGGCTACGGAGGCGCCTAGGGGGAGCTGAAGACTGTGGGAGAAAGACAGAAGTATGGAGCCAATAGGGAAGACAGCCCCTTCACCTTTAAACCCTACTCCCCGGGGGAGTAGGGTTTAAAGGTGAAGGGGGCTATGGTGCCCGCTTCAGGCTGCCGTGAGGCTTTGGGAGCTAGGCTGCAGTTTGTTGTTTGTTGTCTCTATTCTTGTCCACTTGATTTAGATTGGGACTCGAGGAAATGGCAGCCTCGTCATTCCCCTTCAGTATGCAACTGTAGGAAACTACAGACATTTCTCAATGCAGCCAGCTCCTTGTTTTTGTTCGCTATGTGCATGCTGACGCCATCAAAGAAGAATTCTTATTTTGTGAGTCTCTTTCAGAAACTACAAAGGCCGTCGACGTTTTCGAAATGGTAAAAAGTTTTTTTTTACAAACAAAACTTTGAATGCAGAGGAAAACTTCATTCTCTTTGCACTGATGGAGCTCCTGCGACGCTTGGTAATACATCTGGTTTTGCTACTTTAGTGAAAAAAGAAGCTCCTCAAGTCGTCATCACTCATTGCTTTTTACACAGACATGTGCTGGCAACAAAGACTCTTCCAACAACCCTGAAAGAAATATTGTCAATAGCCATAAAAGTTATCAACTTTATCAAAAGAAGTTCTCTGAATCATCGCATTTTTAAAAGATTTTGTCAAGAAATGGGAGCAGAATATAAACTGCTTCTCTACCACACAGAAGTGCGCTGGCTTTCTCTTGAAAGCCAGCGCACTTCTAGAGGACAAGTCTTGAAGCGCTTGTTCGAACTAAGGGCAGAAGTTTCACTTTTTCTGGAAGAAAGAGAAAACCCAATCTTGGAACATTTTGAAAGGAAGGATTTTATCTATGGGTTGGCTTACCTGGCAGATATTTTTCACCATATGAATGAGATAAATCTTTCCATTCAGGGTCATGAAGTCACCATTATGGATGAAACTGAAATATTACAAGCTTTCTTGGCTAAGTTACCGATATGGAAGAAGAGAGTAAAGACCGACATTCTTACAAACTTTCCACTGTTGCAGGAAGTGCTTTACCAAGATGTAGTTGAAATGCAAACTTCTCTCTCAATTTTTTTTGTAAAGAGATATCTGCGAACACTTAGAAACATTACAGAACTATTTTAAAAGTTATTTCTATCTTGATGGCATGAAAATTGAACCATGGATCCGAAATCCTTTTCTTTCTGATATAAACTGTAATGAAGATGTTGACTTAACCAAAGATGAACTCATTGATCTTAGGTCAAAAAACTTACTACGATTGGAGTTTACCAAAAAAAGCCTTGCAGAATTCTGGTGTTCCCTGAGAGAAACCTGTCCTCGTCTTGTAAAGCGAGCTATGGATGCTTTGATACCATTTGCAACAATATATCTGTGCGAATCGGGATTTTCAGCACTTCTAACAATGAAAACAAAGTTGGACATCTAATCGAAATCGATTAATGTCCAACATGATATGCGTGTTGCCTTGTCAAATACCACACCACAGTTTAATGTTCTTATTCAAGATAAACAAAAACAGTCTTTACACTGATATGTCCTTAAAAAAATAAAATTTAACTTTAACTTTCCTATATTTTAAATGTATTGTATTATTATTCAATGTGTTAAGAAAGAAACACATATATTACTGTATAATGTTTTTTTATTAAATTTTGCTAACTATTTCATTAAACTGTTTTTTTTTGTAATTTTATTTTATGCATTTAAAAACATTATTCTGAGAAGAGGTCCGTGGCATTCACCTGACTGGCAAAGAGGTCCGTGGAACTAAGAAGATTAAGAACCCCTGATCTGTGAGAACTTTTTTTTGCACGCATCATCATTAGCCATTCCAAAACTACCTTTGCAAGATCCGGATACTTTGCGTTTCGTGCTGGAGTCCTTCCGCGTGCAGCAGATTTCTCTAAACTCAATCTTTTTCCGATATTTCAGAAGTGTGATGGGAGTACTCTTAGGAATGCCGAACTGTTTGGTGATGTCAGTCTTAGAATGCACATCGTTATCTATAGCTTGCAAAATCCTAAATTCATCTGCAATTGGCAAAAGTATCCGTTTGTTTTTGGACCCATGCCAATAAACAGACACTCTGACTGACTTCTAGCCGATATTCATTCGATTACCAGACAGCGAGAACAGAGCGTGGGGAATCTTAAAAAATGATTTCTCAAGGGCAGAGCGTAATTACTTCAATATACTTTATTTGAAGCTTTCTAAACGCGAATATTGTAATGAAAAAGTAAAAATTCAGCTGAAGCCTGTCTTGGTCCAGTCCTATTTTAAATTTAGTGGGTGTTACAACAACATGGTTGCGATATTTGAATTCAGCAACGTCAATATTCGCTAAGGAAATCTATCAGTGCTATCATTAATACTCCATTTATCACAAACGTTTCTTCATTTCAGCGAAAACCAGTTTCATTACAACTAATGTTTGCCATTGTCTCCACTTTTAACTTATCTCAATTCAAATTGATGATTTTGTCTCAGTTTCCATCTTCTCTGTGTAATTTATTAAATTTGAATTTGTTTTCCGTATAATTTACTGATATTTACTAATCTTTAACTTCTCTAACAATTTCTGTAATATTTCTTATTCTGTAATAAATGGATTCTTTATAATCGTACTCTAATTTGGACAGTTCTACATTTTGCTTATAGTGACTTGAAGTAAGAAAATTATTGGAAACTACCGAAGTTTTCCAGTTGCTGGGCGAGAAAAGAGAGTTTACTTGTTCCATTTGACTTGGATTTCTGTAGACCATAATTTTCGGGAAATAGATGTAATGGAATTTTTTTTCTCTAAAAAGGGAAACAAAACGGATAAGAAAACGTGAGTTTTTACTGAACTGTATAGGAAGTTTCGGACTGCTGAGTGTTTGGCTCTAACTGTACAAGAAGCTATAACTGTGTGAGCTGTAACTTATGGTAGAACAGATATTAGAAGGCGGTGTGGGGGGGGATAATAAACGTTATTAACTGCAATTCACTTCCACGCTACTGAAGTCACCATCCCATCCCACATTACACAAATCTGACTGCAAAATTCACAGAAAACTCTAGATTCTAGGATGTGTAAAGTGGGTGTTAGCAGAACATTTAAGACACATTTATTTACAACCTTTAATGAACATTATATACAGCATTTACATAAAACAAACAAATAATTACATGCAAGCATATCAATTTCCATATATTTGAACCATACCACAGTACACTACACTATCTCTCTCTCATCAACTATTCTCAATTTACAAATGATTAATATCAGTTGTATCTTAATAAATATGAATTCTCAATGATTACTCAATCATTCTCTTACATTACCAAATTTTATCACTTTCATCGGTAAACTCATTTCATCTGTTATTCTGTTAGAATAATTGTTTCTAGCCTTTAACACATGAAGTGTATTACAGTAATGTTCACTATAAATCACTCATTCTACCTTAGTTACACTCTAGTTACCATCTTAGTCATCCTCTTTATCCCTAAGGTTTCTCTATTAATAAAAGTTCTTTCTCTTTACACCTCATCTCGTATATTATCTTTGCGAGCACCTGGCCTAATTTAATGATATAGGTTATCATATCCTTTCAGTACTACCCCTATAAATATAATTTCTTTACCAATTCCTTTATACTATTACTTTCTTTTTATTACCCCTGTACCACCCTTACATTATTTCATAATCATTAACATTCATAACAATTTATCTCAACCTTAGTAACTGATTTGCCTAATACAACAGGAATGTTCTTTATTTAAAAGGACTATCACTCAATTCCTTATTATGAGTTGTTGAGTTCAAGATTCAAGAAAAAAAAAACAGGAACAGACTTACGTTCCGGAATGACCGCTACTTCCAATTTCCTTGTGTTCAGGCTGCCTTCGTGGCAGACAGGCTTTCTTCCATTTCTAGGGCACACAGCCTTCCGATGCCGGACCAGACTTTCTTTCTCTTGCACGTTTATCTTAAACTTAACCACCGCCTTCACTGTCTATCACTGCCCTCTGATGACAGACCAGGCTTTCTTTCTTGCACGTTTACCTTAACCTTAAACTTAACCACTGCCTTCCGATGACTGACCACGCTTTCTTTCTCTCACTTTTTTTCCTCTTCTTCATCCTGCTACCATGAGTTGTGAACTCTGACTACCAAAAAATCTACTTCCACTTGAACTCGCAACTGACGACCTTTTCAACCACACAGAAGTCAGATACAGAAAATGGACACTTTCTCAAATTACTCCACGCGAACTTTGCTCTTTCCCTCCAGTTTGAAACTCCTCCCCCAAGGACTCCAACCAATCCCCCATACTGTTTAACGTTTTCATTCCTTCCTATTTGCTAAAACAACTCACTCCAGCTGTCTCCCTAACGCACAAACCAATGCTTCTGTATAAATTTCTTTTTTTTCCTTTCACACGGCAGTATGGTCCTTTCATGTTTGTCGGTTACCTCCAAAACATCCATTTTCGTGTTCACACCTCTGCTAAATATATCGAGCTTATTCAAATATCAGTCACCCTGACGCCAACACTGGACGTCCACTAATTTCCTATTTACTTTCTAACGGCAAAAAAAAGTAAACTGCAGCCATTATCAACCCACTGTAGGATGGAAGCCTCCTCAACAATTCATGCTGAGGGAAATGGACCATAGTCTGCCACGCTGGTCCAGTGCGGGTTGGCCGATCGACCGTATTTAGCAGTCAGGGTCTTGAACCCCGGTCTACTCAAAGAGCGTGTGCTAATGTACTCCCGCTCCTGACGACTCGGCTACAGACAAGTTTCTAACAGTAGCTTAGATCAAAAGTGACGCATCGTAATCCTGTTTCGCAGTCCTATTGTTCTTGCCCTCACCAACACTTTCATGCCAGTTCTCAAATGGCACCCCCTTCTCTAGTCATTGCGCTTCCCTGCTTGTCCTCCTGTATTATTTAAATTACTTGTTTACCTTTGGTCGCTATTTTAATTCACACGAGTAAAACTGCCCATTACTAAAACCAATGTTTTTTCCAACTTTAACCTTATTTACGCTGACATTAAATATCCAATCTTAATACTTATTATCTTTAACTTAATACACGGGCATTAATACAAATTCTACATTGCCATTCCTGGATTTATTTTAGCAAAACAAGTATTTCTATTTTAATTTGTAAGATCTACATTTACAACGGTTAATTACAAGAATTGTAATAACATTCTTGTAATTTCTTAAAAATTTCTCGGGTGGAGAGAAGAGTCTCTTCTACCCCAGATAGAAATTAGAAACACATCCCTGCATTTGCAATCGTAAGTCGTCATAAGAACTGAAAGCAATACATGCTTTCAGTTCTCTACAGCTGTATATGCACATAAATCATCATGTATAATCCAAGATGCAATAATTTTTCATTGAAGAACCCATGTCCTGTTATGATGTATCCATTCCCATAGAAAACTTGTCGACTTATTTAGTAAATATGTAACTTGTGGTATAAAACTTCTTCTTACAACTCCCATTGAGGAACTGTCCCATCTAGTCTGCCATAGATTAATAAGTTCACCCCAACATTTTTATTCTCTATTTTTGGGAATATGCCATAAAACAAACAGTTATTATATAATACCAATAAAACCATCGGAAAAAAGTGAAATAAATTTAATGTAAACATATTTTCAATTGTATCGGTCCCAAGATTAATAAAGATTAATATTTATTAATCTTCTGAAGAACTTGTTTCAATTCATCTACATCAAACGGTCCAGATTGATTTTTGGTATAATTAATGTTTGCTTCCCGTATAATATTGCAAACCATCTGTAGCAAAGAACCTTTTTATTATCTCATCAATAGTATCTGTCCAGCCTGAGGTTTCTTCTGTCGTATTAACAAGTGACTAAATAACTCAGCTGTATGCAGTTTTTCTCTTGAAATTTTATGTATCTTCCAGGGATTAATGTTACTCTTAGTTAAAAATTGCTTCCATGGCACGCTTCCTATTTAGAATTTCTTTGGTATATCTGTTAAAAATAGATATACCAAATAGTCAGGTATTCATTATGAAGTCAATCTATCTCGTTTTCCGGCCAACGACTGTAACGTTGTTATTTCTTCCTGGCATCAACATCATCAGCCATTTTCAATCCACTGCAGGATGAAGTCCTCTCCAGAAACTTTCCAGTTCCTTCTGTTTTGTGCAATGGCAATCCATTTACTACCCACAAACTCTTGAATTTCATCTGTCCATCTCCGCCGTCTTCCAGGTTTTCTTCTAGGTCCTCTTGGGTACCATTCTGTTATTCTCTTAGTCCATCTGTCATCATGTCTTCTTCAGTTTTGATAAGAATGTCCTTTACTAGAGTTTGCTGCCTAATCCATGTGTTTCTCTTCTTATCTAACAGTCTGATTTCCAATATAATTAGTTCCATTTTTCGCTGTGTAGTTCTCAGCTTCTCTTCCATTCTTTTGGTGAGTGCCCAACTTTCACTTCCATACGTCATGGTGGGTAATATGTATTGGTTCATTATTTTACGTTTCAGACAAATTGGGACATTGCTTACCAGTATGTGACTATATTTCCTGAATGCTATTCATCCAAAATTTATTCTTCTCTTGACATCCAGCCATTTACCATTATTACAGCTAATAACTTGTATCAGGTAAGTATATGACTCCACCTTTTCAATTACTGCTCCTTCGATCATTATTTCCCTTTCTATGGCATACTTGTTCATCATTACTTTAGTTTTAGCCATATTCATCTTTAGTCCAAATTCCTTACTAACTGTGCATAACTGATTAAGATTTTTCTCTAATTCTTTGGGATCGTGGCTTATAACCACAATGTCATCTGCAAATCGTAAATGGTTTAGGTACTCCCCACTCACATTGACTCCTTTCTGCGACCAGTCTAATTTTCTGAAAGCTTCCACAAGGGCAGCAGTAAACAACTTCGGAGATATTGTGTTTTCTTGTCGAACTCCTTTCCCAATTATAAATTTGTTACTGTCCTTTGTCTAGTTTAATAAAGAAGGTACCGTGCTCATATATTTTGTTCAAAATTATAATATATGGGGTATCTATGCTGTGTTTTTTTCCAGTGCCCGAAACGTTGCCTTATGCTGTATGGAGTCAAATGCCTTTTCATAATCCACAAATGCCGGGCATAATGGTGTTTTATATTCATTTGCTTTCTCTATTTGCTGTGATATTACCTGAAGGTGATCCATAGCTGAGAATCCTGTCCTAAAGGCAACTTGCTCTTTCAGTTGATTATCATCAAGTATTCTTTCTAATCTGTTATTAAAGACCCTTGTGAACAACTTGTAGATGTGGGATAACAAGCTAATTGGTGTATAATTTTCATTTTCAATTTCTGATTTATCTCCTTTCTTATGTAGCGAAACTGATTGCATTATTCCACTCCTTAGGTGTCACCTTTTCCAATGCATTTTCTGAAGAGTCTTGCCAGTTTCTGTGTCACGTCTCTTCCTCCCAATTTCAACAACTCTACAGTAACTCCATCTTTCCCAGGGGCTTTCTGATTCTTCATTTTCTTCAACGCATGTTCCACCACATCAAGAAGGATATCGGGTTTCCTATGTGTTACTAATTTGCGACCCATCTTCCCCACTGCTGACATCATTCCTTCGCTCCTTGGATAATTTTCTATAATAGTCTTCTACTATTTGAATTATGCGTTCTCTGCTATTTATAAGTACACCATCGCTATTCTTCAGTTTCAGTATCATTGTCTTTCTGTATTACTGCTCATGGCCTGCTAATTTAAGTCCTTTGTTTTCCTCCTGGCAGCATGAACTAACTTTCTTAAACGTGAAGGAAGAATGCGCATGAACATATATCCCTGATTTTGGGTTCCCATATCGTTCCGGTGATCAATTTTGCAGTGAAAATAAGTCTTCTGTCATTATTGCGGTTGGGTAGCGGTAGCGTCCTTAGTTCCAGTCCAGGTTTCATTGCAGTTGTTCGTTGTAGAGGGGGAGGGTGATTAGATATGTGGGTGGCCCACATTTACAACCAGATTCCTCGGCATAAATGCGCTTCACGTTACTGTGGGCACCAGATGCTCAGATTTCACTCCATACAGGATTCCAGCATAGAAGAAGTTTTTTTTTTTTTTTTTTTTTTATGAGAACCCCAAACACGAAAGGTATCAAAACCTATAGTACTTAGTACCGTGCATGGGTTGAAGGAGAAGTATGGGGAGAGGGGAGGGGGATGCCGGAAACTTTGCTCTAGAGACTAAACATGGGTTTCACCCCTTCAAGCCTCCAATAAGCAAAGTGGTTGTATTTCACCGGTTGATGAAAGTCATCTACCACCTGAATTTTTTGTTATGTATTTGCGAGCCAGCAAAGGCTGGTTGCCGTAGGGGATTTCGAACTGCCATAGTATAATATATACCTGTAGATAAAATTAACAATATACAGTATATAGTATTTTATATTTATTATTCGTATTTTCCTAAGTAATTTATTTTTCATTAGTTCAAAAAGAGAGAATTACCTTTCTTTAAATACACATGCAGAAATGAAATCTTTTTGTGGTCAAGATCGAGATAAGCTCATTATTTGTATTTTAACGCTAGACAAAAGAACGTAAGATTTCTTTAAAGGAAAAATTTTGTTTATTTGAAAATATGAAATGTCGCGTATATTAACTTAAGATTAGTTTATTGATTTTGGAATGCTTGCTTACCTGATTGAAAAAAATCAGATGGACTTTATTTTTTTCCTTTTTCTTCAAGTCTGTGTTAAAGAAATTGTGGCAATAGCGCTTAAATTACTAATATTAAAATTGTCGATATTTCGCAATAAATATTAGTTATCAATATATAAAAACGAATCCATCCAGCAGGTGGCGTGGCGTCAGTGATTGAAATTGTGTTCTTGCGCAGATACTGATATCGTTTGCAACGGTATTTGTAATATTGTATAGCCGTGAGTTCGTGATTTCTGAGCTTTGACATATTTGACAAAACATTTTTTTCAAGTTTTAGGTATTTCCCGATTTCATACATCAGGTAAGAAGCGCACTTATTCAAATTAAAACTCATTTAAGAATCATTAAGCCTATAACAATTAAATTACAAACAAAATTACTTTATGATTATTGCTTAGAGACTTTAGAAAAATCGTTATTTAATTAAATGTAGATCACTTACAAATAAGTTAAAAGTGATCATTTAACTGATTCAAATTCAGATATGCTAGATTCAGATATTCTCCAAAGTTTTACATTTTTACTTTATTACGTGGTTTAATCTCTTACTGTACAAACAAGCTCACTCACTGTAATGGATTTGATAGCTGAAGCAGCATGTAAAGAACACGATAATATTAGAAACACGTTGAATTTAGATTAGTCAGTTATAATTAAAGTAAGGAATAGACGAGGGAACTGCTGTACATCTGACAGAATAGTAGTATATCTGGGAGATTCAAAATAAAGGAATCGAGACTCACAAAGGTTATTAAACGCAGTTTTTCAGTTCCAGGTATGATTAAAAGCAATTCGTATTCATACGCAGATAAAGAGAGCAGTTTCGTAATAAAAAGAAATGGTAACTAACATGCAAATCGTAACTAGCGATTATTTCTGATAATACTTGTTTGAAAAAAAGAAGAAGAAAAGTGTTTAATGCAACCTTGTACAGTAAATACTGTATTGATGTTTAACACATCATGGAAGCGTCTTTTTATGTGTTAAGCGGCAGAGCAAGTAAGGCTATCAGACGTTACTCTATTGTATATACAGTGAAACTTCTCCTAACGGACACCTCTCTTTAACGGACATCTCTCTACAACGGACATTTTCAAATTCCCCAACTCACCTCTATTGGTTTTAACGTGTTTTCAGCTTCTGTCTAGCGGACATTCTCTGTAACGGACGCGGACAGGCAATCCGCACTGTTTCGTTTAGATTAGCACTTAATTTGATCTCCCCATAACGGACAGCGGGCGAGCTCACGGCCCTTTTTTCTATGAACTTTTCTTCCACGTATTGCCTCAATCGTGTGTTTATTTTCTATTTCCAATTCTCTGAATTTTATCAAGGTTTACGTCGCGGTTCTAAACCCTTTTTCAAGAATTTTAAAGCACGTGTAAAACTTCTGATGAATTCGGTGTGTGCAGGGGGGGAGGATTTGGTCGGCCTTTCGTCTTTTGAGTTTCAGTTTTCAGTTTTGTTCAGTGTCGTGTGAAGTGCACAATGTCTTCTCGTAAACATTTAACTTTAAAAGATAAAGTCGAACTCATTAATGCGTATGATCGGCAAAAAAATAGTGTTCGCAATCTCGCTGCAAAATTCAAAATCGGGAAGACGCAGATAAGCGACATCCTAAAGAAAACAATGAACTGCTCAAACAATTTTGGCAACACGGAAAGGATCAGGTTCAAAAATCATTCCCGAAAACTGTTGGACTTCAAATTGACAATGTTACGTATGAGTGGTTTTGTAAAAATTCCCATTAATGGGCCTATTATTAGGGAAACGGCTTTGAAGGTTGCGAAATCTATGGGAGTAAATGAGTTCAAAGCTTCTGCTGTGGATGGCTAGACAAGTTCAAAACTTGGCATAAAATTTCTTGGAAAACCGTAAGTGGTGAAGGTGGATCTGTTGATAATGGGGTTGTAACAGAGTGGACCGTTAAATTGGAAGATTTATGTCGTGATTTTGAAGGTAAGGATATTTACAACTGTGACGAAACAGGGTTGTTTTTTAAAGCTCTTCCTGAAAAAACAATGAGTCTGAAAAACGAAAAGTGCCAGGTCGGAAAAATTTCTAAGGAACGCTTGACTGTACTATTGTGTACAAATATGCTGGGAGACTTTGAACAACCTCTTGTTATAGGAAAACCACAAAATCCTCGTTGTTTCAAGGGCATAAAGTGGACTCTTTTGAATGTTGACTGGAAGTCTAATAAAAAAGCGTGGATGACACGAGATATCATGAGCGAATGGATAAGTCACTTTAACCAAAACATGATTCGTCAAAACAGAAAAATTATTCTTTTCATGGATAATGCTGCATCTCACCCGCACATTGAATTGTCCAACATTCAAATCGTTTTTCAGCCACCAAACACATCTGCAGAGTGTCAGCAATTGGATCAAGGGATAATAAAAGATTTTAAACTTCACTACAGAAAACGTGTTTTAAGACATCTCATTGCAAACATGAACGACGTAACATGTCGGCGGCCATATTTGATCTCCGATTCGTGGACCTTTACGCGCATGCGCGAAGACAAATAATCACTATTTAAGTTTCAGGTTTAGCCCGATTCGGTAATTTTCTTTCCTGTGATTACGACATTCGGTCGAAAAGCGTTGTCAGCTTCAGGAAGGAAAATCGTTTTGAATATTTTCGTTAGATTCTTTTAATTGCATTAATTTGTTTTTTAATTATTTTATATTGATTTGAATTGTGTTAAATTGGTTTTTTAATTATTTACATTTTACTCTAATGTACCGGTAAGTTTTCGTTTTTCTCCGTTTTTTATTTTCTGGAGGGTATCATACGGAAGTGTTCTACGTACTATATTGAGGTAAACTCCTCTTATTATTTTACAAATAAGAAACTTATGGGATGGTGGATGGTTTTACCCTTCAATGACAACGCCATATTTAATTACTGGACATGGTTCACTGCGATATAAATTCTGTAAATTTGTATTTGAACCTGATCCTTTGTGTTTCTGTGGGGCAGTAGAAGATTGGGGGCATGTTCTGCTTTATTGCCCGGCTTATGACGACTTCAGACAAGAACTATTTAATAGCACTCAGCCTATTAGGACTGACAACTTCAATAGGTTGATTCAAGATGCCAAGAACTTTGCGATATTCCAATCTTTTTCTGACAAGGTATTTAAAAGAAGACGCACCGTGTTTACTAATTCTGCAAGTGGACAGTAGACTGATGTATTCATGAATTTATATTTTTACCTTAATAGGTCAAACAGCTTTTAACTTTCTAAATTTTGTTTTCTTAAATTAGTCATATTATTGAATGTATATAATGTTATTAACTATACATGTAAGGATTATTTATTTATTATTATTCTTTTTATTATCTGGCATCCAGAACCGTTAGTTCAATTGTTTTAGAGGCTGACGACCTGTGGCCTGTGTTGCTCCGGTTTAGGACAAGAATTTTAACCACTACCTTATTTCATTTATTATTATTTTTCCCCTCAGGCTGGGCAGCCTGGGGGCTCTAGTGGAAGGAGTGCAATTTGGTGACTCCTTCCACTAGACGACAGATTGGTGCTGTAGCACTAGATAATAGTACAAGACACATCTCGTACCTAGGGACGGGCATTAGACAGTGATCAACTGCTCACTGGTGGCGAAAAAGCCTGAAACCACAGAAGAACAACATAAACTTACACCTAATTACACAAACACAACATACACGACAAATTCAGGCCTGTTGACAGTGTAACTGTTTTAACACGTATTTTTCCAAGATGGGATTCGACTTAACGTCTAGCTGACACCCAAAACAAGTACACACACACATATGATGGTATATGTTTTATTGTTTTTCATCGTTTGTAAGTGAAGCTTTATAATTGAAAGAGTTTCTTACACAGAATCGCATGACTGTGAATAGAAAGTGTTTGCATCTATGTATATATGTGATAAAAATGTATGTAAATAAAATGTAAATGTATGTATTATAAAACGGTTTTGATCTTTTCAGGTGAATAACTAAGGACGTCGTTGATAACTACGATGGCAGATAAAAAAGGGAGTCATCTCATCTGCGAGCATTGTGGAAAGATATTTTCAAAACTTTCGTCTCTTCGTCAGCACAGAAAACTTCATTCTGGCCAGAATATCTTCAAATGTGAAACTTGCGACAAAACATTTCGTAGTTCATCACATCTTCACCGCCATGAGGATATTCACAGCAATAAGAGGCCTTTCACATGCGAAACTTGTGGGAAGACATTCAGACTGTCACACCATCTTATTAATCACAAAAGAATCCACACAGGGCAAAAGCCTTTTTGTTGTGACATTTGTGATAAACGATTTTCAGAAAAGAGTAGCCTTGTACGTCACATGAGGATTCACTCTGGTGAGAAGCCTTTCCAATGTGATATTTGTGATAGAAAATTCTCACAAAATTCAAATCTTTTAAGACATCTCACAAGTCACACCAAAGAGAAGCCTTTTACGTGCGGATATTGTGGAAAGCAGTTATCGACCTTTTCAAGTCTTTCAGTACACAGAAAGATCCACACTGGGGAAAGGCCATTTTCCTGTGACAAATGCACAAAGACATTTAAGAGATCATCACATTTAAACAGACACAAGAGAGTACATTCTAAGGAAAAGCCCTATTCTTGTGATTTCTGTCACATGGCATTTTCGCGGCGAGCAAATTGTGTGTCACACATGAGAATCCACACGGGTGAGAAGCCTTTTTCGTGTGAGTTTTGCCCGAAAACGTATTCACGTTCTTCCTCTCTAACTATACACATTAGAGTACACACCAGAGAAAAACCCTTTACATGTGCAACGTGTGGCAAAGCATTCTCTGTAACATCCCAGTTATCCAGGCATAGAAAACTCCATTCTGAATAAATGCCCCTTCAAAATGCTTTTGTTTTCAGTATCATCACTCGGAATTCACAAATTCAACACCTTCCATTTTTATATTTCTTATTGATATTTTAATGTCGGGTTCCGTCTTGTCTGAGTTTTATTAATGTTCTAATATTTCATTTTTATAATAGTTTCTCTAATGTTTTTAATAAAAGCTTTCCTTATAAGGTGGTATCTCTTATTTTTGACATTTCTGCATTTTACTTACAGTTAAGTGAAAAACGAAATTTATTTGAAACTCCAACAGTTTGGCAGTTGGTGGGTGAGAAGTGAGTAAGAGAGTGCGTACTTGTTGCATCGGACTTGAGTTTCTGTAAAATAATTTTCGGGAAGTACATGTGATGGGATTTTATTTCTAAGAACAGTAGTATGTATATGTATATACAGGGTGTCTCAAAAATACACGGCAAAACTTCAGGAATGAATTCCTCATGTGTAGACAATAAAAATATTTTATATCAACATAGTTCCGGAAATGCTTGGTTCTCGAGTTATTAACCGGAATGTCTTATCTCCCACAGGTGATTTCGTTCATCACAAGGTTCTCACGGAATCTGGTGGTTTTCCATTCCGACCATGTACTCAAATCAGGAGCAAGTGGAGAAGCACTTTATGTACGGTTTGGCGGACCGCAATGCTCAGGAGGCTCGTCGTTTTTACCACGAAAGGTTCCCACAACGAAGATGTCCAGACAGGAAAACGTTTGAAGGTATCCATCGCCGCCTTTGTGAACATGGGGCCTTTACCCCTCGTGCTGCCGACAAAGGACATCCAAGATCTACGACTCCTGAAGTAGAGGATGGACCAAATGCATGGCCTCCACGCTCACCCATTTAAACCCACTAGATTTCTTCTTGTGGGGCCATTTAAAGTCATTGGTGTATTCGACTCCGGTAGCTGATGTGGAAACTGTCCGGAATCGAATTGTGGCAGGTTGTGAGATAATACGAAACATGCCAGGAACTTGGCATCGTCTTGGCGAATCCATGAGACGACGATGTGGGACCTGTATTCAAGCAGAAGGTGGACATTTTGAACAATTACTATAAGGTGATGTGAACAGTTAAGCACCATAGACAGATCTTCAAAACTCGGAAACCAAGCATTTCCGGAACTATGTTGATATAAAATATTTTTTATTGTCTACATGTGAAGTTATTGTCCTCTGAAGTTATGCCGTGTATTTTTGAGACACCCTGTATAAACCTGTCGAGAGTGGCACCCACGCTTACGCTTATCTCCACCTGTATCCGATTGTAAGAGGAAAAAAATCCTTGTCGCCTATAAACTGCCTGAGTTTAATGAGACAGGCCATTCTGCCGCCGGGAAGCAGCCATCCCATGGGAATATTCCCCATGTGCCCATCCCTAGCAACAGGAGCCGGGCCCGGCTCCACTATCAATGTCTATGCATTTATAGTGGAGGCAAATCTAAATTGTTCGTTAATTAAAAAGTCATGAAAAATGGGATTCCATGATTCCTCATATTAGCAGAAACAGTAAGGATCTGTTGCCAGCCCAAAAGAAAACAATTTAAAATTCAAGGAACCATGTCCCGTCAACAAATACGGCGTCTCCATTGCAGGAAAGAACGAAGCATTAAGAGAAGCATATATGGGAAGACTACTAGATTTAGAAATAAGCGATTATAGATGTGTAAATTGAATAGCAGTCAATGGAGGAGAAAGTAATATGTAAATGCATGGGAAAAGGGGTGAACTGACAGTAAACAAAAACAACCGTCCCATACTAGGGAAGCAGTGGTCATTAATGAACGAGTGGAAAAAAGGTTGCTGGAAACAGAACAATGGGTCAGAGAAATGCGGGTCATTAAGAGACCTTATAACACTGCAGACAGAGTCGTATGGAGTTCTTATCTGGAGCAGAGAAAGAGAGAGAGAGAGATTCTTAAAACAATAGCAGAGTGATTCACAGTTTCGTTGGTGAAAGGCAGACTATTTCTGAAGCATTCAATGAATTTCATTTGAATTCCCAGTAGAGTGTAAGAAAGACATTGCTGTTGTGGGAACAGGTGATATCGCAATAGTCAAAAACAAGTTACTTAATGTTTCCAGTGTGTTCCATTTCAAGAGTTCGTTTTTTAATTAAATTCGTTGAATATTTTTTGTTTTTCTGCGATTAACAGAAGGGAAAAACAAATACAGTTACCTTATCAGTTAATTACTGAGATTCTAACTTCATATTTATTAGTCTTCTCCTGTATATTCTTTTTTTAATCTCTCTTTCTCTCTCTGAAACATGCGGGGACTGTTTAAAGCCACCAATGCTGCATTAAAACTACGTTTAATCTATGAATTTCTTTTTAAATACCATTATTTTCGAAAAAATAAATAATTTGGAGATTTTTATTTGTACCATTTTAAAGAAATTTGGAATAGTTCGACAAATTTATCCATATAAACGAAACATAAAATTTCATGAAAATACGTCCACTGGGAATCGGGTTACATCATAAGAAGAATAAGCTGCCTGAACAGAATAATTAAAAAGAACATCGATCTGATAATATCTGACTTACTTTTAAATTCTAGGAAGAACTCTGAAACGATTGCAGAGAAACGATATAATTTAGATATGAACGAGTTATTTTCGATATTTTATTTTTGTGGAATTAGGAGGGAATTGATATATCCTTTACTGAAAATATTCGGCACAATTTCACCTTTGATACAAATTAAATTTCAACTTTACTCAAACAACTTGTCGACAGAGATGCCATAAATTTCATTTAATGATTTTGGAAAATCGTTGGAAGCTTTTAGATCTTCGTTCATTTTTTAAAAATTATAAAAAAATGCACAAACTGGCTTTACAACTCTACTGTAATGAATCAAGTGTAACTATTCTCAAAGAAATTAATAGGAAAAACTGAACTATTTAAAGTACACACTATTAAATTTCAATATTTACTTCAGTTTTTCAACATTCTAATCAACTGTTTATCAGATACAATTAATTTAACAGAGAGATAACATAAGTTTTTAAATATTGGTCCTCTTGTACGGCTTTCTGTATTAAGAATTGGATTCATCTGACCCTGGACTTTCTCGTTAAAGCTGAAGTATGAAATAAAAAACAAGCACAATTTGTAAGACAGAAAGAGAGCTGGCGGGAATACTGTGAGTACCTAATGTGGATATGTGTTTTTGTAAAGGGCTGCTCTTAGAACGTCTGTTCAACTCCGCCTCGTATCTCTGTGAAGAACAGTATCACTCCAAATGGGCCAGATATGTGTATGACGTAGGTTTGTGTGTATTATGTGTGTGTTCTGTTGTTCTGTTCTGGCCGCTTGGCTACCCAGAAGCATTAGTCACCTGGACAGATGATTCTGGGTACTCGTCCACACCACGGAAAGGTGGGCCAGTCCATGTAGAGCACGTACTGTCTCAAGAGAGACTCAGACCCACCTAAAAGGGAAAAAAATTATAATAATAAATAAATACATAAAAGAAAGAAAGTGATGCTACTAAAAAAAAAAAAAAATACGAGAAAGAAAGCACTTATTTTTTCTGCAGGCCGAGAAAAAATTTCACTTCTTGAGGATTTGAGTTTATATATTATTAAAGGAGATGTAACCAGCTATGCATCAGCAGGACCATTGTGCTGCATTCTGTTGAGATCTGTCGACACTGAACGCCTTCGAAGAAATACGCCTTTAGCGAAAGCCTGAAGATTCTGATATGACTCCGAGTTTTGAAGCAGAAACGACTCCTGTCCTGGTTGAAAATTAGTAAGTGCTTGAAGAGGAAGTCTGAGATCGTCATACAGGGAGCAATGAAACAAGATGTGATCCCAACTCTCTGGTGATCCACACGAACAGAGCTCCGTGATAAATTGAACATAAGAAGATTCTGGTTCATCAATCCATGTCCTATCAACAGGTACGACGTGAATATGTCCATGCAGAACCACAATCGAACACGTTTATCAAGGAGAAATGAAACTTGTGGTATAAATTTTCTCGTTGTTGCACCAACGGGAGCTGTTTCCCATCGAGACTGCCAGATGTTTACTAACTCGTTCCACAGTCTCCTTCTTTCTCTTTTAGCATCATCTTGAAGGTTCATGGTAATTCCAAGAAATTCGGTCTCAATCTGGTTTTTCAGTTTGTATAAAAATCCTCTATACGTAACTTGCAAATCTAAATGTAATTTAGACTTGCAAGCGAGATAGCGCTATCTCGCTACGCGCTATCTCCCCTAAATTTCTCCTAAATATTTTCCCCTAAATTAAAAAATTAGAATGAATTTCCCCTAAATTAAAAAACTAGCGAGATAGCGCGTATCTCTGTAAAGGCCAGAAAAGTGTGGTGTCTGGTCTGTGACAACGTGGGTTTCCCTTAGGGGCAGGGAAACCCACGTTGCCAACCACACCACCACCACTAGGAGGTGAGCCAGTGCGTAGCGAGATAGCGCTATCTCCATGACTTTTAAACCCACACAATTTCCTATACTTTGCTTGGATTAATTCTCCCCTGTAAACACACCCAAATTCATTCCCCCCTCAATCCTCTTCTGTGCTCCTCTCTTCTAGCTCTTTTTTAAACCTATTATCTTATTTATTTAATTATTTTATTTTATATTTTTTTATTATTTTTATTTTGTTTTATTTATTTTTACTTGGTCTCTGTCAGGAAGCTCGGCAACTTTGATAGAGGCCAACCAGAGTATAATGGGCAGACTGGCTCACCTCCCAGTGGTGGTGGTTGGCAACGTGGGTTTCCCTGCCCCTACAGGAGACCCACGTTGTCACAGACCAGACACCACACTTTTTCTGGCCTTTACAGAGATTCTGTAATTCTTCACGAAGTACCATGACACAGATGTGGGAAACCACCGGTGGCGCCTTCCACAAAACACTATCACTATGTACTCATCAGAGTCATTAGGCTTATAACACACTCCTACTCTGATTTTTGTTTATCCCAGTGCTTTGTGTCACACCAAACTGACTCAACACTGCACTGTCCATCTGCAACTGTGGTCATGTTACTTGCAACGTTGTGGGACAAACCATTTGTATGCATAGCAGGGGTGTACCTAATAAAATGGCAGCACAGTGAATATATATATAAATGTTTCCTTGTCTCTTCTCGATAATAGAAAAACAAATGGGTTAACCCTGACTTGTTGGTTGAGTTTGAGTTTATCTGTACAAATAATCACGTTGCCTCTCGTTCCCAGACAATCACGTTACCTCTGCACAACTTCATTGCCAGGAAGATGCAGTTCGACATGTAGCTTTCTCCGGGAATCCGCCATACTCAGGCATGACCCAGGCTGGTAGACCACGTACCCTGACTAGTCACTCCAAATCGCAGCTTTCTATTGGTCTACTGTCCAAGAATGGTGGGCCTTACAGCAAGCTAGACGGGGTCGGGATAATTGGTGGCATGCGGATGGATGCAAGACAGTGACAACCCATATTACGCAGCATCCTGTGCACAGCACTGGTGCTGACATATGTCAGAATTGTCTCATCGAGGGGTTGTGCATGTGCTGAGAAAACGTTGAATTGCTTTCCCAACGGATGATTCTTTGAAGGATACTCCCGTCACATTCCTTCAGCTTCGGTGGTTTTTCAGGTCATTTCGTGATTCGGTGGTTTTTTCGGCTCAGAACCAGTCCGCTTCCATTTGCAGACCACATCACCAATCGTCGACCTAGAAATCTGAAATGCCCTTGAAATATCGCATATAGACTGATTGCTCATATCATTCCACGCTGGAAGTTTGTTAACCTCGTCCATCCATAATGGTACTGATGTCTCCTCAAAAGCCTTCGAGCGCATTTATAGTTGTGTGTGGCACGTGGTGCTTGGGTAGGATGTGAACAATAACTGTCAACGAGGGATGTCCGGATATTAACGTTGGAACAGAGTATTTCTTTATAATTCTATTTGTCTGGTTGCATTTTTTTAAAAGATCTGTGCTTGCAGTAAATATCTATTTAACTCTCAGTTCAATAGTTTCATCTTCAAATTTGAAATTAAACATGTTCTGCAAATTTGCCAGCCACACAAATTGTGAAACGATATTACATTCCAACATTTTGTTTTCCGGTGCATATCTTTATTGATTCAGTATGGATACATTTGGTGCTTTCAGTTAACATAGTTTTAATTTATGTGTAGAAAAAAATCATGAGTATTGGTTTAGGTTGCTTTACTGCATCAGCTTCTTCAGTGGATGTTGAAAGTGTTCCTCTTCCGTGCTTCAGCTTTTCTTGATATTCCTTCCAGTAGCATCATAGACAGATCAAACAAGGCTACTAACGATACGCCCAGCCATATTCCAATGTATCCACCAACGTAACTCAAGATCTCGATACTCTAGGAAAAGAAGAATAAACTCATATTAGCAAATTAAATGGTTGCATTCTTAATTTTAGTCATTTCGAGAATTTCTCAAATTCTCTTCATTCGAGAAATTGTCAAACCTGTTCTAAGATTAATGTATTTCAGGAAACAACGTATGCAGGTGTGGTGGCAACACCATTGACTATTGTAACCACATCTTTCTGCAGTCCCATATCAACGTATACATTTAGTCATCTGTTCTACACAGTATAATGGAGTATTTAAATGATTGAAAGAAAGAAACAGATTAATTAAATTTTCTTTTAGCAGCATGGTGCTTAGGTATATCAAGAACTGGAAATTGGTGAAATAATGTGGGGAACTATTCAATAGTAGGGCGGATTTGACATTTCTAAGAAGAGAAATTTGATTAGAAGAAAAGTCACACCTCGAACGAAAAATAAAATCCAGTTTTTTTGATGCAGTGGAAGCAATATTTATTTGTGAGCCTATGCCCAGAGAGATTAGAAGTTTGGCGAATCCCTAGTAGGATGAGTGAGCTTTTCTGGATCATCTGAGTGTCACTGAAGATGAGCATAGGAGTGTAGACTTATTTTTGCCCGAAATAAGACAGCAAGACTATTACAAGTTGTGTTTATATGCAGGAGAGAAAATGGGGGAAGATAAAAGTTGTCGTCGTGTATAGATATACTGGTATATCATGCTACAGGTAGGATTAAATTTCTGCCGGTTAATCAAACAAAAAGGTGTGTTTGAACTTTAAACTTGGGTTACCTAGTGGGTTAAATGTAGAAGAAAGCTGAGCCTTCGGGAACCACTCTGGAAAGCTTTTAAGCTAGGAGGTTACAATCCTTTGGGAAGAGATATATGGCAGCGACGGTGAACTTAAAATTTGGGCTCCCTGAGGGAGCTGGTTTAAGGCAAGACCTTAGATCGGCTTAAAGCGGGAGAAATCAAACGGTGGCTGAGAGTTTCCGCGAAGACAGAATGGTCAACGAATACTGACAGCCAAAAACAAGGAAGGAGATTCGAATATTCATAATTTTCGAAAATAGAGTTCTGCGCCCTCAGGGCTCTGTTTTGGACACCCACTGGAACATTGTTCTTGACAAGTAGACCAATTAAAACGTTTCATTCTACTTCCAGATCGGCTTACGCGGATGATCTCACTTTGCTGATCCAGGGTAATTCCTGTGCTTGAAAATTCTTGCAATTTAATCATGTAAGATCTCTCTCAATCGTCCACTGTTAATATATTATCCATAATGAAATAACATTGAACCAGCCAGCAAATTGGTGGTTGGTACGATTCATTTAATTAAAAACATAACTGGCGCTCAGGGCCTTTTTTCTAGTAAATTATTCATCCTCCAAAAATTTAAGAAGATGCTGGTTAAGAATTCGTTTAATATTTCACGTCCGCCACTTACAAAACTTCAATGAAATCACTGTCTATAGTTTCTTCTCTAAAATTTCTTGGCCTGATCACTGATATTAAGCTTACATTTACTAAACACTTGGAATATCTTTTAGAAAAGTCAACAAATGTAATTTGTCACTTCTGAATCTCTCCAGTCTTGGAGGCTTACTATAGGAAAAATTAGCCTTGCCAATTCGTTCCCATGGCAAGGCCTCCTGGTTCTAGCATGTTAAGAATGTTATAGTCCACACTAAACTTATTGCATTCAACGTCAAATGCTTTTGGCAGTGTTCAGGGCTCAGGGAACTATCTATTCATGCCTTGCAGGTCCTTAACTGATTCTGTCCCTTGAGCTCTTCCTTTTGTACCAAGGCTTGTGCTTATACATCAGTCATGCTGTCTCTGACGTTCTTCGTTATTACCATTAATTCACTTCAGATTCTAAGGCTCAGAAAACACGCTGTTGGAATCTTTTAATGTAGCGTTGGGAAGAAGGATGATCCCCTACCTCTAATGGTCTTGTTATTTTTAAAGTTTATCCCTAAACATCACCTTTGCCACATTAGAGTGCACTCAAAAATGGTTCTTGTTTATGCTCTTATGTCATCTCCTTAACGAATCTCAACACTTCTTGGTTCGGGAGCCTTGGATCTCTGATTTTGAATGTTACCAACCTGTACGCCTTCTAGTGTTTTTGAAATTATCTTTTGAAAGATTCATTATTTTCAATAATAATATATATTACATGTTATATATACATATTTATTTATACACAAAGTAATTAGACATATATGCACACGTGCTCGTTTGAAATTTCGCGAACTCAGCGGTTATTTGCACTTCAAAAGGCTGAGTTTCATCTTTATGTTTTAATAAAAAAATGTATATTTTTTTATAAAAGGTATAAAATCTAAATTTTTTTTATTTAAAATTCATTTTTCCAAAAAGAATTTTCTCTGAAATTTCTTTATATTCAACGTGCATCTTCTAATTCTTTCTTGTGGAGTGAACAAATTTTAAGTAAAATCGAATAAATATTTGCATATCATCAAGCTGTAAAATTCAAAATTACTTACATCAATTTTTGGTTGATAATTGTATTCCGTAACTTGCATATGACTTAGATCAACAGAGATTCCTAATGTATTACACCTAAAGAAAAAGAGAAAGAAAGTGTTTATATATACGCCATTGAAAGAGGTAGCCAAATTTCAGGCGATTGTTACATAGATTATTCTTGGGTTTAAACTGTTATATGAACTTGCATCTCAGTTCCAAACCTTGGATCATTTAGATCCATTATATGAAGCTTCCATTATGTCCTGACACCCTTCAATTGATAGTTGATCATGTCCTACCCAAGCACGTGTCAGGCCAAACTATAAATATGCTCGTAGAACTTCGAAGTGATATTAGCAAGATTATGAATGCAAGCTGTTGTGATAGGTGGAATCAACAGACTTCCAGCACGGAATGATAAATGGGTTGCCACGTAAGCTATCGATCGATCTGTACATGACCTTTCAATCACACTCAATATTCCTAGGTAAACGATTGGTGCAAATGGAAACGGACTGGTGCTAAAATCGTCACGAAACCACCAGGAAAACTTCTGAAGCTCGCAGAACGTGACAGAACCCCTGCAATGATCAGTCACTGCAAGCTCGGGTTGATGTTGTCACAACACACACAGGCACTCAATCAGGCCAGTTGGAAGTCAGCACCCGTACCAGGACTAATGGAAAGCTGTTTTGGACTGACAAGTCACGGTACATGGTCTACCAGTCTGACGGTCTTGACTGGTTTTAGGTCACGGTCAGCAAAAAGTTGGACTGGCCAGGCTCAAGCCTGATCTCAATTCTGTAGAGTACTTCTCGGACGAATTGGATCATCGATTTTTGGGAAGTCTCTCCGCAGCTGAGGAGAGAGTGCCTTCCCCGATGGGAGTTCTGACTGATGTCAGAACTCCCATCAGGGAAGTTAAATTCTTGTTAACACATCACACAGTGAATCCTTCACACGGAAATGTAGTGCAGCATGATACAATTCAGCAGGTGCAACTTTATCATGCTGTACTGCATCCGATCTTTCAAAGGACGGAAATATAGAATGGACATTACAGAATTTTCCTCAGCATGGATTAACATCCAGTTCGCATATAATAAAAATATAAAATTGGCATTTCAACTTTATGCAAATCCCAGACTTCAGAATATTTTGAAAATGGGTACCATTAAAGTCAGAAATATAAAAAATGGAAAGACTTTGACTATGTTCAATTCAAACATATATAAGATTGTCAAAAGGAGTAGGTGTTTAAAATCATGTTAGGAACTAAAAGTCGGTGGGATGCAGAAACAGCTAAACATATGTTTCCAGCAACAACGCCACTGAAAATATTTTTCATATATCACGAATATTACGTTTTGGAAAGAGAATTGGTCGTCAGAAGATGAAAGCAAATGGCAAATTAACACCTATAGGAGAATGTTGGGTTGCTGTGGGGGTATGGCGCATGAGCTACTTTGGCTATAATGCGCCTGAGAATGTTGGTAAAAATGGGTACAGATTTCCAAAATTCCATTCAGAAGTGGAGGAAAGGTCATGGCTGATGAGCAAAGATTTGGTTTAGAGGTCGTTGGACTTATACAGTAATATATTTCACACAAGTCTGCAGCACACCCCATCAAATCATGGCTTCTTTTTTGAGAAAGTGAGTATATCTCTGAAAACTGAAATGTATACGATAAAAACGCCACACGAAGCACCTGATAAAAAAACAAGGAATGCGAGTAGTTTCAGAACCTTACACGTGGACTAAAGGGTTTAAATTACATGCGAAAATTATTTCACTTTTAGAAACTAAGCCAGAAGCTTCTCAACAGGGTCTTACCATTCTAGGAAGATTTATAACAATCCTTTGTAAAAAAACAAATAACAAGGTGTATAGTTCCAATATTATGAACGATATCATCATCGTTTGGTATGTTTCTAAAAGAAAGAAAGGTTATTCTAAAAAACACATATCATAAGGACTGATTGTCCATTATTCATAAGGACGACTCCTAAAGACGAAAAATTGCGTTGTGTTAATCTTCTCTTGGCCAGATGGCTGAACCGCTGGTTGCTTTCCAAAGAAAAGGTCTTACTACCAAAACATTTATCGCAGATATTTCATAAACTTGCTCTTAAATGGTTTTCACCTAGCATGCATACAGCATTCATTTTAACCGGGCATGATTCGTTCAATGTGAAATTGGTCTCATTTAATTTTTCCCCTTCAGTTTCTTGCTCCTGTGGTCTTTTCGAAGATTGGGAGCACGTTCTTTCATTGCCAATCTACAATAATTTTAGAGATGCGCAAAAATCTATATTAATTTTAGAGATGGCAGAACTTCGTCTATTTTGAGGACTAAAGTGGACCTGATTATTATTAGGTGGATGTACCTAGTAAACTGACATTCAGATTGTGCAATTTAAAGATCATTTCAGCAGATACATAAATGAAATCTTTATTGCAATTTCCTCATTTACGGTCTACAAAATATGTTATTTGAAAAGATAAACGGTGTCACTTAGAGTTAATAATATACTAGCAGTGGGAACGTGTTTAATAGTCAGATTTATAGAACAATGTAGACACTGTAGTGGATGTAGAAATGTAGAAATGAGTTAAATTGCCTTACTTAAATACAAGCAATGATAATTTTTCGTAGACTCGTCTCATTAGCTAACAATTTTACACTAACTGTAAACTAACATTACCACATAAAATTGTTTAATACATGCCAAGTAATATTTTAGTGAAAATAAGTCAATTACATACTTTCTATTCTTATATCCATCCTCTTCGCAGAAACTCTGTGAAAATTAAATAATTATTTATTATTTCATGATTATGGAAGTAATTCGCGATTACAGAATAAGTCTATAGAAAGAATATTATGGCAGTAAATTCCATTTACTTTAGAATTAAAAATTACTGCTCCAAAAAAATTCTCTCTTGTTAAAATTCAGGTTGATTCTACATTTGACGTTGCTGGATTCAAGTATAGCAACCGTATTGCAGTAACATCCACCAATTTTCATGGAGAAGAGATTAAAGTCAGAAATTAGGTTTAAAAAAGAAAAAAGATTCCATGTATTTTAAGAATGTTACATAAAATAGTAAATATTGAACGATGGGTCTTGTTAACCTTATTCTATTTACAAAACTGTTTATAAGATAACATTCATTTTGTTGTTTTTTGCCTTTTATAATCGTGAATTGGTGTCTCCTGTACAAGGTTCCAACGGTAGTCTGCCAACATATTTGAACTCCATTTTCTAGTACACCCGGTGGTTCATACTTGTAATTCTTTGATCAACTGGTATTGTTGCACTATCTTTTTGTGCATTATCCCAGCGACTTTGTAGTATCTGTGAGGGTATTCCGTCTGAGTGATCATCCTGCATCCCATGGTATGCTGGATTGTATCTGGGCATCGTCGACACGTGTCATCTGCCACTCAAGGGTCCTTGGAGACGTAGTTTTGATGTCGATTACCTGGTCTTGGAAGACAAGCATGAATCTGTTGGTCTCGGGGAAACGCTTCGCATTGGTAAGTCATGTCTTGGAAGTCATCGTATATCTATATAGTCTTGATGGAGATCATTGCAATGTCGGCCATGGAATGCTTTCTTTGATTTCACTGTCTGTGTAAATGGGATCTCCTTAAGGGTGAGTGTTGTGTGCCGTCTGTCTATCTTTCCTATGGTTTGGTGGTTTGGTGCTATTTTTATCTCGTGTAACCCAATAGGCCTTAATGGTCTTCTCTTGTTCAATGAAGTCAGTAAGTCCCCTCCTTCCTTCTTTCCGGACAATGGTCAGTCTCTCGATGGGCGACTTCGGATGGCGTTGGCGACTCTTCGTCATTATTCTGGTAGAGTTCATAATATCTTCCAGCTCGGTATTCCGACCTGAAAGATATTCTAGCCCTGTTAAAGCTCTTTGGTTTCCATTAAATATCTGTTTTTTTGTTTTCTTCTGGGCACTCTCGTTATATCGGCAATCTCTTACTGAGTGCAAGGAAGTTCTGCTTGAGGGTGTCCCAGTATTCTTTGATCTTCTGATTAGCTCTCGTGTTTCATGTGGATATTTTCTTTCTTGAGGATGGTCTTTACTTTTCTGATCAGCTTGTTACTTCTTTTAACCCGTTGGTACTGGTAAAGTTGCTTATCTTTACTCTTAGTTCTATCTTCTGCTGTAGCATCCTTTCCCAAGCTGCTGGTTCCTTGTCTTTCGTTTTGTTTTTTTCTGACTAGTGGGTCTGGTGGGCGTTAGGTGTAATGCTGTAGGAGTTTGAGCTCCGTGATTTCTTATTATTAAAGTGATAATAATATTAAGTTGATGCGTAAGAATTGGAAAAAAGGATCTATAGGAGGTGGGTGAGTTCTCTGATTAGTTTTTGAGACTAGAAATTAGATTATTTGTGAACATTTAGTATTTTAAAAAGCTGAGATTTTTACAATGATGAAAGTGTAATAGCGGCCATATAGCATTAGGTACATAGATTGATTACTGGTAATAGGAAAATTCAAGGTGAACTTGTTATCTGAAATATTGAACTACTACGAAGGGTTTGTTCTTTTAGAGTAATATATTTTAGCGGATCTCACTTCGGTCTATAAGGTGAAATAATTTTAACTTAGGTGTTGTTTAACTGTGCAGTTGTGTATTTATTTGCATTGTCAAGGTCATGACTGTTATATGATGGTCTCCATATCGGCTTCTTTCTCAATACTCGAAAGATACTATTGTGCAGCCATTTACATTTTGATTTCAGTCATTCAGAATTTCAAATATACAATAAATATTATTACTCCTATTCAAAACTATTGCAAAACAAAGTCATGGGCTATTCAGATATAGAGGATATTAGGTCTTATTTCTCAAGATTGAATGCCTATGGGTATAACTCGACTGTGCATAGAGCTAGAGGAGACAGCTTAGGATTATATCCTGGGAACACGGTTATTTTCTTATATTGTCTTAAATTGCCCATAGGATAACATTGTGGAGGCCATTTTGAATTTGGAGATAAGCCACGAATGCTAACAGCAGAATTTGAATTCTGTTGTTACCAATCGTGGTGAGCACACGTGTTTTCAGGTGCAAGGAGAGCATAGCAATTAGATGTCAGGGAAGTTAACTATACCAAAACACTGTCTTAATTGTCCATACATTAATGTCAGAATTATCATCAATAAAATGAGTAAATTCGAACTACTGTTAGTACAAGTAACGCTGACATAACAGGGCTTACGGAAACGCGGTACCTCCCAGTGATAGGGGATGATGAGTTTCAGTACGGTATTTAGGAAAGATAGGGCAGACAGAAAGGGTGATTGGATCATGCTTCTAATCAAAAGCAGGTCTTAGAGACTCTACATGCAAATGGAATGGGCAGGTAAGCGTAAATATCTTATGGGTGATTTTAATTTACCTCTAATTGATTGGAACAAATGGAAAGGAAACTCCAAATGGGGGACAATTTTTAAATTAACTGGATGATTGTTTTTTGTATCAACATTTCAGGGAAAGGACTAGAGAAAAAATACTCTATACCTCATCATCATCCATGACATAACAGGGCTGACAGTAGAGGAACCAGTAGCAGGAAGTGATCACGGAGTTCTACGGTGGACGATGAAGAGAGAGGTAGCAGTAGTCAAAGGCAAAGGAATGGATTTTAATTTGTAAAGGAAATTACGACGGTTTAAGGTGCTACATGGCCTCTATTAACTGGATAGATATCTCACAGAGAGCGAATACAATTGAATTAAGTTATACCTTTAAAACATAAATCACAGAAGCCTTGAATGCGTATATACCATTAAAAAAAAGACTCAACGAGGAAGATTCCACGTTGGATGAATAAGGAAGTTGCCAAATTACTTGAGCTGGAAAAGTTAGAGCAATAAAAGGTACTGAAGCCTATAACAGCTACAGATTGATCTGCTGTAATAGTGCCACATTTTCTGTGACACTATTACAGACCAATTAAAAGTTATGCTGGCAAAGGCAGATTATGAGAAATCGTTGGCAAAGAGTGGGGATAAGAAATTCTTCACATATATAAATGCAAAGAAGAGAAGGACAAACCAGATCGGACCCTTATGTAATGGACATGGCATACTATTAGATACCCCAGCTGAAGTTGCAGATCAACAGTTAATTTGCATTGATATTTACAAAAGAAAAACCCTCTATTGTCAATGGGAAATTATTGGAGTGCAGTTGAAAAATATGTAATTAATGATATTGAAATTTCACAGGATTATTTAATTAATTTTTAGAGCCTACAGGCCAGAAAGGCTCCTGGGATTGATGGCATATACCCTATAATTTTAGGGAGGCGGCAAGCGAGTGCATTGAATCATTAAGGCTAGTTATAAGAGCATCGCTGGACTCAGGAGAGATTCCGTTGGACTGGAAAAGTGCCAATGTAGCATTAATACATAAAGGCGATTCTAAGAGTACTGGGAAATTACCGACCTGTCAGTCAAACTTCAGTAGTAGGGAAAGTCATAGAAACAATGATCAAGGGTGGAATTCAGGATCCTTTAGATAGAATGGAATTCTGAAAGATACGCAGCATGATTTTGTAAAGGGAAATCATGTTTAACAAATCGGGTTAGCTATTTTGACAGGATCGCTCGTGAACTGGATTTAGGAAAGAATTTTGACACTGTTTATTTGTATTTCAGCAAAGCATTTGACTCAGTCCCACATGAGCTGTTAATTTATAAGCTGGAACAGGATGGAATCACAAGGAAAATCCTTAGATGGATAGAAGGTAGGCTTTAAGGCAGAGGGTTGTGATAAATGATTATTCTCGGATTGGGTTAATGTAAGAGGTGGGATATCCCAAGGATCCGCATTAGGACCACTGTTTTTGATTTTCTTAAATGACATCGTTGAAGGGACAATGGCGTGAGGTCAAAATTTGCAAATAAAGTAAAGACTGGTAGAGTAGTTAAGGATCACCGCCAAGCAGAGATTCTTCAGAGTGACATAAATAAACTTCAAGGATAGTCAGAAGAGTAGCAGCTATGCTTTAATCCAGCAAGGTCCTAGATCTGGGAAACAGTAACTTCAAAAAAATTATTGGAGTTGAACTAAAGTCACTAGTGAAAGAAAGTGACTTGGGAGACATGAAGTTCTCCGAGCATTGTAGACAGGTTGCAGGGAAGGCCCATGGTGTCCTTTCGATGATTTATCGAACATTTGCTATAGAGATAAGGACGTCATAATCCCATTATACAGTATAAGACTATTATTAGATCACACTTGGAATACTATGTTCAAGTATGAAGACCGCACTTGAAAAAAAGAGCTTCTTGAAAGGGTCCAAAGACGGGTACCTCGCGTGATAAATTCGGCAAATGATCATCCATATGAGGAAAGACTTCGAATATGTGGGTTGCACAGCTTGGAAACTAGGCACCTTATAGGAGACTTGATTGAGGTGTTTAAAGCGCTGACAGGCAAAAAGTAAAATGAATGTTAAATTTTCACGGTTATAAATGATTCTAGAACTAGGGCCCATAAAATTCAAGTTATGGGGGAGATTTTTAGACTGGATTTCAGGAAGTTATTTTAGCCAGCCAGTTATAAATTTCTGGAATAAGTTACCTACATGGGTGGTTGAGGCTGACAGTTTGGGGAAATTCAAAGGTCAGCTGGATCAGTGGCGTGTTATACCTTCATGGGGCCTAAGGTAAAATGGAATTTTGTGGCCCATCTAAAGAAAAAACTAATAAAGAACAATTTCAGTTTCATTTTATTGTGATAACAAAACAAACAAATTATATGACATAAGAATTAAATATGAAATTTCATTAAAAATCAGTAAAACCATTTTTGAAAAAACGTAATTTTCAAATGAATCTTTAAAGTAAAGTTTATTGACTTTGGCAGGTAGAAAGTTCAGTTTCAAATAAATATTAGTAAAAAACAGCAATGAGTTTTTGAAATAGTGCGTTTGGGGGCCCCTCTGATCGGGGCCACCTAGGCAGATGTCTTTTTTTTGCCTATAGGCTAACACGCCACTGAGCTGAATACGGGAGGAGGAAAATGCATAGGTTGTATATTCCCTTTTCTTTTATTATTTATTTTATTTTTTGGCTGGTGCAACATAAGCATAAGGTTTCCTTGCGCCATGTTGTCATTACTTATACATGTTGTCCCTGTTCAAGATTATGCAGAATAGAACAGAAGGGCTGTTTGGATATTGAGGCTACTAGGACTTATGTCTTAAGATTGGTTGCAATTGGAATGCATGTACAAATTAAGGAATACGTGAGCAACCAGGAGACAGTCTATGATTACATCCCGTGGTTGGGGTTTCTCTGTATTGTCTTAAGGTTGTCCATAGGATAACATTACTGCGGTCATATTGGTATTAAAAACATATGGTGAAAGTGGTCATAGAAGAAGTGTGATTTTTGCAGTGATGCCACCTGAATTATTTCAAAAACATTGTGCATTTATTAAATAGGAACCCCTTTGATTGAATGGATAGGCAAAGAATAGTTTTAGGGCCCTTGTTTATTTTTACTATTAGTATAAGAGAGTGGAGTGATTATTTATGGACATAGCAGTTCATAAAAACAGTGACATGCTGAACAGGTTAACAGTATACTACCATTGGGAACTACTGCTATTGAGTCTAGGTTAATATTTCAGAATATTGCTAAACTGTGACAGATAACATTATGTTAAGTGATAATAAGCTACTGAGAAAATATCAGATGAAACCAGTATGGCCCTTGCAGATGGATCTGGAGTTGCTATGCAGGCCTGGTGTGACTCTTCTATGAAGAAATGTTTATCAAGAAGGAAACGAAATAAGAATAGAAGAGGGTGTGTTCAAGATAACCAATCGCCTGCAGCTACTGGTTAAGTGCATTTTCTGGAGTCAAATGAGCATAACTGTCAAAGTAATAATGGCTATTCTTTTGCTGATCTCAATTTGAGATTTGATGAGACTGCAGTAATTGAACATGACAGTGGACAGTAATGATAAAGATAGAAGAAATTTTGAGTTGAACTTGTGCACAGCGAGCTCAGAAGTTTTGGAGTCTAGTGGTAAAGACTTTGAGAAGAAGTCTAGAGACAGGGATGACGTCTATAAGTCAGGGGTTGTAGTTTCCATGCTTGGCCCATTGCCTGAATGTACTAATTCAGCTATTTCGACAGACGCAGGGAAGAGAGAAATTGGCGATGAGGTTAAAAAGGGGTCGACAGGGATACAAGCTACTGGCGTAACGGTCTTGAGTTCAGTTTGTGGGCTGTTTCGAAGTTATAGGAATATTCTAGATAAGGAAGCAAAGCTGTGTCAGAATGAAGGTCTGGATGACTGTTTTAATTGCATTAAGGGACTTGAACAACAAAACTTAAAGAAACTACTACGTACTTTAAACATGGATATGATAAAGTTACTGCATTATATTGAATTCGGTGACCAAGAATTTATTGTGAATGTGGTGGTGCGAGATAGATGTAACTCGTTGATGAGTTTGCCTACAGGGATAGTCCTATGGGAGACCAGGATGGCATTGATCCCACAGCTGCAGAATATATGCCAAACAGGGAAAAGAGAATGTCTCAAAAGATTTAGGATGAAAATAAAAAATCTAACAATTTGACCTCTGGATATTTGGAAGGGAATACAAGTTACATAAAAGAGAATAAGCCGATTGTTAGACTATTATTAAAGACTAGTATATTTGGTATACAATGATACTATCCAAATTTCTAGAATTAGTTTTAGAATTTAGAAAATTTTAAATTTAATTTTTTTATGGTTTAAGCAGATACCAAGAACCATCTTTGTATATTGTGCTCTCTGTTTTGCTAAATTGAACTCCATTGAGATTTCATAGTTTTTCTTATCTCCTGCGAGTATAACAGTAAATATAAAATCTGCTAGAAGTTCAATTATAGAAATAATGCATATCAAATTATTCATCCCATGATTTTTCCCTCTCCATTTGTTTATTCTTCTGCACTACCATGTGACAATTCACAAAAAATCAGATACCTGCAAAGCACACCCTCTAAAGTACAGATCCACAGAAACCATACGAGTATAATTAAATCTTCTTGCTTTCAAATAAATATTTTATATTCTCTTAATAAAAAAATATCAATGAAGTCTGGAAACACATTTACTTACCCGAGAGAGCATTTCTCTTTCTCTCATTTTCCATGTGTATCTTTTTTCACTAAAAATAGATAATTTTAAAGTACTTTTTTGTTCAGAATATTATATAAAACGTACAACATAATAAATCTTGCAATTTGCAAAGAAAATTGTACCTTTTTTGTACCCTAGTTAACTTTACTAAACAACCGATAAATTTCAATACTTTTTTGACATTTTATAGTTATGTAACCTCTCAGTGTAACATGGTGGAGTTGAATGCTCAGGAACCACCTAAAAATGACATCTTTGTTTCGAAAACAGCCTCATTCAAAAGTGAAAGTGGCATAATTATTGGTCGATAAGTTAAACAGTTGATGGCTTCATAAGAACTGGAAGAGAAGATGAATGGTGCTTAGCTCCAGGTGATGTTGCACTTTAAAATGGCCAGGAATGAGTTTAGTGCCATGGTTATGTAGTCAAAATGAACTGTATATTAAAGGAATCATAATTGAACTTTTTATCAATTGAACTGGAAAAGAATTGTATATCAAATGAGCTGGAAATGAACTGTATCAAATAAGGATTCCTTTTCAGCTATAACAGACAAAGAAAACGCCAGAGCATACACATGATCATCAGGCAACCCAATGCACAAGTGTTACAGGAGCTAGTTCTTGTCGGTGACTAATGTTAGGGGAACTGGAAATATATTGTGCAAAAAAGATAGCTGGAACAGGACCGGGGTGTCTGCTAGGGGCAAAAGTTGACGACGTTGTAGACAGTTTTTTTGCTGGCTCCCAGGCAGCCCACACCTGGGAGCCAGCAAAAAAAAATAACAAAATAGTTATAATAAAATAATAGTAAAATCCTTACTGAGAAAAAAAGAGACCAGAAAGAAGTTGAGGAGATCACTTAATTACATCCTTTGACAGCCAGTTAGTTGAAAACATTTGTAGCAAAATCTTGAAGGGCTTTAAAGTTACTGGCACACTCAACAAGAATACTGACGTTTTCTTCCTCTGGAACAAGACCAGCTAAAGTCTGTCTAAATTGTTCACATTCCGGGCAAAATAAGAGTACATGTATCCAAGTTTCGAGGTCATTACATGTACAGTATGGATCAGGTTCGAGTCCACGTTCAAAGAGCTTAGCCCGTAAGGAACTGTGTCCCGTGAGCAGATAGGAAGTGTACATATTTGGCGTAAACCGCGAGTTGATAGCTGGGGATGTTAGGTAGTCAGCCCTTTGTATATATTTCCTAGTGACGAGACCAAATTGGCTTTTATCCCATCTGGGTTGCCAAATTCCAGTTAATTCACTCCAAATTCTAGCCTTTTCTTGCTTTATGTTATTTGCGGGGTCGGTTGTTATTCCGTACGCTGTGATCGAAAGTCCCTTTTTGAGATTGTACACCGTTCCTCGATAAATGACAGAGATCAAGTGGCATTACACCTCCCAAAACCTGCAAGGCATTGTTAGAAGTAGTTCGTGGAATGCGGTGAATGGTAAGTAAGATGGATCTTTGCAAGGATATTAACTTTGTTTTTATCTTGACTTTGGTAACATTTTGATACAAAAATGCTGGTGGCATAAGAAACTACAGTCAAAAAGATCGTCTTATAATACAATGATAATGTCTTCCTAGTAAGATTTTGTTCTTCAATTTTGAAACATGCGACTGAAAACTTAATCTATCATCTAATATAACTCCTAAATATTTAGTCTCAGAGACATATGGTATCTGTATGTTATTAAGAAGGATGCTAGGAGGTCTGTTATAGTTGAAGTGATTGCCAAAAGTCATAAAAGTCGTCTTACTTGGGGAAATTTTTAAGTATTCGCCCATGTTACCAAATCGTCAATAATTGGTTGTATACGCTCCTCAAGCACCTTTCTCGATCTCCCCTCGATGGCCACCACTAAGTCATCAGCATATGCAGTTTTAAGCACACTTTGATGATCTCTCAAAAGTCATTTGTCTAGAACTGCATTCCAGAGAAGAGGCCCCAAAACCGATCCTTGGGGCATCCTCTGGATATAGGTGAACTATGTCAGGTGCTTTGCAGTTACCTTTACCATATGATCACTGAAATAAGATCTTAAGACCTTGTAGGTATAATCATCACAATTAACAGCTCTTAAAGAATCGAGGGCGGTAGATGACTTTCATCAACCGGTGAAATACCACCACTTTGCTTATTGGAGGCTTGAAGTGGTGAAACCCATGTTTAATCTCTAGAGCAAAGTTTCCGGCATCCCCCTCCCCTCATACTTCTCCTTCAACCCATGCACAGTACTAAGTACTATAGGTTTTGATACCTTTCGTGTTTGGGGTTTTCATAAAAAAAAAGAAAGGGAATCAAAAGCACCCTCGAAGTCCACAAACACAGGAAAAACATACTTTGAAGTAGAATTCCGAGAATAAGTAGTTAGAGCAGATATGGCCTCCGTAGATTTCTTTTTTGAATCCAAATTGTAGGTTAGAACAAAGTTGTTTCTCACTTAACATCTTATGGAGTCTCTGGGCTAGACGTTTTTCAAAGAGTTTTCCGAGATTCGCAAACAATGAAATTGGTCTGTAAGCACAAGGATTGGACGTTGGTTTCTACGGCTTGTGAAGAATTTTCAGCAAAGCCACTTTCCATTGCCTTGGAAAAATACCCTCAAGGAGACATTTTTTCATATGATTTAACAGGTCAAAAAATTTAACAATAACACCATTCTCAATAAGGTCAATCCCAGGACATTTTTACTGGTTAGTTTACTAACAGCAGCCCCCAGATCCAAGAGGGTAAAAGGGACGATGTCCGTAGGGCCACTATACATTTCATTACTATGTCTTATCTCCTGTTCTGGTGTATCAAATTCAGGGGAGTCCAAAGGGAAAAGGTTGGAGACAATAGACCTTATTGTGGAAATCTAGTCACTTGTTTTCTGTCCTTGCTCCATAACAGTATTATACACCTCTCCTGCAATAATTTTATTTTTTGTAATGTGGTAAATTAAACCCCACGGTTCCGTGTTCCCTATTTCTTTAACTAAGTTTTTCCAACAACTGCTCTTGGAATTGGCAATCTCCCTATGGTATCTTTTCCTGAACTGCCATAAATTTCCTGGTAAGTCTGCACATCCACAGTTGACAGATGTCTGTTTCTCTGAAGGTTCCTCCGCGCTTGAAGGACTTGTGTTCGTAAGTGTAACAGTTCAGGCGTCCAGCACGGGACAAAAGGTTTCTTGGACTGTTTTCTTTTGCTGGCGTTTTGCATAGCAAGGAAAAGATGAGTCTGGATAAAGTTGACATATTCGAGTGCTGTCATTGAGTTTAATGCGTTTTGAATATCCCATATCAGGATAGCGTTTAGGTACTCCTTAAAATTTGATCCATTTTGTCGACTTCAGAGAAAATTGTCGTAGATCTTTAGGTTGTTCATCAACGCAAGTGTGTCTAGATAAGATCCCGAAAATAATAGCCTAGTGGTCATTATTAATAAGTCCTGGAATTACATCCTAGTCCACAATCAAACCATCCATTTTAGCAGATATTAAGGTTACATCGATATTAGATTCTCCGTTTGTCGGATAAGTTTTGGACACAACGATTAAAAGATAGGATAAAATCCTCTAAAGCCAAGCTTCTAGGGTCAATAATTCTGCTGGATTTTGCATTCATATCAGCCGCTATAATAAGTTTTTAGACGAAAATTTTGAACATATACTGTCAAGGCCATGAAGCGACAGTTGGAATTCCTCAGAAGCTGGACAATACACCCATGCTAGATAGAAGGCAGTTGATGTTGTAGAAATCATCACACAAATTACAGTGTCAGAACAATCTCCTGAAATCGTAGTTACAAATAATAGCTGCCCTAGGAGGAGAATCCAATGAGTGTATTAATCTGACTGACAAAGGAAAACCTATGATCATATTAACTGCTCCACCAACCTGCCTAGAATAAAATGGTTCTTGCAAGCAGATGATATCAATTTTATGCTCTATTGCTGTAGCTCTGATCTCGTCCATCACAGCTCTAGACCTCTGTCCATTGATTTGCAGGATTTTGATTCCTTCAAAATTAATATTATCTAGCAGAGGATTTGAGTAGGTCGTATTACTCATATTGGGTTACCTTGTTGACCATTTCAACAGCCTTTATATATTCTGGACATTGGTTGTCCGGACATTGAATGATGGGAAATCTTTATTTCTCCTTTTACAATTGACGCATTTTGGATCACCATCTTTATGTGGGCAGTCTGCATAGATATGCCCGCCATTGGCACAATGGCTACAAGAAACTGTTTTATGGGTACAATTTTGGGCCGAATGCCCAAAGGCCAAACAACGAAAACACTTTGTGACCATCGTGAAACGGCGGAACCTGTGGGAAGTGAAGCCCAAAAAGATGCGATCGTTTTGCAGAAGGTAATGCATCAATTTTGGGACAAAGCCAATAACCCAGTCTACGGTCTTGATGCCAGAACTGAAACGGAAAGAAGTGCCCCGAGCCACTTCATCCCGGACAAAACCCTGATCTTAAATTTTTTATATATAGCTCCTCTAAGATGTCTTCCTTAGAGTAATCCTTTGGTACACTGTATATCAGAATCGTGGCGTTTTGTAATCTCGGTTTGTCTATTGATAAACCGGCCTCAGTCAGAGTAGCCGATTTTCGACTCATATTGGCATCACTGGGATTGGTGGTTTATACCAATAAACCCTTATTCCTCAGCGATCTGATGTTTTTAATCTTAATATTACGGTGTTCCTTCCTAATGTTTTCAGTAACTGTATTACGAATATATTGGCTGGAAGCGATATTGCTTTCAGGCAATGGCCTCAATATGATTATATTATTGGGGTCGATAACCCTTGCATTGTCCAATCTTGTGTTAACAGATACAGATTTGTTCAGGAGGCTGGTTTTTATCTTCTTGAGGAGAAGTCTGAGCCCTGGAAGTTTGCGGAAGCTGATGCCCACGATCAGCACCAAGTACCTCTTACAATATCTGCGAATATGCCTCGCTTAGGCTGGTCTCGAAAAAGGTTGTCAAAATGGTTGGCTCTTATTTGGAGCTCTGCAGTCTTGACTTTCAACTGTTCATTTTCAACAAACAGAGCAGTCGAGACCGCCTCAAGATCCGACTACAAACCCTGAATGTAGTTCGAAGCCGTTTTGGTAATTTTGCTACTCTCTGCTGCCAAAAATTCCCCAAGGGCTTTCTTTATTTTCAACACTGTGTTGAACACAGCTGTAGCATCAAGAGATCCTGAAAGCATCTCTTGATGCTTGATCTCTTGTTCAACACTGTGTTGAACACAGCTGTAGCATCAAGAGATCCTGAAGTCCCTGTATAAACGAGGTATTTTGTTCAACAGAGGCAGGTAACTGAGGAGCATCTGTGTTTTTATTCATTCCTTTTTGTAAGGCTGGACTATCCAAGGCACTTGGTTTGGTCTCCTCTGGGGGGACAACTTGGTCACAGTAACTTAAAACCACTTTAGGAGCTTCCTTGCCAGTGGATTTGTTTGTTGTTTCTAAGGTTGTACTTTCGTGAGATTCAGAAGTACTGTCTGAGGAAATCTTGAGATCTTTTGTACCAATATTTACTGTCCTGAAAGTTTGTTCTGGTGCCAAATCACTAAATTCCTTTTGACTGTTTTTATTAACTTGTTTTCCTGGATTTTCATCCAGCTTAACAACAGCTGAAGCCGAATGATTTCGTTCCTTTTGACTCTTTTTGCTATTGTTTTTTCTCGATTTTCATTCATCTTCAAAGATTGATAGGGGTTCGAATCTGAAAGGACCTTGGGATGTGTCTTCCGGATAGACTTTAGCGGGACATCTGCAACCCGTCTGGAATTATGATCAGACGAAGAGTCCGAGGGTTTCTCTCAGCACCATGAGAATAGGAAGATTTTTCATTCATATTGTCTTTGCGGTAGGATACCTCTAACACAGGGAATAGAGCAAAGAAACAGAACAATTCTTGTTGAGAAGGAAAACGGACAAGGTTTTGGTGAATCTTGATTGAAGAATCAAGCCAGGGGACCGTTGTGGACACGCACATGGCGGTCAGTACCTATCCAAAATTTTGAAATGTTCATAAAAACTGAACACCAAAGAAGTTTGCCATAAAAATTATAACAAACGACTCACCGACCCAGTAGGAATCCAATGGACACTTTTAAATACTTGCTCAATCCAAAAACTCGCTAAAAAAAAGTACACTAAACACTTAGCGGGTATACTAGGCGGAGTTGGGGGAAGACCCGGGTGCCGCATGAAAAGTAACACTATCCACTGCACACTATAATTTTCTGGTAACATCATAATTTGCGGGACCCAACACAACTCGCACACATTTTGCAGTCTTGCATCTTTACAATACTAATTGGTTTTGTGGGGAACCACTAGCACCGCATTAACGTCCGCGCTGTAACACAGTGGTATCATCACCGTCCTCCCCACACCGCTTGGAAAAGGCCCTGGTTCGAATCGACCAGTGAACGCACGCAACTTACAGACGCATAACAGACAGGCTATGTCTATTATATTCTCCCGTAACATTTACATACTTTGATTGGGAAATCAAAATACAAAGGGAATCAAATGCGCCCTCGAAATCTAGGAAGATTGCCAATTCATATTTAGCTGTAGAAGTTTCTGTATAAAGTCAACCAAAGCGTTCTCAGAGGACGCAGGTCCTCGGAGGTCAATCTTATAACAATGGGGGTTTGGCAAGTCCTCTAAGTACAATCTTAGAACAGAATCCATACTGGGTTCTGGTTCTAAGATTGAAAAGTCCTCAATACCATCAGGTGTTCTCGAGTTTACCTAGGTTTGCAAAGTCAGCGATTGGCCAATAAGAATCTGAGGCAGGTTTTTTAATTGATATAATACTGCAATTTTCCGAAAATTAAGAAAGAGACTAATCTATGCCCGGACATTTGAAAGAATTTAGGGGCGGGCAAGTCCTCTGAGATGACGTGTCAGGGGTCTGTCAGAGGAATTTTTAAAAACTATTGACAGCTCTTCAAGAGTGAAAAGCTCGGATTGAACCATATTATTGTGAGATTGTTTAGCAAACAGGATAGCAAAGTGAACGTCAGACTCTCAAGGGGATCATCATTAGGAGAAAACCTATCAAAGATTTTCTCAATAGTATCAGTCCAAGAAGATGTTTCAACAAAAAACTATTTTTAGGCCATCCAAATAATTAAATTCATTTGTCTTGCACTGTGTATTATGTCCGTAAATTGCGTTTATCCTCTGGTCGATTTGCCTGTTTTGCTGGACGAAAAACCCGAATTGCCTGGGTAAAAACCTTGCTGCCTACGCCTCAGACCGGCTAACACAGCCGCGAAATGAAAAAAATCCCATTAAAGTTCCACGTGTCATCGACGGGATTCGAAACGGGTTGATGTTTCAACAGTTACAGATGACAGTACCAAAGACGTCAGATCTGAATAATTTTTAAATATAATCTTGTATAATAGACCCCAAGGGCAGAAATCGCCAGACCTACTTGCAAAATTTATCCAGATCTCAAGTTTTTTTTTGCTATTGCCTTAGTTCATGAATTAATCCAGATAGCCAAATAACCATCACGTAACCTTCCCACCTCAGGAAGAGGCCAGTGGCGATGTCACTGGTGCTGGCAACGGCTGTATGAACAAAGATTTGGAGAGATTTTCATCATTTTAGCTGATTTGTGGGACGCATTCACAAGAGATTATTTCACTGGATATGCAATTTCTGAAGCCGAAGTAGTCAAAAACACCTGATTGATAAATTGAAAATCAGAGCAAAAATGTAACTTTGACGATTTTGAAATCTGATTTTAAAGTTTTAGTTGCTTGATATTTCGTCATTGACAATTTTAAACTCAAAATTTTTGTAACTCGAAGTAACACGGCGTGCTGTGACGGTTTAATATTCTGTACAACAAATGCAGGCAAAGACTCCTGGTCTAAAGAAACATTAGTTTGCATTTCACTATGTACAGCATCAGCAAACATGAAGGGAGAAGTCGCTCACCAGAACATTTTTCCCCAACGAATCGTCTCTTAGAATTCGAAATGAAAGTTGAAAATGAGTCTACAATTTTGTCCAATAAATCAGCTCTAGTTTTCATGTCCTCATTTATGGCTGGAAATTTCTTGTTATCTACCAACAAAGCTTTGGTTTGATTTAAGTCTAATCTGGTTTTCTAGGTCTAATCTTGGTTTCAAGATTAGATCTAGAATGAAATTTCCAGGGGTTTCTGTAACTCGATTGACTTCGCCAGTCCCTCTTGGGTAGAACAATCGGTTCCTCCCTACACCGGATGGAAAAGATTTGGTTCGAGTCCCGTTGATAACAGGAGGAATTTTTAGGGCTTTTGTCATTTTCGTCATTTTGATTTTTCGTCCAGCAAACAGAAAATCGACCACAGAACACACGCAATTTACAGACAGTTTACACTGAGCAATAGGGCTTTAGTCGCTGATGCTCCTAAAGCCCTACGACAACAACAATCTTTGTGAGAATAAATGTGTGGAAGAAGTGTACTTTTGGGAGAAAGAAAATCACATAAACTAAAAAAAAAAAAAATTATATGTAATCGACATGTACCACTCAAAGGAGGAAAATCCTCAAAGAAGGCACGGTTTTCTTCCCTTAATATGTATGCAGTGACAGAACAATACAAAAATAACAATGACAATAAACAAAAATAAAGAGTACATAAAATAAAATATAGTAGGTTCCTGAAATAAATCCCAGTTAATTGAAGAGTTTTCTTCAGAGACGTAGTAATCAGGAAATGTCCACTGTGGAGTGCGATGGTCCGAATGAAGCAGGAGGTCTTAACGAAAAAAAACTAATACAGGTACAGTTCTTTGGAGTGGAATGGATATATACCATCCACTTACTTTAAGTGGCCATGTTAACGAAGCAAAATCTTTTGGAATGTAGCCAGTTTTTTGTCAAATATTTATAAGTAACTATCCAGAGAGGAGCTTAAAGTTTTTCAAAATGAAGAAATTTGCTTAATTCACATGTAAGTTTTGGAATTTTCAGAGATGAGATTAAGGAAACATTTAACTAAATATGAATAGCCAAAAGAAACCCAGACATCCATTGAAATATATAGTTTTCAAAAATTCCTAAAATATCTCAAGATCAATATTGGACAGGACCCTAAAATGTCTCGTTAGGACTCTAAGATTCTACAAAATATTCTATACCAAGATATTTCACATTTTAAGTGTTTTTCTGGTTTTCAGTAGTTTCCCTATTAAGACACCAGAATTCCAAACGGTGACCTTCTATGGAGCTTTCCCTCCCTCCAAAAATAGTTTTCCCTGCAGAAATACTGAGGAAAAAACAATGGCGATCAAAACATAACTTTGTGGAAGAAATTTTATATAATAACAAAATAATAACCCGAAGCACAGCTCTAAGCTGTTCGGGGACTTTCTATCAACTGACAACAGGAGAGGGTATTGAATATTATGGTATGGCCATCCCAATCACCTGACTTAAATCCAATCAAGATTTTATGGGATTGTCTAGACAGTCAGATCCAGGAAGTTGCTCATCTTCGCAAAATATATATTGTCGCTTCCCAAAATCTTTGGGAAACCTTGCCGATCGCTTGGAATAATGTTAGTCAAGACACTATTATAAAATTGTTCACCAGAATACCATATCAGTACAAGGCAGTGATAAAATCTCGTGGAAGATGAGTAATGAAAAATTAATTTCGTTGTTAATATTAATCATTTCAATATTTTCTTCTGTAAATTTTTAAATGCTTAATAAAAAAAGCTTAAAATACTTTGCAGTGTTTTTTTTATATTAAACCTTACATTGCCATAGCTAATTTAAAGAAAACTGTTGTCACACGCTGTGATTCTAAACTTTTAGGCGGAAGTGTATGTACCCAAGAAAATCTGCATGAAATATCTTGTTCTCGCGACACAGTGGTTATAATTATCGTCCTCCCCACACCATGCGGAAATGGTATTGTTTCGAATCCCATCAATCGTAGGAGGAAGTGACGGCCCATTTGTACGCCGTGGCTGGGTTTGGCTCAGGCGAGGATAGCAAAGTTTTCTTTCCGGGTTCCCTTTTTTCTTTTCATCCAGCAGAACAAGTAAATCGACCAGAGAACACACGGACCCCTCCTGGGTAGCACAGTTGGTAGGACTGCCGTCCTCCTCTCACCAGGTGGAAAAGACCTGATTTAAAGTCCCGTCGATGACTTGAGAAATTTTTATGGGCCTTTTTCGTAACGTGGCTCAGTTAGTAGGTCTCAGGCATGGGTATCATGGGTTTTCTTCTCGGAAACTCTGTTTTTCGTCCAGCAAAACAGAAAATCGACCACACGCAATTTACAGACAATATACACGGAGCAACATGGCCTTAGTTGCCGATGATTCTAAAACCCAACAACAATGACAAGAACGCATGGATTCTTATGGAAATGATATACATGGGAGCATGAGATTATTCCCTCATCTAACCTTAATTTAAAATTGCAGGGCACCATATGTGTCAATGAGGGGCTTAGAGAGGAACAGGTATCCTGTGTGTTATCAGACACTCAGTCTAAAACACTGATGGATCCAATATCTTTCTATTACAGAAGATTTAGGAGAGGTCCGGTTGGCCCGCCTCACTAAAATCCACTCAAACACACCTCGATAAGCCCTGTTACATCACTTAGGGGGCAACGAACGTGTAGAGTGGTTCTCTTCAAGACGCCTGGTCAGCGTGAAGAGGAAAAGACCAAACCCTCCAGCATATGACAGCACAACGAACCAAATGGCCCTCAGTCCCCAGCGGCTTTCACTCCCCCTCTTAGGGCAGCGAGAGGATCAGCGTGGAAGCAGAGGGTGCTACGAATCTCTGGGTACGACCAGGCTGCCATGCACGGAAACTGAATTTGACCTGTTACAATAAGATCGCTCATCGGTGAGGACAGGATATTAGGGCTGGAAAAGGAATTAGAAAATGTGAATTGGAATATCATCGGTTTGGCTGAAACAACAAGAAGAAATTAATCACTTAAAAGATTATCAAGTGGAAATCTGCTGAACACCAATGGAAACAGTGAAAGGAGTGAAAGTGGAGTTAGGTTTCTGGTCCATAAAGATTTAAAAAACAACATTTTGGAATTCAAAAGTACATTAAGGGTGTTAAGACTAATACTCAGGATTTCTAAGAGGTACAAGCTAAAGGTTATAAGGATTTATGCACCAACATCGAGCCATGCTGATGAAGAGGTTGAAGAAATGTACACCGAAATTGAGAGTCTTCTAGATGAGCAGAAAACCCACTACACTATTATTATGGGGGACTTCAATGCTAAGGTTGGAAAAAGACAAAACAGCGCAGAAAGGGGAACTATAGGAAATTTTGGAAATTTTGTGAAAGACTTGTGGAATTTGCAGAATGTCAAGGATTGTCGGTAATGAACACTTTTTTCGAGAAAAGCGTGAACAGAAAGTGGACATGGAAGAGTCCAAATGGATTAACAACTAATGAAATCGACTTCATCCTCACTAACAGAAGATATATTGTGAATGATGTTACCGTCCTGAATAAGGTAAATGTTAGAAGTGATCACGGACTGGTAAGATGTACACTTGATATAGATGTAGGAAAGGAAAAAACTGACTGAAGTAAATAATACAAAGGTCTTTGAGATAACAGAGGACGAGAAAAAGCAGTATGTACTGGAACTTAAGAACAAGTTTCAGCTTCTGCAGACTGCTCAGGACTAAGATATCGATGAGGAATATTACAACTTTCTGAAAGTGATAAATCCCAAGAAACCTATATGGAAAAAGAAATCCAAAGAAGAAAAAATTAGTCAAGAAACACTTGTCATGATGAACCGAAGGCGAAAAATGAAGAGCAAGATAAACACTGACAAGGAAAAAATTGAGTATACTGAGTTATGCAAAGCCATTAGAAAGAGACTCAGAGAGGACATAAGAAGATTTAACACAAGAAAAGTAGAACGAGCATTAAGGGAAAACAAAGGATTTAAATCAGCAGCCATGAGCAGTAATACAGAAAGACAAATGATACTGAAACTGAAGAATAGCGATGGTGTACGTATAAACAGCACAGAAGGCATAATTCAAATAGCAGAAGACTACTATAGAGAATTATACAAGGAGCGAGGGAATGATGCCAGCAGTGGGGAGATGGATCACAAATTAGCAACACATACGACATACCCGATATTCTTCCTGATGAGGTAGAACATGCATTGAAGAAAATGAAGAATCAGAAAGCCCCAGGGGAAGATGAAGTTACTGTACAGTTGTTAAAATTGGGAGGAAGAGACATAACACAAAAACTGGCAAGGCTCTGCACAAACTACATTAGAAAAGGTGTGACGCCTAACAAGTGGAATAATGCAATAATAGTTTTGCTGCATAAGAAAGGAGATAAATTAGAAATTATAGACCAATTAGCTTGTTATCCCACATCTACAAGTTGTTCACAAGGATCATTATTAACAGATTAGAAAGAATACTTGATGAGAATCAACCGAAAGAGCAAGCTGGCTTTAGGACAGGATTCCATCACGTAATATCACAGGTAATGGAGAAAGGAGGTGAATATAAAACACCATTATGCCTGGCATTTGTGGATTATGAAAAATGCATTTGACTATATTATGATTTGACTATATTATGATTTTGAAGAAAATATATGAGAGTGCTCCCTCCTTTATTAGACTAGACAAAGACAGTAGGAAATTTAAAATTGAGAAAGGAGTTCGACAAGGAGACACAATATCTCCGAAGCTGTTTACTGCTGCCCTTGAGGAAGCTTCCAGAAGATTAGACTGGTCGCAGAAAGGAGTCAATGTGAACGGAGAGTACCTAAACCATTTACGATTTGCAGATGACTTTGTGGTCATAAGCCACGATCCCAAAGAATTAGAGGAAAATCTTAATCAGTTATGCACAGTTAGTAAGGATTTTGGACTAAAGATGAATATGGCTAAAACAAAAGTAATGATGAACAAGTATGCCACGGAAAGGGAAATAATGATTGAAGGAGCAGTAATTGAAAACGTGGAGTCATATACTTATCTGGGACAAGTTATTAGCTGTAATAATGATAAATGGCTGGAAGTCAAGAGAAGAATAAATTTTGGATGGATAGCATTCAGGAAATATAGTCACATACTGAAGAGCAATATCCCAGTTTGTCTGAAACGTAAAATAATGAATCAATGTATACTCCCCACCATGACTTATGGAAGTGAAACTTGGGCACTCACCAAAAGAATGGAAGAGAAGCTGAGAACTACACAGAGAAAAATGGAACGAATTATATTGGGAAACACACTGTTAAATAAGAAGAGAAACACATGGATTAGACAGCAAACTCAAGTAAAGGACATTCTTATCAAAACTAAAGAACTGAAATGGTCTTGGGCAGGACACATAGCTCGAAGACATGATGACAGATGGACTAAGAAAATAACAGAATGGTACCCAAGAAGACTAGACGAAAACCTGAAAGACAAAGGCGGAGATGGATAGATGAGATTCATGAGTTTGTGGGTAGTAAATGGATGGCCAATGCTCAAAACAGAAGGAACTGGAAAGTTGCTGGAGAGGCCTTCATCCTGCAATGGATTGAAAATGGCTGACGATGATGATATGTGTCAATGAAGTGCCAAACCCATCTGCCACCTGATAGCTTTCTAACTAATATATAGCAAGCAGATCCAGAGGCCTATCGAAATGAAAGGGCCCAGCAAAGTCTGAGGAATTTTCTGGAGGTTAAGAGCTTGATTGAGAACATATACATGGTGCAAATAATCATGAGAAGAGAAAATGCACACATAACTGCATGGTTATCAATTTTTAAAAACATTCTTTTAAGTAAAGTAATTTAATTAAATAAATGAATAATATTTCATTATACTTACACGCAACCAATTTTGCATGAATCGTAACATTCCATTAAAAAATCCCTTGAAAAGTAAGCTATACGTATATCTAGAATCAAATAAATGGCATTATTAGAAAATAAATCTGTTTGTTAAGATTTTAGGCTTTAAAAAAATATTCTGAAAATTAAGTCATCCTCAGCATGACTGCAAAATAATATGAGTATATATACATATATGTGTATATTATAAATATCTATAAAGTATATCTTCCATTTAACTGACAAATTGGGTGGAGGAGATGTCCGATATTGCCGAATGTCCTTAAAACATCGTTTATATGAAACCCAAATTCAGTTAAATAACAAATGATATATTTTGAAGCACAACACAACCTGTATTTACATTACTCTCTCTCTCTCTCTCTCTCTCTCTCTCTCTCTGAAAACTCGGAAGTGAGAGTAATACGGCTGAACTTCAGGATCAAACAATGAGCAATAAAGGTGACCAAGTTGTTGAGATGAGACATTAATTCAGACAGCTCTTGATTTTGCAAGTTGGTGGTCCTTCTTCCTCATCATCATCGCTTTCTTTGTCCGTTTAATCGCGAGCCATAACTATCTCTCTCTTTGCCGTCACTTGATATCCAGGATCACCCTCATCTTCCTCTATCCACTACAAGATAGCGACTTCTGTTACTTCTTTTTCGCTGGCATTCCTAATTGTCCAATCACTGACCTCACAACCTTCGGATTGTAAATCGGCATCCATGGTATCAAAGTTTTTTTCCAGCTATTTCGCCCCTTTACTGCTTAATGAGCTTCTGTAAAGTTAAATGTTGCCGATTTTAGGGTACAATTCCTCATATTTTGTTATGTATGTATGTTGCCCTCTTTGTGTATTTGCTTGTGCCAGTTTCGTCTTTAAACACAACCATGGTCTCCTCCAAAGACCTTCTGGAAGAGGTGATCCATCATCCAACCCTTGATCCAAGGGTTGGATGATGGATGTCGTATTTTTCGGCAATAATTTCCATCTTGGTGGCACAAAACACTCAAATGGGCAGGGGCGTTTTTTATAGTAAAAGAACTAGCTTTTACGTTTTGTGGTGGTATGTTCAGCTCCTCAATTTGATATATTTTTACTTCTGGCACAAATTATTCAAAACACGTAAGCCTGACTGGTCCTTAAATTTTGTATACACTGGTATGCAAAATTTAAGGACCAGTCAGGTTTTGACCTGTAGCTTCTCATAGGAGTGGCCTGGATGTACCAAGGGAACCTCGTGAGGTACTGAAATGATGAAGGAAACAACACCGACACAACAACGGAAACAAAACGGTACAGAGGGACTTTATTCAAAAATGGCAACATTGCACTGCCTGCCATCACTGCCAAAGATGGAACAAAGGGAAGAGGTGGTCCTCAGTAGGAGATATGGACACCCCTAATGTCGATGCAGGCTTTGCACCATCTGTCCATACTTAGAACAATGTTGTTGATAAGTTATTGCGGTAACATCGTCCATTCCTCTGTCAGCGCCATCTTCAGCTGGTGAACATTTTCTGGTGGGTGTGGACGTGCCGCTAGGCGTCTCCCCAGAGCGTCCCATGTGTTCGATGGGATTTAGATCGTTGTAACGGGCAGGCCAATCCATACGAACAATGTCCTCACTTTCAAAAAGCATATCAATAGCTGCAGTGCGATGGGGTGTGGCGTTATCATCTATAAACACGAACTCGGGGCCGATGGCACCTCCGAACAGACGCACATAGGGAAGGATTACCTCAGTACGGTAGCGTGCACTGCTTACAGTACCGCCTTCCAATATCTGGAGTTGTGTACGTCCATCCAATATAAGGCCTCCCCAGACGAGAACACCACGACCGCCATAGCATTCCCTTTCAGTGATGTTTGCGGGGTCATACCGCGTGCCAACCTCTCGCCAGATTAGCTGACGTCCAGAATCCCTGAGAGACTGAATCTATTCTCATCAGTAAAGAGTACCTTAAACAAAGATTGTGGTTGTAACCTTTAGACATAGTGTTGATAATTACGTTTTGCACACACCAGTGTATAAATATGATCTTTGTATGACCACCTTATCGAAAGCAGAAGCTGAATGCCAGGGAAGCCATAGGAACTACCATTAATTTTCAAATTGGTGCTGGAGATATGCGGCGTTAATTCTGTTGTAATATTTATCAATTAAACATTACACGAACATTATTTTGCTTAGGGCATTATCCTATTAATTCTTGGATCCGTTTTTATAACTTGAATGTAAACTTCTCTCTCTCTCTCTTTCTTTATCTCTCTATATGCGTCGTGGGTAGCACAGTTAGTAGGATCGCCGTCCTTCCCCACACAGGGTGGAGAAGACCTGAGTTTGAGTCCCATCGATGACGGGAGGAGTTTTTATGCCTTTTTTCACAACGTGGCTGAGTTAATCGGTCTTTGGCGAGGGTAGAATGGTTTTTTCTCACGGAAACTCTGGGTTTTTCTTCCAGCCAATAGAATATAACCACAGAACACACGACTTACAGACACTATACACGGATCAATATGGTATTAGTCGCTGATTCTCCTGAAACCCTACAACAACAACAACAACAACAACAACATGTACAAGAGAACTTATCAATGAATTATGAACAAGAGAAGTTTTGAATGTCCAGACGAAGGAAATAGAACCATTTAGACAAAAATTGTAGAAAACGATAGCTGACGAAAATTTTTTAAAGGCTCAAATGTACAACGAGGACCAGGTTGGTTTGTTTTGGCGTTCACTGCCAGAAAATATCCGAGCCAACAAGTATGAAATGTCAACTCCTGGAAAAAAAAAAAAAAAAAAACACCTATTTAGTAGCCTCACCCGGAAAGTCATTTCATCTATCCATTTGTATTGTGTCTGTAAATTCCGCGTGTTCTCTGGTCGATTTGCCTGCTTTGCTGGACGAAAAACCTCAGTTTTTCAGGGGAAAAAACTTGCTATCTACTCCTGAGATCGACTAACCCAGCCATGGAGTGAATAAAGCCCATAAAAGAATCTCGCATTATCGACGAGATTCGAACAAGGCCTTTTCCACCCGGTGTGGGGAGGACCGTGACGATGTCACTGTATTACCCTACAGACCCTGGAAGAAAAATAAGTGAAGAGAGGAACTCGTCGCTATTTTGTGGTAACGCTAATGGGTCTCATTGATTAACGCCACTTAGTGATAGCAAGTCATATCGCCGAACAATACTAAAAGATTGTACACTGGTGTGCAAAACTTAAGGGCGAACAATATTTCTAAAGGTTACAACCAAAAAATCTTTACTGATAAGAGTGGGTTCAGTCTCAGCAGCGATTCTGGATGTCAGCTGATCTGGCGAGAGGTTGGCACACGGTATGACTCCGCAAACATCACTGAAAGGGAATACTATAGCGGTCGAGGTGTTCTCGTCTGGGGAGGCCTTATATTGGATGGACGTACACAACTCCAGATACTGGAAGGCGGTACTGTAAGCAGTGCACGCTACCGTACTGAGGTAATCCTTCCTTATGTGGGTCTGTTCGGAGGTGCCATTGGCCCCAAGTTTGTGTTTATGGATGATAACGCCACACCCCATCGTACTGCAGCTGTTGATATGCTTTTTGAATGTGAGGACATTGTTCGTATGGATTGGCCTGCCCGTTCCAACGATCTAAATCCCATCGAACACATATGGGACGCTCTGGGGAGACGCTTAGCGGCACGTCCACACCCACCAGAAAATCTTCACCAGCTGAAGATGGCGCTGACAGCGGAATGGACGATGTTACCACAAGAACTTGTCAACAACATTGTTCTAAGTATGGACAGGCGGTGGAAAGCCTGCATTGACATTAGGGGTGTCCATATCTCCTATTGAGGATCAGCTCTTCCCATTGTTCCATCTTTGGCAGTGATGCATCTGTATCATGGCAGCCAGTGCTGTTGCCATTTTTGAATAGAGTCCCTCTGTACCGTTTTGTTTCCGTCGTGTTGGTGTTGTTTCCTTCATTTCTGTACTTCACGAGGTTCCGTTGGTATCCCTTTCCCATCTCCAGGTCACTCTTATGAGAAACTACGGGTGAAAACTTGATTGGTCCTTAAATTTTGCGCACCAGTATATAATAACCCTTTTGCAAGTAACAGAGCCCAATGCCTCGTCCTTACTAAGTATGTTTTTTAATTCTAACGTAAATGGATTTTCTTAAAAAATGAAACAGAACTGAACTGCCATCCTAATCTTATTAGATTTATGGTGGTTGCGATTCATTTTTTTAAAAATCCCAAGGGGTGACTAAACTTTTTGTGACAGAGTATATAGCGATCAGCCAAAACATTACGACCAGCGATTCAGTCTACGCGGGTAGCACAGTGGTATCGTCCCCGTCCCCCCCACACGGGTGAAAAAGGCCCGGGTTCGAATCCCGTCGAAGGCGCGAGGAACTTTAATGGGCTTTTTTCACCGTGGCTAAGTTAATCGGTCTCAGGTGTAGACAGCAAGGTTCCCCCCCCCAAGAAACTGGGGTTTTTCGTTCAGCAAAACAGAAAAATCCACCATAGAACACGCGGAATTAACAGACATAAGTCCTTGTTAAATTCAGCACGGCAGTTGAATTTAATTATTCGGATGGCCTAGATATAATAGTTTGGTTTTTCTTTTTGGATACAGCCAACACACGCGAAGTTGGGAGAAATCCCTGGTGCCGTCTGACACGAACATACCTTATACCCAAACATCCTTGCTGACCAGGTACACCCTTTCATGGCAACGGTGCTTTCCTCTGGCGGTGTCGTCTTTCAGCAGAATAATGCGTGATGCCACACCGCCCGGATTGTCCTGGCCCTCAAATTCCCCAGACATCAATCCAATCGAGCATCTGTTTTGTGTTGGAACAGCCACTCGGATCTGCGGCGTCTCAACCACGCACAGTAGAGGAGTTAAAGGATCTGCTGTTTTTTTCACGTTGGTACCAGATACCACAAGACATATTTAGAAATCGTGTATCGTCCATGCCTCGCCAGGTACGAGCCTGTTTTGGCTGCACGTGGAGGACCAACATCATATTAGGTAGATGGTCATAATGTTTTGGCTCATCGGTGAATATTACTTGTGTGAAAACCTGAGTGACACTTTTTATCTTCGCGCCCAGCACAATGATCAACGCAAAAAGTGAAATACATATATGTATAAATAATTAATACAATTTTTTCTGCCATTTATATTTCTTGTTTTCACTGATGACCATTAGTGTGTGAAGTTGAAATTGATGAATTCTAATTTCAAAATTATTTTCAAATCACTTTAAATTCCATCGCTTACCAGTCTTTTGCGAGCATATTTCAGCTGTACTTTGATAGTGGGCCAGTCGAAAAGTACAATTAAATAAAGCAAGAGATACGTTCTTTTTGCATTCCTCCAAACACATCTGCAATATAGAGAAAATTATTAGTACATGGTTAATCAGTTTAATTTTCCACAATGGTAAATTCTTCAAAGACAGCCGAATAGTATTTTATTTGCTTAGTCATTCTTAAACTCTTTTTGAGAAGGCCAATCTAGTAATTAACCCGGTGGCTCTCTGACAGATGTCTGAAAAATTTGTTGTACATTAATTATTGATAATTCAACATTTACTGCTGTCTGCCCTTGCCTTTATTACAACGACATGCTCACTCTCTTTCGACCTGTTGTCCTTCTTGGTTACAGAATCTTGCCATGAGGTGAATATCAATTTATTCTCAACTCCATCCATTTAAAGTTTTACTATAACGCGACTTCTAGTATCTTCTAGGAAACCGGCAAACTAGAACGGCAATCGTTCATGTCAATGGGGGTGTCAACTCCAAGGAGACAAGTATATGAGAAAATTGGAGTGGCAGGGCCCTGTCCAATTAAACCTTAATACCTATGTACAATGTGTTTGTAATCCATTAAGAAAACATAAAAAATATTTGAGTGGTTCACGAATAATTTAAAAAACCTAAAATTTTCAAGAAATTAAAAATAAAATCGCCACCATGTGAGTTGATCTCTAAAAATGGAAAATGTCTTCAATGCCTGATAGCTAATATTCATTAGGTTTGCAAACTTGGATCCAAAATCTCCGAACCGTGCCTTCATCATCTGAACGTTTTAAACGCCTCAACAGCATCTCAGAGTATCAATTTCTTGATTAAATAATGGAAGAAGGGAAAAATCTATCTAGAAATGCAGAGTTGAGAACTCTAGCCTGGAACCACTGTAATTACCATTAGTTGAAAAAAGATGAGAGATTTTAGTATTGAAAAGGCTGGACATTAATAACATCATCCATGTCCTTCTGTTTATTTTTCAGTCTGGTCACAATATGTACCGAACATCATCCATCTGGAGATTTGCCATGCAGCAGTGGACAACAGCCAGGAGATGAAAGGAAACTGGCTGTAGTGGACCTCTAGCCCTTTTCTCTATTAATATAATTAATCAATTTACCTGGGTCAATTGAACATTTATTATTATGATGCAATAAATATTACCGATCTTGTTAATGGTCCATATCCTCCACGAGATTTCCACATTTCCAAATAATCCGTACAATTTGCTGCATAAGGCGCTGGTAGGTGATTTTCTACTACCTGAAAGTATAAAATAAAAAGCCTCAATCTCTAAATATTACAAATGGACAATATTAGCATTTTTAACCACTCTGGATTTCCCAAAATATCAATAAAGATAGTTTTGTGTATTAAAAAGTTAAGGACCTGCAAGGTAGGATACAGTCCTACAGGCCCTGCACATTGCTAAAAGCATTTGACGTTGAATGTTGTGAAGTTTAGTCTGGATTGAAACCTTCTTAACATGCCAGAACCAGGCGGCCACGCCATAGGAACAAATTGGTAGAAACACAGCTTTGTAACCGTAGAGAGCGAGAATTAAGACCCCAAAACTGTTTATAGAGACGCAGAATTGAGAAGGTAAGTTTTTTGACTCTCTCTGAGAGATCTTCCAAGGGTTTAATAAACGTAAGTTTACTTATCAATGATCAGACCAAGAAATTTTAGAGAAGAAACCATGGACAGTGATTTGTTTTGAAGTTTTACAAAGGGTGGCCGTGAAATATTAAGCGAACCCTTAACCAGCATCATTTTAGTTTTCGTAGAGGATATGGATAATTTAATTGTGGTGGACCATTGAGAGAAATCTGACATGACTAGGTTGGCAGTACTTTCAAGAGAGGCACGGGAATTGCCCTGGGTCAGCAGGGTGAGATCGTCTACGTAAGCAAATTTGGAAGTAGAAGTAATAGTTTTAAGGAGCCATTCGTCAACGATGTTTCAGATGTGTGTCCAAGAACATAGCCCTGAGGGTAGCCCCTAATGACAGAGCTGGAGACGGAGTTAGACCCAGAAATAATAGAAACTGCGCGATTTTCAAAATACCTTCTTGGAAGGTTATAAAGAGGAAGAGGACAGTCAGCAGCAAGTAAGCGCGCAAACAGACTAGATCACCATAACAGATCAAAGGCCGCAGAGAAATCAACAAAAATAGCAAGAACGTATTTAGAGTTTGCATAGTTAACTCGAGAAAGGAATTCAACGACTGCTTCTTCAGTGCCTCGTCCAGATCGGAAACCATATTGATCATCTGATACAAGAGCGCTGTTAGTGGAAAGAGAAGTGAATCTTACAGCAATCAATCTTTCAAATGTTTAGCCAAATGCGATAACAAAGCAATAGGACGAAAGGACTTCCCACTCGAGGTGTTTGGAGGTTTAAGAATTAGTTTAAGAAAAGCTGTCTTCCAGATAACAGGGAAAGTGTTTTCATTCAGACATTTGTTGAATACAGTCGTAAGAACCGCTGGATGGAGCTTATGGAATTGTTTGATAAAAATGCCATCATGAAGGTCGAGGCCTGGGCAACCAGAGTTGTTAATTTTTAGGACAACTGTGTTCACCTCCAGCTGCGTAAATGGCTGAGATTCAGAAGTAGTAGTGTAGGAGTTATTGAGCTGTCTTATTTGTTGATGAGTAGTCAAGTCATCCTCTGGGCGATCAGAAGGAAGCAAATTGTCCAAAATAGTGTTCATGATTTCCTTCCGGTGAGAGTTTCGTTGCCGTTAGCAGGTAACGAACAATGAACGTCACGAAAATAGGATTTGTTCCTGGTAATGCGATAAACAAGGCCCCGTGTGTCCCGATTGCCAGTAGAAGTAACCAAGTTCTGCAAAGATTTTATTTTACAGGTGGTGGTGGTTTTGAAGTATTGTCTTTTCAGTACCTGATATTCTATTTTAAGACTTTTGACGTCAGGAGGTGGCCAGCTCCTGCGATGTCGTTAGTAAGTAGGCCTAGCCCGATGCACTTGCTGACGAAACAAAGTAAGTTCCCGGTTCTACCATGGAATGGGATGGGAGGACTGAATTTTCTTTTTGGCTGCTTTATTACAGGCACGGCAGAGAGCATCATTAATATACTAACCACTGGAGTAGGCACGTGGTCAAGGTACCCATGCTTATAGCCACTCGTTGACAACGATGCCTAAAGTTTTAATTCTGTACAGCATCCTTATTCGCCACTGATTAGTTCAAAAGATTCGTTTTCCACTGGTTTCCTGCTATACGACATTATAGTAGATGGAGAATATTGCGAAAAACTGCAGAGCAGAATCACTCTGATGTTCCCCTTCTAAAAGGGGCAGGTGGCAGCAGTGTTTTGGTACTGGAGATGTTTTCGTGTGAATCTCTTGGAGCTCTTATACCCCAAGACCATACTCTGAATTATAATAACTGCCTATCCATTGTGCCTGATCAGGTACACTCCTCCATGCTGATTGTAATTCCAAATGTCAGAGGTGTTTTCCACCAGGTAAATGTGCTCTGCCACGTTGTGGGTTTTGTTTGCTAACATTTCGCCAAACACGAAAATGATTCCAAAGTGCGACCTTGTCTGCTGAATTCACAATGTATCAATCTCATAGAACATTTCTGCGATTATGTGGATTGACAGATCCGGATTCTGGATCCTCCATCATAGTCTATCACAGATATATCAGATACAACACTGCCACCGTGGCACAACGTCTTCTGCAATTCCGAGAACGGACAGCAACTATGAAATACACTGCTGGACAAAATTAACTGAACACGTAGAAAACGAAATGTAACTCGTGCAGCTTGCGAGGAAGTGGGACAAATTTTGGTATAGCGGTGTACCACAGAATAACAATGAAAAGAGGTGACAGCGAGAAACTTCGGAGAGGTATAAGGGACATTTATAGGAGTTTTCGTAATATAAGAATTACGAAAAAGGTCACATTAGTGGATACAAGCTGCTCGAAAATATGATCATATGACGTCAGTACAGCTTATGTTTCCCCTTCAACTGCTAAACAGGCCTGAAGCGGTGAAGCATGCTCGATATAAGGGTGTCTATAAGATTGTGGAACAAATCTCATTCTTCCACTAGCGCAGACCTTAGCTCACCAAGTGACCGAAAAGTTGGCTGTCGGCGTGCAATGCGACTCCCAAGGGCGTCCCACACATGTTCAATTGGATTTAAGTCTGGTGATCGTGCTAGCCACGGCTGTCGTTGGATATCTTCGGTTTCAAGATATCCAACACTACTTTCTCCACTACTTGTCCATGAAAAGAAATGTCCCAAATAGGGTTCAAGGATCTGTTCTCGGTACCTCTTGCGCGGCCTCTACCATAAGTGTCCCTTTCTCTGATGGTGTAGGGATGGTACCGCATTCTTCGATGTCTCCAGATGAAATAACGTCTAGAATCTGATTTTAGGCTAAATGGGACTCATCAGAGAACAGAACCTTCCCGAATTTGGTCCCGCTTCATAGCAAGCTGCACGAGTTTCACCGCGTTTTCGACTTGTTCTATTGAGTTTGACAACCAGTGTATACTGTGGGAACTTGACTTGAAGGGTTTAATTTTTAGAAACCCACCGCACAGATGCGTTGCTAAATATAGTGATCTATTCTAGAGACCAGCCCACAGTGTTTCTTAACTGCGGTGGGTTGCTAAATACGGTAAACTGCATTCATTCTCAAAAGCATTAGTTGTAATTTCCTCTTGATACAGTAGTGGTTTGAGAGTTAACGATTGTATTCGCTGTTGAAATCTGCTCTAAATTTGAAATCTGGCATCTTTGACCAAAATAATTCCACTGATTCATGAATTTCTTTCTGATAATGTGTGATATTTAATTTCATTCACATTGGGCATTGTCCAGTCTCGAGTAAAATTTAAGGAAATCTTTCAAAGTGAAATTTTGGAGTGACCAATCACTCCAAAATTTCACTAAGTTATATAAATTGTTCTTTGTATGAATGAAAAATTTACTTTTTACTTCTCATCATTAGTTAATTGGGAGTTTAATTGTGTGTCTGTGCTCTACTTTTCATCTTATTGCCAATCAGTATTTCCTCTTACAATAAATGTCACAAACTTATTTTCCAAATATTTAAATAAACGAACTTTTACATTCGGTAAAATTTTATGAATCACATCACTAACCTGATTGAGGGAGAAATCATATTTGTGACCAGGAACGAGAATAAATCCAAAAACTAGGGGATTTATGATTTCTTTTGATGTGTGAAAAGCGACATAAATCTTTGGAGGCAGGTACTCACTGTTATATGTCAAAGGGTCTAATTCCATTAGTAGTGAAAATTCTGAAAATGAAAAACAAAGTTGACGTTATTTATCAATGGAATGGTGAGGTGGGAAGAAAGGTTCTTCTCAAAAATAACGCACCCGCGTTATCCTTTAATTAAAGATTAAAAATATGAAAATTTTTCTAGCTTCCTAAGTACAAAAATGTGCTTAGTATCTTGTGTGGGGATGCTCCTACCAGCAGAGTCAATCCCCATAGGGATCCATATTGTCAGCAGAGAAACCTAAAAAGCAATGTGGTTCATGATTGGAGATTTATTCAGTAGCGTTGTTTTCAGACCTAGGAATGGATACTGTGGGTTATTGAGTTTGAAGCAATGCCTATATAGAAAGGTCTTGTAGGCAAAACCTGCGAGTAACTGATAGGACTCCTTGTTTTGTATTATCTTCTTGCTCTGGAGCATAGTATTGGTGAGGGGTAAGAAAAGTTGTCATACAAGTAGAAAACAAAGATTCTGAGCCGAGATTTTGCGCTCTCCACAGAGCAGCTTTCTATTTTAGATAAACCAAAGGCAGGTTTTGATTCATGACCAATCAGAAGATAAATGGACTGATTTTAAGAAATAAACATTTTTATATTGTCTGTAGCAGCAAATTTACCTCGGGAATAAAATCCTAGTAACCCGTTCTTTGGGGGCACCCATCCAAAGTTCCAGCATCTGTTTCTCTTTCCTCCATCATCTGACTAGGTACTAGTTGTAGTATCGATAATTTCCATTGAAGACTTCTTCTTAATGCAAAATATAGGCCTCTGTGTAAAAGGTGGAGATCTAAGGGCATACTTCCAGAGTTGGCTTGCAGGGAGGGGATGGAAACTGTCCAACTGATTCTGGTGATAGAGCAGTATTGCTTTTTAGATACCTATCATAATACAGCCAACCGTGTACGAACTCATCTACCCGTGTGTAATATGACAAAAAATTGGTGTATTCTCTGGTCAATTTGCCTGTTTTTCTGTCAAAATCCGAATTACCGGGAGGGGGGGGGGAGACCTTGCTATAATCAGTATTGGCAGGATTTGAACTCGGGCTATTCCCATCAGGCATGAGGACAGTGATTACAACCCTGATATCTGACATTTGTCACACACTGAAACTGGGATTCTGTACCATAGCTAACCATAGGTATAAAGACAGCTTTATTGAGGATCTGTGTGGTCTTTGTTTTAATTTTGCAGTCTTTTCTTGTAATTCTGATGTGCATTTCTGTGAATAATTTTACTTTATTCGTCAGTTGCTGCAGATACGGGAAGATGTATGGCGAGGCCCAGATATGTTGACTCTGCGACAAGAGAAAGGGAGGGACTAATATTAAATAAGGAATAATTAGAAAGGGACTAATATTAAATTGTCTGGGCGTGGCTTTCTTTTAAGAAGCGCCATTTGCGTTTTAGAGTAGGAAATGACTAATTTAGTTATCATGGAAGAAGATAGTAAAGTGATCTGCAGAAATAATTTGGTAGAAGTTATCAAATCGCTTTTGCACTCATCCATCAAACACTAGATTCCATAGAAGAGGTCCTTGAACTGAATCATGTAGGATCAGACCTCATTGTGGATTGATACATAGCCTTAACAGCAGCCATTCCTGTCAGTAAATTAGCTATATACGAGATAGTGTACTTGGTTGATCAGCAATCACTTTTAAGCGTCTGGAGTATGGTCAGAAACCACAGGGATTCGAAAGTACTAGAAATTGACAAAAACGGGAAGAATATATTTATAGTTTAAGGATTTAATATAAGTGACAAAGTCCACAAGCGCAAGCTCACATGAAGGAAGGCAATTTCTAAGAATCAATTTATCAAGGAACAAATATTTAAGAATATTTTCATTTTCATCCTTTTCATCAAGCATGCTGGATGAATAGGATGAAATTGCGCATCATATTTCATCCAGCATGCTGGATGAAAGGATGATTCCATTGCGCATCAGATTTGGTCGTATCTCTATGGGTGAAGGAATTCATTAATTCGTTTTTTCACTTTTTTCGTCTTATTTTATTCGTCACATATGAGAGAGAATTGACTGGAAGCATTCCACGAAAAAGATTGAGATAATCTCTTACTTTTTAATATTCATTATTTTGAAACTTTCAATTAAAAAATTATGTAATAATATAACTAAGTCCATTTACTATTTAATAAGGTGGTTTTTCAATAATCAGTTTATGAATTTCAACGAGTAAATAAGAACTTTTACCATCGTTCCTGTGAAACATGCGATCCTCTCCACCTGCAAATCCCAAGAGAGAATTAACTGAAAAACAGTTATAAGCATCTGTTGGTGCTGGTAATATGAAAGATGAAGACGGAAATTTTTCGCCATTTTTGGATCTAAAAAGTAATATGGTACTAGTTAGTAAATAACACTAGTTTACAAATTTAAGTTTGTTCACTGGAGTTTGAATTTCAATAGGTCCTGCTGCCGAAATATGTTGCTATGATTTCAAATATGACTTAGATTTTTTTCTATAACATCCAGATACATCACAATTTAAGAAATAAAAAAAAAGTATTGTTTTTTACGAAAGTATATAACTTTATTGTATTGAGTAATGACAGATTGATAGGATTATATTTTCATATATCAAAAAATACGTAAATACTAACAAGTATTAATCAAAATTCTGAAACTTTCATTAATCAGACCTTCGTCTCTTTGTTTGAAAAGAAGTTTTAATCGTTTTTCTTTTTAAGTGCAGTGCCAGGTTTCTCTCTTTTTAAACACCAGCAGTAGTCGGCCATCATGCTTGTATTCCACCTTCCCTGGTACCTCTGTTTCAATTCCTTTATCTCCTGATGGAATCTCTCTCTACCCTTGTTCTTCGCTCATCTGTGCAAGATTTTCGGGGGAAAAATCAAAATGGGCACGCAAAAATTGAATTTTGATGCTCGTTTTGCAACCTAAATTGTTCGAAATATGCAACGAGCATATTTTAAACAATTTTCTCATAATCCTGTGATTTATGATTTCCTAGAAAGTTTTCCATTACACTTTTAAAAGCAATCCAGGCTTCCCTTTCAACGTCAGTCATAGTAGTTTCAAACTGACCGACTAAAACCAAATTTCTAATTTGGGACTAATGAAGATACCCTCCTTAAATTTTGCGTCAGATAAACCGGGAAATTTACTGCAAAGGTACTTGCCATCCTTATTCAATGCTTTAACAAACTGCTTCATTATGCCTAACTTGATACGCAGTGGAGGTAAAAGTATTTTATCTGGCTTCACCAAACTTTCATGCACAATATTTTTTGACCCCGGTGTAAGATTATGCCTCCGAGGCCATTGCATCTTTGTCCAATGCAGCGCTTTAGCTCTGCTGTCCCATTCACAAATAAAGCGTGGCATTTTTGTGTACCCACCCTGTTGCCCCAACAACATACATAACACTTAAGTCTCCACATAGTTGCCATTCGTGATCTTGATATTTAATTTTCTCCAGAAGCAACTTTAGACTGTCATAAGTTTCTTTTAAGTAGACTGAATGAGCAATTGGCGCAGATGTGTACTTATCTCCATTATACAAGAGAAGACACCTTTTAAACTAGTCTTAGAAGAGTCTATAAATAGTCTCCATTCACTAGGAACATATGATGGAGCTCCTAAGGCACTTATTAAACCAGCGATATCACTGCAATATACGAGAGGACCTTCTTGTGAAAAATACTGTATAAACTCAATTTCACGATTTCTGTACCAGGAAAATGATGTACCTGGAGCAAGTAAGTTCTTCGCTTGAAGTCTGGATCCCAGAATTTCAGCAGCGTACTTTAGAAGACCTAAGTCCCTCACTAAATCGTTCAGTTCGACTTGCGTGAATTGTTGTGGCTTTAAAGTATCTGATTGATAACATTCCTCTTCAGTAACCTCTTTAGCTTCTGCTTCGGTGGAAGATGTGGACTCCAAAGTTTACGGTGGCGGTTTTATAGGCAGATAAGGTGTATGCGGAACCGTCTTATGGCTGACAGTAGATCTGGATATTTGATGTTGTCTTTATTTTTTGAATCGTAAACTTTAACGTCACATACACAGAAGTAACATTCGGCATGGCTTACTGGCTCGCGCCACACCATAGGAATAGCAAATGGCAAGCACACCTTTTTTTCCTGACTCCATTTTTAAGATTTTCGACACATGTATGGCATACTTTATGCGGTGCCCACGATTTATCCTGATCGCCTAGTTTTATGTCAAAGTATTATGCATAATACGATTTTTTTTACAAAATTGGTAATATTTCGCCTCTGCTTTATAGGAACAAAACAAACACATATGTAATAAAATATGTTGGGACTGTTTATACACTTTCTGGTTGCCATACTAAAAGAAAACAGAGCTCACAACGGTTTTTACAGGAGTACTGTGACCGCATAAGGGATGTCTCACATCTGGTGAGTATGGGCTTGGCAAACCCAGGGTCCTGAGCTGGATATCATCTTTCTTGGTGATTCCTTTCTATCTCTCTCTCTCTCTCTCTCGTTGAGTGGGCTGTACAAACAAGTGAGTGCATGCTCAGACAAGTTTAACCCGTAACTACACAAAGGAGTCTCCCAGACTTCACTCAGAAAATAAAATTCTGGGAATCACAGATGAGCCAGCAGAGCGGGGTGGGGGGCCATCTACCTTCCTGGGTCAAGGTCGGCTACCTTGCAGTGTGTGTAGTTATGGGTTAAACATGCACAATCTGTTGTATTTGAGGCAAATATTTGATACTGATTACGAATATAGGAGTATAACACTTGTAAACCATTGCAGAAACTATAGTTATGTACACATTTGCATATAATACCTATTTTGTTAATGAATCGTGAAAAATCTTTACGTGACAGAAACAAACGGACTTCGACTTAGTAATCAGTAAACATGTATACACCAAACATACTTGCCACATACTTCTACTCAAACCCCAGATACACTGTATTTATAATTTTATTAATGTTCAATTTTAATAAATTTCAAAATATAGACTGAAACTTTCCTGTTGCATATCTGAGTGTTAACACTGAAAATTTATTTTTAAACAATATATTAGTTTTCGGGCAGGATAACTTCTTCTAACCCCAAAATATGAGAGTGATCGTTCAATCTAGTACTGGTAGATTTAATGTTTACCACGCGAACTTTTCATAACTGCCGCTAGAGGCGCACTTTATACGTAGAATTTTGCTTTCATTTGTATATTATTCTTTTGGGTGCTATCTGTTGGGCTAGTTCTTATTCTGCCAGGTAATTAACTAAATTGTTCACAATGTATTACCTCCTTACACCATGAACTTGTTGCTCATCTTTAGGTTTAGCTTAAACTGGTAGATATCAATCAAAAACAGCTACAACTCATTATTGTTTGGATATATTGAATGCTGGTAGTCCCTTGATAACATACCATTCACTGTATTCTGTTAAAAATTGGTCTTGACGTAATTGTGTGTATATATACACACGCAAAAGTCTGGAACCAATGGTAAAATTGTTTTTCTTTACAGGTGAAAAATGGCATTAACACTGGATGAAAGGGTGGAAATAATCCTTAGTGGTCGTCAAGGATGGACCTGACCTTAACCCGTAGGACTTTGCATTGGATTCCTGATGGCACAAATTTATAAATCCGAGATCTTCGTCATCTTAGGAAGAGAATTGCCAAGGTTTGTGCTGCTGTCGACCCCAATACGTTGAGAAGAATCCAAACAAACATAGTACACTGGGTAGAGTCAGAGTGGACACGTTGAACACATATTGTAAATGAGAGTAAGCATACGTGTACATCACATTGGTTTCAGACTTTTCGGACATATACACTGGTGTTCAAAGAAAGTGCATCACCCCTTAAAACTGTAATTATCGTCCGAATAACGCAAGTATATGGCAATATTTCTTACAGATTGCATCACACAAGATTGACACGCGTAGTAATGACGTAATATTGCATCAGCTGTTACTTTCAGCTATATAAGCACGCTCTGCAAGAGTTGCAGTCATTCCTTGCTTGTGTCAGGATGGCGAATTACGTGCAGTTGACGCCACGAAGAAAGAGTGCTATTGTTGCTTTACGTGACGAAGGATGTTCTTCCCGTCATATTGCTTATAGAGTATCTTGTAATCAGTCGACAGTGAGTGGATTTCTTTCCAAACTCAAGAATACTGGTTCTGCTGATAGGAAAAAAGGAACCGGACGCAAACGAGTCTCTTCGTCTGAGCTGAAAAGAGAATGAAAAGAACATACAGCAATGGTAGAAGTGCAGTAACAGTCAGAAGACGCCTCTTCAAAAATGTTCTTATAGCCCGTTGTCCTAAGAAGAAGCCCCCTTCTCACACAAAAAATGAAAAAGCCATTAATTTGGTGTAAGAAGCATATCAAATGGACCCATTATTTTCTCGGATGAGAAGAAATTCAACCTGCATGGCTCTGATGGGAGAAAAATGATTCGGCGTAGACGTGATGAAAAATACTACCAAGACTGTATGGTGTCTACAGTGAAATTCTCTGCCAGCCAAATGATATTGGGGTGCATTTCGTATCACCTGCAGTTTATAAAAGGGTCTGTAAATGCCAATGGATACTTGACTATATTGGAAGGCAAATTGCTGCCAACCATTAGAGATCATTTCAACCTGCCAAGTAACTGCATCTTTCAGGACGACTGTGCTCTTTGTCATCGGGCAAAAAGTGTAAGTTACTTCACTTCTGCATTAGAATTTTGACAGTAATGTGTTTACATTTGTTACAGGAGAAACAATGGTTTGAAGAACGGTCCATTACAGCTCTTAGCTAGCCAGGAAACAGCACGGACCTGAATCCTATAGAGAACTGTTGGCATCGTGTGGAATCTGCAGTTGCCAGAAAGAAACCAAAGACCCTTTGTGAACTTCATAATTCGTGTTTGGAACCACGAACTATCAGTTGATTATCTTCAGAAATTGATCTTGTCAATGCTTCGACGGTGTGCTGCTGTCATCAGGGCCAGTTCAACTAAATACTAGTTTGCACCTGGTGAACTTTTCATTTTGTTTTCGGTTTAAAATGATAAACTGAAGCAAATTCTGATAACATTTCAGCCATAATTGTCGTGTTTACGAAAACTGTTGTATAAGGTTGCAAATGCTCATTTTGGAATATTTTGAGAGCACCTGTCAAATATTACTTAGCTTTGTCTTAACTATTAATAAATATCTTTTGTTTATATTTCTATTTGTGATGCTACTCATTAATGTATATTTATGGGGCTCACATCTGGTGAGTATGGGCTTAGCACATCCAGGGTCCTGGGCTGGATATCATCTTCCTTCTCTTTCTTGGTGATTTCTCTCTCTCTCTCTCTCTCTCTCTCTCTCTCTCTCTCTCTCTCTCTCTCTCTCTCAGGGTAACTGGGGAATTTTTTTTTTTGGCTGGTGCTGCATAAGCCTCAGGCTTCCTTGCACCATATGGCTAATAATAATAATAATATACACTGTCCTACCATTAATATCCGGACACCTGTTTCCTCTCCATGGATAGGGAAACAGGTACTATGCATGCAACACGTCACAGAACCTGCATATAAATATGCACACTTGGCTTCGAACAGACAATTGCAAAACTGGGCATGCAAGATGACACGTTCAACAGAATTAACCTCAACAGTTGAACAGAATTGATCACCTCAACGAATGCTAGACGCCGATTGACATGGTGTCAGGAGTGCTAATCCTGGACTGTAGAACAGTGGGAAACAGTCCTATGGACAGACGAGTCGAGGTTCACACTCTACCAGTCTGATGGCTTTTCCTGGTTGTGGCGAATGGCAGGGGAAACAGTTCCTTTCTGATTGTATTCTCCCAACAATGAAGTTTGGTGGAGACAGTGTCATGGTATGGCGCTGCTTTTCATGGTTTGGCATGGGTCCATTAGTCTTTATCGACAAAACCATGAATGCTGTGGAATATCAGGACCACCTGGACAATTATGCACTTCCAACGTCCATTCACCCTGTTATCAGCCTACCAAAGTGAGGGCATTTCTTGCAGTTATCAGATGTCTCCAAGGAGCGGTGTTTAGATTTGCTTGGAGAATGGATTTGGAAATAGTAAGAGTGTTGCCCACAACCCTGTTCATCCATCTTAGCGACAAATATTCCAATCCGAGGTGCTTATTTAGGTAGGAAGAAGGAGCAGAGGACCATATTTTAGGAGCTTAGAGCGATACAGGTGTAAGGCACTTTTGTATAACTTTGTATAATTTTGAATAACTGCAGACATATATATAATTTTCAAACTTTGCATATTATTGTACACGTGGTACAAGTACCACAGTTTGTAAATACTACATCCTCCTTGCATATAGCCTTCCCGGGGTGATGCGAGTTTTTATGAATAAATAACTAATAATAATCTTATCTGTTAATGATAATAAATACTAATGTGCCAATATAAACTAAAATTTCTACGCAGATACCATGAGAAAAACTTAAGGGCCTGAACTCTGTTATCACACTGTGTTACTGGGTTAAACTGTGTTGTAAAAAGATCAGTATAACAAGATCCTTGTAATGCTCATCTTGATCGTGCAATTACTCTTTATCATGCTGTGCAATCCCATACTGCAAAGGACATCTTTTAACTAAACCAACAACTGTGCTTTAGATGCACAGAGAGAGAGAGAGAGAGAGAGAGAGAGAGAGAGAGAGAGAGAGAGAGAGAGAGAGAGCAATATATCCCCTCTTTCAAGGTTCTCTCCAGCTTTAATGACACTTGATAGGCTCGTTGGCCGTTAATGTGTAATTTTTAAACTAAACTAAAATTTTCAATTAAGCTTTCCAAAATTTATCCCACTAAATTGTCCTGAATATTAGCAGTTCGACAAACTTCTAATATTCAGGACAATCGCGAATGGTCAGCTCTCTTATCTTTCCTTTTTCTATTAACACATCTCTCTTGATTCTTGCTGTAATCAAGACTCAAGAGATAGATGATGAGAGATCCAAAGCGATAAATTCCGCCCCACACGAGAACACTGCCTCTACTCTCTGATGTTGGAGGGATGGTGTCGCATTCCTCGTTGTCCCCAGATGAAATAACGTCTAGAATCTGTTTGTAGGCTAAAAGAGAACGGGCAAGCTCTGACGTCGTTAGAGGTTAATGAGATTCAAACCACTGGCTTCCTTGCTTAGTTTACTTGAATTCAGCCTTCTTAACAAGGTCAGATTGGAAATGTTTCACCTGCAGCCGCAGCAACTTCAAGAAACAGTTGATGACAGAACATCGAAGGGTTCCGTCTTGCTGTTAGAGTCAAATAGTGGTCTGTTCTGGTTGAGGTAGCCCTGGGGCAACCTTAGCTCTTCTTGTAATGGTTCTTCTCTCCTGAATCTAATTCCATAATGCTGAGACGATACTGCGTGACTCCTTAAGCCAACGTGCCACCATGCCTGCGACTGCCCGGCTTAAAGTTGTCCAACGGCCCACCATCTCAAATAATCACCTAAACGACGATGACTTGCAATCTTGAGTACTGGATATGTGGTTATCCCACTGAGCAAGCCAAAAAACGGGAATGAAAAACGAAAATTTCTATTGGATACTTGGAATTTTCATGCCACGATGCCTATTATATCAAATATTCGCCTTCGGCGTCACTGTTTACAATAAAATATCGCGAAAAACATTTTATTCTGTTAATTTTGGCGAAAAGTATGAGCAACATCAATTGAACACATCAGAAGATATCAATGTCATAAAATAAGCAATTCAAAACACAGGCCTAAATATTGTTCTATTTAGTTGAAACATCTTATAAAGCAGCATCAATCAAATGTAGAAGAAGGCGCATCAAGATGCAAACTCAGTAAAACTAACGTTTTCAGTTGTATTTCACTAATTGTTAATAGATAGGAGTCGCTTCCATTTATTAAAAATGTCAGACGGAAACTGCTGAAGAGCAGAAAAAATTAGAAAAATTTTCTGCAAAGATTGATTCCAGTACTTCAGTAAAGTGGAAATCGTGTACAGTCGTCCAATATTCTGATTTAATTTAAGTTTTCAAAATAGTTGTTTTCCATCAAACATCATTATTCTAGTTTCGCTAGATGATATGTTTAATTTATTTACTGAAGCCCAGGTAACAGATCGAATGGTCCATGGTCAGCAGCTCCACCATTTTTCAATTATCACTAAAGACTAAATTAACCTCATCTATCGATGAGGCACGGGCTATATTGAGCCATTGCCCCAGCGACTTCTGTTCTGTCCAATCTCCCTTCTCTCTTAGAACATCTCTAAACCATAGCACTCTGCGAATAATGCACAAAATTTGCACATTCTCTAATAAAATTTCCATAGATTATTTATACTGAAGTTGTGTGCTTTGTGCTCCAGCAATTTCTCTTTGAATTTTCGAGATAGACTTTGGAAAATCGGATGTTATCAGATTGAGGCACCTGTGGTGAAAGTTTTTCCTTCAGCCATTAAGGGGTTAATAAGTAATTTTTGTTATAAATTCATGAAAATCTGTGGCATATAATCGCACCGTGTTCATACACTGGATTTACGTGGCATTCCGAACGTTTAATGGTTGATCTTGAACTTTAACCGCAGATGACAAAAACTGTCATATTGTGGCCACCCTAGAACTAACTTATATATTCTCAAGTGCATTTTGTCCATAAATTGAGTGCGTTCTCTGGTTGAGTTGGCCGTTTTTCTGGATAAAATCCCTATTTATTTAAGGGAAAATCTTTGCTATACATTTGAGACCGACTAAGTAGGCCTCGTAGCGAAAAAAAGACTCATAAAAGATTCTCGCATCTTCGACGGGATTCAAATCTTTCCCACCCAGTCTGCGGGAAATAATGATTCTAACCTCTCTACTATCCGTTCACAAACCGGGACAACCAGCTCTTTCCAAAATCACGATCCAGTGGCCCCCTCTTTTGTATGGACCATGGAAGCCAGGCCCAATCACAGTCTCCACCCTCACATTATCGCTAACGATCCCTAAAGTTTTATTTAAATGGTGTCTTTGGACCATTGACATCTGAAGAAAAGCCCTTTCTGATGAATCACGTTCCGTGCTGTGTATATGGATACTAAACGGAGGGAATAGCGACAAACTACAAAGGCGATTCACTCTGATAGCCAAGTCCAACAGAAACGGATAGATGACAGGACTGTTTTTGTATGACGGATATTTTCCTGGAATCTTTTGGATCCCTCATACACCTAGACTGCACTCATTGCAAAAAAAACTGCATATCCATTGAGGATGTCTATATGCCGATCGTCACATGACCAAGGCTGGCCTTGGTCAAGATGAGAGACAGATTGGGTTTCATCCAACGTACAATGCTACTGGCAACCCTTAGAATTTGCAGAACAGTCTCTACAGCAGCTCTCCAGGTCATAGCTGGAACTCTTCCTCTAGATCTGTATGCCGCCTACAGAGGACTAGTATTTAGAATTAAAAAGAACACCCCCACCAAGCTCCTTGACATCGAACTTGATCTTGATGGCTACACAAAAGCTGAGAAAGCCAGATGCTGCAACAAGTTAGTGAACATCTGACCCGTTGAGATACGTCCTAACTTGGGAGGTTACCATAAGATTCCTTCCCGACCTCACCTTTACATCTCCTAAGTCTGTGGAATCCTAACTTTCCTCACTCTGGAGACTTCCTTCCTTGTTACAGAACACGGCTCTGTCAATACAAAACTGCACCTACTGGACCTTTGCGTGACTGACCTGTGCTACTATGGAGCCAAGGAAAACTGGAGCACCTCATTTTTGACTGTATCCTGTACGAAAATCTGAGGCAAGATTTAGTGAACACCATCCGAATATCTGAAAATCAATTAGACCACTTGATTATACCAACCTCCTGAACGTTTATCTGCTCTTCAGAACTTTGCCTAGAGGTCTTTGCTCGCAATAGGAGATCATATAGAGTGGTCAACGTTCCTGTCGTAGGGTCTGAAGTGTATTAGATAAACCCCCTTTTTTGTTTTTCCCCCTCTAGTCTGTCTATGGCAATTCTCTCTCTCTCTCTCTCTCTCTCTCTCTCTCTCTCTCTCTCTCTCTCTCTCTCTCTCTCTCTGTGCGTTCTGTTTGTAGTCAGCCACTCTAGTGGAGCAGTTTGTTTTTACCAGAACTACTTTCTATTTTTTATTATTATTTTTTATTTCATAACCTGCACACGGATTGTTTATCTCTGTCTGAAATGGGCTCCCCAGAGGATCCTGGCCTACATTCTGGAAACACGAGGTGGGTCAGAGTCTCTTTTGAGACGGGTACGAGCTCTACTGGAACTGGCCCACCTTCCCGTGGTGTGGACGGGTACCCAGAATGATCTGTCCATGTGACTGATGCTTTTGGGTAGCCAATTGGCCAGAACACAACAGCAGAACATGCACACTTCTCGCACAAACCTCCACCAATCACATTTCTGGCCCTTTTGCAGTTCGGTTGAACTGACATTCTAGGTTCTGCCCTTTGCATATACACACTTCCACACGTCCACATATCCATGTATGAGTAGCATGCTGCGCACAGTGGTATAATCTTGCGCACGCCGGGTGGAAAAGACCCCCGTTCGAATTCCGTCGATGACGCGACGAATTTTTATGTGCCTTTTTCACAACGTGGCTGAGTTAGTCGGTCTCAGGCGTAGCTAGCAAGGTTTATCCCCGGAAACTCAGGTTTTTCATCCTGAGTTTCCGGGGATGAAAACACGACTAAGGCAACATGGCCTTAGTCGCCGATGCTCTAAAATCTAATAACAACAACCAAGGTGTTTCGTCCAGCAAAGCAGACAAATTGACCATAGAACACATGCAATTTACGGACACAATACGCATGGATAGATGAAACAACATGCCGGGTGATCATAATATATAGTTTTTTTTGTTTTGTTTTGTTTGCATAGCACGGTGGTTATAATCACCATCCTCTCCGCACCGACGAATCCGCACCTGGGCTCAAATCCTGTCGATGATATGAGGAACTTTTATGGGCTTTTTCATTCTGTGACTGAGTTTGTCAGTCTCAAGTTTGGACAGCAAAGTCTCTTTACCTCCGGAAACTCTGGTTTTTGTCCTGCTAACTGGAATTCCCACCTAGCAACACATGCAATTTATGGACATATAACGCATGAGCAGATGAGAGAGTTCTTGGATGGCCTTAATATGATAGTTTATTTTCCATTGTGGCTAATCAGGTCCACTTCTTTGATAGATTTTGAAAAACATTGTCATATAATGCACAATATTATTGTCAAGTATCAACTACTGAAATTTTAATATAATAGCGCAATATATAGGCTTGTGTTTCTGAACTAAAACGTTTATATAAGTAAATAATCGGCTTTAATAAGCATACGTTAAGGCCAAAACTTATGAAATAAAACATTTGGTTTATGGTTGATCCAACAGAGGATTAACATAACATATAAGAAATTAAATCAATTATGGGTTTTATAAAATTACTTAATGCATGGAGAGTATCTAGACTTCTGTAAAAGTATGTGGCAAAAAAAATGAAGGTCTTCGGCTGTATCTCCAAACATTTTGCTCTGCTCTCTTGTTAAAGTATATTTCTTTTCATAAAACTGAAAAATTCAAACATTTTTAAAATTATACAGTTGATAAAAATCTCAAAATATTTAAATAAATCATCTTCTTTTACCTATTCATTAATATATTATATATTGTGATTACCAACTCTGTTTTATCGTTTGATTAGTTTATAAAACTTAAATGTAGACCACACAAGTAAACCAGTAATGCCAAAATTATAATTAATTGGTAAAACCATCAATTTTCTACCAGTTTAAAATAACTTTCGCCTTTAATCCCTAAAAAAAAATCTTAGAAAATCCTTGCTATAATTTTTAAAAATCCTACATTATACTTGTAAGACTGGTGTGCAAAACTTAAGGACCAACACTATTTCTACAGGTTACAACCACAAACTTTACTTAAGGTACTCTTTACTGATGACAGTAGATTCAGTCTCAGCAGCGATTCTGGACGTCAGCTGATCTGGCGACAGGATGGCACATGGCATCCCTCCCAAACATCACTGAAAGGGATCGATATGGGGGTCGAGGTGTTCTCCTATGGGGAGGCGTTATCTTGGATTGACGTACACAACTCCAGATACTGGAAGGCGGTATTGTAAACGGTGCACGCAACTGTACTGAGGTAACCCTTCCCCATGTGCATCTGTACCGAGGTGCCATTGGCCCCGAGTTCGTGTTAATCGATGGTAACGCCCCATCCCATCGCACTGCAGCTGTGATATGCTTTTGAAAAGTAAGGACATCGTTCTTATGGATTGGCCTGCCCGTTCGATCGATCTAAATCCCATCGACCACATATGGGACGTTCTGGGGAAACGCCTAGCGGCACGTCCACACCCGCCAAAAAATGTTCAAAAGCTGACTAAGCTTAATGATGTCTCTGATAAAAATCTCAAAGATCTGACAGAGGAATGGAGGACGTTACCGCAAAAACTTATCAACAACATTGTTCTAAGTATGTTACAGGCGGTGCAAAGCCTCCATCGACATTAGGGGTAGCCATATCTCATACTGAGGACCACCTCTTCCCTTTGTTCCATCTTTGGCAGTGATGCATCTGTATCATGGCAGCTGTCTGCGCGGGTAGCATAGTGGTATCGCCACCATCCTCCCCACACCGGGTGGAAAAGGCCCAGGTTCGAATCTAGTCGATGACGCGCGGAACTTTAGTGGGCTTTTTTCACTCCGTGGCTGATTTAGTCGGCCTCAGGTGTAGATAGCAAGGTTTTATCCCCAGAAATTCGGGTTTTTTCGTCCAGCAAAACAGGCAAATCGACAAGAGAACACATGCAATTTACAGACACGAACCGCGTTAATGTAATCATTTACGGATTACCCTAATATAAAAAATTGTTTTTTTGTGTCATCGCAGCTAGTGCATACGATGCAAGAAAGCGAGCTTATGCAGCATTAGCAAAAAAAAACCAACTCTCTCATTTCACCCCTCCATTCGTTCCAAATGCCTGTCCAGCTCAGCCTTAAATTTATTTAGGCATTCAACTTCCACAACAAGGGATGGAAGTCTGTTCCACCAACCAACTACCCGCTGGCTAAAGGAAAATTTCCGGACATCTATTCTACAACTATCTTCTCTCAATTTGAAACTGTACCCCCTCAGGTTCTTAGACTGAGCAAGAGGAAGAATCCCATCAGCATTCAGCTTGCTCAACCCATTCAAGGCCTTGTCCACCTCAATCAGATTACCTCGTAGGTGCCTACGCTCCAGGCACTGCAATTTGCAGAACTTAAGCCTTCTTCGGAAGAGCACCCCTTTGTTCCCCTCACCAACCTTGTTGCCCTTCTTTGTACTCGTTCTAGCAACTCTACATCCTTCCTAAAATGAGGCCTCCAGACCTGTACACAGTACTCTGGGTGCGGCCTAACCATTGCCTTGTATAACATGATAATCACCTCCCTGTCCCTGCTAGCAAAATTCCTATATATCATTGACAAAACTCCATGAGCTACTCTTGCAGCCTGTCTGCACTGCTCAGAAAACTTCATATCTGACTGCACAATTACCCCAGATCTTTTTCATTATCCACCTCCCTGAGTGTAGTACCACATAGGTGGTGCGTTTCTCTTCGGTTATTGCTACCCATATGCAATACTTTGCATTTGTCAATGTTAAAGTACATTTACCGCTAATCAGACCATTTTCCCAACTTATCTAGATCTAATTGGAGTAGCATACTGTCTTTTCTGTCGTTAACAACTCTGCCAACCTTTGTATCATCTGCAAACTTGGACATTAAACCTGATATACCTTCATCAATATCATTGATAAATATAGAAAACAACAATGGGCCCAACACTGAACCCTGGGGAACTCCACTAATAATATTTGTCCACGAAGAGCAATGTTCATTGATTACCACACTATCTTCTGCCACTCAACCATCCCTTTAGCCATTGTAGCAACTTACCCTTAATGCCATACCTCTGCACCTTTCGAACCCCTTTTTTGTGAATTGGAGATATATTTGCACATCTCCAGTCCGGAGGACTTACCCTGAGTCCAAGGATGCTCTTATAATTATGGCTAAGGTTTAGCTTACTTCCTTTGCTGCCTCCTTTAATATAACTGGATAGATCCCGTCCACCATAGGTGCCTTCCTCATGTTTAACTTCAACAATTTCCCCTCCACTTTGCTCTCAGTTATTACAAAATCACTTAGCTCCCTGTTAGAATTTGATAAACTTCTGGCACTCCCCTCATTGAATAACTCCTCATGTGTGAATGTAGATGCAAAATACTCATTCAGTTTATCAGCTACCTGAGCATGATCATCAATAGTGAACCCATCTATGTTAAGTGGTGCAATCTGATTCATCCCTTTCCTTCTAGAGTTTACATAAATAAAGAACTCTTTGCATCCTTTGCCAAAGATTTCTCGCAATCTGCCTTCGCCTGCCTAACCTCCTTTGTGACTTGATTACAGACTAATTTATACCTGCCATAGGCTTCTTCTATATCACTTGATACTTTATATGCATCCCATACATTCTTTTTCCCTGCCACGAGCCTCATTAATTCATCTGACATCCATTTAGTCCTAAACCTTGAAGAGTATTCCTTAGTTAGAATGAAAACCTTAGTAGCCTCCAAAATTAAGACCCTGAAATCTTCCCATTTAGAATTCACCGTTGGTAACATCTGTTGATCCCACAATACAGAATTTGAAAACTGTCTGGGACCACTGTACTCACCTTTATGGAAGCAAAAACCATTTTCTTTACCCTTGATGGTAATTGTATCTTTAAGTAATTCATACATCAGTACATTGTGATCACTGACACCCAGTGGTTCCTTTATCTGCAAATTCTTAATGCATGAATAATCACTGCTGATGATCAGATCAAGAGTATTACTCTCTCTGATTGCCTCTCTAACATTTTGCTGTATAAAACAATCATCCAATAAATCCGCAAAAGTCTTGCTAGTGTGCGGATGACCAATCCACAAGTTCCAGTCAATATCTGGAAAGTTAAATTCCCCATTATAAGACATTTTGATTTACTGGCCCACCCTATTTCTCTGTACAATTGTTCATTGTACTCATTCGAGTCATTAGGCCTATAATACACACCTACTCTCATTTTTCCTTTCCCAGTGCTTATTTCACACCAAACGGACTAACACTGCATTGTCCACCAACATCAATTGGATGCACTTCCTTAGATTGTGTGTCTTAACTAACAGCGTAACCCCTCCTTCCTGTCTATCCTTTCTGTACACATTGCACTCCCCAAATTCCAGTTCTCACTGCTTATGTCTGTGTCACACCATGTCTCTGATATCCCAACAATATCTGCGTTTAATATCTTGACTAGCACTTCAAGCTCATGAAACTTTATTAACTGTACTCCTAGCATTGGTGTACATGCAATTATATATGCACCTGTTCTTTTTCTTAGCTACCCTAACACAACCCATGTATTTATTTGTTCCACTATGACTCCCAGCAGTCCTGGAAATCTCCATTACCTTGCGTTCCAGGCTGCTGCTCATTCTAAGAGAAGCAGTGCAAGAATCACTTTTGCCCGCCTGCAGCCACTGTTAACCTTTTACTCTGTGAATCCCCCAAGTTTTCCGACCCACCTAACACTGTCTCGATAGCATCAGCAAATATTCTTGCACCCTTTCTAATTAAGTGTACCCCATCCCTGTAGAAGCAGTCTCTCCTGTCAACAAGCACAGATCAGGCTAAAAAAAATTCTACCCCTTAAGCCTTGCACAATCTCTTCAGGGCCGAATTGATGGACAAGGCTCTCATCATATACTCCCTCCTATTGTGTCTGGGCAGAATTGCAGACACTTTCACATTCAATCCTAACTCGGGACTTTTTTTCAACATTAACCTGTGTCGGTGTTGTTTCCTTCATAATTTCTGTACCTCACGAGGTTCCTTTGTATGCTTTTCCCATATCCAGGCCACTCCTATGAGAAGCTATAGGTGAAAATCTGACTGGTCCTTAAGTTTTGCACACCAGTGTATATGCTTAAATGTACACAGGCCTTTCTCTCGAAAAGGAGCCAACTTCGGAGTACAAGAAGATTGCAGAAAATCAGGTACATCACCGATATCAGCAATACAGCGACTTCGACAGAGGGGGGGAAGCCATTATAGGCCTTCAGAGACTGGATGGTTGCTCATCACGTAGCAGAATGTGTGGGCTGGGACACACCACATTTACAGTTTGTTGCAACAGTGGCTGTGGGAAGGTACGCCTGCTCATCGAATGGGTCGTGGAGCATAACTGAGGACTGTATCGTGAGGATCATCTTATCCATCAACAGGTTTACATTGTATCTACAGCCATGCTAGCTACCATCCAACGAGCTGTGATCAGCTGGCTGTTACTCCATCACCCATCGAGCCATTGCACGCCGATTCGCAGAATGGAGAATCGTGCGTACCTGGAATTACGTCGTTTACATCTGACTGTTTCCCATAACCCCAGGGGCTACACCGGGGCATGTGATTTTCTAGAGAAAATTATCTATTGCAATAAGAGTGAGTGCTCATAATGCCAGCTTGACGTTTTCTTTTGATCTGCTGTTAAAATAGATAAAGTGGTTAGCAACACGCAGCCCCCAAGTGGTCTGGACTGGACACACAGGGGGTTAACTTGCCTGGCTAAATGGTCATTGACGAAATGCAGAGAGGACCATCGAGTGGACTGAAAAGCTTCCATCTATTTCCATGAGCTGATATGGTGTTGAAAAGCCACTGGGCTCCAAATTTCCGTACTACTTAGATATCGTTTTACTGTTTGAGTTGTGTTAATTTTGGTTTCAGCTTGGTTCGGCTGAACATACTACACAGCTTTGCAGGGATACATGTACACGTCATGTGTGTTAGCTCACTGTGTACACTTAATAATAACCCTTTGTAAATTTGTACATATTTGAGAGTGTATTAATTTTTAACATACCCATTAATTTTTGTTAATACACCACTAATATTACCATGGCTATGAGAATTAGCCATCCCTTTACTGGCCTCTTCCAAGAATAATCTCGTCAGAAAAGAGTTTTAAATGAACTAATTGAAGTTCCAGAAGAGGATGTCGAGGACATTGATAGAGCAGTCTCTCCACAGAAGCAGAAATGACTCTGATAAAAGCAGTGGATGGTGGCATAGTTACTCAATATCTACTTACAGTTTAGAGGAGGAGGCTTCTAAAAAGAAAAAGGCAAAAAAGAAAGGTCTACTAAGCAAGACAAGGATAAGAGCTTGGAGTTAATGGAATTTTCAGTTGAAATAGAACTGATGGTTAGGAGCAAGTGTTGTGATACTCTACAGCAAATAAATCATTGTCATCTAAGAAGTTTGATCAGCCCAGATCTTCTGTGAAGTGAGCGCTGGATGATCTCGACAGTTCCGGTGACATATTTAGAATTGATGGGACTGGACAATTTTTAAAACGTTAGATTATGGCAATTATTATTAAGATCTGAAAATAATATTTCAGGAGTTGTTGTAGCTCAGATAATAGATGTTTCCGATGAACTTGAACTGCCAACGAAGAGGTAGGTACAGATTGAAAACAAACTGGTTGCAGCTAATTTAGAGGAAAACCAAAAGGCTTTACCATCTTTGAAGATCTGTGGCAAAGTGATACAGGAAATAAAGGATACTATTAAACAGCGAAATGTGTCAGTTGTGACAACTAAAAGCAAGGAAAAACAGTGGGGAAATGGAAAATGAATTTTTAAACACAGGTTGTCCTACCTTAAAGAATGTCAGAATGAAAGGTATCAGATCTGTCAGAGATAAGAAAGTCATTCTTTAGGAAGACACCGAAAAAGATATAGAAAATATTAAAAGTGCACTCATTTCAGGTGCTGGGCATGAGTACAGAGAAACCATGGAAGACCAATCCAAAAGGGACTGTCTGATGTGGGATAAGACATGGAGAAAGATCAGTTTCTTGAGCATCGAAGGCTGAGGAACTTAAAAGAATATGATGGATTCTATTGCAGGTTTAAGATAATGCATTGTTTTTGCTGTGGACAAGATAAGAGATTAAACATGAATAGATGGATATTTCAGATATAATGAATAATTAAGGAAACGCTTTTAGCTAATGATAGAGTGTATGCAAACTAGGAATCCCACGAAATGAGAGAATCATTGTCAGAGTGTTACAAATACATTGCCTTCGGACATAGAGCTAAGTATTGTAGGACCTTCTGTGGCCACTGATCTGTACAGAGGCCTTCCTTTAAGAATTCTCCCATTAGAGTAGAGCCAGCATTGTGCATCAATTGTTGGAAGAGAAAGTTGCCAGCTGAGCATTCTGCAATTGATAAAAAGTGCCCAGAATATCTTAAGACCTTGGACAATCAAAAAGCCCTGCTAAGAATAGAGTTAGGGACATAGTTTTATTTTTATGAGGTGACAGGATTTCTCACAAACTTGCCGAATATCACAAGAAGCATGAAATTGCTAAGCTAGTCATCAGTATGATGTCCTGTTGGTGTACATGTGGTGTCGTGTTCGTTTCGTATGGCTGGGCTCTTAGCAACTATCCAGCAGCAGTTACGAGGAGAGCTGCTGGCTAGTTCCTTTTCCTGCCACGACAAGGTGGGGCTGCTGACTTGTTTTATGTTGCCATCTTCCAGAATACGATTATGAAAGGCAAGCCTTTAATACAACCGCAATATCATAAAACATTCGATGGGCTGCCTTTGCTCTTGCTTAGGCAAGAGCAAAGGCAGCTGTTTTACATAACCGTTGGCGATTGCCAACAAGAATACAGGCAAGCTCATGAGAAAAGAAGAGTTTGAATGAAAGAGGAAGGCATAGACGGGATATTAGTAGAGACATCACCAGGCAACAATTCAGCAGAAAAGACTGGTATGAAGAAATTCCTGAAAAAGGGTTTAGGAAATCCAAGAATACATTAGGGAACAGATAGGAAGTGCAAAAGCATGTGATCAAATGTTTACCTACAGAAGAGCTATTGAAGAGAAGAAACCACAACAAGAAAGAGTTTCTTAGTGTCAGCATAACAGTCCCACTCCTGAGATGCCAGCAAGTATAGGTATGTTGAGCTCTGGAAGAATGTACTATCAGCACAGGGTATATGTTACGAAGGGATAAGTCCTTCTGGGCCAGTGTCCTTGGCGTTCCTCTTACTGCAAGTTCGGTTATATAACTAAGCCATACGCCCAATACTTGGAGAGAGAGTTGAGGGGGTTCTATGTTCAAAGCCAGTGATTGTTGCAATGGATTCTAAGGCTGGATGTACGCTCTGGCTAGGTGGGCACTCTGATGACAGATGCCGTGAGCTGGAGAAGTTCCGTTCCTCTTTGGGGTGTGGTGGGGGTAAAAAATAATCCGGAGTAGTTCCATAACTTCTCAGTCTTTGGCAAGTCTTATATTGACATCACCATATGCTCTAATGCATTATCAATTAAAGCGATGAACTGGTCTATACCTGACACTCTTGTTACCAGTGACCACAGATGTATTACTTTTGAGTACTCTCTGGCGGTGTGTGTCAGTCATGGTTGGAAACCAGTAGATATTCATTAAGAACATGAATTGGGACATGTATGGCACGCACTGTTTTGCGTTGTATTGTTTGAATAATTGCAGGATTAAGACGTAATATTTAGAAATTAGAAGGCTGTAGTACTGCAAAATGTGTTAAAGTGTGCTAGAGAATAATCAATGAAAAAGAAAAGACATTGCTAGAACAGTTCCGTGATGGAACTCTGTTCTGACATATTTGAGGCATCAAGTTAGAAGGGCAAGGAAAAGATTTCAGAGATCAAGAAGGAGTAAAAATCTTCATAACATGCTGGAATGAAAGGGTCTTGTCCATACTTAATATTCTCCATCCTCAGGAAAAATCTCAACATGATCCGTCAGAGCATAAGGCATTAGATCTGCCAACAGAAATTATATTTCTACTTACACGATTAATCCATGTACTCAAAATGAAATAGATTATTGTCAAAATGTATAACTCCGTATGTCCTGTTCATCAAGAAATTTCACAAACGCGCCATACTGTATTATCTATTGTTTAAAAAGTACCTTCAGGAAAAACATTTCCTTGCTATTTGGAAGACTGCCATTCTTAAACTTATTCTTAAACCATCTTCTTCTTCTGGTACTAAGTCCTATAGACCGATTTGCCTTTTATCGCAGCTCGGAAAGAGCCTGGAACGTCTGATATCGTACAGACTGACACTTGTATTTATGGAACGATCTCATTTTTCAATTGATTAATATGGCTTCCATCAAGGCAAGGGCTGTGACGAAGCTCTCATTGAATTATTATAACGTGTGCAAGCATGCAATCATAAATACATGCTTGCTATATTTGTCGATTTTACCAAGACGTTTGATCATCTTAGGGGGTCAATGCTCTTTGCTAGGCTGCGGCTTACCTCATGTCCTTTCCCATGTTACGATATCCTTAAGAGTTATTTTCAGCAGCGTTTTGTCAACGTGATCTCTGGTTCCAATATGCTCATTCGCTCCGCGGTTGTCCACAGGGTTCTGTTTTTGGGTCCTGTAGAGAGAGGAATTTCTCACTCTTTTAGAAATCTCTGCTAATGAAGTCATTTCTGACTTGATTCATTGGACATTTGCATATAAGCTTACTATCTCTCTAAAGGCCACAACTACTGTGATGTTGCTGAAGGGATCCTTAAACATTTCAAGGTCTGCCCTTGTTAAACTCTGCGATCGCTCCGTGGCTATGGTCATTTCCTATAAATTCAATGGATCATTTTTAATAAGATATTAAATTTCACAAACACGTGAATATTTTTTTAATTGATCTCTGCCATGTGTGTCTTAACTCAAACTGGCTGGTTTTCGACTTGCTCTTAACTCCTCTTTGTCTTTGTGATGAGACAGAAGATTGGGAGCACGTACTATTTAAATGTAATCTTTATTCAGATCTTCGACAATCACTAACCCTTTCCTATTTCTGTCCTGGTTCTAAAACTTCCATTATCAGCACCAAGGAAAAATGCAATTTCCTTCAGGATTTTTCCAGGAAGACTGTCGCCGTAGACATCTAGTTGCGCGTGATCCCTCTGGACCCTGAAGACTGGGAAGAATGTGTTACAACTTGTCCTTTGCACACATCCCAACTTTCATTTTCTTCTTTGATATAAATTCATTGACAAACCGAGTAACAAAGCGAATGAATGATACTGTTGCTGATGTAGTGTTGCTATGTGCAACCCTCGTGGCTGTTTCTGTGTGCATCTCTCGTGGCGACACAGTTGGTAGGATCGCAGTCCTCCCCACACTGGGTGAAAAAGAGCTGAATTCTAGTCCAGTCAATGATGTGAGGAATTTTTATGGGATGTTTCACAACGTGGCTGAGTTAATCGGTCTCAGACGAGAGTAGCATGGTTTTTTCTGGAAACTCGAGTTTTTCGTCCAGCAAACAGAAAATCGGCCTCAGAACACACGCAATTTACAGACAATGTACACGGAGAAATATGGCCTTAGTCTATGATGCTCCTAAAGCCCTACAACAACAACGACAATCCTATCTGTACTGTAGGCAAATTCAATCATTACATTTAATGCAGTTTCTTGAACATCAAACTTAGTTGTCTAGTACAGGTGGCTTTTCAGGGTCATGGATAAGCAGTGCTCTTTGGTATGATACCATTATTGCAATCAAAGGTGTCCGCAAGGAACGTATGCGATCTGCAAACACCGCGTGCGCTTTCTCAGTAAGTGCATTGTAATAGATTTATAGAATTCGTCTACAATGCACAAGTGCTCGTGTCCTCGTGGTAGATCATGAATTTTGATAATGAGTTGACTTGGGTCATCGTCATATTATGTGCTCCCATGTTTTATTAGTCACACAGGAGCAACGGAGGTAATAACAGATTTCAAGGTTTATTAGTTTATCCTTAAAGGAGCCTTGCCCTGTGATAATAATAAAGATGTCGTGTAGTCCAAGTGAAAGCCATGGTGGAGCTTTTGGGATGGTGATGTTCACCTTTGGCATGAACCCTCGCCTGGTGGATCTATGCCCCCTTGTGCGTAGCATAGCAGAATCGCCATCTTCCCACACCGAGTGGAAAAAACCTGAGTTCGAGTCCCGTGACGCGAGGAATTTTTATGGACCTTTTTCTCAAGGCCGTTGAGTTAGTCTGTCTCAGGCGAGGGTAGCACAGTTTTATCTCCGGAGAATCAGGCTTTTTCGTCCAGCAGAAAGAAACTTGACCACAGAACACACCCAATTTTTTTCCTGTTTTGCTGGACAAAAAAACCCCCAGTTTCTAGAGGTAAAAACTTTGCTATCTACGCCTGAAACCGACTAACTCAGCTACATAGTGAAAAAAGCCCATTAAAGTTCCTCGCATCATCGACGCGATTCGAACCCGGGCCTTTTTCACCTGGTGTGGGGAGAACGGTGATGATACCACTATGCTACCCGCGCAATCGCAACAAGAACAGCTGCAGCTGTGATGGTATTTTCCTCTATTGCTTGCCAACGTTGATAGAGTGCCTGTATTTCTCCTGTTTTCGATTTTCGGAATCTCAGTTGGAATGCTTCTCTTAAGTTGATATGCACCCTCGGCGTATGACTTCCTGGTGTAGGGGAAGGACCTCGTCCAGGATCTGGGGGCAAGAATGCTCATCGCATACAAAAAGCTCGGATAACAGTCAAAAGTATACTATGCTGGATTGAATCCAACTTAGCCCTGTTTCGCGGTATGGTGGTCCAGTTACATCAAACTGCGGCGCCGATAGGGTTATCGGTTGGAAGATGGCGTTATACATTACAGTCGTGGTCCTGTGTATCCACATTGGAAAAAACATGAGGATATGGCACTTGGATTTTCAGTAGGTGTTCGGCAGGCTGGAGGCCGTGGTGCTGTGGTTGAAGACTGGTTTTTTGACATTCCCTGACTCCTCTGATTACCGGTAATCAATGACTCAATGGAAACGCTTACATTTCTATCGTGTCTGTGGGAGTAGCACGGTGGTTATAATCACCGTCATCCCCAAAACGGGTGGCGAGGAATTTTTATGGGCCTTTTTCACAATGTGACTGAGCATGGTTTTCCTCCGGAAACTTGGGTCTTTTGTCCAGCAAGCAGCAAATCGACCACAGAACACACGTAATTTAGAGACATTATATACAGCGCAATATTACCCAAGTTTCCATTAGCCTAAAACTCTACAAGAACCATGCCAAGACGTGAACGAGTTGTATTGCGGGCAAAAGGTGGCCTCCTCATGTGGTATTAATTAGGTGTTGCTAATGCAAAGTCAACTTCGTGTATAATAATAATAATAAGGCAATTGGAATAAATCCTACCTTTCTCGTTTGAACTTCCGTTTGATTTTTGCAAAAACCAGGATAGTCTGTACAAAATTCAATGACTTTTTGTTTTGGGAGTGTTCCACAAGCTTTAGGAAGGCTAGCGCAAACCTTTTTTATATTAATCCTGTGGAAAAAGAAAAACAGTGTTAATATTTCGTGATATATACGTATTTTGTGTTTCTAATGCAGCGCACTCCTTACAGTGTTCAACTCCAAAATCGCAAAACTAACTTTTTCTCTTCGCCAATTATTCCTTCTACTTCTCTTCTTCGGAACAACCCTCCTGCAGATGTATTTCCTGAAAATTTTAAAGTCTACGGTAATTCAAGTCCAACGTCAACGATTAGCCTTCGTTCTCTCAACCACCAATCCATACACTAAAGTACTGTAGATTATAATGGCTCTTTTGTGTTTGCGTACCATAAAAATCTTGTGCAATCTTTAGGAAGTAATCGTTTTGTGAACAATAAATATACTAATATTAAAAAAAAATACATTTTTACTAGTTTAGTTCTAGTTGAAATATCACTGAATTAGAAATGAGATGATCTCAGCAAAAGTTTAAAAAAATCATCTGAAAGAAGTAAAAATAAATTATAATTGGTGTCTTGTAGGACAATGCTGCTCAGAGGAATATCAAATGCTGACTTATAGGACCAACGTACCACGAAAGGCGTGGTTACTTAACCTATGCATCATATCATAGATACTCTGAGTTTGCATTGGTGAAGCTCACTAATGCCTTAAATTAGTAGTGGAGCACACTTCCCCAACTTTCTTCAAGAAATTAGGTCTTCCATGATTTGGCGAAGAAATTAATTGGACATATTTGGGCCAAAACCCTATTTGCCTTGAATTTGAGTCCCCAGTCGTGGCTTGTGATACGGGTGCGCTGGGCTGGAACTGTTTAATTGTGTTGTATATTGTCCTTTTCTGGCATTTGTAAAACTATTCAAACCAGAAGGGGTTGCAATAACTTAAGAGGAGGCTCGAAAACCAATGGCTGTTCACAAAAGAGTTCATTATTAAATCTTAGGGAATGGATCTGTGAAAGAGCTATTGAGAAAAGCGTGAAAATTGCCAACTGATACCGATATCGAAAGAATGTATGAATAGTTAATACCAAATGTTTTGTCTTCTCTTCCCAAGTACTCAAATATTATAGCTGGCGTCAGTGAAAGTGTAAATATCTTAAGAAAGGATTTCGAACCGTAGGTAGGGTCTATAACTGGCTTCCCTACCAAGATTTTAAAAGTGTTAAAGAAAACAATTGCTGGTCAGGGTATCATACAGATGAAGACATCGCTGCAAATGAAGTTCCAGTAGAAGGACCATGTCCATACATGGTATGGGCATGTTACATGAGACTGGGACAACCTGTAGATGATGTAGTTATGGCAGGTGGCACTGTTGATGGGATTAGGAGCAGTCTGCTAGACAGTTGGAACAGCTAAAACAAATAAGGAATTAACTGAACAGCAGCTCGAAGAATTATCAAAAACAGACGTGGAAGAAAAACTATCAATGCTTATGAGATACTGATAGACTCAGGTGCACATTATACAGTAGATTCTGTAAAAGAACTTCCTGTTGTTATAGCAAACATTTATAAGAAACTGGCAATGAGTGAAACACCTTAATTTCATTGAAAGCTTCTTTTCGTTTATAATTCCTAGACAATAATTGTGGTAAAACGCGAAAAATACACCCTTCTAACAACATGATAGTAGTAACCCTGGGGTTACTGCTACCATATGCAGTACTCCGTATTTTCCAATGTTAAACTTCAATTGCCACCACTCAGTTCATCTCTCAACTTTTCTAGATCCTGTTGCAGTAGCATACCATCATTACAGCCATTAACTAGCCACCGCGCCAACCTTTTTGTCATCTACAAACTTGGACATTATGCCTAATATGCCTTCGGCAACATCATTAATACATATTGAAAAACACAGGCTTAGCCCCTGAGAGACCCAGCAATAGCATCATTATATGAAGAGCAGTGATAACCATAGATAACCACTCTGTCTTCAACCATCTAAGTATCCCTTTATTCATAGCAGCAACTTGCCCTTAATGCCACACTGCTCCAAGTTGTACAGCAGTCTTTTATGTGCAACAGTATATGATATCAAAATTATTTTTTGCATCCACTTCCTTTGTGACCACATCGTAATATCTAATAAAATCGGTCACAGAAGATTTCCATTTAACAAACCCATACTCTATCGCCTTGTCTAGATGATCCTGCATTACTTCTTTAACCAGTGACTCCATTATTTTCTCTTCAACAGAAGTTATAACGGGTCTGTACATTTGTAATTATTCGTGTCAACTTTGAACCTCCTTTGTAAATTGGGGATACATTCGCACTTCTCCAGTCAGCGGGGACCTCCCCCGAATCCAAGATTACTCTGATAATTATGGTTAAGGGTTTGCTTACTTGCTTTGCCGCCTCCTTTAATATAACTGGATACATCCCATCCACCCCAGGCGCCTTTCTTATGTTTATCTTCAACAATTTCTCCTCCACTTGGCTCTCAGTTATTACAGAATCATTTAGCTCCCTGTTAGTTTGATGTTTAGTTTTCTTTAGGGAAGTGGATGCCAGAGGAAACCTCTGGCATCCACTTCCCTAAAGAATTCCTCAAGTGTGAATAAAGATGCAAAATAATCATTCATTTTCTCAGAAACCTGATCAGGATCATCATCAACAGTCGAACCATGATATCAAGTAGACCAATTTCATTCATCCCCAACCTTCTAGTGCTTGCATAACTAAAGAAGCTTTTGCTGTTTTTCTTTGCATGTGGGATTTTCTCAAAGATGTAACTACTGTCAGGGGTAAAGGGAAAGGTTTTTGCTTTCGTAAAGGTGACGACAGTGGTCGCAGACAGTTTTTAAATTCTATACAGTGGGACCAACTGATGGTGTTACCAATGGTGAATTCTAAATGGGAACCATTCCCATGCCTAAATGCCTAATGGATGTCAGATGAAATAATGAGACTAGTGGCAGAGAAAAAAAAATGCATGGGATGCGTATAAATTATCAGGAGACACAGAGGTCTATGGTATAGGTTAAGCAAACAAAGACATATTACGAGAAATCTTTGTAAGAGAATGCAAAGAAAAAAACAGTACAGACTTCTTTACTTATGTAAACTCTAGAAGGAAGGGGATGAATCAGATTGGCCCCCTTGATATCGATGGTTCGATTGTTGATGATTCTGCTCAGGTAGCTGACAAACAGAAGAGTATTTTCATCTTTATTCACACATGAGGAATTCTTTAGAGAAGTGGAGGCCAGAAGCTTATCAAACTCTAACATGGAGTGAAATGATTTTGTAATAACTGAGAGAAAAATGGAGGAGAAATTGTTGAAGTTAAGCATAAGGAAGGTACCTGGGATGGACGGGATCTATCCAGTTATATTGAAGGAGGCAGAAAAGGAAGTAAGAAGGTCCTTAGCCATGATTATGATGGCATCCTTGGACTCAGGGGAGGACTCCACGAACTGGAGGTGTGCGAATGTATCCCCAATTCACAAAGGGGAGATCGAGAGATGACACGAGTAACTTCAGACCTGTTAGTTTAACTTCTGTTCCAGGGAAAATAATGGAGTCACTGGGTCATCTAGACTATCATTATTATATTATAGGGTCACCGGTAATTGATTTCACTTACCCATATGTATTTTGTCTGTAAATTGCATGTGTTCTCTGGACAATTTGTCTGTTTTGCTGGACAAACCCCCCAGTTTCCGGGGGGAACCTTGCTATCTACGCCTGAGACCGACTAACTCAGCCACGGAGTTAAAAAAAAAACCATTAAAGTTCCACGATGGGGATTCGAACCCGTGCCTTCTACACCGGTGTGGGGAGGACGGTGACGATACCACTGTACTACACGTGCATGCCGGATTATCTAGACAAGACTTCAGTTATAGTTCAGACAGAGCTTCGGTTTTTTTTAAGAGGAAATCTTGTCTGACCGATTTGATTGGATACTACGATGTGGTCGCAAAGAAACTTGGTGAAAAAAATAATTTTGATGTTATATATTTGGATTTCAGGAAAGCTTTTGATACTGTTGCACTTGGAAGACTACTGTACAAACTGGAGCAGTATAGCGTTAAGGGCAAGTTTCTGCAACGGATAAAAGGATGGTTGAGTGAGAGAAGACAGAGGGTGGTGATCAACGAACAATGCAATTCGTGGACTATGTTATTAGTTGTGTTTCCCAGGGTTCCGTGTTGGGCCCATTGTTTTCTGTATTTATCACTGATATTGATGATGGTATATCAGGATTAATGGCCAATTTTGCAGACGATACGAAGGTTTCTAGGGTTGTTAATGACAGTCAGGACGGTACGCTACTGCAACAGGATCTGGAAAAGTTGAGCACGTGGGCTGGGAGGCGGCAACTGAAGTTTGACAAATGCAAAGTACTGCATATGGTTAGCAGTAACCCCAGAGTAGCATACCAACTGTGCGGTACTACACTCAGGACAGTGGAGAATGAAAGACCTGGGAGTAATTGTGCAGTCAGATAAGAATTTTTCTGAGCAATGCAGACAGGCTGCATGAGTAGCTCATGGGGTTTTGTCAATGATATATAGAAACCTTACTAGCAAGGATAAGGAGGTGATTATCTCCTTGTATAAGGCAATGATCAGTCCACACGTTGAGTACTGCATACAGGTCTGAAGGCCTAATTTTAAGAAGCATGTAGAGCTGTTGGAACGAGTACAGAGAAGGGCAATAAGATTAGTGAATGGAACAAAGGGTTGCTCTTACGAAGAAAGGCTTAAGTTTTGCAAATTACAGTGTCTGGAGACTACGCACCTGCGAGGTGATTTGATTGAGCTGTATAAAGCCTTGAATGGTTTGAGCAAGCTGAATGCTGATGGGATTCTTCCTCTTGTTCAGAATAACCGCCTGAGAGGGCATAAATTCAAATTAAGGAAAGACAGTTGTAGAAGAGATGTGCGGAAGTTTCCCTTTTAGCCAGCGGGTAGTTGATTGTTGGAACAGACTTCCATCATGTTGTTGTGAATTTTGACAGCTTAAAATTCAAGGCAGAATTATACAAACTTTCGGAGTGAAATGATGGGTGAAATAGGAAGGTTTTTTTTTCTTTTGGCTGATGCTGTATAAGCTTGCTTTGTTGCGTCATATGCCTCTACTAATGCTAATGAGATTTGGATTTGTGCATAGAAATTGTTTGTAAATATTCATTATTGCTGTACACAAATTTAATTATTTCCAAATTGGTAACCTAACTGTGGTTATTTGGGTTAGCCCTCTTTTTTTCACATGGATTGGGCACTCTATGGAAGACGGTGCACCCATTGATATTGCACTACCACCAATGGATGCGTCTGCAATTCTTTCATTGCACTAGATAGTAGAAAAAGGCCCATATATTTCTACACTAAGATAGTACGGTATTCCGGACTGGGCAACCTGAGTACGGGGTCAATGTGTCCTCTAGTTTTGCACTACCTCCGATGGATGCAAAAAAAAACAGAAAACAGGTCCGGCTCCACGTACCGGGTACGGGCACTGGGCAGCAGCAGTTGTCCAGGTGATGGTGGCTCGCTGGTGGCAAAGAGACCTAACTCTCACAACTTATTCTACGGAACATTCATTAACCACACGTCAGGCTGGTTTTACAGAGTTTCTGCATATAATCACAGTGACACTAGGTGGAGATGGACATTAGTCTGGGAGCCACCATAAATAGGGTACACGTACATACATATCCTTTCTGCACGCATTGTATTCCCCATATTCAAATTCTCGTTCCCTTCTATCTGAGTGACACCTCGTCTCTGATGTCCCTACAGTTAAGTACTTCCCTTTGACATTTTTGCAGCATTCGTCTCTTGTCTGGTGATTATGCACCTGTCATTTCAGATGAACAGGTCAATGAGTTCTTCGTTTTCGTTGTTTAGAACAGACGTTTGTCCTTGATGTCGAAGTCACCTTCGCGAAACCGTTGGAGTCTCCTCTGGACATACTTCGATCAATTGTCTGGTCCCCACAGACTAGCAGGACTTCTGGATGTATAGATGTTGCCATCTTCCCTCATGGGTAGCACAGTTGGTAGGATCGCCGTCCTTCCCACACCAGGTGGAAAAGACCTAAGTTCGAATCCTGTCAATGACGAGAAGAATTTTTAAGGTCTTTTTTCACAACGTGGCTGAATTAGTAGGCCTCAGGTGAGGATAACATAATTTTTCCTACTGGAAACTTGGGTTTTCTGTCCAGCAAACAAAATCGACCTCGGAACACACGCAATTTACAGACAATGTACACGGAGCAACATGTCCTTAGTTGCCGATGCTCCTAAAACCCAACAACAACCAACCAACCTGTAGCCGTCTGATCACCAGATTAGAACAAGAACTTCATCACACACCGTTGCCAGAAACGACTGTCACTTTTTCCATCAACAACAGATTTAAACACACGATTTAAACCAGAAAAAAATTATATTAGGTGTATTAATGGCTAATTAGTAGTATAAGTATACATCATAAATTCCTCTCTTCCTTATGCAAAGGCGTGTAATTGTACATTACTTATTGAGCCGCCCTTGTATATAAACAGCAACAAACATACCTGGTTTTGTTTTTATGAATTTCAACAACCATCCATCTTATCTCTTCTATCAGAAATATGTCCGGATACCGAGTGCCCTGAACTTATACCAAATTACTCAAATTTGAGGAGCCCACTCATTCGCACTCAGCCAATTGGATCACTGAGTAATCATAAAAATAAAAAATAGGAATATGATCTGCAAAGAGTATAAATTTAATTAGCAATTAAACTTGCAATTTTTCACTTCGCGATGTTGTAACTCATATTTTCAAACAGAAATTAATTCATTTCTTTTTTGAAGTCTTCAAATAAAAGGTATGACACAATAAATCCTGATTTAAATAATTCAGTTTGGAGAACTATCTAATACTAGTTATAGGTTTAATGTTAATTAACTCACGGATTTCCATTGCAGACTGTTAGTGATGGTATCTCGACTTTTACAGGAGTCGTAACTTGGATATCAAGCACAGTTGGATAAGACAAATACATTTGAAGGAACTGTACTGTTTGATAGGCAAATCCTATTAAGCAAAGGATACACAGAAAATACTTTCCTTTTTTAACCTTTCTCAAATGATGGCTGCATAATGAACGCTTGCTGGTTTCTTTATTTCTTTTCTGACTTTTATCCAGTGCACTTTGAATATTTTCGACTGGAGTTGTCATTCTGTTGATGTGTTTTATACGAATCATACCTGAAACGAAAAAATAAAGTGACATACTCAGATTTAAAACAGAATATGCATAAGAAAACTATAAAAAATCGAAAATCTTACATTACAGTAAGTACAAAACACTGGTGATATTCTGGCTTATGTTACCCATTTATGGACTAATTCAATGGAAAGGTTCGGTGAAACACAAGTAGTTGCTCTTGACATCTCAAAGGCTTTCGATCGTGTTTGGCATAAAGGTCTTCTAAACAAGCTTCCATCTTATGGTTTGCCAACTGTTTTAGTAATTGGTTATCCAGTTTTCTCACTGATCGCTCACTGAGGGTGATGGTAGATGGCTCTCTGTCTTCTAACTTCTCCACTAATGCCGGTGTCCCCCAAGGTTCAGTTCTTTCCCCCACACTTTTCCTCTTGTATATCAATGACCTTCTTCCATTGACTGGAAATCCTATCCATAGTTTTGCCGATGATAGCACATTGCATTCAACTTTCCATTTTGAGAAACCTTGTCCTGCTCAATCAGCTTTAACTTCTCGAAAATCTGCTACCAATTCCTTAAATGCCGATCTTCAGGTAATTCTGCAGTCGGGCAAAGACAACTTAGTTGATTTCAACCCTTCTAAAACTCAGTCTTGTCTTATATCTCGCAAAAAGGATTCTTCTGATCCTATGCTTATCTTTAGTGACACTCCGATTTCTAGGCAAAATGATATATCTCTTTTGGGGATTACCCTGACTTCTAATCTCTCTCTTGGCACAAGCACATTACAAATATCGCTTCCTCTGCATCTAAAAAACTTGGTTTTCTCTTTCGCTCTCGGCGTTACTTTTCTCCCAAACAGCTGCTCACTCTGTATAAATCGCAAATCCGCCCTGCCATGGAATATTGTTCCCACATCTGGGGTGGTGCCCCTAAAACCTCTCTCAGGCTTCTTGATTCCATTCAGAAGAGGGCAGTTAGGTTAATCAATGACTCATCTCTAACAGAGTCTCTCCACTCGCTTTCTCATAGACGCACTGTTTCTGCTGCATGCCTCTTTTACAGATACTTCCATGGGCACTGTTCTTCTGAATTGGCTTCTATAATTCCCGCTTTCTCTTTCAAAATAGTCCGAACACGTGCCGCCACCAGCCAACATCCATTTACTGTCCAACTTCAAACCCACAGAACCAACTTTTCATCTTCCTCATTTATTCATTCAACTGCGGTTTTCTGGAACAACCTTCCTTCATACGTATTTCCTGAAAATTACAATCTACAGAAGTTCAAGTCCAATGTCAACAAATATCTTCTTTCGTCTTCTCAACCTTCAACCCAAGCACGGTACTAAGTACTATAGGTTCTGATACCTCTCGTGTTTGGGGTTCACATAAAAAAATAAAATTAAAAAAAATAATTAAAAATCAAATGAACGCAATTAAAAATTAAATAAAAAATTAATTTAACGAAAAAATTACAAAACGATTTTCGTTCCTGAAGCTGACAATGCTTTTCGACCGTAAGTGGTGATCACAGGAATGAAAATTACCAAATAGGGGTGAGCGTGGAACTTAAATAGGGATTATTTGTCTTCGCGCATGCGCGTAAAAGACCACGAAACGGAGATTAGATATGGCCGGAAAACATTAACAGAATTCTCATGGAATTTAATTTCGACTGTTTCTGCAATTAATAGTCTCGTATAATTACATTGGACACTTAAGTATTTTGGCCTCGTTAAATAAAGTGTTTTTCGTTAACGGCATCAAAGGCTAATTCTGACGCTGCTGAACGAGAAGCACGAACTCAAGCCGCGTGTTGATTAACACGAAAATTCAGAAGTAACCGCGTAGAACCCTGATAAGATGAGTCACAATCACCGCAATAAAAGTTGTATACCAGGTCAGTTATTTGTGTTGCGAACGCTGAAAGAACCGAGAGATTGTTCAATATAGTGTGTAATTTCCGTATTGGCCTGGCCACAATTTTAAATTCGGTGTCTTTAAAGAATCTTAAGTTGTTTGTGCCACTGTTCAACATATGGGACAGAAATAAAGTATATTTTGATATTACTATTGTTGGTTGGTGTATTTTTTTGTATTATATCCTTAGCTTGTACCCTAATTCGGTTTACTGTAGCAAGGGGATAACCCCTGTTTAATAATCTGCTGGTTAATTTTTGTATTTCTGGACCCAAAGCAGATTCCGTCGTTGAATATTCATAAGCATTGAGAAATTTATTAAAGATAATCGATCTTTTGTAGGTGAACGGGTGATAACTGTTATAATGTTGAAGCATATCGGTGTTTTTAGGTTTGCGGTTTACGATAGTTGTTAAATTGGATTACAGTGAATATTATTAAACGAATGTAAAATGTATATATGTATATACATACATGTAAATTTTGAGAGCCTTTTGAGTGTGGGGAACTGAATAAAACAGGTAATTTCAAAACCATAAGTTTGTGTTGTAGACAAACAACATTATATGTTTATGTACCTACAAGCGGATAAAAATAAGTATCAAATATATGTATGGAGAGATTAATGAAGTATAGACTATCGAGGCCACTATTTTGTTCCTGAACTGCTATGTATAAGTCCAGCAGGTATAGAGAGAAAGTTGTAACCTGCATTTGTATATGTTTATATATCCCAGTTAAATCCTGTAATATGTGCAAAAATTTAGAAGTGAAAAATTAAATTTCTGTCATTATGATTACTATTTCTAAGAGTCTCGTTATTCAAGAGACACACACTGCTTGATGATGACACACACTGCTTGATGATGACGCACACTGCTTGATGATGACGCACACTGCTTGATGATGACACACACTGCTAGATGCAAAATACTCATTTAGTTCAGCAGCTATCTGAGAGTGATCTGCAAACCGTTGATATCAAGTGGACCAATCTGATTCATCCCCTTCCTTTTAGAGTTTATAAAAGTAAAGAAGCCTTTGTTGTTTTCTTTACATCCTTTTCCAAACATTTTTCATAATCTGCCTTCGCCTGCGTAATCTCCTTTGTGACTTGATTGTAGATTAGCTTATATCTGCCATAGGCTCCTGCGTCGCCTGACAATTTATGTGCATCCCATGCACATGAATTCTCTGCCACGAATCTCATTACTTCATCTGACATCCATTTGGGTCTAAACATAGAGCAATAGTTCTTAGTTGAAACAAAAACTTCAGTAGCTTCCAAAATTACTTCCTTGAATGCTTCCCACTTAGAATTTGCTGTTGGTAACATCATCAGTTGGTTCCACTGTACAGTATTTAAAAGCTGCTGTCTGAGACCGCTGTAGCCACCTTTACGGAAGCAAAAACCCTTCCCTTTGCTACTGATGGTAGTTACATCTTTAAGTAAATCCCACATCAGTACCCTGTGATCACTGCCACCTAGTCGTTCCTTTATCTGTAAATTCTTAAAGCATGAATAGTCACTGCTGAAAATTATATCAAGAGTGTTACTCCCTCTGGTTACCTCTCTAAAATACTGCTGTAGAAAACATTCATCCAATAAATCCACAAAAGCCTTGCTAGTGTGCGAATGACCAACTCACAAGTTCCAGTCAATATCTGGGAAATTAAAATCCCCCATTATAGGACACTCTGATTTACAGGCCCACTCTATTTCTCTGTATAATTGTTCATTGTACTCATCAGTCATTAGGCATATAACAAACCCTTACCCTCATTTTTGCTTTCCCAGTGCTTATATCACACCAAACTGACTGAACATTGCACTGTCCATCTATTTCAATTGGATGCTCTTCCTTTGATTTTATGTATTTCTTAACTAAGAGCATAACCCTCCCTCCCTTCCTATCCTTTCTGTACACATTGTACTCCCCAAATTCCAATTCTGCATCCCTTATATCTGTGTGATACCACGTCTCTGATATTCCAACAATATCCGCCTTGGATGTCTTAACCAGCACTTCAAATTCATCAAATTTATTTATTATACTCCTAGGATTGGTGTATATGCATCTGTTCTTACCCTTAGTTACTCTAACACAACACATGTGTTTACTTGTTTCATGACTCCCAGCAGTTCCTGAAACCCCCAGCAACTGGCTTTCAGGGCTGCTGCTAATTCCAATAGAAGCATTCCCATGCCATTCCATTCCAATGCCATTAATATGTAGCGAGTTTGTTGTGAAATTTTGGTGTATGTACTTTTTTAGGGGGTTCGACGTCTAGTGCTAAGGGTTTGTCTGTACCAGGGGCGTATTCATGGGTGGGTAGAGGGGGCATATGTCCCTCCTTAACCAAAAATTTTAAATTAAAGAAAAAGAATGCAAGAGGCGTTCTAAAAAAAACTCAAAAGCCTGGTCGCCATGTCCCCCTCTTGTGATGGAACCTGGACCTGGTCGCCATGTCCCCACTTACGATGATACCTGGTACGCCACTGGTCTATATCATGACATAATGCTTTCTGCTGGTAAAATGGCTTCCCTCTAGTTTGATTATTTTGTAATATACGTCGTGTGTCTTCCCTTTGGGGTTTACAATCTGTTTTGATTTTGCCTGTAAGACTCTTTTGGACACAAGGGCTTCTTCACTGAACCAACGTTGATGGGGTTATGATTGTTTTGTAATATCTTGTTTGCTTTAGATCGTGATGTTGGATTTTATTTTAAGTTTAGCAAACTGCTTAAATACAAATTGGTGCTATAACCATTGTTTACTCAGTTTTACACATTTTTAAGAGAGATAAAACTCATCGTCATCAAATTTTAACCGCATAAATCGTTAAGCAAGTCGCCATTAGTATTTTGAGACTCCTGGTGGTCTAATTGTGGGATTGTAAAATAATGGTTAATTAAGTTAAATATTGACTTTTTATAGTGTTTTATTTTAAAAGCTGTTTAATATCCTCTATAGGGTTTACTTGTGTGATGAAGTCTGTTTCTATCAACAAAACAGTACAGAGTCCAGTCACAATATTATGACTAGTGGACAACGTCAGGGCCCTTGACGTTGCCCACACACACCACTAAGAGGTAGCCAGGCTTCCCATAAATCTCTCGCTAGTCTCCATCAGGGTCGCCTCAGCTTCCTGAGCGGCGACCAAGTTTAAAAAAAATAAATAAGAAAATAAATAAATAAATAAGAAGAAAAAGAAAAGAAAAGAAATAAATAAAAAACCAAGAGATAGAGTGAGGTAGTACAGGGTGTACAGAAGAAGAGGGGGAAATGAAAGTAACAGTAAGGGGATATAGGCGAAGGCATCCCCAACCAATCAATGAACACTCAGTCCATCAAGCGAAGGCGAAGAAAGGGGAATGAATGGGGTCGAAAGTAACTGTGCAAGGGAGCACAGATAGGATCGCCATTTGGCACCTCTGTCAAGCCCGGGTGGTGTCCAATCCAGGGGTTTAAGTCAATCCAATGGTAGCTATCAAACTCCAATCGTCGGATAGTTCATGACTCTCATGTCTGGATGGAAGTCCATCATGGTCTCAAACTGTCTGTTGTCTTTCTTGGGACCGTTGTGATGCCGGTACAGGAACTGTAGATAAGAATTTCCTTCGGCTGAAGAGCTCTTGTGCGAAACGCGTAAAAGCTGTATATTCCTCCCTATTATCAAGTAGGTGTGTTTCTTGGTCTTTGGGTATGTAGGTCAAGGAAGTGATGAATGTGCAGCGGAGATCCTCATACAGGGGGCAGTCGTACATAAGGTGCGACCAACTCTCAGTCCCACCACAGGTGCAAGTGGGATCATCGATGATTCCCAGGGCAGCCGACCGGGCTAGCCGAGTGGGTAAAGTACCTGCCCGGCAACCCAAAGGTCGCGGGTTCGATTCCCGCCTCGGGCTTGGATCAAAGTACTGCAAAAACCTTGGGAGGTGCAATATGACCACAGAAGCCGATGCGCCAACAACTACCAAAAAAAAAAAAAAAAAAAAAAAGATTCCCAGGGCCGTCAGTTTGCCTTTTAACGATCCATGGCCAGCTAATAGGTATGTAGCATAAAGGCCAGGTGAAAATCAGGGGGGAAGACTGGGGAACACCCTGTTAATGTAAGGGAAGAACATTATAGTGATTTCACCTTTGTTGGAAGTAGTCCATCTCGCTTGCCACGCCTGCTGCAGATGCGTAAGGAGACGCTTCTTTTCTGCTGTTCTGTTGTTTGCAGGGTCTTCTGTGAAGTTGAGGATGGTCTTGAAATTTGCTTTGGAGAGGTGGAAGAGTAGTCCACAGCGGACGACCTCCAGGTCCAGTGGCATGGCGCCTGCCAGGATTTGCAGAGCATGGGTACTGACAGTGCAGCAGGCACGGGTAGTGGCGAGCAGGATGTTCCTTTGCAGAGAGTCGAGTATTATTCTACCTGTAACAGTGATGGCTTTCGGGTACCAGATGCGTGCTGCGTACGTTGTAATCGGAGTAAATACGGCTTTATAGAATAAGGACAGAGTGTGCCTGTTGAGTCCCCAGTCTCGTCTCGAGACCCTGGTGGCAAGGGCGGTGTAATTGCGTATCTTTCTTCTTAGGTATTTAAGATGTGGCTGGAAATGGTAAGTGTAAGTGTGTGTTGTTGTCTTACGGCACCAGGGGTTTCCCCCATCTCCGCGTTGCTTTCATTGTGGTGAACCAGTTCACTGGGAAATGCCAGAGATTTAAAAAGTGTGTGAGAATTGTTCATGTGTTGTGTTCTGTACCGTTGTTCATCTGGTCATTTAGCCGTTGGACCCCTATTGAGGCCCAACGTTGTCCCACTTACGCCCCGTGGAGGCAGACCAGGAACCCAGCAGCTGTAGATTCACTCTGGCAGGTCCTGCCGCTTAATTTCCTGGGATTTCGGCGGCTAGGACTTTAAAAAAAAAAAAAAAATATATATATATATATATATATATATATATATATATAAAATAATAATAAATAAAATAAAATAAAATAATAATAATAAAAAAATAAAAATAAAAAATAAATAAATAAAAAAAATAATAAATAAATAAATAAAAATAATAAAATAAAATAAATAAATAAAAATAATAAAATAAATAAATAAAATATAATAAAAATAATAATAAAAAATAAAAAATATATATATAAAAATAAAATAAATAAAGAAAGAAAAAATAAATAAATAAAAAATCTGCGCTGTTGTAGGTGTAATGTCGCTTTGGTTTGCTAGGCCGAGTTTTGGGCGTAAGGTAATTTTATCATATTAAGTTTTTGACGTGTGGGCTTTCGCTATGATGAAGGTAGAGAGGGGAGGGAGACCGAAGATTGGGGGGAAAAGACAGAAATATGGGGCCAATAGAGTAGATAGCCCCAGTTTACACCAGAGTAGAAGTTTGGGGGTGGAGGAGAAGGAACAAAAATGTCCCCTCCCCCCAAGGAAGTGGGAATAATAGGTGAAGAGGGCTAGGGTGTCCTCTTCAGATCGCCATCAAGCTGTTTCCAACTGTGCTGCGTTTTGTCTGTTCTCTACTGTCTGTGCTGCATTCCCCCATCCTTGCTTTTCTCTTCCTTGTGATCAGCACTCTTCTTGTCCAAGTACTGGTCCTCTGCGGGGTTTCAGTTTTTTCACATTTGGCGCCAATTTTTGTCAATCTCTGTGTACGTTGCTGTAGATAGCTATTAGTGTTTTTCTCCTGGTGAATAGGTCTTGCGCATACTGGGAGAGTGCCCTATATTCATCCTCAGTGTCCAGGAAGTGGTGCTCCAGTCCTTTTGGGAAGTATCTCAATCTTGTTATTAGCAGCCCTCTGAGATCTTCATAGTGTTGACAATCATAGACAATGTGGCTCCAGCTTTCACTTTCCCCACATATGCAGTTGGGGTCCTCAACGAGCCGGAAGCCAAACAGCTTCTCCTTGTAGGGTCCGTGTCCGGTTAATAGTGTTGTCATATGGTACCCTGGGAAGTACCACGGTGGCTGCTTTGGGTATATTTTCCGGAGGTCTGGTAGAAATCTTTTTGTTACTTCGCCTTTTGTAGTCTCTGTCCATCTTCTCTGCCAAAGGTCTAGGAGGTGGGTCTGTAGCCTATTTTTTTCGTGTTTTAGGTTGCCCGCCGGGTCAGTCGTGTATCCTTGGTGGGTAGCGGCCACTCCCCTGGCCAGCAAAAACAGTAGCCCCGCCTGAACTGCCTCCAGGTCCAGAGGGAGCGCTCCAGCAAGTACCTGCAATGCTGGGGTACTTACCGTGCTGCAGGCGCGCGTTGTTGATAGCAGTATGGTCCTTTGGGTCATTTCTAGTGTTCTTTTGTTGACTACCAGTGTCGTTTTTGGATACCACACCGCTGCTGCATAGGTGATTGCAGGCAGGAAGGTTGTTTTATAGTAAAGCATCAGTGCTTTTTTCTTGAGTCCCCAATCTTTCCTTGTGATTCTGGTTACCAGTCCAGAGTATCCTCTGATTTTTCTTCTGATGTATTTTAGATGCGGCTGGAACGTCAGGTTTTTATCTAGGATAACGCCCAGATACTTCAGTTGGCTCACAAATTTGATTGTTACATTGTTGATTTTAATTTGCGGCTGGAAATGGTCTGCGAAATATTTTCATGGCATGGCTTGTGTCCGCTGATACCTCTGGAGGGCACCCTGAACGTAAATGGTTACCTATCGATCGTCGCCGATCAAGTACACCCGTACATGTTGACCGTGTTCCCTGGGGGCAATGGTATCTATCAGCAAGACAATGTGCCATACCATATCGCCAGAATTGTCCGTGAGTGGTTTGAGGAGTACGACGAATACTTTAAGCTACTCACTTGGCCACCGAATTCCACGGATCTTAACCCAATTGAAAATCTATGGGACCATCTCGATCGACACATCACACGGATGGATCCTCCACCAAGGAACCTAAAGGAACTCCGGGGTGCACTGCACTCTTCGTGGTCACAGATACCCGTAGCAACCTTCCGCAGACTTATTGAGCCCCTCCCACGGTTGGCTGCTGTGCATGCTGCGAAAGGCGCATATTGTGGATACTAGGTAGGTGGTCATAATAATGTGACTGGACCCTGTATATTGATGCTTGGGCTGGTTTAGGGCAAACCAGCCAAAGTTCGTTTCTAGCCTTCCTACTGGTGGAATATTTCTAAAATATTTCATGTTAGCCACCCTCCGAATTATTTATTTCTGGAATATTTTTGCTGTTCAGTAGTTTAAAATTATAAACTACTTGGCATTTCTTAAACTGTGTTCAAATTGCAGTCCCGTCTCGGCTAACACGGTCACAAGTAATTGTACTTGAATACTGTTGTATACATGTACAACATTATACGCATTCTTAATAGATCATCGTTAAGTCTAGTTTGGTGACGTTAAAGCTGGTTACAATTTCTTGCTGCTGAAGAGGACCATTCAGTCTCGACTGAAATGGACCTTCTTGAAATAAATCGTTTCAGGTTCACCTTGACACTGTGGAATTCGGTATTTCTCTTTATTTATATTCTGGCACATTTATGCAAACCGAAAATTTTGTATAAATTTGTATTCATATTCTTAAAGTATGGATGATACACTGGTGTGCAAAATTTAGGGACCAGTCAGGTTTTCACCTGAAGCTTCTTATAGGAGTGGCCTGGATATGGCAAAAGCATACAAAAGGAACCTCGTGAGGTAGAGAAATGATGAAGGAAACAATACCGACACAACAACGGAAACAAAACGGTACAAAGGGACTTTATTCAAAAATGGCAACATAGCACTGGCTGCCATGATACAGATGCATCACTGCCAAAGATGGAACAAAGGGAAGAGGTGGTCCTCAGTAGGGGATATGGCCACCCCTAATATCGATGCAGGCTTTGCACCGCCTTTCCATACTTAGAACAATGTTGTTGATAAGTTCTTGCGGTAACATCGTCCATTCCTCTGTCAGCGCCATCACTAGCCCACTAGCCGTACAGGGGGTGAACCTTGTGTAAATAAACTAATAATAATTAAGTTTTGTCAGCTGGTGAACATTTTCTGGTGGGTGTGGCCGTGCCGCTAGGCATCTCCCCAGAGCGCCCCACATGTGTTTGATGGAACAGGCAGGCCAATCCATACGAACAGTGTCCTCACTTTCCAAAAGCATATCACAGCTGCAGTGCGATGGGGTATGATGTTATCATCCATAAACACGAACTCGGGGTAATGGCACCTCGGAAAACACGCACTTGGGGAAGGATTACCTCAGTACAGTAGCGTGCAGCGGTTACAGTACGGCCTTCCAGTATCTGGAGTGGTGTACGTCCATCCATGATAACGCCTCCCCAGGCGAGAGCACCTCAACCGCCATACCGATCCCTTTCAGTGATGTTTGCGGGTGATACTGTGTGCCAACCTCTCGCCAGATCAGCTGACGTCCAGAATCGCTGCTGAGACTGAATCTACTGTCATCAGTAAATAATAGCTTAAGTAAAGTTGTTGTGGTTGTAACCTTTAGAAATAGTGTTGGGCCTTAGGTTTGCACAGCAATGTAGTATATTTATTTTTAGTAAATTCAGTCATCTTGGTTTTATCGTTTTCCTTAGCAACAATTTTCTTTAGCAACTTAATTACTGGCAATAGGAAAAATAGAATAAAGGCTGAAGAACTTCAAAAGACTGTTGATTTATTTTCATTGACTGTATCACAGTCTTGCTCTTCTTTTAAATGTTCCGTCAGGTATTCAGCCCCTTCCTATACTAACACACAAAATTCAGTTACAGACACTATTAATCCTACTGTTGCTGCAGCACAGTCTTTTGAATCTCCTTCATGCAGGATTATTCCTGGTACCTCGTCGACAAATTTTTATGTTATTCTTTAGATGTCCGATGACAGTAGTTTTAACACCAGTGCTGATGTTAGAGACCTAGTTACCAAAACTTTAAAATCTAATCTTAATTACGTTAGGATAAAGACAATTAAACTAAAAAGAACAAAGGTGCTCTCATCGAGACCACCTCGACGGAGGAAGTACAATTTCCTTTCTTTCAAATTTTTCAGAGGATGGTTTCAAATCTGAATCTCCCAAAGGCTTAAATCCTACTGTTCTAGTGTATAACATTGATAAAAATCTTTGTAAAACTGATATCGCTGAAGATTTATATCATAAAAACTCAGAGTTCAATTTCCTTTGATGATTTCACCAGCGAATTGACTTTTAGATTTCATACTGCCTCCAGATCCTGTCACTCTATTAATTGGATCCTTAGCTTGAGCCCAAGGTTATTTAGGATCTTTGAAACCCCTGATAAACTGCATATCGGATGGACTATCCATAAATGCAAACCTTTTACTAAGTTACTCGTTATTGTCCCTCTCTTGGTTACAGGAAAACTACTTCATGTTTCTTGAGATAGTCCTTCTTGTGGACATTGTGCGTATACTGGTCACTTTTACAGTGACTGTCATAACAAATAGCAACAACAATGTTGTGTTAACAGTTAAAGAAAAAAGAACCATTTCAAGCACTCTGTGCTCTTATATATCTGAACAACCCTTCTTGTTCAGATATAAGAGCCTTGAAATATGTAAGAAACAGAATCTTTAATGGATAATGCAACCAATCCTGTTAATCTTAGCTTGAATAATGATAATCAAAATATTTCTTCAAGAATCATGTAATCTTCTTCAAGAGTACATTTTTTCATGAAAATTTGTACCATGAGCGCTGCCAGCATCGTTCCTGTTTATTCTCTTTTTGTTTCAATTCCATTTCCGCATTAAACAACTCTATACTTTAGTGAAAGTTTCATCATACATGATGACACCGAAGTTAAATTAAAAATTATGTCACTTGCAGAAAAAATGAAGCACTCAAACTATAGAAAGTCACCAGAAAGGAACTTTAAGCCAAGATTAGAGGACTGGAATGAATTTACTGGAGGCTTTGAGATTAGCAAGCAAAGTTACTAAAAACCAAAGTTTTCAGTCTTCACACCCCCTTTACTGTTGACTTTCACAGCGTTTTTCAGCCCTACGCGTCCAAATTTAACTACTAATGGGACTCGAAGTTACCATACCTCACCACGGGGAGGCCCGTGGCGAGGTATGGTAACTTCGGGTCCCATTAGGGGCCTTGCGGCTAACAGGCCGGATGAACAAGGGCAGAACATGACCCATATACTTTTAAATCCCTGGCTTATCCGATACAGTGTACATACACGGAGATGGAAGAAATCCCAGGAGCCGTTAGACCCAAATATATCTATACCTATACCTTGGAAGGGCCAGCAAAGCAGGCAACTCTACCAGAGAAGACATGCAATTTACAGACATAATACACATGGGTAGTTTAAAGTAAGTTTCCAGGTGATCCTAATATAATAGTTTTCCCCCTTGGAAAGATTCTTTCCTGAAGGTAATCCTAAAGTCCCCAACGAAAACCAAGAAAGGAACCAGGGTCATAACGCCATATTTCTTGTTTCCAGGCCTGGGGAAAGTATAAGAAAGGATATCGGGAGAACGCTTAAAGGCTTACAGTGAAGAAAATGCGCTACTGTGTTTAATGACTTCAGTTACTAGCTCGACTTCAAAGTATGTTCTTGGATTATTTGTGTACTTTGCGGGTGCATTTGACATCACCTCTTGGGACAATGCCCTTATGTTGCATTTGGCAAAGTACAGTTCTTCAATCTATAGTCTGATCAGGAATTACTTTAAGAATAGGACAGTTACGGTAAAATCAGCTAATCGTTCAATGTCCTGACAGTCGATTAGGAGGTGTCCACAAATATCGGTCTTCTGCCCCATTATGTACAATTTAGTTTTGGAAAACTTATTATGCAAGAATTTCTCACATGTGAACATGATTACCTATGCCTTTGATTTGGTAGTGCTTGTGGGAGGTGATGCATGGTTGGAGCTTGGTAACAGATGAAATTAGTTGATGAGTGAACGGTAAAAGTTGCCCAAACTGAGTGTAGCTACTACAAAAACGAAGATCTTACTCCTGAAGGGGAAGTTGTCAGTGAATTGACATCCACACATCTTGATTTGAGGAGTCACTTTGCAGTTAGTTACAACAAAAATACTTGGGTATTCAGTAAGCGCTTGAAATTCATTTCGTACATCAGCTATCTCGGATAAGTCTAAGAGGTTTATTGACATGATAGCAAGGATAACTAGAAGGAATAAGACAGAACTTGCTGTACGACTATATCTTCCTTCAAATTGTATCTTACCTTATTATGTTTCTGCTTGGATTGAATGTGCACTCCAAAAAGAAGGAAGCAGGAAGCTGCTTTCTCTAAAATGCATGATGCTGTTAAAACTTGTCATGGCATGCTGTACGATATCAACTGATGCAATTCAAGCTTTATCTAGCTGATTGCCAGTGGACCTACATCTAGTTTTTAGAAGCATGTGCTATTATTATATGCGTCGATCCATTCTCTGTGATTTGATAGGCACTGAACTGGATCTCTTAAATGATCTACGGCAGGAAACGAAGCGATTGTGGGATTTGCTAACTGTTAAATGGCAGCACCGTTGGATTGAATCACATAAAGGGGTAGTCGCTCACAGTACTTAGCCGATCGCAGGTTAGTCAGTCTCAGTGAGTCTGTCTCAAGCAAGGGTAGCATGGAGTTTTTTTCTCCAGAAGCTGAGATTTTTCGTCCAGCAAACAGCAAATCGACCACAGAATGCACGCAATTTAGGGGCATATTATGTAATATGGCTGAAATTGCTGATGCACATAAAACCATACGAAATACAAATACTCTCCGTATAAGAGTTATTATGTAGCTCACTGTTGATCTCGAATTATTTTGGTACGATCATAAATACAAGAAAGGAATTATCAAACTTGTTCTTTCTGTTTTTCCTCACATGTCCTTTCTTCAGTAGTCCTCTCTGACATTGGAATGTTTGATTGAAATCTTGGCTGGAATAACTATCGGAGACAGGAAGAATTCCCAAAGGCCTTTTCAACCAGCCCTGTAGTTAGTCGATCTCGAGCAGAGGAATTAAGATTTATTCCGTGGAGTATTGTCGTTTTTTATTCTAGTATTCATGCAAGTCAACCCGTGAACACTCAGTTCTAAGTAGGTAATATATTAGCACAATGTGGTCTGTGATGCTGATGTCCCTTGATGTGCCTCAGTACATCAAGGGACAATAATTTTAACTATGCTTCGTTACTCATATGAAATGGGTTGTATGCCTTTCTTTTGTTAAAGTTTGTAATTAGATGTTTTCCATGTGTTGATGTATACCTTTGTACTGTTATCCCATTTTTTTGTCTGTAGGTGGATTTCTTCTACTGCTCCTCTTAATGATACCTTTCCTCTTTAAAAAAAATTAAACTGAGAACGATAATGCAAATTTGTTTTACCACATTGTAGAAGTTAACTATAAAGTGAAAAGAATCTTACTTTTAAAAAAAAGTCCGAATACCACATGCTAATTAGGTTGCCATGAATAATCCCAAAAAAAAAAAACACAATTACCATGGAATTTTTTCTTTTATTTGTTATCCTAAAGACGGTTTTTCCTTAAACTTAATTTTTCTTTCTCTTCCATTAGTTAAACTTAATAATTCCATGGCGGACTCATTGCTCATGTGAAAGTGGACAAGGTGATTGGAGAACTAACAAATAATGTTTATCAAAGTGAGATATATTATTCGGCAAATGAAACTGTCGCATTTCTGTTAATTTTCTCTCTTGCGTATTAAGAACTGGAACATAACGAAACCTGGATTTCTAAAAGAAAGATATTACCACTTACCACCAATCTGAGTAATATCATCAATTTCTTCCTTTCTCCCTTCTCTCCGCTTCCTTTTTAATTTGGCTAGTGGTTTTGCATCTGAGTTATTCGCGCTAAGGCAAATAGCGAACGAATCAGACTACTTTGGTTCTGTCTCTTCTGACCAACGGGATTTATTTGATTGTAGAAATCCATGCCGTGCCATCTAGTGATTACTACGTCATCAGATTCCTACCAACTCGTTCAACGAAGACACAAAGTTTGTCCAATCATAGAATTTCATGCCATAAACACTGTTTTGTTTTGTTTTTTGGAAAACAAAAGGAGATTTAACTCGTACTCACCTCGCTTGTCTACTATGATTTGTCCCAAAAAAAAGAGCAAGTATGTCTTATTCATTTCCCAAATGCAATACGTAAGAAAAGTCATGGGTAGGTGGTCTATAAATAAAGTTAATAAATCGGCAATCCTCTGTAGAGGATTGCCGAATTATTACTGTTAAACCAAATTGAGTAAGGTGAGGTGTATGAGTAGCAATCTGAGTAAGGTGAGGTGTATGAGTAGCAATCTTATATTTATGGTCGCATTGTACTTGGATGAAATATATTTGTTTGAATGAATTAAAATTTAATAAATTTATGGATTTACCAGATTTTCAGAGGAGAATGATAGTTGGATGCCATCTAAGAAAAGCATTTATGAGTGCCATTCCCCAGAAACTAAATACTCCAAATCGACCACTGGTAGTTTTATAAATAAATAGATCTCTGGTGGTGAAAATGAGTGAATTAAATGACCTAGTAGGTGCAAAACGTACCTTACAAAAAAGTTGAATTACATATCTTGTGCTGTTCTGTGCTTTTAAAATGAAATAAATATAATTTACTGCAGCACCTAAGTCACATAAGTCCTAGGTTACAGTCATCATGAATAAGAATATCCATACAATCACAGAAAATGTCAACAAACAAAAGAAACTTAAATCAATGATAAACTCTATCCTGATTCAGAGTTCCAGAGTTTTTGATTCGGAATTTTGTGTTAAAAAGCAATCAAGACCTTTAACGATATTAAAAATAATATATGAATCTGTATCACAGAATATTAAGTTAAATTTTTTAGTAAAAACCATAAAGAGGAAACATCTGTACTGTACTGTTCATAACTTAAAATAGAATTCAGATGAAAGTCTAAGCCTGCAGTAGTGAATGCTGTTGCATCGTGATGATTATTGGTATTTTCTTTGTCTTCTATTAAACCACGTTGGCAATAAATTTCTGTACTGCATCATCTTGACATTTAGGCTCATCAATATTTCGCCAATATAATAAGAGCAGGCCACTCTCTGGCAGCGATATTAGTTTTACATTCACAATCTGTAAAATATGAATAAAAAATTACATTATAAACACAGTTGAAGTTACAAATCAGAAAAAATTAATAATATTACTCACTGTTTTATAAAATAATAACTGGCTACAGAATATTCATATAACTAACCAGCACCATCCAGATCAAAATTGTTTACAGCCAAATACTCCATTTATTTAAAAGCATACTGATAATAGTAAAAATTATAAGTACGCTTAATGGCAAAATTCAATGCACAGGCCATCAAGACAACATATTTTTTTTTAGTCTGTTATGTATGGCGGCTCTCGAATGCCAGTCCCAGCTATTATTGTCTTTTGAGTGCTGGTTACTGCACAGACCATACAGGATGGTCTGTGCAGTACCTTGAACACTGAGTGGACAAAGGATTCAAAAATTACTCAACATCAAGAAGAGCATAGAAGGTTCACCACTCTTCATGTTGCCAGCAAATATGCCACTACAAAGGGTCTGCTACACAAAAGATCATGCACTGACACTTACTGCGACAAACTTCACTATGACTTAGACAAAAGACAGAATAGGAAAAGAAGAAGAAAGGTAATCTGACACTTAACAGAAGCTCGGTTCCAGAAAGGAGGAACTCGAAGTCAGAAAAAGAAGATTTTCAACTCAGAGGTTCAAGAAATGTTTGGGGTCATAGAGGTCTTTAAATTCTTCTTCTTTCAGATGAAGAGGCACTTGTAGATGAAGTTGCCTATGTCTTCCATCAAACATACCTTTAACGAAATTTATATTAAAATGATCTGCAAAGTCCCGCTCTCTTTAACTGTGGTGAATGGATTTTCATCTGTCAAACAGTTTACAGTGACTTCACATAAGTAACACAGTCCACAATACAGAAAAAAATGTCTCCAGCAGATAAGTAGCTGAACATGCATCTATCAGACATAATTGAATTTGAAAATAATGGGATGCGCCGCATATAATGAGTAGCTGCTAAAAAAGTCAAGGAAAACCATGCTTTTGCATCCTTGGATATGTGTAGCTGTAATCATAAAAATAATTGCAGGTACATGTGTTCAAGGACAAAACGATACCACTAAGCAACAGCAACCCTGCATCCTCATTTACATCAGAAATGAAAATTAATTGTCATCAGAAAAAACGATTCGTAAAATTCGCCAGTTAAGTGGACTAACATCCAGCTGGCAGTAAGCAAATGCAAAAATAATTTCTATTTAGGGAGGTGGGCACGTATAATGCAAACCTGTAGAAAAAATAGCATTCATTATAGTCAATGTTACACTGCAGTACACCTGAAAGACATTTTAAACCGCTGGAAAACGGTTTATCTCGCAGCACGCAACCTCTGTGCTAACATAGTAATTGAATTAAGGTAAACTAAACGAGCATGTTTCACGCCGAGGGCTGACGTCCAGCTTTGAACGATACAAGATCGAAGAAATATAGTAATAGGGAAATGAAAGCAGTTTTGTGGAGAGCAATTTCGCAAGCCATGTATGAAAACTGGATGATTTATCCACAGAAGAAAGAAAAACACTTGTTGTCAGTTTGGTCGACAAGGTAGGATGAACCCACCAAAGGCGGTGTCGTTTTGATTTATTAAACGCAGTGTTCAGATAGAAAGTACAACTGGGTTGTGTCCCTTTCTGATGTTCATACAAGACGAATCAGATTTCTAGAAACCGCTCGTGTAATTTATCCATCGTGCTGCACGTCGCGTTTTACACGCTTCGCCTATTTGGGATTGCCCAAATAGTATATGTAATTTTAAAAAAAATCTAAGTTTAAGTTAGATTAGTTTAACGCGCCAGAGATATAGTTCTACGGTTAAATAATATAAGTCAGAGGAAGTAAGTTAAAGGAGTCCTCCAAGGCGAAAGGGAAGTTTTGGGTGATGGGGAGGGAATGGATCCTGCTAGGGGCTGTACCTCCACAGGATGGCAATAAAGTTGGAGGGACAGTTTGTGCTCTGTTTATTGGACAGTGGGAAAGAGCACTGAAGTGGAGGATATCCTTCCAAGATATGAGATCTCACCTCCCACAGCCAAAAGATCCTACGCCTCCAAAGAGGGGGTTTACCTTGTAAGCCTGATTTAGCCGAGTGGTATGCGGTAGCACACACTCTTTGAGTGAACCGTAGTTCAAGCTCGTGATTGCTAAATATGATTAACGATCGTATCCATGATTTATTGTAAATTCCTCTGACCCGGTGGTTGCGTCGGAGTATACAGAAGAACGTTTCCCTGAAAGGATAGTCTTATCCTAGGATAAAGACTAGAGTTCCAGGAATCCCATACCCGGGAATAGCTAAATATCTTGGTGTCAGTGGCTAATTAGGGTTCCTACTTCAAGGGACATGTCCCCTTGTAGGTAGGTCGTGCCGTTTTAAAAGGGCTTTGTGGTGCTGTCCTCTTCTGATGAGATACCAGTGCCAATTGTATGTAAATTCCTCACAGTGAAAATACAGAACTTTACCAGATACCATTGTTATAAACAGAAACTAGACTTCACCTAAATCAGTTACACAGACAGATAGCACAAATTTTGTCTGAACTTAGAAGACCGTAGAAAACTTTTAGACCTTCTGGTTTTACATAAAATTATAAACGTATATTACGATAACGCAGCTTTATTACAATTTATAAAGTTTAATTGTCCACAAAGAATAAGTAGAAGAAAAAGAGAATTATTTATTAAATTAGGTAAAATCCAATTACTTATGTTATCCATTTTTTCAAAGGGTTATTACTTTCTGTATTCTTATAATATATTCTTGTATTTTGGATTGTTCAAATAGTGGTTTTGTTTTAATATGTAGCCGTACCTTGATTAAATGTTGTGAAATTTTGTGCTTCTTCCTAATTTGGATATATTCAGTAAGATTGAACTTTAATAATAATATATAGGTGTAGTAAATTATGATATGAAGTATAGTTAAATGGCACAGACGTGAACTGCGCAAACATGAATGTGGAAAGCAATGCTCTCAGGAAACTATTCACAAGCCATATCACTCCCGTTTATAACGACTTAATGGAGAGCCATCAGATAATTAGTTCTACCTGCAGCACACCACATAGTACTGAGTTCCACTCAGGTTGACTTCTGTTGTTGTTTTGGAGTTGAAAGTAAACTTCAGTTTGCGTGCTCTGATGTTTTCCTGAGTGACAGTTTCAAAACCAAATTAGGCAAAAAGCTTGTGGTTTAACTTTGACAAGCTCTTGCAAGATTTTAACCTGCTGCTGAAAATAACAGTCCCGTGTTTTCCCGTCTCCTCAAGGACCCATAAAGTGAAGTAACTGAGACAGAGATGAAAATAAACATGCAAATAACATACGTTGAGAATATTAAGCACAGAGTGTGGTTGTGAAATAAATTTCATAGGAAACGAACTATTAAGGTATAACTACAATCCAAAAACATTGTTATTCAGCGATTTTTACCTGTATGATGAGCATCACGTTCCAGGATCTATATCGATTCCTTGATCACATACCAACACCACTAATTGCAGTTATATCTTAATGGAATTAACCTTCGCTGGTTAAATCGTTTAAAATCGTGACAGGGAAACGAACTATATTCATGAATCTGTGTTTAAATGTGACGATCTTTTAGAGTTTTGGTGACTGCAATCTTTCATTTGGATAGGTTTTCAATTTTCCACAAAATGTTTCCGATTGAGTTGGATGAGAACAAACAACTATTTGGTGTTCTCATCCATCCAAAAGAAAACCCATGCTACCCTCGCCTGAGACCGACTAACTCAGACACTTTGTTAAAAGGTCTATGAAAATTCAAATTCCTCGCATAATTGACGGGAATTCGAACTGAGGTCTTTTTCCACCGAGTATGAGAGGAGTGATTATACCAGCTGTGCTAACCATGAGGGCGGTTGCCCGAGAAGAGTTCCATCTAAGATTCATCAGTGGTTAAAATAGTCTGTGAAATTTTATAAAATTAATTCTTTAAAAAGTGAGTCGGGTAATCCCCAAATAAGAAGAGGCTCCGCAAGCACCCTCCCCCGAGCGCCCTCTGCCACACCCATGGTTATATATGACTGTCTTACTCTCAACGTACTCTTCAATTAAATATATATGTATTGCTTTTCGACATACATACGTACCGAGATTGTTCAGGGACTTTTTCAGTATAAATGAAAAATCAGTTTCTCCTTTGAAATAGAACCATGTTGGCTACAAGGATTCACGTGGCCTTTGAAATCGAACCGTGTTGGTCACAAGGATTCATGTGGGTTTATATATTCAACCAGCCTGGCATTCCATGCTTTTCTTCTTTATATACTATAGATAATTTTATAAAGTAATAGAAATGTAATAGAAATGGCAAAATTCAAGGTTAATAATTCACTCTCGTGTTGAAAAATTAATATTTATAATGGTAGTTTTATAAAAATTCAAAAACATCAAATTTTGCCCTTGTGGGTAGCAGTTGGTAGAATCGCTGTCCTTCCCACAACGGGTGGAAAAGACTTGAGTTCCAGTCCCGTCGATGACGTGAGGAATTTTTATGGAACTTTTTCACAAAGTGGCTGAGTTAATCCGTCTCAGGCGAGGGTAGCATGTTTTTTTCTCCCGAAAATTCTGATTTTTATTCCAGAAAACAGAAAATCGACCTCAGAACACAAACAATTTACAGGAAATATACACAGAGCAATATGTTGCTGATGCTCCTAAAACCCTACAACAACAACAACAACCAACAACAGCTCTAGATAACGCAAAACGGAATTTAGATAGGTTAAGCGTATACGTTTCGCAGACCTTGATTTTATTTCTCTTTCCAAGTAGACTTATGAAAAAGTTGTGTCCTCTAAGTTGTCGTTGTTGCAGGGTTTTAGGGTCATCAGCGACTTAGGCCATATTGCGCCATATATATTGTCTGTAAATTGCATGTGTATTGCTAGACGGAAAAACCCGTGTTTCCGAGAGAAAAAAAATCATACTACCCTTGCCTGACATCAACTAACTCAACTACATTGTCTTTTCGGTGCAGAGAGAACAGAGAGTCTACAGATACTACCGCAAGGGAGTGGCGTCTAAGAGAAAGTATACAATTTTTAAGACGGACATCACAAAGGTTATAAAAAAACTGATTAATTTGGTGATACATGAGCCGTTTAGGCAAGACAATAAAGATAATAGAGGTTTATTTCCACTTATTCAGTCCGGGTTCGTCTGATAGACTGCACACTTTTGGCCAAAGGCTATGCCATCCATATGTCAGCACTTGGATGGCAGGTGTGGCTCATTTTGCCCAATACCAGAGGCATCCAGATACTTTTGGCAATGCAGTACATATATACAGACCAAATTAATCAATCTTAATATGCAACGTAATCAATAATACTGTACTGTATTTGGTAGAGTTCTTATGATTTTTTTCTAATAATAACAGTATCCAACCTACACTTCCACTTTTTTTTTAAATGTCCCAAAAAACAGATTTCTGTAAAGGAGAGCAATAAAAGAGACAGCCCTAAACAGAGCCATTTCACAAAAGTTTTGTTTGTTAATTAAGTTATCGACCAGCTGTAACATTTGCGCGAATATAGTAACAAAAGGTGAATTGAAAGAAATAATCTCCAGTTAAAAGGAACTTGGGGTGTTAAATTAGAATAGAGTATAAAATAAAACAAAAGAAAAGCTTATGTGAAATAAACAGAAGAAAAATGCACATTTATCCAATATAAGCAAGATATATTTATTTGTAGCATTGACTATCTGAAATATAAAGTTATAATCTGTAAAATGAGCTGAAAAATAAATTAAAAAGGATTCAGTTTACCATCCTGTTACTTACCACTCCAACGTCATTGTGCTACCATATCACAAAATATCTCGTTTTGCATGATATTCTTTGATATCGTGAAATTATCTCATCTGAATGTCTGTTGCGCTGGCTCTGGGAGGTTGCTCAATATCTGTTAGTTTGGGCTGTCAATGTTTTTGAACTATCTGTTTCATTTGGGGAATTCTTTTGTCTTGGATTGTTCATCGTATTATCAGCTCCACAGCAAAATCAGGAGAAACAATTAGCTCATAACTGAAGAGATGGACAGAATGACAAACATCTTCGATGACTACAATATTTAAATATTAATCTATTTATTTAGGATTTTAAACTGCTTGGTTTGACGCCAGCTTTAAATTTATGAATGATTTTATCCATTCAAATATTCGGACATCATCACCTTCGGAAAAACCGAGTTCCCCCTTCCCAAAGGTTTTCAATCACAATCACAGCTGGACTCCTAGAAGGCCAGGAGAGTTGGTAGACTGAGTTTCTCCTCAAACCGGGCTCTTTTACAATGCTCTCTATTTAGGATTTCGTGTTGGAACATTGAGGAAGCTCGTTTTCATAGAAATTCCATAGTAAAAATGCCAACACTGAATTATCTAAAATATCAGGGTATGATACGGCATTTGTGGTTTTTGGCACTACAAACATTTGTCAGAGTCAGAAACACGAGAAGCAGCCCCCATTCGGTGACAGCCAATTCCTCTGAACTTCAGTGTGGACACAAAACACTACGGTAGATGATTCTCTAGACCCGCATTGCACTGCCTGATCTAAAATCTGTGTAACATGACACTTCACTCCAGTCGAAGCTTTTTACACTGGTTTCTGGCCCAAGAAAATGATAGAATGAGGGCCTTGACATCACTGGAAACGTCTTTTCTCGTTTCCTTGGCGGTATTCGAAATTTGTGAGCGGAAACTTTGTTATGAAAATCCACGCTCACAATTCCTTAGGACTGCGGATGCACTTGTGGACACATGTGGCTATCTGGACCTTCACATAATGTTTCTTAAGAATGTCTCTAGATTTGCTTTCACCATTTTCTTCAGCGATCGACGATTCCTATTGGTCAGGTTTTTTTTTCTCTCCCCGGTCGTCTTCATGTACGTTCTGATACTCTCACTCACCTTACAGTAGATCGGCCACCGTTCACTTTGCGAGATTCATGTGTGTGGCTTTCGCACGCAATCACTTCTGACACAAATAATCATGTGTGTGCTATTCATTATTAAATGCGTGCGTGTACAGATTATATACATAAGGGCAGGGCATTTATATCCCAGACCTTTTCTTATTACTGCAAAACGTTACTGGCAAAAGTAATGCATTAAGGTAATAAGGGCACACAGTATGGATATAAAGCACAGGATCTGAAAATAACTTCTGACAGCGCACAAATTATTATTATTATCAATTTATTTCTCTATTGAGGAGACACCCCTGGGACAGCCATTGACTAGAAGGGTGTGAGTTACATTCAAAGGTATGAAGCGGACTCCATGAGCAAAAGGTTGCAAAGTCCATAGGACGTTTACCCTGAAAGGTTGAATAACAATTTTGAAATATATATGTAATTATGATTTTATATCAGAATATTTCAAATTTTGACATCATAGGTTGACATTTAGAATAATGAGAAGATATAGTTCAAATGGATCGAAATTAAAAGCAGTTTTGAGCCGAGTGGCTGTGCACTAAAGTTGCACGAGCCGATAGGAGTCGGCAAAGACTTGCAACCTGTAGGCGTTGTCGTTACAGAGCTTTTCCGGTTCAATTCTTAGTTGATTGAAGGGTTCTATCGTGTTTGCTGAGAAAAAGCGACTTAGGCTGTCTAGGCTTTTTAAGTTGCTTTGAAGAAGATGTCTTGTTTCAGCATTCCTGGCGGCTTCTCGATGAGAGAGAAACAAGCCGTCAATACTGGAAGCGTCTAATCTTACTTAGCAGTTTGGCTAATGTGAAAATGTTTCTTGTGTTAATTGTCTGTTTCCAGCGAGGACTACTGAGATTGGAAAGTAGGATGGCTCTAGACATAATTAATGGGTGGTTCGAGATCCTGTTCAGCCATCTCAAGAGCCAGTATTCAATACTTAAGAAAGTTTTCAGGTTGCTCGATGGGGGCAGAGGACCAAATCTATGAAGCATATAGTGGGATGAAAAGTATACATTTCAAGATATTCTTTTCAGCGAGATCTTGGTTTCTAATGCCGATTAACTTCTGTTTGGCAGCCCATAGTCATAGTCCTAGTACAATAATATATGTATGGTGGCACCTAGACTTAAAGTCCATCTCCACCGCATGATCAGTATCAAATAAAACATCTAATAATAGTAAAAAAAAAAAAAAAGGAACCATTCTGTCACCGGGGATCAAGCACCAAATTGGTGATTGCTTCCCGATGCCCATCCCTAGAGCAAGGCCTGTGTCAACTTTTCCTATCTATGCACAATACACCCATCGGATGAAGTGCAATACCGATAGGTGTCACCTCCCCCGCATCCTGGCTGCCCACACTAGGAAGCAGCAAAACAAAAAAAAAAGTATGCAAGCAGTCAGGAGTAAATCCCGCATCATCAATTCATGATGCTAGCAAACAAAAAAAAAAAAAAAAAAACCTCTTGGCTGTTTGGCAGCCCAGAGCGCTGCGTATGTTTTTTCTTTTATGTATTCTTTGATGAATTCTTAAAATAACACCTTTCATTTGCGTACCATTGGAGATCAATCTCTGGCGACACATCACCATTACATCGTTCATTAACACAAAACATTAGTCGAGCTCATTAATCAAGACAATAATTAATAAGGGGAACGAACGAATGATTAATCTTTATTCGTTATTCGTTCATTAAACCTTCATTAATCAAGATACAACTAGCGTTGTGTCTTGATTAAGGTTGCTGATTAGATACAATGATGTTTTGCTCTGCTCACATCTCTTCAACACATCGATGTATCTTTTATTTCACTCTTCGAAAACCACCGCAGAAAGAAATCTAGTGGGGAATAGCTGAAGAGCCTGATAGCAAGGGAACGAAACCAAACCAAACCGATAGATGCATGCAGTAATACACATTCCAGCTGAAGAAATGATGGATTTGCAAAATGGAAGATTCTCCTTTAAAATAAAATTCAACTTTCGCCAGACATTGGAATTAAAATATAAGTCAAGTATCAGATTAAAAAAAAAAGTTTCAGCAAGTTTCATGCATTAGCATAAACGTTAAAAGCTGAGACTGAATATGTCATCCTATAAAAGGAAAATATATATATCATGCGAAAAGATATGAGACGCCTCACTAATTGCGAAAAAAATTGTGGAAAAGGAATATGCAAATATTTTGATCCGTACATGTGATCATCGGTTAACTCGGAATTATTTCCAATATGCAGGCCAAACGACCAACAGATGGAAGGAGCTAACAGTTTCAGAGGAGAATGATAGCTGGAGGTCCATCTTGGGAAAACGTCTATGCGGCATGTTTGCTCGATAATGTTTAACTCCTGAGAAAACAGCCCAAAGAACGTGCTATTTTCTCAATAGTTAAAACGGCAATATTCTAAAGAAATTGAAGTCCAGAGGACACTGAGCCCAAAGAATGGGAGGGGTGTTCGAAATATTTTATGTTTCGTGTATATTCCCATTTTTTTTTTAGTTTTTGCTAATTAATTTGCTACTCGTAAATGTTCCATTATGATTTCTTATCACAATTATAGATTTTACTTGTTATAGTTTATTCTGAATTCTAGTTACATATTTAACTTTCCTGTATGAAAATTATTATGGAAAAAAGTATCCTAACACTTCATTTTGAAATAAAACGAACTATTCCCACCCTGCGTGTGTCAGGGATTGCTGTAAATACACAACTACCTTCACGACAGAAGTAAACAGATCAACAAATTACAGTAGGTGGGCCGAGGAGTTGAGCTTAGCGACTTTAAGGAGAAAACTCCAGGGGCTCACATCTGGTGAGTATGGGCTTGGCACGCCCAGGATCCTAAGCTGGATATCATCATTCTTTTCTTTCTTGGTGATTTCCTTCTCTCTCTCTCTCTCTCTCTCTCTCTCTCTCTCTCTCTCTCTCTCTCTCTCTCTCTCTCTCTCTCGCTCTATCCCCTCGCACCATATGGCTAATAATAATAATAATAAAGTCATCATATTACTAATCAATCTTTCGCGCAATTGGAACAAAACTGCATCCCACATAGAAAAATGGTGGGGGACGTAATCACCAGATGGAAATATTAGGGTGCTACTACAGCCTAGAAACATTCTGATGGACCGCAAAAATTGAGGGAAAGAGACCAGAGGGTACTTAGAAGCAAGGTACATGGGAGAGCTGTATAGCACACAAGCTTCACATCACATACGTACAGGTTAAAGACAATAGGCGCTTATGCAAGAAATATGTGCGATCGCACCTAAGAAATACTACCTGTTTATTCAGTGCACATACACATAAATTTTCAAAAATGAGCTAAGTGGATGATTACATTGAGTGGCTTCAATTTACACTTATCTCATTAATGAAGATAAGAATTCCTGAAATATTTATAGAGTATATAAGTCGCTTGAATGCTGGCTGATAGTCTTTGATTTTAGAAATTCTGAAAAATAAATACTGTATTTGGTGAAAGTTTTCAGAGTGCAATAGATGGCCTTTCACTGAAATTTCAGGGTTTCATTGGAGAGTTAATTTTGTCATAAGTAAACATAATATGGGCTGTCAGGAAGCAACACTGATAAAAACATCAATCCATTAACATTAACTGACCGCAAAAGCCTTGAGTTAATCTGCTCCGCTTGAAATACTACTCCGGCTAAGTACTACTCTGATTTAAGAAGTAAAAGAGAAGATTACATTTTCATTTTCATCTTTCCCAAATACTTTGTTTTATGGAGCACCAGGGATGCATCGTTTTCAGCAGCACTCACTCAATTTTTTTGCAAAATCGTTTCAAAGCAATACGATATCATTAGCCCCGAAGCTTTCTCCTTAATTTGGTTCCGAAACTCATTTAGGAAACATCACAGCACGCAATTGGAAGCTTGCTTTCAACTAGAAAACAATGGGTGGTATGCTGAATGGACTTTGCATCGGATATACATCCATTATACTGCAAGTAGGACAATTATATAATGATAGTTTGCATTCAGCCATTATAAACTTGAGTGGAATTTATTTGCAATGCTTTTATGCACGGTGTTGAATTTGACACGCACGTTTGCAGAGCGTATCTATATTTGTGACAGTGGAATGTCTTGTTCATTTTGAGTGGAGCTGAGAGAGAGAGAAATGGTATAAAGTTAAAGGGCATTCAAGGAGAGCACATTAGAATTTATCGTCATGTATTTATCGTCACGTATAAGAAGCATTGCAGGCTGTACCAGTAGTCTGTGCTGTAGCGCACCAAATCCCGCATACCACCAGTGGGCGTGCCATATCGGTGGATGCCAATAATCCCGTACCCAGGTCCCGCCCACAGGGTACCAGCAAAAAAAGAAAAAAATCAACTCATAAGTTGCGATATCCAGTACCTAGGTACCAACTGGAAAAAATCAGTTGCCAGCAATATTACTTTATTTATAATTATGTTGGTCCAGTACTGTAGTTGGTCTTCATTTCCATTCTAAATGATATTTCACATAATTTGGACCTGATGCTAGTCAGGGGACCCAGCTAAATTTCATGTTTTAGAATGCACATTCTAAAATATTTCTCGTTATTTGATATTGTATTTTTGGCTCTTTCAAAATTATTTTAGGAACGTTTCCTTCCGCAATCCCCCTCCCCCCACCTTGTTTCGTTTTGTTATGTATGGTTTATTTTATTTTCGCTCTACTAGTTTGCAATGCTTCTGGCATTTGTTTTTTTTTTTCTTTTTTTTTTAATATATTTTTATTCTAATTTATTATAAGCAGCACGAGGTGGATTATGCATTAACGCAACCCCGATGTTTACGATGTTAATTTTCTTAATTTTCCTTTTATCATAATTAGTTAATTTTTCGATTTATTTTACACGGTAGTAGTGAGTCAATATGCTAACGAGCGCTCATACTGCCCTCTATAGCCTAATTTCTGTTATATACTCCGGATGAGAAAGAAGTGGGAATGAATAAATTTTCTAACATTTTAAAACAACTTATTAATGCATACATATTAAGAAATGATCTTAATATGTGAAATAATATGAAAATCAAGAAATGATCTTGATTTTCTTCCCACTGAAGGCCTCGATGCAAAGTTTCAAATGCTGCCAATATTTGTTTCGAAGGTTTAATGTTGCCCTCATTTTCATCGAACTCATCGTTGATATTGTCACTAGTTCTTTAGATATGCTCCAAAATATTGGAGTCACTAAGATGTATGGTGTGGGACATAAGCTCATGCGCTTGCTTTCTTGCATCACGTGCCTCCATTACTACTATTACCACAGCTGAATGATGCATATGCTGGTATTCCAAATTTGTATGCATTTGTAGATTTACATATCGCGTCTTCAAATTAATTCAACATACTCATAATAGTAGTGAATAAAAAGCATCAGTTTTCTTCTGATGTTTTTGGTAACACATCCTATATAACTGATAGTAGTGGTGCCTCCCCAATTAAGTTATAGCTTAAGATATGATTACTTCTATAACAACTGTTCATTAATTTTCCCTTACAATAGTACTAAGTATTCAAACACATGTAGATATTTGCAAAAAGTTTTCATTCAAAAGCATGACACATAGTAGGAACACCTTTTGCCTGAATGACAATAAAAAAGTCACATTACGGCCACATGAGAACGAATGAATATGGCCGTGTGTAATGTGTCCATAAATTGCACGGGTTCTCTGGTAGATGTACCTCTTTTGCTGATGAAACACTGGAATTTGCGGGGCGGGAGAACCTGGCTGTCCATGTCTGACACTAAGTAACTTAGCCACTGAGTGAAAAAAAACCCATAAAATTTCTCTCTTCGTTAACGGGATTCGAACCCAAGCCTTTTCCATCCAGTGTGCGAGAACGGTAATAATACCACTGTGTTACAAGCCCGGGCCGGCCTGAATAATAATCTCAACCCTCCTGGACGTACTCTCTGCAAATTTATGAATTCGCCTCCATCCCTTCTACAAATCACTCTACAGACCGGTTTGGAAAAAGCCTGATTTGACCGCTGCCTAATGAGGTAACCAGGTTCGTCCCAAAGGTTTAAAAGCATGAGTTCCCAGCTCTCAGCCGTGAGTACAACCTTTCGACATCATTGTTCACAAAACAGGCCATATAATCCTCATTATACGACATGGAGCGTTGTTTTTACATGTTATAAAGTTCTGTTTCCGTAATACTGTCAGAATATATATATAGTTCAGAATAGTCTAAAATATCCATGTTGGTTATGGGCTTTATGGTTTCAGACACTAGCACCAACGAATCAAATCCTTACCAACTAAAACAGCTGCATGACATCAGACCCTATCTACCAAACTTCACAGCTAAAACTGTACCTTTCGACCTATATACATGTATAGTATCTTATGTAGGACGGCACCTGAACGTCAGTTCAACTCCGTCTTGATACATGGCAATGAATACCAAAGTCTGTAAAAGGTCAGAAATGTGTGTGGTGTTATGTTTGTGCGTGTTGTTTCTGGCCATTTTGTCACCAGGAATACAGTCACTTGGAAAGCCTGCCCAGTGTCCGTATACACGACAGGGAAGGAGACCACAACTACGCGTGTACTGCGGCCGCCCTCGAAAACCTCTGTTTTACAGCTCTTAGTGCCCTGACATCAGAGCAAATAAAAAATATAAGCTTAATAAAAAATATATATATAAAAAATAAAAGCGAATAATAATAAAAATAAATACATAAAATAATAAAAATAAATAAATCCCGTACCCCGGGAAGCCCAAACCCAAAGTCTTGCAAGAAGTAAAGAATAAATAAATAAAAATAAATAATAAATAAAGTAATGAATTTTGAAAAAAAATAGTGAAATAAAATAAAATTTCGCACCCACAGGAAGTGAAAGGGAAAAAACTCTCACTTCCTGAGAGGAACAGATGTTAAGCTAAAAGGTCTGTAATTGCTCATGTCACATTTTGATCCCCCTTTATTAATTTGGGATACATTTGAACATCTCCAGTCTATAGGCACCTCCCCTGAATCCAAGGATAATCTCATAATTATGGTTAAGGATTTTCTTACCTTCATTGCTGCCTCTCTTAATATAATTGGTTAGATTACATCCACCCTAGGCCAATTTTCATGTTCAACTTCAACAATTTCTCTTCCACTTTCCTTTCAGTTATCACAAAGACATTTAGCTCCCAGTTAGTTTGAGAAACTGCTGGCATCCTCTATCGTAAAGAATTCGTCATGTGTGAATGCATATGCAAAATACTTATTCAATTTGTCAGCAAACTGGAGTAGGATCATCAACAGTTAACGCATAGACACGAAGTGGCACAATGTGATTCAATCCCTTCTTTTACTGTTAATATAAGTTTAGAAATCTTTGCTGCTTCTTTGCCAGAGACTTCTCATAATCTGCCTTAGTTTTTGCCTAATCTCCTTTGTGGCTTGATTACAAACTAATTTTTATATAACATAGGCTTTGTATCACCTGATAATTTATATGCATTCCATCCACTTTTCTCTGCCATGTGTCTCAATAGTTCATCTGATATCCATTTAAGTCCAAGCCTTGAAGCATTTCTTTGTTGGTATGAAAAGCCTAGTAGCGTCTATGTTTTCTTCTCTGAATGCTTCCCATTTAGAATTTGCTGTTGGTAATATCATCAGTTGGTTGGGCCCACTGCATAGAATTTAAAAAAAATCTGAGACCATAGTATTTACTCTTACAAAAGCAAAAGCCTTTCCCTTTACCCTTAACAATAGCTATGTCTTTATTTAAATTCCACATTAGTACACTGTGATCGCTGCCAGCCAGTGGGTTCTTTACCTGAAAATTCTTCATGCATGAAGAATCACTGCTGATAATCAGATCAAGAGTATTGCTTCTTTTTGTTGCCTCTCTCATATGCTGCTGTAGAAAACAAGTAATCTAAGAAGTCGACAAAAAGTCTTGGTGGTGTGTGAGTGACTAGCCCAGAAATTCCAGGAAACATTTGGAAAGTTAAAATCCACCATTATAAGACATTCTGACTTATTCTCTATATCTGTTTGGTATGTTCATCATAGTCATTAGGCCTATAATACACTCCTACTCTCAGTTGTGTTTTCCCACTGCTTATGTCACACCAAACTGACTCAACATTGCACTGGTCATCAATTCGAACTGGATGCACTACCTTAGATTTTATATGCTTCCTAACTAAGAGCAATACCCCTACCTTTCCTTTTTACATTGTACCCCCATGTTCACATTCAGCATCGATTATGTATGAGTGACACCATGTCTCCGCCGTCTCTACAACGTCTGCATTTGATGACGTAATCAGTACTTCAAATTAATCAAATTTATTTTCTAATAACAATAGTGTACATGCAAGTATATATGCACTTGTTTTTATTGTTAATTACCCTAATATAGTTCATATATTTACTTGTTCCATGATGATCCACAGCAGGACCTGAAATACCCAAAACCTTGCTTTCCAAGCTGCTGTGTATTCCAATAAAAGCAGTGCAAGAAACACATTCGCCTCTGCCTGCTAACAGTAATTGGGATAGCAGTAATTGCATTAATTATTTTTATGCTCATGTGAATAGAGTAGTTGCCATTAAGTAACTTGGCACTCTGTGTTACAAAGTAGGTTGGATCATTTGGTTTTGTTCAAATTACTTGATTATTTTGTCTGGGTAAAAATTAAGCATATAAAAATATGCTCGTTATTATTTTTTTAAAACTGGTGTTCTCCCACACAGGGTAGAAAAGGACTGAGTTCGAATCTTGCCGATGACTTGAGGAATTTTTATGGGTATTTTTCGCAGTATGGTTGAATTAGTTCGTTTCAGGCGGGGATAGAATGGTTTTTCTTCTGTCAAGTTGGGGTTTTCATCCAACAAAACAGTCAACCACAGAACACATGCCATTTACAAACAAAATACACTGAGTGATCACTGAATCATGACCACATACCTAATACTTCATAGGTCCTCCTTTTGCCATCAGTACAGCAGCTATCCAACGCGGCATCGATTCAACAAGATGTCGGAAGCGTTCATGAGGTATGGCTAACCAAGCTGTGTGTAATGCGGTCAGCAGCAATGGTATGGAAGTGATTGGTGTATCCAGACGCCTGATTATGCCTTTTCATAGTGTCCCACAAGTGCTCTATGGGAATGATATCTGTGGAGTTCGGAGACCAATCGATATGCTGGAAGTCAGAACCGTGTTCCTCAAACCATTCCTGCACAACAAGTGCCCGATGGCTCGGCGCATTGTCATCTTGGACGACCCATCGCCATTCGGGAAAAAGTGTAACATAGCGGGGTGTACACAGTCAGCAAGCAGTTGACGATAGCGGAGACCACTGATACGTTGTTCCACATGCACTAGGGGTCCAAGTTCCTGTCAATGAAACATGTCCCACACCATACAGCCACCTCTACTGACCTGCACTTTTGATACCATGCATGATGGATCAAGAGCCTCATGTTGTTGATGCCAAATCCGTACATAACTCCGTACAAATCCACAGTGTGGAGTGAATAATGTGACTCATCCGACCAGCACACCTTCCAGTCTTCTGACGTCTACCTTGCATGCTGTTTGCACCAGGCGAGTCTTTTATGTCGATGAACCTTGGTTAGGAGAGGATGCCATAGGGGTTGTCTGCTGGTATACCCCATACGTGCGAGCGTGCGACGCATGGTCATGCCAGATAATGTTCAAGGTTGGCCCATGTTGTATTGGGTAGTCAACTCTTCAACAGTGCTGCGCCTGTTCGCCTGTATGAATCCTCGGACCCGGAGCTCAACTCTAACATCAACCTTTCGCTGACCTTTGCAGTTTTGCCGTCGGGTCGTTGTTTGACCATTTTGGCGCCAGTCCTGGTACATTTTAACTATGGCATCTCTATAACACCCCACCAGTTCAGCCGTTTGGTAAATGGGGCACCAGCTCGTCGAGCACCCACAATTGTCCTTTATCAAAGTCCGATAAATCGTTCCTTTTACCTATCACGCTCGGAATTTTACTACGTACTGAACCATTGACAGCTTATCTATGCTATGTAGGTCGACTAACTCAGTACTTTCGTACTTCACGTGATCAATGGGTTGCATTCAGTTTTCATAGCAGTGGTCATAATTCAGTGATCACACAGTGTATATACGACGCAAAATGACCTTTGTTGCTGATGGCTCTAAAACCTAACAACTACAAAATGGCCTTAGTTGCTGATGGCTCTAAAACCTAACAACTACAAAGAAACATTGTTTCCTATGTAGGTGACTGCCTAAACTCAAGGTATATCTAAAATTTGTGTTGAGACCTTGATTTATAGTGCTCTTGTGGGTAGCGCAGTTTGTAGAATCGCCGTCCTCCCCGCTGCGATTCTACAAACCTGAATGTGTAAAAGACCTGAGTTCGAGTCCCATTGATGACGTGAGGAATTTCATGGGCATTTTTTCACAATGTGGTTGAGTTAGTCTGTCTCAGGCGAAGGAAGCATGGTTTTTCCTCCTGGAAACTCGTGTTTGGTTTTCATCCAGAAAACAAAAATCGACCGCAGAACACATGAAATTTACATACAATGTACGCAATTAGCAATATGGCCTTAATCGCTAATACTCCATTGGTGTATAGTCTTCTTATATCGTAAAAAAACTGAGCATACAAAAAACAAACAACTTTTTTTTTATTTTTCCAGCCATTCACTAACACACACACTCCACGCATCGCACTACAATATCTGGAGGTGTGAAATGAACTCTTCACTCAAAGATTAAAACCACATTAAGCCACCACACACGAACGGTTTTTCCCGCAGATCTACACTACTACGGTTTTAACACATGGCGTAATTTCTTAGTAAATAATTAGTAATTTAAAAAATGAAGGTTGAAAATTACAAATTTTTACAATTTTTCCTTCATAGCAAACCACGTGTGAGCGTTTTTATCCGTCCGTTTTATCTTGAAAATCTGGACCTCCATGGGCCGCTCCTGTTCCATTGTTACAACTTATCAGGTGGCTTTTATAAGTAACAAAGGCACCCTTGCAAACAAATAGTGTCTTACATTCCACCGGTTAGATACCAAACAATTACACAGTGTACTCATCAGGAACAAATAGAATACTGCAGCACTCGCATCTATTTCCGCCAGTATCTCTATGCTATTTCCTATCACTAACATAAAGCGGACATATTAATAGCAACTCGCTTCGACCTTCAATATTTGCTTCTGTTACTTCTAATTTAGGACACAATGAACGGTAGAATAAATTGCCGTAATCAAATGCAGTTTATTATTTTATTTTATTTTATTATTATTTTTTTTTTGTATGAATATAATACACTTGGCCCTTCTGATTAACTAAAATGATATCCTGATCGAAGCGAACATGATCCGTTTGGATTAGGTCCCAAGGTTGGCGGATTTAGGAGATTCCATTGTTCATTTTTGTTAATTAATAGATATTTGTACGTTTTCTGTTTAATATACCTTAGAGGGAGCTGTACGTTTTCTGTTTAGTATACCTTAGCGTCAAATATCTTATAATTGACGACTTATACATTTTTGCTTTCTTTGCTGTTTTACTACCTGTTGTATTGAGTAAGTGTTTTATTTTATTATATTTATGACTTATGTCGATATGCGTTGTTTAGCATCGAGGCTGCAGAAATGATTTATCGGTTATATTGTAACTTATTTTTTTTATTAATATTTTACCTTAATTTTAATTGTAATTTTTTTTCAGTGCCAGCCTAGCCTGAACTTTTACTTTGAGCACATGTCTCGTGTATGGGCACACGAGACGTCCTCAAAATTTCTTTTTTATTTTTCTTATTTCTCTAAAGGTTGTGTGTTCGGTTTAATTCTGCTTGAAGAATACTAATGCCTTAACTTGTTTTAATGGGTTGAAATACTAATTAAATGTAATTTTTAAATGAGAACTTAAACATTTATAAATGCGGCTAATTTAGAAGAGGGTGCGAAAAAGGTTAGGTTAGTTACGCCGCTATTACGGGACAGATTCAAGTAATTGGTGATTAGTAATTAAGGCATACTTGCATTTTACGGGGTATATCATTGCACCTAATGTCATTCTTTCAATCTAGGTTTAGTGTATCATGTCACTTCTATGTAGATTGAGAAAACAGGCCTGGCGTTGACGAGTGGTCAGTAGCACGCTCTTTTGAGTGGACCGCAGTGTTGAATCCAGGGGGGGTGACCAGGGGTGAGTTTCACCCCCAGGTGATAATTTTTATTTTATAAAACACGAATTCAATAAATTTATGTTAAATAAACAACACGAAAAATCACGGCTAAGACTTAGTAGCCGGTGCACCCTCTCTACGCTCGCCGACACGGCAGTGATATCGGGTGCTGACTCCGCCCACTGTCACGTGATCTCCTGTACATACCGAAACATCTGGCATGCCGAAAATAAATCATTAAAATTCAAGACACGAAATTTTCAAAATAATATAATTAAATGGGCAATGGACTAATTCTTTGTTTGTATATTGCAAACAAGATGCAGGCTGCGAATAGGTTTGCTTGAATTGGTTCCAGATGCTATTGTAATTATAAAGTGTCCCATTGCTTTCAGGGGAGTCTGCAGCCACTAATTCAATCGTCAGCATTTTTGCTTTGTGGTTTTCGCATCCTTTTTTTTGTATTTTTTCACAGCAAGAGTCTACTTGTGGCAAATTCTTCCTTTGTATACAACAAACAAGACAGTTTGGTTGCAGCCTGTAAACAATACACTTATAACTTTTTTATTATATATGCATCCATACTGTATAAATATACAGATTTGTTTGTAACATATACGTATGTTGTAAATATTAAATAATAATAAGTGACTGCTAAATACGATTAATATTTGTATTGATTGATTTATTGTTGTTTATACTCCGGCATGACCTGGTGGTCATGCCGGAGTATAAACAAGGATTTTTTGGTAATCCTTTACATTAGTGTCGTGCATCATGGTGTAAGATACCTAGCTTACAAGTCTAAAAAAAATAATAAATTTTTGTATTCTGAAATTTATTTTAAAAAGCCAGCCTCAATAGGTGCCGGCTCCAAGCCCAGATAAAATGGTGAGGGTTGGCGTCAGGAAGGGCATCCGGCCGTAAAAAAGCTATGCCAAAACAAAAGAAAATGATAGAATGATGGAAAATAGATGTGGAATGGCTAGGGCATACCCCATAAGCGACGCACAGTCACGTTGCCCAGAAACTGAGAAAAGGGTCAGGGCTGCCGAACAAGGACGGATTCAGTTAAAGAAGCTAGTCCAGCTAAAGAAGAAGAAGAGGATGAAAAGTGTTAGAATAGGAACATTGAACATTGGGACGATGAATGGAAAGAGTAGAGAGATTGTGGATTTGATGCAAAGAAGAGTGAAGATCCTATGCCTATAAGAGACAAGGTGGAAGGGAAATAAAGCAAAAGAGCTCGGTGAAGAGTACAAATTGTTCTTTAGGGGAGCGGATGAGAGAGGAAGAAATGCAGTAGGTATTGTAGTTGATAAGGACTTAAAAGATGGAGTGTGTGAGGTTAACAGGAGTGATAGGATTATGAGCATAAAACTGGAAGTGGGTGGACACTTGACGACAATAGTATGTGCGTATGCCCTGCAAGTAGGATACGGGGAAGAAGAAAAGGACAGTTTTTGGATGGAAATGGATCAAGTGGTCATGGCAATACCTGAGAAGGAGAGGTTGATTGTTGGGGACGATTTAAATGGACATTTAGGAAGAAGCAAGAGAGGAAGGGGGAGATTTGGGGAAAGAAATAGAGAAGGGGAGGGGATAGTAGAACACGCAGTGGCATTCGACCTGGCAATAGTTAACACCTACTTTGAAAAGAAAGAAAGCCAGCTGATAACATACAACAGTGGGGAAAGGACAAGCCAGATTGACTATATCATGTGCCGTAGGAGGCATCTAAAGGAAAAGTGTCTGCACAACATTAGCATTAGTAGAGGCATATGATGCAAGAAAGCAAGCTTATTCAGCATCAGCCAAAAAAAAAAAAAAAAACCACTCCCATTTCACCCCTCCGTTCGTTCGAAATACCTGTCCAGTTGAGCTTTAAATTTGTTTAGGATATCAACTTCAACAACAAGTGATGAAAGTCGGTTCCACCAACCAACCACCCGCTGGCCAAAGGCAAATTTCCGCACATCTATCCGACATCCGTCCTTCCTCAATTTGAATTTATGCCCTCTGAGCTGATTATTCTGAGCAAGATGAAGAATCCCATTGGCATTGAGCATGCTCAAACCATTCAAAGCCTTATACACCTCTATCAGATCACCTCGCCGGTGCCTAGTCTCCAGACTCTGTAATTTGCAAAACTTAAGCCTTTCTTCGTAAGAGCAACCCTTTGTTCCATTCACTAATCTTGTTGCCCTTCTCTGTACCCGCTCCAGCAGCTCTACATCCTTCTTGAAATGAGGCCTCCAGACCTGTATACAGTACTCAAGATGTGGCCTAACCATTGCCTTATACAAGGGAATAATCACCTCCTTATCCCTGCTAGAAAAATTCCTGTATATCATTGACAAGACACCATGAGCTACTCTTGCAGCTCGTCTGCACTGCTCAGAGAACTTCATATCTGCCTGCACAATTACCCCCAGGTCCTTTTCATTCTCCACCACTGTCAGCGTAGTACCGCAGAGTTGATACGTTGCTCTGGGGTTACTGTTTCCCATATGTAGTACTTTACATTTGTCAATGTTAAACTTCATTTGCCACCTCTCAGCCCATCTGTTCAACCTTTCCAGATCCTGTTGCAGCAGCATAGCATCAGTAGTGTCCTTAACAACCCTGCCAACCTTTGTATCATCTGCAAACTTGGACATTAAACTTGATATCCCATCATCAATATCATTCATAAACACCGAAAACAACAACAGACCCAACACTGAACCCTGAGGAACTCCACTAATAACATTAGTCCACGTTGAGCAGTGTCCATTGATTACCACTCTCTGTCTTCTGCCACTCAACCATCCCCTTATCCATAGCAGCAATTTGCCTCCAATGCCACACTGTTCCAATTTGTGCAGCAGTCTTCCATGTGCAACAGTATCAAAAGCCTTTCTAAGATCCAAATATATAATATCAAAGTTATTCCCTGCATCCAGTTCTTTTGTGACTACATCATAGTATCCAATCAAATTGGTCAGGCAAGACCTGCCCTTAACAAAACCGTGCTGCATCTGAGCTATAACTGAATTCTTGTCTAGATGATCCTGCAGTGCTTCTTTAACCAGTGCCTCCATTAATTTACCTGGAACAGAAGTTAAACTAACAGGTCTTAATTACTTGTCAGCCTTTGATCCTCCTTTGTGAATTGGGGTTACATTTGCACATCTCCAGTCTATGGGTACCTCCCCTGAGTCCAAAGAAGCTCTCATAATTATGGCTAGGGGTTTGCTTACTTCCTTTGCTGCCTCCTTTAATATAACTGGATAGATCCCATCCACCCCAGGTGTCTTTTTTATGTTTATCCTCAACAATCTCTCCTCCACTTTCCTCTCAGTTATTACAAAATCATCCAGCTCACTGCCAATGTTTACTTTACCTACATCATTCTCCTTCCTGAATAACTCCTCATGCGTGAATGTAGATGCAAAATACTCGTTTAGATTGTTAGCCACCTGAGCAGGATCCTCAACTGTTGAACCATCAATATCCAGTGGACCAATCTGATTCATCCCTTTCCTTCTCGAGTTTAAATATGTAAAGAACTCTTTTCTGTTTTTCTTTGCATCCTTTGCCAAGGATTTTTCGTAGTCTGCCTTTGCCTGCCTAATCTCCTTTGTGACTTGGTTACAGACCAACTTATATCTACCATAGGCTTCCATGTCACCCATTAATTTGTATGTATCCCATGCATTTTTCTTCTCTGCCACATGTCTCCTTAGTTCATCTGACAACCATTTAGGCCTAAACCTTGAACAGTATTTCTTAGTTGGTATGTAAAGCCTGGTAGCCTCCAAGATTAGTTCCTTGAATGCTTCCCATTTTGAGTTTGCTGTTGGTAACATCATCAGTTGGTCCCACTGTATAGAATTTAAATACTGTCTCAGACCATCATAGTCGCCTTTACGAAAACAAAAACCCTTCCCTTTACCTCTGATGGTAGTTACCTCCTTGAGTAAATCCCACTTCAACACACTGTGATCACTGCCACCTAGTGGTTCATTTATCTGCAGATTCTTAATGCATGAAGAATCACTACTGATAATCAGATCAAGAGTATTGCTCCCTCTTGTTGCCTCACGAACATGCTGATGTAGAAAACAATCATCCAATAAATTCACAAAAGCCTTGCTAGTGTGCGAGTGACCAACCCACAAATTCCAGTCAATATCTGGGAAATTAAAATCCCCCATTATAAGACTCTCTGATTTACTGGCCCACTCTATTTCCCTGTACAATATCTTATTATACTCATCAGAGTCATTAGGCCTATAGCACACTCCTACTCTCAATTTTGATTTCCCTATGCTTATGTCACACCAAACTGACTCGACACTGCCCTGACCATCGATGTCGACTGGCTTCACTTCCTTGGACTTTGTGTTTCTTAATTAATAGCATAACCCCTCCCCCCCTCCTGTCCTGTCTATCCTTTCTATACACATTGTATTCCCCAAATTCCAGTTCCGCATTACTTATATCTGTGTGACACCACGTCTCTGATATCCCAACAATATCTGCCTTTGATGTTTTGAGCAATACTTCAAATTTCAGTATACAAGTGGGTTATGCTATCCCAAGCAGGTAATAATTTTAGAAAATAATTGCCTCTCTCTGGATTATGCATAGATTGCTCTATGCTCATATGGAACATAGATTGCTCGTGGTCAATTGGGAGGTTGCAGTGGACAAATGTAGGAAATATTCAAGACGGGGAGAAAAGGATAAAATGGTGGAGATTGAAAGAGGAGGGTTTGAAGAAGGAGTTTAGGGAAAAGGTGCTAAAAGGAATAAAGTTACTGGAAGACGTGCAAGAGTGGTGGAAGTTAAATAGTTGTATCATAAGCAAAGTTGGAGAAGAGTTGTTGGGGAAACATCAGGAAAGGGAGTGTCGGAGAGAAAGGAGGCCTGTTGGTGGAATGAGGAAGTGCCACAGGAGAGACAGTATGGTCCCATGCAGTAAAGATAGTGAAGCATAATCCAGAGAGAGGCAATTATTTTCTAAAATTATTACCTGCTTGGGATAGCATAACCCACTTGTATACTGAAAAATATATATATATTCTCCTTGCATTGAATCTGTATTTTGTTTTTATTTCTGTTTTACTGATAGTTTACTTTAGGAAATCATAGAATTATCTCTAGTAATAAAAAAAAATAAAATAAAAAGTTTGTACATATTTTATAATCCCATTTTTAAAATTTACTTCAACACTGTATGCAACACTATATGCCATTACTTTTCTGTAGGTTATAATCTCAGAAGCTTCAAGAATGTCAGCAGGGTATAATGAACTGGCACTTAAAGAAGATGATGTTGTTAAGTTGCTTGCTGCAGGCACACATTTGGGAGCTACGAATTGTGACTTTCAGATGAGCCAATATGTATTTAAAAGGAGACCTGATGGTAAATATTTTAAAATAATATATATGTTACTGCATGGCTGTCTTTACCACACACATGTTAGTATTAGTAAAAGCATATGATGCAAGAAAGCAAGCTTATACAGCATAAGCCAAAAAAAAATCCCATTTCACACATCCATTCACTCTAAATGTTTGTCCAGTTCTTCCTTCAATTTATTTAAGCTATCAACTTCCATAACAACAGATGGAAATTTGTTCCATCAATCACTGACTAAAGGCAAATTTCCACACATCTATTCTACAACTGTCTTTCTTCAATTTGAATTTATGCCCCCTCAGGTTCGTAATCTGGGCAAGAGGAAGAATCCCATCAGCACTGAGCCTGCTCAAACCATTCAAGGCCTCCTTATACACCTCCTTCAGATCACCTTGCAGGTGATCTGATTGAGGTGTATAAGGAGGCCTTGAATGGTTTCAGCCTTATACACCTCAGTCAGATCACCTTGGAGGTGCTTAGTCTCCAGATGCTGCAATTCACAGAACTTAAGCCTTTCTTTGTTAAGAGGGCCCCTTCATTCCCCTCACCAATCGTGTTGCCCTTTTCTGTACTCGTTCCAACAACTCTACATCCACAAATCAAGAATTTGTTAGGAATAGCATTCTCACACATTTAAAACTAGGTATAGACTGACAGCAGACATCTCCAACAGTTGTTTTCAGTAATTTTTGGTGGTAAAATTGAGGAAAGTAAATGGGGACCAAATTATTTTAAAGATGGAATGAAAGTGGGACAGATGCCAAGAGCTTGTTTATGAAGTATTAGGAAATGGCTCATATTCAAGGAAATTAATAAACTCAAAATGTAGCCAAAATTGAGAGTTGTTTAGGATTGTACAATCACACAGATGGGATATACTGATCCAAGTAACATCTCATTTTAACTGGCGTATTTTGGCAGCTGTTCCATTGCATAATTCATTAGACATTGTAATTCCATTATTCTGCAGTAGCAAAAGATCCTGATCCTTGAGAAGTAGGCCATGGAAAAAGAACTAGTAAAAGATTTTGTCTTACCATATCCCATTTTCACTTGTATGGGTGGGCACCTCCATAGCCAGGTGGGCAGGAGCAGCAGTGCGTAGCACACGCTTCTTGATTAGACCGGGGTTCGAGCCCATGACCACCAAATAAGGAGGATGCGGAAAGGTCAGGGAATAACCACTGCATATCCCCAGAGCAATATGGTCTTAGTTGCTAATGCTCCTAAAAACCAAATAACAAACAAACTTGTATGGGTGACAGAATCATAGTGTGAAGTAAATTACAAAAAAAAAACTGGACCTGTCTTGTTTGGTAGAGACATTCTAATCCTGCATTAGGCACTGTCATAGTGTAGAGATGTTTTGTATGAGAGACACTAAGAGAACCCTACCATTCATACATTGGTTTATTCAGCACCAATGCATGGCATGGGTAGTACCCTACTTAAACCTCTTTGGTTTAAGTAGGGTAGCTGCATTATTTAATCTTATACGAGTAAGACAAAAGAGGAAACATGCTAGGAAACTTAAAGAAACTGAGTAAGCTACCTATAATGACAAATACTGTTCTTATCCAAATAGAACCAAGAATAATATTAGGGAACAATGCAAGTATAACCTGATTTTTGTATTGGCTCATGTGCAATTTTGTCTGCAAGTTAACACCAGGTGAATGCAAAACCCAGCGCCAAGCTGAATGTAGTGACCTGCACAGCAATGCATACAAGTTTACGGAGCTTAAAAAATGTCAAATGTGTGAGAGCTATATTTCCCATTTATTGTAGTTGTTGGTTAGAGACACACTGTTGTCATTCACTGTATTCACAAGATAACACTTGATATTGTAGGCTGACTCACATTTTCAGGAGTTCACATTTTTCTGTTTGAACAGAAATTTCGTGAGGTGGGATAGTCTGAGCAGAGGAGCACATTTCTGGAGGTCGCAACCATAAAATAATAAAAATTATTGGGTTTTCTGTTAGTACAATCTAATTATAAATGGATAGTAAACTCTATTTTATTGCATTTGCAATAATACCAATACCTGGAATTCTGTGGGTTTTACGTTATTATGGTGAAATGTGTTTCACCTTCCATGAAATCCTCAATCATATAAAAAACAAATTTTCATAATCTTTTCTTCATTCCAATTTTTTTAAGCTTCATAAACTTGTTACTCCGTATCTCACTTGTGCAATTTGTGCGTGCCACATTCCTCGTTATTGATTGCTTATCTTTTTTACTGTTTTAAATTTTACGATCCAAAAAAAAAAAAAAAATCTCAGTGAACAGAAACATATCAATTAGTATGTATATATTACAGTGCTATATTTACTGTAATATTTATTTATTTATTAGAAATTTAAGTGCTAACAATTTTGTAGGGTTTCTAACTTTTTTTTAGTGCTCTACCCCTATCCCTATTTTTCCCATAAGCACTGTTATTTTTAATGTGCAAAATACCATAATGTGGAGATTTTTAGGAACACATATACTGTGTTATGGCAGAACTGACTGTAATTATATCCATTGAACACTAAAAGAATTCGTAAAAGGTCTCTTTGGTCAAAGCTGTAGTTATCTGATTTCAGATGAAAAGTAGGGTTTACCACTATGAGTTATTCTGGGTTTTTTCACCTTGCATAACATACAAATCTGGCCCGTGAACACACACACACTAGACCAATGTAGTAAGTTATTTTTTTATTTAGTAAGGTAATTCCTGTTATTTGCTTTTACCCATAAAAGCAAATACAGTAATACCCCGAAGTTACGCGATAGGTGGGTCCGACGAAAATCGCGTAAGTCGAATTCGCGTAAGTCGGGGTACAACTTTGCATATAAACACATATAAATTTTGCTTAATTGGGACCAAGGACTAACAAAAACACTAGTTTAGAAGAAAAATATTAATAAAATTGCAGTTCCTTATACATATTAATACAAAATATGTATTAAAAAAAACAAATGACTTACGTTAAAAAGTTATTTCGATGTCAATGGCTTCATAAAATCTAACAAATTCGTCTGACGACACAGCGCCTTCTTTTTTTCACGCAGAATTTCTTCGTAGCAAGCTAATAATTTTTTTATTCCTTGCTTTGTAGCTATAACGCGTTCTTCGTTGGAGTCTATGTTTTCTAAAATTTTTAAGCCCTTTACAATTGAGCCCTTTTCAATTTTCAACCTGTCAAGTTTGCAATTGTCATGTGCTTTTCGCCGTTGCTTCATTTAGGCCTGTAGCACGTGCAATATCACATGGTCTTTCATTTCGCTCAAAGCGTTTCACAATTTCATATTTTTTCTCTATCGACAGAGGCGGACTGGCCATAAGCCTTACCGGGGAAACCCCGGTGGGCCAGTGTGATTTTGGCCATAAACCATAGTATGAGGCCACTATAAATTTTCCCGGGTAAGAATATTTGATCCAGTCCTCCTCTGTTTATCGATAATTGCTTTTCTTTTTCTCCCTGAATCTGCAGTGTCTTCACCAGGACGCTTCCTTTTCACACCTTTTAATTAAGTATTTTACTCATTTTTAGGGAATAAAGCACAATTACAAAACGAGGAGACACGCTTGATACGCATAAACAAAGCTGGCGCATGTAGCAACTGAATAAACAACACCATAAAGGCAGAGATACACTATTAACACCTCACATTTCTAGGGGTTACTACCATAAAACAATAAAAATCCATTTGGTTTCTGCTAGTGAAATCTGTTATAAACTGGTAGTAAACTCGATCTAATTGCATTTGCGATTATACCGATAGCTGGAATTGTGTTGGTTTTTACGTTATTATGGTGAAATGTGTTTCCCCTTCACTGATATAAAAAACATAAAAGCAGCAAAGTTGAATTTTGTTCATCTTTCGCTCTCATTCTCCGCCGTCGCACCGTATATCGATAACATATGAAAAACGACCTTGAAGATAGTGGGCGGCAGCGTTGCCAAACGAAAAAATTTGAACCGCGTAACTCCGAGTTCGCGTAAGTCGGGGTAGCGTAAGTCGGGGTATTACTGTAACAGGAAAATATTATTACCTTACCAATTAAAAAATTAAATGAAACATGAAAATTGGAAGAATATTTTCTACAGGTTAGCAAAATAAAAATAAATTTACGATTACGTACATAGCTTAATTAATATAATATATACATATTAACTAATTGATATTTCTGTTCACTGACATTTTTTTGGATTGTAAAATTTAAGACAATAAAAAAGATAAGCATCAATAACAAAGAACACGGCACACATAAAATGCAACTAACACGATAAATGAAAGTGAGATATGGAATAACAAGTTTCCGAAGCTTAAAAAATGGGAATGAAGAGAAGATTCTGAAAATTTGTTTTTTATGTGATTTGAAGATTTCAGTGAGGGGGAAACCCATTTCACTATAACATAAACCCACAGAATTCCAGCTGTTGGTATTATCGCAAATGCAATAAGATTGAGTTTATAATATTGTTTTATGGTTGTAACCTACTATTAGTAAAATAATAAGAGGAGTTTACCTCAATATAACCTACAGAGGACAGCGTGGTACGGTCGGGGATAATCGTAGGGTAATCTGAGTGCTGCAGTCTCCTTCCCTCAATTAAACAGCATGTTGTTCCCAATTAAGCAAAGAAAACCCTGGCAGTTTTTTTCATTTAGGTTCTGTTCTTTTAAGATTTGTCCCAAATAAACGGCTGCCCCGATTAACCAGTGGCCCAAATAACCGGAATCCACTGTATATAGTACACTTACTATGTAAGTGCAGTTGGTTATTAGTAATTGATGTTTGGGTTTTCTTTCAAGTTCTTTTCAAGAACTCTGTCTTCATAACACATTTAATTAGTATTGCTTTATAATAGGATACATGGCATTCATCTTTGTTAGAATATTTATTCTAACAAAGGTGAATACAGCATATCACATATTGTGCAATGATGTACAGATACTAATATAGAAAAAAGTGCACACTGCTTGTTGTCTAAGGATTTATTTAGAAACAGTTCTAAAATAAATTCTCGGAAGGTCTGTTTAAAATTTTGATAAATTGTTTGAAATTTGATAACTGGTAAATAACCAACTTAATTTTGTAATACTGGTAGAGGGGAGGGGTGGGGAGAAGATGCTATATATTGCAAGCTGCCTTTCAGCTCTTGAAAGAATCCTTTACATTTCCTACTAAATGGCAGAGGTCTAGTTATCTTTTACTCTTCCATTACCAGAAGTACAAAATAACACTTGAACTACTCCATTACTTTAGCCATCAACTAGGAGCTGAAAGATAGCTTACAACATATGATATATACCCCTCAAAGCCCAGAATTTAACTTCATCAGCCATTTTAAATCCACTGAAGGATGAAGGCCTCTCCAGCAACTTTCCGGTTCCTTCTGTTTTGTACAATGGCCATCCATTTACTACCCACAAACTCATTAATTTCATCTATCCATCTCCGCCATTGTCTTCAGGTTTTCTTCTAGCTCCTTTTGGGTACCATTCTATTATTTTCTTAGTCCATCTGTCATCATGTCTTCGAGTTATGTGTCCTGCAAAAGATCATTTTAGTTCTTTAGTTTTGATAAGATTGTTCTTTACTTGAGTTTGCTGCCTAATTCATGTATTTCTCTTCTTATCTAACAATATAATTTGTTCCATTCTTCACTGTGTAATTCTCAGCTTCTCTTCCATTCTTTTGGTGAGTGCCCAAGTTTCACTTCCATGAGTCATGGTGGGGAGTATACATTGGTTCATTATTTTACGTTTCAGGCAAACTGGGATATTGCTCTTCAGTATGTGACTATATTTCCTGAATGTTATCCATCCAAAATTTATCCTTCTCTTGACTTCCAGACATTTATCATTATTACAGCTAATAACTTGTCCTAGATAAGTATGACTCCACCTTTTCAATTACTGCTCCTTCAATCATTGTCCCTTTCTGTGGCATACTTGTTCATCATTACTTTTGTTTTAGCCATATTCATCTTCAGTCCAAAATCCTTACTAACTGTGCATAACTGATTAAGATTTTCCTCTAATTCTTTGGGATCATGGCTTATGACCACAATGTCATCTGCAAATCGTAAATGGTTTAGGTCTCTCCATTCACATTGACTCCTTTCTGCGACCAGTCTAATCTTCTGAAAGCTTCCTCAAGGGCAGCAGTAAACAGCTTCGGAGATATTGTCTCCTTGTCGAACTCCTTTCTCAATTTTTAAATTTCCTACTGTCTTTGTCTAGTCTAATAAAGGAGGTAGTGTTCTCATATTTCTTCAAAATCATAATATATGCGGTATCTATGCCTTGTCTTTCCAGTACCCAAAACATTGACTTATGCTGTATGGAGTCAAATGCATTTTTCATAATCCACAAATGCCAGGCATAATGGTGTTTTATATTCATTTGCTTTTTCCATTAGCTGTGGTATTAAATGAAGGTGATCCATAGTTGAGAATCCTGTCCTAAAGCCAGCTTGCTCTTTCGGTTGATTCTCATCAAGTATTCTTTCTAATCTGTTAGTAATGACCCTTGTGAACAACTTGTAGATGTGGGATAACAAGCTAATTGGTCTATAATTTCAAATTTCTAATTTATCTCCTTTCTTATGCAGCAAAACTATGATTGCATTATTCCACTCCTTAGGTATCACACCTTTTCTAATGCACTTTGTGCAGAGCCTTGCCAGTTTTTGTGTTAAGTCTCTTCCTCCCAATTTTAACAACTGTACAGTAACTTCATCTTCCCCCGGGGCTTTCTGATTCTTCATTTTCTTCAATGCATGTTCTACCTCATCAGGAAGAATATCGGGTATGTCGTATGTGTTGCTAATTTGTGATCCATCTTCCCCACTGCTGGCATCATTCCCTCGCTCCTTGTATAATTCTCTATAGTAGTCTTCTGCTATTTGAATTATGCCTTCTCTGCTATTTATAAGTACACCATTGCTATTCTTCAGTTTCTGTATCATTTGTCTTTCTGTATTACTGCTCGTGGCTGCTGATTTAAGTCCTTTGTTTTTTCCCTTAATGCTTGTTCTAGTTTTCTTGTGTTAAATCTTCTTATGTCCTCTCTGAGTCTCTTTCTAATGGTTTTGCATAACTCAGTATACTCAATTTTCTCCTTGTCAGTGTTTATCTTGCTCTTCATTTGTTGCCTTTGGTTCATCGTAACAAGTGTTTTTTGACTAATTTTTTCTTCTTTGGATTTCTTTATCCCTATAGGTTTCTTGGGCTTTATCACTTTCAGAAAGTTGTAATATTCTTCGTCAGTATCTTGGTCCTGAGCAGCCTTCAGAAACTCAAATTTGTTAAGTTCCAATACATACTGCTTTTCTCCTCTTCTGTTATATCAGATCTTTGTATTATTTACTCAAGTCAGTTTTTTCCTTTCCTACATCTATATCAAGTGTACATCTTACCAGTGTGATCACTTCCAACATTTACCTTATTCAGGACAGTAACATCATTCACAATATATCTTCTGAAGTCGATTTCATTAGTTGTTAATCTGTTTGGACTCTTCCATGTCCACTTTCTGTTCACGCTTTTCTCGAAAAAAGTGTTCATTACTGACAATCCTTGAGATTCTGCAAATTCCACAAGTCTTTCATTTCTTTCACCAATTCCAAAATTTCCTATAGTTCCCCTTTCTGCTGTTTCGTCTTTTTTCAACCTTAGCATTGAAGTCCCCCATAATTAATAGTGTAGTGGGTTTTCTGCTCATCTAGAAGACTCAATTTCGGTGTACGTTTCTTCAACCTCTTCATCTTCATGGCTCGATGTTGGTGCATAAATCATTATAACCTTTAGCTTGTACCTCTTAGAAATCTTGAGTATTAGTCTTGACAACCTTGGTGATGTACTTCTGAATTCCAAAATGTTGTTTTTTAAATCTTTATGGACCAGAAACCCTACTCCACCTTCACTCCTTTCACTGTTCCCATTGGTGTTCAGCAGATCTCCACTTGATAAACTCATAAGTGATTCATTTCTTCTTCTTGTTTCAGCCAAACTGATGATATTCAAATTCACATTTTCTAATTCCTTTTCCAACTCTAATATCCTGTCTTCACCGATGAGTGATTGTACGTTGTAACAGGCCAAGTTCAGTTTCCGTGCTTGGCAGCCTGGTCGTACCCAGAGATTCTTAGCACCCTCCGCTTCTACTCTGATCCTCTCGCTGCCATAAGAGGGGGAGTGAAAGCCATTGGGGACTGAGGGCCATTTGTTTCATCGTGCTGTCATATGCTGGAGGGTTTGGTCTTTTCCTCTTCATACTGACTAGGCATCCTGAAGAGAACCACTGCACGTTCGTTGCCACCTAAGTGACATAACAGGGCTTATCAACGAGAAGCATGAGTGGATTTTAGGGAGGCAGGCCATCTGCACTTCTCCTAATCTTCTATAATAGAAAGATATTGGATCCATCACTGTTTTAGGCTGAGTGTCTGATAACACACAGAATACCTGTTCCCCTCTAAATTTAACTTGCTTTATGTTAAATCCCTAATTTAATATCAGTTTTGTCACTTAGCAGTTATAAAACTTCAAAATTTGTGAATTTAATATATCGTCTTCTCTATACCATTATTATTTTATAATGGTTCATCAGTAAACCTTGAATATCATGCAGTGTGCTATTTTCTCTACTATTTATTTTCCTGCTGATATTCACCTCAACACCTACATCAGTGATGCACATATAATTTTTTTTAAAATTTCATGTACTAGTTAAATCACTGTTTGTATTTTTTTTTTATTTATTTTTATTTTTTCACAGTCCTGCTAGATTTTTATTTTGCTTAGCTGCTTTTCTTCCCTTGCATGTGTGAATTCCTGTTATGCATTCTGTTTCCTTACTGCACCACATTGCTCAGTATAACTTGCAAAATCTAACTCTTCTTCCTGGTTGCATTTGGCTTGCTTGGTGTTTCCTTAAACCACCTCTGCATTGTCTGGTGATTAGTGAAATTGGTGTGTTCTGGCAGCTTTCATTGTTTGACTAAAATTAGATTTTGAATAAATTTTATGACTATTGCATTTACAGGTTGATACTCCAAAAATTTTCTTCTTAATTTGGAAAGAAAAATGCAACCTTTATGTGCAGGTAAATATGACAATTTATTCTGTAGTCACTGATTTTTTTTTTTTTTTTTACTTCATTTCACATGTCGCCAACTATATCTATGCATAGTCCATTGTACTGTTGTGACATTAATAATTTAGGAATCACAAAAAAAATGCATTTCTTGTGATATTATTTATAATTAATAAATTATACTTGTACACTGTTTATAAATTTATGCGCATAAATAATATAGTAATAAAAATGAAAGAATATTACTAAATTTTAAGTATGCACATGTATCAGCAGAAAATTACTACCAGTGTGCATGCTTTTATCTGTGATAAAAGAACATGTGTACTTTAGAACTATAGTATGAAGACTGGAATTTTTATACCCTTAGAAAATTGGTGCTGATCACACATTTAGTGTGTGTGTGTGTGTGTGTGTCATAGAAAGAATTATTAAAAAATTTTAATAATTCTTTCTGAATTATTAAAATTTTTCATTTCTAATTGGCACCATTATCAGTGTCATAAATGAAAGAAAGCATCATAAATGTGACTGTAATACCAATTAATATCAATATTGTAAAACAATCAGTTAAGTACAGAAAATATTCTCCCTTAATAAATGAAACATTTCATGTTTGTAAATGAATAACAAGTTATGAATGATTCCATAAAATGAATAAAATTTAATCTTTATATTTCAGAACATTGACTTGTTTAAATGGAGGGGGGGGGGAGGCAACTTGTCAAAAGCTACAATAAAAACAGCTGAAATGGCTGCAGTCAGGAACTAGCCCAGGTGGGTAAAGAGTAATCTGCATTTTCCTACAGTGCACTTTTGGATTATAGTTCTGATCCGTTAATTGCAATTGGCTTAAAGTCAAATTGTTGTAGCCACTTCCATGTAGTGACAGGGATATGTCTCAGCAGTGACAGGGTTCACCTTTTCCAAATGAATGACTCTTCTGAGCCTCTATATATATTGTTGAAAAACACTGCTTTAAATCTGATACTGTGAAGAAAAGTTTTTTTTTTATTATTGCACAGTCAGTGTATGTGAAGTTGTAATTGTTCACATGTGCTTGGTTGTGAGTATTATTATTATTTTTTCCCTCCCCAGTTTTATTGCCATGTATGTCATTGGAAATCTGGACTTAACATTAGCATTTGTAGAGGCATATGATGCAAGAAAGCAAGCCCATTTCCCATTTACCCCATCCAATCACTCCAAACTTTGTCTGGTTCAGCCTTAAATTTATTTAAGCTATAAACTTCCACAAAAACAGATGGAAGTCTGTTCCAGCAATCAACTGCCTGTTGGCTAAAGGCAAACTTCTGCACATCTATTCTACAACTGTCTTTCCTCAATTTGAATCTATGTCCGCTCAGGTACTTAGGCTGTGCAAGCAGAAGTATCCCATCAGCATTGAGCCTGCTAAACCATTCAAGGCCTTTATACACCTCAATCAGATCACTTCACAGGTGCCTAGTCTCCAGATGCTACAACTTGCATCCCTTTGTTCTTCTCACCAATCTTGTTGCCATTCTCTGTACTTGTTCTAGCAGCTTTACATCCTTCCAAAAATGAGGCCTCCAGACCTGTGTGCAGTACTCAAGGTGTGGCCTGACCATTGCCTTATAGAAAGGGATAATCACCTCCTTGTCTCTGCTAGCAAAATTCCTATATATATCATTGACAAAACTCCATGATCTGCACTGCTCAGAGAACTTCATAACTGACTGCACAATTACCCTCAGGTCTCTTTCATTCTCCACCTCCCTGAGTGTAATACCACACAGTTGGTACGTTTCTCTTGGGTTACTGCTACCAATATGCAGTACTTTGCATTTGTTACTGTTAAACTTTAGTTGCCACTTCTCAGCACATATGCCTAACTTTTCTAGATCCTGTTGCAGTAGCATACTATCTTTAGTGTCTTTAACAACCCTGCCAACCTTTATATCATCTGCAAACGTGGACATTAAGCCTGATATACCTTCATTGATATCATTGATAAATACGGAGGGTGCCGACTCTCTTTAAAAATTACAGCTGTGAATTACATTCTCCGAAAAAGCGATAAGTGTTTGCCTTTTTATTTACCTAATTGTTATTTTATATTGTACTTTATACATAGTCTTATAGTTATGCTGGTTATTTTTATTTTTAATTTAGATAAAGAGTTTTTGTAGATTAGTACTTAATATACTTAAAACCGTTATTTTGTTCAAATCTTGCAGCCATTGTTTTTGTATAGAGTAGTAGGGAATTCAAATTTAATTGTGGTAACTAGGCAGCTCTAACATATAATTATATAGTGTATACGCATCACTGCATTTAGGATTCTATTAAATAGCGTAGTATTGACAATTATTTAATTAAATTTATTGATCTTGTTAATTTAAAATATCATACCCCAGACTAGAGCAGCGAAGCAACGGGCACAAAGTGGCAGGAGTGCTGTGACTTGGGGAAGAACTGGGGGGGGGGGGCGATTCTCCAACGCATCACAGCCTAAAAAAATTTACAACTTGTGAAAAGTTTGCCAAACTCTGGAACAGAACATGATCTTGCCAGGAGGATGTCTTTGTATGTGCCAGGTGCAGAGAGTGTCTAGAAATTAGGCATCAACTCAGCGTTCTACTGGGCATCTATGAGAGCTTGAGGTGTAGGGGTAGATGCCCTCGAAGAAATTAATATGAGGGGCCCGTCAAGCTCTCAGCTGCCCAACTCAACACCAGAACTCACTTCTGGGCATCAGGCAACACAGCGGCAATCACCAAAGCAGAATGCGCTGGTCCCAAAGGAACTAGTTATTGTTGGTGACTGTTGTCAGGGAGATGGGGAATATATTGTGTTAAAAAGGATAGATGGACCAGGGTATGTCTGCCAGGGGCAAAAGTTGATGACATGGTAAAGCATATTTCATCTTTTAAGGGCACAAAAGGTGATATTGTACACATTGGCACCAATGACATTAAGAGTGGGAGATCTGCAGATTTACTTAACAAGTACAAGTCAATGTTGCAAAAAAAGTCGTGAGTCAGGGTTAAATTTGGAAATGTCTGCAATTCTGCCCAGACACGATAGGAGGGAATACATGACGAGAGCCTTGTCAATCAATTCGGCCCTGCAGGGAATGTGCAAGGCTCGAGGGGTAGAATTTTTTTTCAGCGTGGTATGTGCTTGTTAACAGGAGAGACTGCTTCTAAGGGATGGGATACACTTAAATAGAAAGGGTGCAAGAATATTTGCTGATGCTATCGGGGCAGTGTTAGGTGGGTCGGAAAACTGCTAGCTTGGAGGATTCACAGACTAAAAGTTTAAAAGTAGCCACAGGTAGAGGTGAAGGTGATTCTTGCACAACTTCTGTTAGAATAAGTAGCAACCTGGAGCGAGGGATGCTGGGGGTTTCAGGGATGGAAGGCAGTCATCATGAAACAGGTGGGTATATGGGATGTGTTAGGGTAACTAATAATAAGGATGGGTACATGTATACTTGCATGTATACCAATACTAGAAGTATAGTAAATAAATTTGAAGTGTTGGTAAAGACATCAAAGGCGGATATTGTTGGGATAGTAGAGACGTGGTGTCACACAGATAGAATGAATACAGAACTGAAATTTGGGGAGTACAATGTGTACAGAAAGGAGAGACAGGATAGTAAGGGAGGAGGTATTATGCTGTTAATTAAGAAAAACATAAAATCAAAAGAAGTGCATCCAGTTGATATAGATGAACAGTGCACTGTTGAGTCAGTTTGGTGTGACATAAGCACTGCGAAAGCAAAAATAAGAGTAGAAGTGTGTTATAGGCCTAATGACTCGAATGAGTACAATGAACAATTGTACAGAGAAATAGTGGGCTAGTAAATCAGAATGTCTTATAATGGGGGATTTTAACTTCCCAGATATTGATTGGAACTTGTAGGTTGGTCACTCACACACTAGTAAGACTTTTGTGGATTTATTGGATGATTGTTTTCGGCAGCAGCATGTTCGAGAGGCAACCAGAGAGGGTAATACACTTGATCTGGTTATCAGCAGTAATCATTTGTGTATTAAGAATTTGCAGATAAAGGAACCACTAGGTGGCAGTGATCACAGTGTACTGATGTGGGATTTACTTAAAGATATAATTACCATCAGGGGTAAAGGAAGGCATTTTTCCTTCCGTAAAGGTGAGTACAGTGGTCTCAGACAGTTTTTAAATTCTGTACAGTGGGTTCAACTGATGATGTTACCAACAGTAAATTCTAAGTGGGAAGCATTCAAGGAATTAATCGTGGATGCTACTAAAAGTTTCATACCTATTAAGAAGTATTGTTCAAGGTTTAGGCCTAAATGGTTATCAAATGAACTAATGAGACTTGTGACAGAAGAAAAATGCATGGGATGCATATAAATTATCAAGCAACTCAGAAGCCTATGGCAGATATAAGCTAGTCTATAATCAGGTCACAAAGGAGGTTAGGCAGGCGAAGGCAGATAACCAGAAATCTTTGGCCAAAGATGCTGAGAAAAACAGCAAGGATTTCTTTACTTTTATAAACTCTAAAAGGAAAGGGATGAATCTGATTGGTTCACTTGATATCGATGGTTCGACTGTTGATGATCCTGCTCAGATAGCAAAAAAACTGAATGAGTATTTTGCATCTGCATTCACACATGAGAAGTTAAGGTTTGAAAATGGCAGAAGGTTATCAAATTGGAGCAGGGTGCTTAATGATTTTGTAATAACTGAGAGCAAAGTAGAGGAGAAATTGTTGAAGTTAAACATAAGAAAAGCACCTGGGGTGGATGGGATCTATTCAGTATATTAAAGGAGGCGGCAAAGCAACTAAGCAAACCCTTAGCCATAATTATGAGAGCATCCTTGTACTCAGTGGAGGTCCCCACGGACTGGAGATGTGCAAATGTATCCCCAATTCACAAAGGGGGATCGAAGGGTGACACGAGTAATTACAGACCAGTTAGTTTAACTTCTGTTCCGGCTAAAATAATGTAGTCACTGGTTAAAGATGCATTGCAGGATCATCTAGACAAGACTGCAGCAATAATTCAGACACAGTATGGGTTTGTTAACGGAAAGTCTTGTCTGACAAATTTGATAGGATATTATCATGTGGTTACAAAGGAACTGGATGCAGAAAATAATTTTGATATCATATATTTGGATTTCAGGAAAGCTTTTGACACTGTTGCCCATGGAAGACTATTGTACAAATTGGAGTAGAATGGTATTAAGGGTAAGTTGCTACAATGGATAAAAGGATGGTTGAGTGGGAGAAGACAGAGGATGGTAATCAATGGGTGCTGCTCTTCGTGGACTAATGTTATTAGTGGAGTCCCAAGGAGTTCGGTGTCGGGTCCTCTGTTTTGTATATATTGCAATGTATATACTACAATGTATAATTTGTATATACTACAATGATAATATATATATCAATGATATTGATGAAGGTATATCAGACTTATTGTCGAAGTTTGCAGATGATACAAAGGTTTGCAGGGTTGTTAATGACAGTAATGGCAGTGTGCTACTGTAACAGGATCTAGATAATTTGGGCAGATGGGCTAAGAAGTGGCAGCTGAAGTTTAACCTAGACAAATGCAAAGTACTGCATATGGGTAGAAGTAACCCCAGAGAAACATACCAACTGTGTGGTACTACACTTAAGGTTATAGAAAATGAAAAAGACCTGGGAGTAATTGTGCAGTCAGATATGAAGTTTTCTGAGCAATGGAGACAGGCTGCCAGGGCAGGTCATGGGGTTTTGTCAATGATATATAGGAATTTTTCTAGCAGGGAAAAGGAGGTGATTGTCCCTCTGTATAAGGCAATGGTCAGGTCACGCCTTGAGTACTGTGTACAGGTCTGGAGGCCTCATTTTAGGAAGGATGTAGATTTGCTTGAGCGTGTACAGAGAAGGGCAACAAGATTGGTGAGGGGAATGAAGGGATCCTCTTACCAAGAGAGGCTTAAGTTCTGCAAATTGCAGTGGCTAGAAACTAGGCACCTGCACGGTGATCTGATTGAGATGTATAAGGCCTTGAATGGGTTGAGCACGCTGAATTCTGATGGAATCCTTCCACTTGTTCAGATTATGAACCTAAGGGGGCATAAATTGAAATTGAGGAAAGACAGATGTAGAATAGATGTGCGGAAATTTGCCTTTAGCCAGTGGGTGGTTAATTGCTGAAACAAACTTCCATCTGTCGTTGTGGAAGTTGATAGGTTAAATAAATTTAAGGACTAATGGACAGGCATCTGGAGGGAATGGTGTGATTGCATCACATGCCACTACTACACAATACAACAATGGGCCCAGTACCAAACCCTGGGGAACTCCACTAATAACATTAGTCCACATAGAGCAGTGTCCATTTATTACCGCTCTCTGCTGTCTCCCACTCAACCATCCATTGCAGCAACTTGCCCCTAATGCCATACTGCCTCCAATTTGTACAGCAGTTTTCCATGTGTTGAAAGCTTTCCTGAAATCCAAGTATATGATATCAAAATTATTTTTTGCATTCAGTTCCTTTGTGGCCACATCGTAGTGTCCAATCAAATTGGTCAGACAAGACATCCCCTTAACAAACCCATGCTGTATCTGAACTATTACTGCATTCTTGTCTAAGTGATCCTGTATCAACTTTTTAACCAGTGACTCCATTATATTCCCCAGAACACAAGTTAAACTAACAGGTCTATAATTATTTGTCACCCTTTGAACGCCCTTTGTGAATTGGAGATACATTTGCACATCTCTGGTCCATGGAGATCTCCCCTGAATCAAAGAATGCTCTCATAATTATGGTTAAGGGTTTGCTAACTTTCCTTCCTGTCTCCTTCAATATAACTGGATAGATTCCATCCACCCACAGGTGCCTTTTTTATGTTTAACTTCAACAATTGATTCTCTACTTTGCTCAGTTATTACAAAATCGCTTAGCTCCCTGTTAGAGTTTGATAAACTTCTGGCATTCCCCTCCTTTACTAACTCCTCATGTGTAAATGTAGATGCAAAATACCCATTCAGTTTGTCAGCTACTTGAGCAGGATCATCAATAGTCGAACCACGTATGTTAAGTGGACCAATCTGATCCAGCCCCTACCTTCTAGAGTTTACATAAGTAAAGAACTCTGTTTTTCTTTGCATCCTTTGTCAAAGATTTCTTGTAATCTGCTTTTGCTTGCCTAATCTCTTTGTTACTTGATTAGAGACTAGCTTATATCTGCCATAGGCTTCTGTGTCGCCTGATAATTTATATACATCCCATGCATTTTTCTTCTCTGCCACGAGCCTCATTAATTAATCTGACATCCATTTAGGCCTGAACCTGGAACAGTATTTCTTAGTTGGTATGAAAAGCCTAGTAGCCTCCACAATTAAGTCCCTGAAGTCTTCCCATTTAGAAATCACCGTTGGTGTAACATTATCAGTTGATCCCACTGTATAAAATTTATAAACTGTCCGAGACCATTGTAGTCACCTTTACGAAAGCAACAACCCTTCCCTTTACCCTTAATTGTAATTACATCTTTAAGTAAATCCCACATCAGTACACTGTGATCATTGTCACCTAGCGGTTTCTCTATCTGCAAATTCTTAATGCATGATTAATCACTTCTGATAATCAGATCAAGAGTATTACTCCCACTGGTTGCCCCTCAAATATGTTGCTGTAGAAAACAAATCTCCAATAAATCCACAAAAGTCTTGCTAGTGTGCAAGTGACCAATCCACAAGTTCCAGTCAATATCTGGAAAGTTAAAATCCCCCATTACAAGACATTCTGATTTACTGGCCCACCCTATTTCTCTGCACAACTATTCGTTGTACTCATCAGATTCATTAGGCCTATAGCACACTCCTACTTTTCCCTTTTACCTTTCCCAGTGTTGTTTGTCACACCAAACAGACCTCAACGTTGCACTGTCCACCCATGTCAACTTTTTTTTACGTATATATAAAAATCCCGAACACGAGAGGTATTAGAACCTGTAGTACTTAGTACCATGCTTGGACTGGAGGTTGAGAAGACAAAACAAGGTATTTGTTGACATTAGATTTGAACTTCTGTAGACTAATTTTCGGAAAATACATACAGAGGAAGGTTGTTCCAGAAAATGGCAGTTGAATGAATAAACAAGGAAGATGAAAAGTTGGTTCTGTGAGGTTGAATTTGGACAGTAAATGGATTTTGGCTGGTTTGAAAGAGAGCAGGAATTAAAGAAGCCAATTCAGAAGAACAGTGCTCATGGAAGTATCTGTAGAAAAGGCATGCAGCAGAAACAGTGGCATCTATCAGACAGCGATTGGAGAGACTCAGTTAGAGAAGAGTCATTAATTACATTAACTGCCCTCTTCTGAATGGAATCCAGAAGCTTGAGAGAGGTTTAGGGGGCATTGCCTCAGATGTGGGAACAATATTCCATGGTAGGGCAGATTTGTGATTTGTATGGAGTGAACATCTGTTTGGAAGAAAAGTAACGCCGAGAGCGAAAGGGAAAACCAAGTGTGTGTGTTTTTTTTTTTTTTTTTTTATGCAGAAGAAGCAATATTTGTAATGTGCTGGTGCCAAGAGAGATTAGAAGTCAGGGAAATCCCCAAAACAGATATATCATCTTGCCTAGAAATCGGAGTGTCTCCAAATATAAGCATAGGAGCAGAAGAATCCTTCTTGCAAGATATGAGACAAGACTGAGTTTTAGAAGGATTGAAATCAACTAAGTTGTCTTTGCTCCACTGGAGAATTACTTGGAGATCGGCATTGAAAGAATTGGTAGCAGATATTCAAGAAGTTGAAGCTGATTGAGCAGGGCAAGTTTTCTCAAACTGGAAAGCAGAATGCAATGTGCTATCATCGGCAAAACTGTGGATGGGATTTCCAGTCAATGGAAGGTCATTAATATACAAGAGGAAAAGAGTGAGGGAAAGAACTGAACCTTCGGGGACACCAGCATTAGTGGAGAAGTTAGAAGACAGAGAGCCATCTACCATCACCCTCAGTGAGCAATCGGCGCCTCCGTAGCCAGGTGGGAAGGAGCAGCAGTGCATAGCACATACTTCTTGATTAGACCGGGGTTCGAGCCCATCACCACCAAATACGGAGGATGTGGAGAGGTCAGGGAATGACCGCCGCATATCCCGGAGCAATATGGCCTTAGTTGCTAATGCTCCTAAAAAAAAAAAAAAAAAACCAAACCAGTGAGCAATCAGAGAGAAAATTGGATAATCAATTGCAAAACACAGTTGGAAAACCATAATGGTTTGCCAACTGTTTTTTTTTTTTTTGCCAAACACTATCGAAAGCCTTTGAGATGTCAAGAGCAACTGCTTGTGTTTCACCGAACTTTTCCATTCAGTTTGTCGATGAGTGCATAACATAAGCCGGAATATCACCAGTGGATTGACGCTGACTGAATCCATACTGGTGATCATGCCAACCGGGCTAGCCGGGTGGGTAAAGTGCCTGCCTGGCAACCCAAAGGTCACTGGTTCGAATCCCGCCTCAGGCTTGGATTAGAGTAAATGCAAAAGCTTTGGGAGTTGCATTATGGCCAAAGAAGCCGATGCGCCAACAACTAATAAAAAAAAAAAAAAAAGTTTCTAGATAGTTAGAGTTAATAGTTAATTGATTTCTCCTTTACTTTAGAAAGAGTAGAAGTAATTGCAATGGGATGATAATTGGATGGGAGAGATTTGTCACCTTTTTAGGAACTGGCTGGATATGAGCAAATTTCCAAGCAGAAGGAAAAACACCTTTCGAATAAGAAAGTGAAAAAAGGCGGCAAAGAACAGGAGTAAGTTCAGGAGCATGGGTTTTGAGAACAAGTAGAGAAATACCATCAGGACCTGGAGCTTTCTGAGCATCAAGTTTCGTCAAAATCCTTCTGACATCCTTTTGAAGGAAGACCACAGGAGACATTAAATGGAGCGTGTTGGAAATGGTGAGAGGTGTTTTACCAAGATCATTAATGCATGAGTTGGAAGAAAAATGGGATGCTAACAGGTCAGCTTTGTCCTTGGCTGAAGTGACAACAGAACCATCTGGTTTTGACAGAGATGGGAGCAGAAATGGGCAAAAGTTGTGGCCAATAGCTTTGGCAAGAGACCAGAATGCTCGACTACCATTAGGGCAAGAAGCAAGTTTTCTACTCTTAGCCTGTTCAAAATCTAGTTTGGACTGATTAATTACTTCTTTACAACTGTTGTGAGATTTGGTGTAAAACAAGCCAATTGCGATATGCAACATTCATCTCTTGAACAGCCTTAGCACATTTATTGGAAAACCAAGGGTTAGATAAAGGATGAGATTTTAAAGTGGAGTGTGGAATAAAGGATTCCATTCCTACAAGAATAATTTCACTGATACGATCTGAGCAAAAGTTGACATCAGAAGTTTTGAAACAGTAATCTGATCAAGGAAAAGAAGAAAAGAAATCTTGCAGGTCATCCCATTTTGCATCCTTATAATGCCAAACAACACAAGGTTGGGAATAGCCATGAAATAAAGGCTTCATTGGAGAAGACACAATCACCAAGTTGTGATCTGAAGTGCCTAAAGGACCACTCACATTGACCATGTACTTAGAGGGTATGTTTGTGAGAAAAAGATCAAATGTGTTGGCTGTATGGTTAGGATTGTCCGGTATTCTGGTAGGATAAAAGAACAATCTGCGAGGTCATTAGTAATTTCAAAAACCTCAGCATTCGACCAGCTGGGTCGGTGCAACTAGAGAACGGAAGCCAGCTGGAGTTGTGAACATTAAAATCGCCAAGGAAAATTACCACACTGTTGGGAAAGTTGGACTGGAGAAAGTCAAATTGCAAAGAGAGGAAGTCAAAGAGCTTCAAGTTTAGTGGAGTTGGGAGAATGGTAGAGACAACAGATGAATTTGACAGAATGAGGTGGAGAGATTTTAACCCAGAGAAGATCGAAAAGAAGAGATTCCAAATTACCAAGTCTCTAACAGGGAATATCGGAACAGAAATATGCACAAGTGTACCACCTTTGAGGCGAAAGGAATCATACAGCGAATAATTTGGGCAACTGAGATGAGCAGTAGTTGAATCAACCGATAACTGAGATTCTGTCAGAAAAAGTACATGGGGTTTGGCAGACTACAAGTGGAAATGGACATTGTTGAGATTAGAACTGAGCCACGTATATCTGTGAAATGAACTAGGAAGTGTTTGGGAAGTTTAGATCTTTTTGCAGATAAGCTTACTCTATTAGTTTGACAATTCGTGGTGTATTCAATAGTAAGGAAAAGTGGGGAGAGACATGCTGTGTGAAGTAATGAAATTTTTGGATATGGCATACACATGGTAAGAATATACCCAGATCCTTGACATAACGTGGCCTCGAAAATGCCCTCACATACACACTACTTGTACTCCCTCCAGTCACAATATGTCAGAGTAGAGGTAGCATGATTATACACTAGCTGATCTGGAAGCCTCCTAAAGAGTTACCAATAGGTTTGGTCGGGTGTACTAACTAGCAGCCGGCCTGCAAACACCGTTTTTAGAGCTGTACCCTCGAAATGTAAGAAGATTGGATCTCACGATGATGTCCATCATAACCTCAAAAGTCATCCATCAGTCATACTGCATGATGGAAGAGATGGGAAGGGTTGACTGGAACTTAACTCTGGGGACTAAACATGGGTTCCACCACTTCAAGCCTCCAAAAAGCAAAGCGGTGGTATTGCACCGGTTGATGAGAGTCATCTACCACCTATTATTGCTTGGTAACACAGAGGGGTGGCATTCCTCCGTGTGGTGTGGGTGTGCACACCTCGATCCCTGCTTACTTCGGTTCACACCTGGATGGTCACCGACAGTGTGCTTGCACATGGTGGTTTTACTCAGGATTACTAACAGTTTGACCATCGTGAAGGTGCAAGTAGAGGATTTGGCTGTCACAGACCGTCTGGACTTCGCCAAAATTGGGTCCAGTTGATTTGAGTGTCACCCGAATATTAGTTCCACCAGTGTTTTAGACTCCCAGGTAGCAAGTACAGCAACTGGATGCACTTCCAGTTGCTGTACTTGCCAACAGCATAACCCCTCCTACCTATCCCTCCTGCCTTCCTACCCTGTCTATCCTTTCTGTACACATTGTAGTCCCCAAATTCCAATTCTGCACTGCTTGTATCTGTGTAACACCATGTATCTGATATCCCAACAATATCTGCCTTTGGTGCCTTGATCAGCACTTTAAATTCATCAAATTTATTTACTAGTAGCATTATTGTACATGCACCTGTTCTTACTTTTAGTTACCCTAACACAGGCCATGTACAGTAAACCCCTGCTTGTCGCGTATTCGCAGTCGCTGATTTAATATAAAATGAAACTTAAAAAAATTAATTTTAAATCGCCGTGAACATTTTCCACCATAAAAAAACATGGGCATGGCTAAAATATCTTTCCCGGTCAAAACAGCGCTCGGTGGGGGAGAGGGGTAACAAAATTGCGAGCGTGGATGGTTCTCGCTAATCCTTGTTCAGTATGTGTTATGCGCTTGTCGTGGAAGGTTTCGTCGTTTGCTTTTAATTTATATGCTTATAAATTGAATAAATTTATCAATTTATAAATTGATATGCTTACAAAAGTGAAAAATCTACCGTTTTGCAGTGTGTTAGTTTAAACAGACTTTTCGAGTGTATTAACGGTAGAAAAGTGACTTTATTGTGGACAAATTCTTTTCTAACCCCTACAAAAATATGGCTACGAATAACAAGGGAATTGTGAAAAGATCAAAGAAGGTGATGACATTAGCGAGTAAAATTTAGTTATTAGACAAAATTTCTAATGGTGAAAGTGTCTCCTCAGTGGCAAAACATTATAAAATCAATGAGTCAACAGTACGATCAATCAAGAAATCGGAAGAAAAAATCCACCGTAGTATCCGTGAAAATGCGCTAATTGCTTCAAAAATTTGCTCTGTAACTTGTGATGTTAAATTAGAAAAAATGGAAAGAGCTTTAAATCTGTGGATATAAGACCGAACTCAAAATAAAATTCCCTTAAGTTCACTCATCATTCGCGAAAAGGCAAAACACCTTTATCAACACTTTAGCGAAACTGGTGATAGCACTGGTGGGATAAGTTTTTTAGCTATAGCAAAGGCGCTGGATTGAAAGATTTGTTTGAAATTTCTAATAAATATTATATTTAATATTAAATTGTTTCTTATTTTCATTTCGATGCCTTATGCTTGCATTTCACTATGTACTGTCTATGTTCATAATCATATTATGAAGGTACATATAATATATACATAGACAAAATTTTAGACTAGTTTTTCTTATATATATTCATACTTTGGAACGGAACCCCTTTATTACTATGGGAATCATAACTCAGTATTCGCATTTTCTGTATTCGCAGTATTTCTCAGGGACGTAACCCCTGCGAATAACGGGGGTTTACTGTATTTATTTTTTCAGTGATGACTCAGCAGCTCTTGAAATCCCCAGCAACTTGCTCTCTGGGCAGCTGCCCATTTCAATAGAAGTAATGCAATAATCACTTTCACCTCTGCCTGTGGCTACTATGAATCCCTCCCCAATCTAGCAGTTTTCCGACCCACCTAACCACTGCCTCGATAGCATCAGCAAATATTCTTGCACCCTTTCTATTTAAGTGTATCCGATCCCTGTAGAAACAGTCTCTCCTGTTAGCAAGCACAGACCATGCTGAAAAAATTTCTACCCTATGAGCCTTGCACAATCTCTCCAGGGCCGAATTGATTGACAAGGCTCTCATCATATACTCCCTGCTATCGTGTCTGGGCAGAATTGCAGACACAACTTTAAAATTTAACCCTAACTTACGACTTTTTTTCAGCATTCACCTGTACTTGTTAAGTAAATCTGCAGATCTCATACTCTTAAGGTCATTAGTGCCAACATGTACAACAGTATTACCTTTTGTGCCCTTAAAAAATGATATCTGCCCTACAAAATCATTAACTATCACCCCTGGCAGACATACTGTCCTGTTAAATTTATACTTGTTGGTTAAGGCGCCTCCGTAGCCAGGTGGGAAGGAGCAGCAGTGCGTAGCACATGCTTCTTAATTAGACTGGGGTTCGAGCCCGTCACCACCAAATACGGAGGATGCGGAAAGGTCAAGGAATGACCACCGCATTTCCCGGAGCAATATGGCCTTAGTTGCTAATGCTCCTAAAAACCAAATAAAACAAACAAACAAACGTGTTGGTTAATAGTGTTTATCATGAAAGTTGTGTGATATTTTCTGGATACCATATATTAAACTCATTTGGTGTTTCAGTTTGTGCAATGTTTAGATATTAATATTTTTATTAATGGTCCATGAAGTGAAATCTGGTGCTCTTATATTATTTATACATTTGAAGAAGAATAAGAGAATTTACCTCAATATGATACATAGAACACATCCGTATGATACTCTCCAGGAATTAAAACGAATAAAAGATTAACCCAAAATGTTTACAGTAAAAAAAATCAGTTGAATACAATTTAAAAATTAATTTAAAAGTTTAACATATTTTAAAAAACGATTTTCCCTCCTGAAGCTGACAGAGCTTTTCGACAGTATGTCGTGATCACAGGGATGGAAATATACGAAATATGTGAGCTTGAACCTTAAATAGAGAGGTTATTTGTCTTTGCACATGTGAGTTAAAAGGCCGCGATTATTTGTCTTCATGCATGCACATAAAAGATCACTCATCTGAGATTAGATATGGGTGGCAAATGTTAATAGAATTCTTGTGTAATTTAATTTCATTGGTTTCTGCAATTAATAGTCTCCTATAATTACATTGGACACTAAGTATTTTGGCCTCATTAAATAAAATTTTTTGGTTTTCATTAATGGCATGAAAGACTAATTCTGACTCTGCTGAACGAGAAGCATGAACTGAGGGTGCGTGCTGTTTTACTCGGACGTTTAGTGGAAAATGCGATAATCCTTGGTAAGATGAGTAGCAATCACTGCAAGAAATGTTGTTTACAAAGTCATTTATTTGTGTCGTTAAAGAGGAAAGGACTGGGCGATTGTTTGGTATAGCATGTAATTTCTGTATTGGTCTGGCCACAATCTTAAATTCAGTATCTTTAAAGGATCTATTAAGTTGTTTGTGGCACTGTTCAACATATGGGACAGAAATAAAGTATTTTTTGATGTTACTATTGTTGGTTGGTGTAGATTTTTGTATCCTATCCTTAGCCTGTACCCTAATATTGTAGCAAGGGAGTAACCCCTGTTTAAGAATCTGCTGGTTAATATCTGTATTTCTGAGTCTAAAGCAGATTCAGTCATTGAATATTTATAGGCATTGAAAAACTGATTAAATATAATAGACCTTATCTAGGTGAACGAGTGATAGCTGTTATAATGTAGAAGCATACCGGTGTTTGTTGGTTTACGATAGATGTTAAATTGGATTTTATTCACGTCCCGAGTAAGTGTGAAATTTAGAAAATTTAATGACTTAGTATCCGTTTTTTCCCTTTCCAATGTAAAATTGAGTCTAGGATGAATATTATTAAATGAATATAAAATTTCCTGAATAGTGCTACTATCAGTAATAACCAGAACGCCGTCTAAATATACCTCTCTTTGTACGTGATACGTGGTAGAAAAGGCGTCAAATGTATATGCTCATTCGTTGAGAGATAGACCTCTGATATTAAGCTGCTTAGATTAAATCCCATTTGCAAACCAAAAATTTGTTTGTATACTTTGTCTCGAAAGGTGATAATTTGCTTTCAACTAGAAATTTAATTAAGTGAAAAATTTCTTTAATAGGAAGCTTCATATAATTAATCGGTAAAGAATTATTATTTAACCTATCCCAAAGAATATCTAATGTGTATTCAACATTTACATTCGTATATAGTGAAATAATAGCCAATGTGAATAAATTATCATTATCGCAGAGTCTATAATCTTTAAGCTTATTAAATATGTATCATTTTTTTATCCCAAATTGTATCGCCTATCTAAAGGGTTTTATAATACTTTGTACATGTGTGGCTAAGGGTGAAAATGCTGAGTTTCTGTAAGAAACAATGGGCCGAATAGGAAATCTGGTCTTATGCAGTTTTACCTAACCGAAAAGTGCAAGAATGTTGTATGTTCTGTCCTTCAATTCCTTTAACTGAGACATAGTATTGTAGTAATTTTTTTCGATATGTGGTTAGTGTTTTATTGACCAAATTGGTAAATAGTACCGAGTCTACTTCAAGATAAGTGGAGGTATCTGATATAGTTGAATCTAACTTATTTATGTAATCAGTTTTATCAAGTATTACAACTGTTTTCCTTTATCATAACATAAAAGACACACAACTTCCTAAATTGAATAGATGTGAAAGTTCAGCTTTACGGGAACTTCGCCGCCTCCGTTGGCAGGGGCAGGAGCAGCAGTGTGTAGCACACGCTTCTTGATTAGACCTGGTTCAAGCCCGTGACCACCAAATACGGAGGATGTGGAAAGGTCAGGGAATGACCACCGCATATCCCTGGAGCAATATGGCCTTAGTTGCTAATGCTCCTAAAAACCAAAAACAACAACAATGTGAATTTTGGGAAAATAAATACATTATTATTCAGAGGGCAGATAAAGGAGACTCAGAAATACAGATATTAACCAGCAGATTCTTAAACAGGGTTTACCCCCTTGCAACAATAAACCAAATAAGGGTGCAAGCTTTTTCTACTACACCAACCAACAATAGTAACATCAAAAAATACTTTATTTTTGTCCCATACATTGAACAGTGGCACAAGCAGCTTAACAGATTCTTTAAAGATACCAAATTTAAGATTGTGGCCTGACCAATACAGAAATTACATGCTATACTAAACAATCACTCAGTCCTTTCCTCTTTCACCGACACAAATGACTTGGTATACAACATTTCTTGCAGTGATTGTGATGCAATTTCTGCTGAATGTTCGAGTAAAACAGCACGCATCTTCAGTCCGTGCTTCTCATTCAGCAGCTTATGAATTAGCCTTTCATGCCGTTAACAAAAACCATATTTTTATTTAACGAGGCCAAAATACTTAAGTGTCCAACATAACTATATGAGACTATTAATTGCAGAAACCATCGCAATTAAATTACATGAGAATTCTATTAACAATTGCCATCCGTATCTAATCTCTTTTTAATTGTTTTTTGAATTTTTAATTAATTTTTGAATTGTTTTTTTTTTTGTTTTGTTTTTTTTTAACTGTAATCATTTTGCGTTAATCTTTTATTTGTTTTAATTTCTGGAGAGTATCATATGGAAGAGTTCTATGTATCACTAGCATATTTAACTAACTGCCACTAGCATATTTAACATGTTTTACATTTGAGAGTCATTGGCAGGTGTTAAAAACATTTTAGTTTTCAGATATTAATAAAATTCTGTGGATAATATTAACAATGTTTTTATTTTATTAATAATAATTATATATCAGTTACTAATAGTGGTCTGTGGTGACTAAAGTAGATATATAATTTTCTCTTATTCTTCTACAAATGTTGATATCATCGTAGGACGTATTGAGCATCATGGCTCTGTTGTTTACTATCAGATTAGCTATATGTATAAAATTAATTCGGCTATAACTCTCCATCTTGCACTGTTGCTTCAATTTAAGCACATTCTAAGGTGGAGGATGTGTATGATGATGGTGGTGACAAGATGTCAAATAAGTATTTATTTGTTTTGACACCTTGTCCACCATTTATGTGCATGGAAATTCGAAGTTATGCACATGAAATCCACACACTGCCATGTTATACTCTTTTTCACTAGCATCATTTCAGTTGTGGTTGTCAATGAGTGTGTGCATATTTTGATTCCTTATATATTTTTACTGCCTACCCATACTATAAACAAATGAGTGAAAAAAAAAAAAAATCTGTACCAGGTACATAATGTATCCTGCCACTAGCATATTTAACATGTGTTACATTTGAGTCATCAGCAGGCATTAAAAATGCTTTTATTTTATTAATAATAATTACATATCCATTACTGAAAGTATTGGTCTGTGATGACTAAAGTAAGATATATAATTTTTACATTGAAGAGTTCACTACTAAATACGCCATCTATAGTTGTTCCACTATGTGTAGTATTTATCGAAAGATCTGATGACATGCCCAAGTCCAAGAATGTTTTCATAAAAGTGCAGAACTCTTTTCCAGCCTCAGAGTTTAATTGTAAAGAAAAAAATTACATTCAATCTGAAAACACCAGGTGACTTGAAACCAGGTGCGTTTTCAGGTTAACACATTTCCCAGTTTCCGAAAGTTCTTTGTATTTTAAAACCTTAATATTTCTGTTTCTAAATTCATTAGCTGTCCAACAATATGCTATATGTCCACATTATCCCATTTATTATGTGAGAAATTCCTTGATCACATGTTCATTTTTTCCTCTAGTAAAGAGCTAAGATGAAGCTCTGCAAAATTTCGTTAAATTTATTGTTGCATCATACAAGTATGATGCAACACTTGTATGATGCAAAACAGTCATACAAGTATGACTGTTTTCGTTACAAAATATTTGGAATAATGCCAGATATTTTTAAAGCCAAAAATGGAAATTTCAGAAAAATTTCCATTTTTCTGAAATGCTAGTTTTTAAAGACTAGCATTTCAGAAAAATGGAAAGCATTAAATATTGAAATAAAATTGGAAGCTTTAAATTTTTGATAAAAATGGTTTCCAACACCATTGTTAGTTATTTTAGAAGAGAAAGGAAAAGCAACTAGGAGCCAACATTACATTTATTCTTTAAAAAATAGGCCCAGTAAAGATTTGGTTTGTTTTACATGTATATGCTATATTGTTTTGTGTGAACCCAAAACATTTGTATGCTTAATCTGTTCTACATAAGGGCATGCTTTCTGAACAGTGAGTTGTTTTGCATATGGTACTTGTGGGAAAGCAGCAGTACTAATGGTTATTTCTTGAGAGGGGAGGTAGAGCTCTTTTTTTTGTGTATTACTTTGTGTTATGTAATGCACAATTTTGTTTTGTATTTGAGGTTGCAGTCTTGAAGATTTCTCAGATATGATATGAATTTACTAAATTTTCATGGATATCTAGTGTATTACAGGTGTGATTTATCTTTTGATTTTTCTTTACTTTCAGTTTCCATTAGTAAAAAGACTGCTCTTTGCCAGCTCTTGTGCTGACTATTATTGTAGATTTTTGGTGATGCTGGGAGGGTATTGGGAGCTGCCCACTCTACTGTGTGTGGGGGAGTAAAATTTCAGACTTCTGGTTTACCTATCATTTTGTGTAATTAGTACATGCTGCAGTGTCAGTGTTGAAGAAGAGTTGTCTTCTTCCCAAGTTAGAAGAGCCGTATGAAACTTAGAATGATCGTACTTTGTAAGTTTGTTTAATTTAGCTCATTTATTGCTTGTTCACTATGAAAGCCTGCATTCAAATATATGGAAAGTGTTATTTTCAGAATTCTTGAACATCATTTTAGTAATTAATTGAAATTGACACTTCTTTAATTATTCTTTATTCATTCTTTTTTTTTTTTTATTTTTTTTTTTTTTATTTGTGATTCAGTTGACATTCTGATGCCAAAGTTATTGAGTTGTGTTCTCTGCCGTTTTTTTTCTTTTTTTTTAAATTCACAATTCACAAGAGGTACACATAAAAGCACCAAAAGATTCTTACTCATCTAACCTAACCACTGAGAGATGCAATTGCTACAAACTATTAGGCCCTTGGCGAGCCATCATTAGACCAAGCCAGTTGTTTGGCTGAGCTGGTTAACAGCTAAATGATTCACAAAGAATTTATTCTACTATAACAATTTGTCAGTCAAACAAAAACAAATATAAAATAAGTCAGCAAACCTCCTTTGGAGGTTTGCTGACTTATTTTATATTTGTTTTTGTTTTATAGCAGTGATTTTATAGCTTATTTGTCTTATAGCAGTGATTGCCAACCTATGAATTCCAATCAGAACATATGTTGCCATTATGTTTCCACTGTAGCTATAATTATGTTATATTTAGTAAAATACTGATACATGCAACCCCTGTATAACACATTACTTCTACAACATGGTTTCGCTCTAACATGATTGATAAATTGCGGCAATCCTCGCACAACACGGTACTTCTAAAACAAGGTTTCGCTCTAACATGGTTTGAGAATTGCTGGAAATCTTGCATAACATGGTATTTTTGAGCTTTTGTGCTGGAAAAACCCTGCTATTATATTAGATGTAATTTTCAATGTTTCCATTCTTTTTTTGTAAATCCCTGCTGTTGTCTCACTAGTTGTTATCGCCTTTGTGATATTTTTCTAAAGCACATTTCTGGAGGTCACGACCATAAAACAGTAAAAACAATTTGCATTTTCCGGTTTATTGGTCTTTTCTGTTAGTGTAATCAATTATAAATGGGTAGTAAACTGTATCTTCTTACATTTGCGAAAATGCCGATAGCTGGAATTCTGTGGGTTTTCACATTATTATGGTGAAATGTGTTTCCCCTTCCATGAAATATTCAATCATATAAAAAACAAATTTTCAGTAACTCATTACTCTGTATCGTGTTTGTTGCAACTTGTGCATGCTGTGTTCTTTTTTATTAATTGCTTATTGTTTTTACTGTTTTAAATTTTACAACCAAAAAAAAAAGTCATTGAACAGAAATATCAATTAGTATGTACATACTAATTGATATTTCTGTTACTAAATACTAATGTAAGCGTAAATTTATTTTTATTTTACTAACTGGAAAATATTCTTCCGATTTTCACGTATCATTTAAAGCGAGGGTCCACTGTATTTTGTTGGGAGATCCCTGGGTTAGGTTCTGTGCTATTGTTCTTGTTTGAGACCATAAAAAATAATTGTGACTTTGAAGAGTGCAGTTCGAGACTTTTAAAGAGAGCAGACGGTACGCAAAATCTAGATGCTGCAGAAAAGACTGTGCTTAGCAGCAATGAAGAGGAAGAAAATGAAATGAATGCACATTATCTGACATAAGTATCCCAGTTTGTAAGGTAAGATGTTTGTTCAGTTATTACTATTTCAGTTACTACTATTATAAAAATAAACTTAAAGTATTAAGTTATTACTACTATAAAAATTAAGTTTCTGATAGTTATAAAAAAAAATGCCGTATTTTTGTTAGCTTTTGGAACGTAGCCCTCCCCTTCCTTTTTGTCCTGGTCTTAGTCCCGTATAACACGGTTTCACATTACACGAGATTTTGTAGGAACCGAAGTACCATGTTATACGATGGATACCTGTATATATGATATTTAAGAAAATATTATTTCTGGATATCACTGTATAAATTATAACAATTAATACATACTGTGCTAAAGTTATGCTGTTTATAATATAATTGGTAAAGCACGTTATGTAGTTTCTATCCATATGATAAAATTTATACTATATATATATATATATACACCGATGCACCAAAACATTATGACCACATACCCAATATGATGTTGGTCCTCCTCCATGTGCAGACAAACAGCTCGTACCTGGCGAGGCATGGATGCTACAAGATTTCTAGATGTGTCTCGTGATATCTGGTACCAACACGTAACCAGCAGATCCTTTAACTCCTGTAAAGGTCCATGGTTGAGATGCCACAGATCGAAGTTGCTGTTCCAACACAAACCATTGATGTCTGGGGAATTTGGAGGCCAACGCAATACCTGGAAGTCTTCCTTATGTTCCCGAACTAGTCTCGAACAATCCGGGCAGTGTGGCATGGCACATTATCCTGCTGAAAGACGAGAGGGAAGACGATTGCCATGAAAGGGTGTACCTGGTCAGCAATGATGTTTAGGTAGGTGGTAGACGTCAGAGTGCCCGGCACGTGGATGACTGGACCCAGAGTATCCCAGCAGAACATCGCCCAAAGCATGACACCACCGGCTTGTTTTCGTCCCATGGTGTATACAGGCAGCATCACTTCCCCAGGTAAACGACACACACATACCCAGCCATCCACATGGTGCAACAGGAAACATGATTCATTGGACCAGACTACCTTCTTCCAATCACTCAAGGTCCAATTTCGATGCTCGTGTGCCCGTTGTAGGCACTGTCTCCAGTGAACAGTTGTTAGCATGTGCACTCATCGGAACCCTGCTGAAAATGGGGCTGCATAGCCTGTGGCTATGCAGCCCCATTTTCAGCAGGGTTCCGATGTACTGTGTGTTGTGACACATTACTTCCATCACCAGTATCCCAATTACCGGCGAGTTGCACTACAGTCGCCCTTCTGTTACCACATACCATTGAGGTGAGCAAAAGCTCGCCTCAAGCATCGATGTGCCGTGGTCGTCCAACACCTTGCCAGCGGTTCATGGGTTTCCCCTCCTCGGACCGCTTTCAATAGGTACTAACCACAGCTGACCGTGAGCACCCCACCAGCTGTGTTGTTTCGGATATGCTCTGACCCAGTCGTCTGGCCATTACAATTTGGCCTTTGTCAAACTCGCTTAAGTCTGCTGCCTTTCCCATCTGAAGAACAGGAGTAACACTGATTAACGGAGCTCAATATCAGGTGTTTTTTTTTTTTTTTTTTTTTATATCATGTCCTGGCCCACACACATGCCATAGTTCACCTGGAGTTGCTTCAATTTGCATAACATCTCACATTTCATATTGTTTTGGCTCATTTGTGTATAATTCGTTATTTTATTATCATATATATTATTTTATATTATTTAATATGTATATTGAATGGAATAACAAGAAAGAGGAAATAAGGTAGAAAAATGGGGAAGTATTCTAGTTCACAAGCCATTTTCTAAAACCCCCCTTTTAATCCTTGTAATTTTATTTCGTTTACAAAATTTTATTTTCATTTATTTTGGTAATGACATTTTATTCTCATTTTTATTTATGTTTATGCTTTTTACCCTTTGGTTTGTGGTTTATATCAGAAATAAAGACAGTGATGTATGTATTACTTTTCCTTTGGTAATACAAAAATAACTTTCATTTGGCATGTAATCATTTTCGAAAATAAAACTTCCAATACAGGAGAACCCCCCTTTTCCTTGGTTCAAATTAACTTTAAAGCCTTTTTGAATTGTCAAAATGGGTCACATTTTCAAAAGTTCAAGCCTATCATTTTATAACAAGTAGTGGAAAATGTGCAGCAAAAATCTCTGAAAAATTACCATTTGGGTTACTGCACCACGACAGAAAGATGTTCTTGCCAGTCCGAATATATAGCAAACCCTGGCCAAAAATAACGTGACACTGTTTCTCACCCACTCATGCCTAGCCTCTGTATTTGCAAGGTTTTTATTCGCAGAGTAGTGAATAAAACTACATGTTATGTAATTATTCATTGGAAATGCTTCATTGCTTGAACATAGATGGATGCAAGGATATTTTATTGATATGATTTCCTGATGCTGAAGACCTTTTTCCTAACAGATTGAAACCTTTTGATCACCCTCTACATACATACACACAGTAGATACTATGTCTGTGTCTATACTATGTCTATATTTTTGTTTATTTTTATCATATCTTGTCATATTCATTCATGTTTTAATATTTTTAGGTGTATATTTAATAAATCTGAAGAAAACATGGGAGAAATTGATCCTGGCAGCTCGAGCAATTGTTGCTGTTGACAATCCTTCTGATATCTGTGTTATCTCAGCCCGTCCATATGGACAGCGTGCTATTTTAAAGTTTGCTGCAGCTACTGGGGCTATTGCCATTGCTGGTCGTTTCACACCTGGTACATTTACCAACCAAATTCAAGTTGCCTTTCGTGAGCCACGTCTACTTATTGTGACAGATCCTCGTGTGGATCATCAGCCCTTAACTGAAGCCTCCTATGTCAATATTCCAGTGATTGCATTTTGCAACACAGATTCCCCATTAAGATATGTTGACATTGCCATACCTGGCAATAATAAGGTTAGTATTTATTTTTTATGTAAGTAATCTACAGATAAAGACTTAATCTATATCTATTTATTTAATAGTTCCTAATAAAGGTCTAAATCTTTAAATGAATTAGTAATTTTAGATTTTATTTATTTATTTATTTATTTATTATTTTTTTTTTTTTGAGAAATTTGGAACTTGGGAATTTGTTGTAATGGGAATATGCAAATTTGCATGTGCATATTTTCATTACAACAAACTTTTCATGAATAATTTTGTTGTGCCAAAAATTTCTTACTAATGAATGTCACTGAATAAAATGACAAATGTCCTATAGAGGTTATTATGCTGAGTTATTATTTTGGTATAGTATGGTATATTTTATTTGTAAGAAATACAGTGAATATAAAATTTTGATAAGCTACACATTCAGAAATACGGTACAGGGTAGCCACAAACAGATGGCTGCCCTCTTAAGTATTATTTTTTATTATTATTATTTTTTTTAACTTAAGTTATTTGTGCAATTGCATGAAAGTGGGGACTAACTTTTTTTTAGTACTGGATTTTAACATTTTCTTTCCTTTATCCATATTTAAATATAAAGTGCACTCTAGGTAATGGATGATGAGCTTCAGATGAAGCCAAACTAGTGTTTATTCATTTCTGCATTAACTTTGTGTTGAATTTTTTTGTTCTACTATTTTGTTCAAACAAAATTTACAAAGCACTAATAATGAGGTATGCCTCATAGCCTCTCTCATTATTAATGCTTTTTTATTATTATTATTTTTCATTTATTTTTTTTTTTAATAATGAGAGTTGACATGGATTTTTTTTTATTTTTTATTATTATTATTAAAACAGCATTTTACTGTATTTATAAATTACCTCCTATATGTCTGCATATAGGATACAGTAAAAACTGAAAAAAATTACAGTTTTGACAAAATACTGGATGCCACTTATTGCAATTACTTTGAAATTCAGCTAAACTAATAACAATAACTGATGAAACAAGAATGCAGCTTTTCAGCATTGTTTATTGATGCCGAAATATGTACATAAGGTTGAAGTGGACAGAAAGAAAATCAAGCAATATAAAATACTTTGACTATCCACTGTTTCTTCAAGAAAATCAGTAGAAATATAACTATTATAACATTTCTGTAAATCCCTACAAACCATTAAAAACAAAACAAAAAATATTAATTTCTTTCTCTGAGTAAAAACAGACAACTATACAAAGTGAAGTAAAATCAATAACAGTTCAGGAGTTCAAGAACAAATTGGGGTGTTACGTAATCACTTCCTCTGCATGTGTGTAAACTGTGATAAGGCAAAAATATGATAACATAAACCAAAGTGCTGATTAAAATAAACACTTTTTATAAGTATTAGTTATATAGTATTGGTGTAAATACACCATAGTTAACCCATATATTTGAACTACGTATGTAGCGTAGAGAGCATCGTTTTAATTGTATCTCATAATGTGGTTGCCTTCACAACGAGATAGCTACTATTGCATTACTTCAAATAAATAACGCTTCTCTAGTAGAGGAGTCTCCTCTACTAGATATGGGTTAACTATGGTGTAAATACACCATAGTTAAACCATATATTTGAACTACGTATGTAGCGTAGAGGGCATCGTTTTAATTGTATCTCATAATGTGGTTGCCTTCACAACGAGATAGCTACTATTGCATTACTTCAAATAAATAACGCTTCTCTAGTAGAGGAGTCTCCTCTACTAGATATGGGTTAACTATGGTGTATTTACACTGATACTATATAGTTAATTATTAAAACCCATAAGGATTATGCCCTGTGCATTTAATTTTCCAAATAAGTATTAGTATACCTCTTATCAGGACTTCATAAAAAGAGATAACGTTACATTGAATGATATCACTATCCGTGATCACATAAGCTGTGTGCACTCTTTAACTCAAAGTCATTCATAATGCTTAAAGGTGCATTTATACTGGCCACTGCTCATAAACAGCTGTTTATTAATGAAATTTTAAACTAAATGTTATGTACTATAAAGCATAACCATCCTTTCGTTATACTTGACAGATCCAATATGTCATAATGCCTGTTTAATTTGCCTATTGTTAATATTCCATAAGTATTAAAATACTTGCTACTATTTCAAATTAAATAGTACAACTGCTATTGTAAAATTTATTCATAACACCTTAAATTTTCTTCCCTGTAAATCAATTCCAGCTGCATGACAAAGATTGAAAAGGCTAGAAATGCCATCAAAAATATTTTGAAAGAAGATTATACATTAAGCATTTCACTAAAAATACATTAAAAATATACTGGAACTAATTGACATCTTATTAACAGTAAACTGTTTTTAAGAAATACCTGGTATTCTATTGGGCAGAGGCAAATTTTTTTTTTTTTTTTTTTATGTGAACCCCAAACACGAGAGGTATTAGAACCTATAGTACTTAGTACCGTGCTTGGGTTGGAGGTTGAGAAGATGAAAGAAGATATTTGTTGACACTGGACTTGAACTTCTGTAGATTGTAATTTTCAGGAAATACGTATGAAGGAAGGTTGTTCCAGAAAACGGCAGTTGAATAAATAAATGAGGAAGATGAAAAGTTGGTTCTGTGGGTTTGAAGTTGGACAGTAAATGGATGTTGGCTGGTGGCGGCACATGTTTGGACTGTTTTGAAAAGAGCGAGCAGGAATTATAGAAGCCAATTCAGAAGAACAGTGCCCATGGAAGTATCTGTAGAAGAGGCATGCAGCAGAAACAGTACGTCTATGAGAAAGCGAGTGGAGAGACTCTTTTAGATCTGAATTATTAATTAACCTAACTGCTGTCTTCTGAATGGAATCAAGAAGCCTGAGAGAGGTTTTGGGGGCACCACCCCAGATATGGGAACAATATTCCATGGCAGGGCGGATTTGCGATTTATACAGAGTGAGCAGCTGTTTGGAAGAAAATTAACGCAGAGAGCGAAAGAGAAAACCAAGTTTTTTAGATGCAGAGGAAGCAATATTTGTAATGTGCTTGTGCCAAGAGAGATTAGAAGTCAGGGTAATCCCCAAAAGAGATATATCATTTTGCCTAGAAATCGGAGTGTCACTAAAGATAAGCATAGGAGCAGAAGAATCCTTTTTGCGAGATATAAGACAAGACTGAGTTTTAGAAGGGTTGAAATCAACTAAGTTCTCTTTGCCCCACTGGAGAATTACCTGAAGATTGGCATTTAAGGAATTGGTAGCAGATTTTCGAGAAGTTGGAGCTGATTCAGCAGGACAAGGTTTCTCAAAATGGAAAGTGGAATGCAATGTGCTATCGTCGGCAAAACTATGGATAGGATTTCCAGTCAATGGAAGAAGGTCATTAATATACAAGAGAAAAAGAGTGGGGAAAAGAGCTGAACCTTGGGGAACACTGGCATTAGTGGAGAAGTTAGAAGACACAGCCATCTACCATCACCCTCAGTGAGCGATCAGAGAGAAAACTAGAAACCAATTACTAAAAACAGTTGGCAAACTATAAGATGGAAGCTTGTTAAGAAGACCTTTATGCCAAACACGATCAAAAGCCTTTGAGATGTCAAGAGCAACTACTTGTGTTTCACCGAACCTTTCCATTGAATTAGTCCATAAATGGGTAACATAACCCAGAATATCACCAGTGGATCGAAACTGACGGAATCCATACTGGCGATCGTTGATCAGACGGAAGGTTTCTAGGTAGTTTAAGAGTTGGCGGTTAATTGATTTCTCCATTACTTTAGAAAGAGTAGAAGTGATTGCAATGGGACGATAATTGGATGGGAGGGATTTTTGTCACCCTTTTTAGGAACTGGCTGGATATGAGCAAATTTCCAAGCAGAAGGAAAAACACCTTTGGAATAAGAAAGTGAAAAAAGGCGGCAAAGAATAGGAGTAAGTTCAGGAGCACAGGTTTTGAGAACAAGTGGAGAAATACCATTGGGACTTGGAGCTTTCTTAGCATCAAGATTCATCAAAATCCTTCTGACATCCTTTTGACGGAAGAACGCAGGAGGCATTGAATGGAGTGTGTTGGGAATAGTGGGAAGGGTACCAAGATCGTTAATGCACGAGTTGAAAGAAAAATGGGATGCTAGCAGGTCAGCTTTATCCTTGGCTGAAGTGACAACAGAACCATCTGGTTTGGACAGAGGTGGGAGCAGAGATGGGCAAAAGTTGCGGCCAATAGCTTTGGCAAGAGACCAGAATGTTCGGCTACCATTAGGGCAAGAAGCAAGTTTTCTACTCTTAGCCTGTTCAAACTCTAGTTTGGACTGATTAATAACTGCTTTACAATTGTTGCGAGCTTTGGTGTAGGCAGAAAATGAAACTGAAGAATTAGAAATAAGCCAATTACAATATGCAACATTCTTCTCTTGAACAGCCTTAGCACATTTATTGGAAAACCAAGGTTTAGATAAAGGACGAGATTTTAAAGTGGAGTGTGGGATAAAGGATTCCATTCCTGCAAGAATAATTTCACTGACACGATCTGAGCAAACGTTGACATCAGAAGTTTTGAAACAGTAATCTGACCAAGGAAAAGAAGACTCGCAGGTCATCCCATTTTGCATTCTTGTAATGCCAAACAACATGAGGTTGGGAATAGCCATGAGATAAAGGTTCCATTGGAGAAGACACAATCACCAAGTTGTGATCTGAAGTGCCTAAAGGACCTCTCACTTCAACCGTGTACTTAGAAGGGTTGTTTGTGAGAAAAAGATCGAGCGTATTAGCTGTATGATTAGGATTGTCCGGTATTCTTGTAGGTAAATGAACAATCTGTGCTAGGTCATTAGTAATTGCAAAAGCCTCAGCATCTCGACCTGCTGGGTCAGTGCGACTAGAAAACGGAAGCCAGCTGGACTTGTGAACATTAAAATCACCAAGGAAAATTACCTCACTGTTAGAAAAGTTGGACAGGAGAAAGTCAAGTTGCAAAGAGAGGAAGTCAAAGAGCTCCAAGTGATTAGTGGAGTTGGGAGAACGGTAGAGACAACAGATGTTGACACGAGGTAGAGAAATTTTAAGCCAGAGAAGATCAAAGAGAGGAGATTCCAAATTGCCAAGTCTCTGACAGGGAATATCAGAACGGACATATGCACAAGTACCACCTTTGAGGTGAAAGGAATCGTACAGCGAATAATTTGGGCATCTGAGATGAGCAGTAGTTGAATCAAGCGATAACTGGGATTCTGTCAGAAAAAGTACATGGGGTTTGGCAGACTGCAAGTGGAAATGGACATCGTTGAGATTAGAATTGAGACCACGTATATTTGTGAAATAAATTAGGAAGTGCTTGGGAGGTTTAGATCTTTTCGCAGATAAGCTTGCTCTATTAGTTTGACAATTCATGGTGTATTCAATAGTAAGAAAAAGTGGGTGGGACATGCTGTATGAAGTAATGAAATTTTTGGATATGGCGTACACGTGGTAAGAATATACCCAGATCCTTGACATAACGTGGCCTCGACAATGCTCCCCGCATACACACTACTCGGACTCCCTCCAGTCACTATCTGGCAGAGTAGAGGTAGCAAGATTATACACTAGCTGATCCGGAAGCCTCCTAGAGAGTTACCAATAGGTTCGGTCCAGTGTACTAACTAGCGGCCAACCTGCGAACACTGTTTTAGAGCTGTACCCTCGAAATGTAAGGAATATTGGATCTCGTCACGACGTTCATCATAACCTCAAAAGTCATCGATCATACTGCATGATGGAAGAGATAGGGAAGGGTTGACCGGAACTTAGCTCTAGAGACTAAACATGGGTTCCACCACTTCAAGCCTCCAGTAAGCAAAGTGGTGGTATTTCACCGGTTGATGAGAGTCATCTACCACCTAGTAGTACTGCCTGGTAACATAGAGGGGCGGCGTTCCTCCATGTGGTGTGGGCGCCACACCTCGACCCCTGCTTATGTTGGTTCACACCTGGGTGGTCACCCACCATGTACTTGTGCATGGAGGTTATACCCAGGATTACTAACAGTCCCACCATAGTGAAGGTGCAAGCAGAGGATTTGGCTGTCACAGACCGTCCGGACTTCGCCGAAATTGGGTCCACTTGACTTGAGTGTCACCCGAATATCAGTGCCATCAGCGTTTTAGACTCCCAGGTAGCAAGTACAGCTTGTCTGGCATATCTGAGAGAATGTCTGTGACAACCACAAGGACCCATGCTAGGATATTTGGTAAAAATTAATTAAAACCATTATTTTTGAGCCTGAAACTCAAGCAGTTTCTCTCAACATTTCGAATCCTTTTGGTTGTGTTTGGCTTAAAGGCCTTGTAAACAGGCTTCCATCTTATGGATCTGCTTTGTGGTTAAGGCTAGAGCTCCTTGAGGTTCTATCCTTTCATCAACTCTTTTCTTCTTGTATATGACTGGCCTTCCCCCCACTGACTGGAAATCTTGTTTTTTGCTGGTGACAGTACAAACATTGTATTAAGAAAAATTTTAAAATTATCTTTCGTCAAACTCCAATCCTGTCTTCTTTGCAAAAAAAATAAAATAAAAAGTCTACTCTTCACATGCTAGAAACACACAGGTTTCTGATCAAGAACTCTTATCTTTAATAGGATAAACTTTACTTATAATCTTTCTTGGCATATGTATATTATAAATATTGCTCCCTCTGCATTGAGAGAAAAAAAAAAAAAGATAGGCTCTCCCTCTGATATTTTGCATCACTTCTAAACAGCTGTTATCTCTCTATAAGTCAGCTCTATCATAGGATATTTTTCTGACATCTGTAGTGGTACCCTTTTTAACAGAATGTGAATTATTTTTTTTTATTATTATTATTATTTTTTTTTTTTTTTTTTTTTAAAAAATGTTTATGGTTCTTGTTTTTTATTCTGTATGGAGTACACCATTGTTTGACCTTTTATTAATAGATTGCAGTACATATTAAATGCAGTTTTTTTTTTTTAAATAAAATTGCATGTTGCTGGTTCTTTCTGGCTGGTTCTTACAGCCAAGGAGACCTCACTGGTACAACTCATTGGTTTGCCATTTCAATTCAGGTTCATAGATCAGAGTCCAACATAATGTATTATTTTCTCTGTGCAAACAGTCCACTGCCTTCTATTCTTCTCCAGCTTTCTGTTGTTGTGTAAAAATTCGTCTTCTACTTGTTACCTTTCAGAGTGAAGTCATTTAACTTTTACTCTGCATTCTTCAGTGGGAGGTCAAACACTACAGGATTTGTTGCTCATTACACGTCTCTGACATCGAAAGGCTTTTACCCATCAAGCAGTTCATTATGGTTTGCCCTTCCACTCTGCAGGCTTCATGTTTAAACCACTTTTGCATTGGGCAGCAGAATCGTACTATGCAGGACCTCTTCATCCTTTATCTATGAATGTTGTTACTAGTTTGGAGAACATGGTTTAGCCAAAATCTAACTTTAATTAGATTTTGGCTAACCATGTCCTATGTTCTTCAGCTCCAACTCTAATAAATTCTCCATCTACTGCAAGCAATGCAGTAGTCATAGACAGGAAATGCTAGTGCTGCCTCCCTGTCTAGTGACACCTGATCCATCTAAGGATCAGTGCTGTTGGTCAAACTATTCACCATTTAGTACATTATTGCTAATTGAGACTATCCTCTCTGATGTAGTTCAGTAAGACCTGTCACAGTCAGTGGTGGGAGCAGAGCTTCCCCAAGACATAAAACAGAAAAACATCTAATTACTTCAATGCCTGCAATTAAATAATAAACCAACTCATTTACAAATTTGATGCTGCAGTTAGCAGATGTCACATCCAATCAATGTTTGTTCTTTGTACATTTAATTTCATTTTAATATGTTTGTAGTGAAATTAAAAGTTTTAATTCACTACTGCAAAATGAGTGTAAATTGTTTCTGTATCCAACTTTTCCACTTTGATGTTAAAAATATCTGAACACAAGATTTCTGAGAACTAGGGTAACTTTCCATGAGCCTTTTTTTTATGAGGGTGTTATCAAAGATGATGTGGTGGGGAACAGTGCTTACAAATGGCTGGACATATCAACTGATAGTAATAGTAAAAGAGGCATGTGATGCAAGAAAGCAAGCATATATACACTGTGCTGCCACTTTATTAGGTACACCTACCTAGTAGCGTGTTGAGCCTCCTTTAGCCTTCAAAACAGCCCGAATTCGTCTAGGCATGGATTGAACAAGATGCTGAAAATGTGCAAGAATGGAGTACCATGCAGACATGAGTGTGTAACGCAGTTCCTTGAGATTTGACAGAGGTGTAGGCTTACAGCGAACAGCCATTTCCAGCTCATCCCAAAGATGTTCAATAGGATTGAGATCCGCAGACTGAATGGGCCACTGCAGCAAAGAAATGTCATTATCATGTTCCTGTAACCATTCCATAGTGATTCGGGCTTTGTGCACCAGTGCATTATCCTGCTGGAAGTAACAATCCGACTGAGGATAAACTGTCAACATGAGCAGATGCACTTGGTCAGCAATGATGTTTAGGTACGATGTGGTATTCAGATGTGAATCTATGGGTATCAGTGGACCCAACGTTCGCCAAGAAAACATTCCCTGCACCATAACACTGCCCCCATCACCTTGCACAGTAGTCGTCAGACATGACAGGTCCATGGATTCGTGTTGTTTTTGCCAAATTCTGAGCCTTCCATCAACATGATGCACCAGGAACTTCAACTCGTCAGATCAAACAACTGTTTTTCAATCCTCGATAGCCCAGTGCTGGTGTTGCTGTGCACACAGGAGGCATGCTCTCTTGTTCTTCATTGATAACAAAGGTACGTGATGTGGCCATCGGCTGTTGTAGCCCATTCGCGACAAAGTGCAACTAGTGGTCCATTGCGATATTTTGTTCTGTGCACCAAGGTTGTATTCTGACGTGATGTGTGACATTGTGGCCCGTCTGTTTGCTTGCACAATTCTAACCATCCTCCTCTGACCTCTCTCACCAACAAGCAATTTTCTTCCACAGGAGTGCTGTTGAGTGTTTTTTGTGTGTTGCACCATTCTCGATACACCCTTGAAACTGTGGTGCGTGAAAAGTTCTGGAGAACTGCCCTTTCAGAGATGCTTTTTCCAGCACGCCTTGCACATACTAGCATGCTACATTCGAAGCCTGTTAGAACACTCCTTTTCCACATTCTTGCTATGGTTTCTTTGCTTAACTGATACTAGAAAGGTTGTTCTGCTGCATTTATATCCACAACTGTGGTCATGTGACTTGCAAAGTTGTGGGACAAACCATTTGTGTGCACAGCAGGGGTGTACCTAATAAAGTGGCAGCACAGTGTATATAGCATCAGCCAAAAAAAAAAAAAAAAAAAAAATTCACATTTATTCCCTCTAAAAGTTTGTCCATTTCCTTAGGTTCTTAATCTGAGCAAGCAGAAGAATCCCATCAGAATTCAGCATGCTCAACCCATTCAAAGCCTTATACACCTCAATCAGATCACCTCACAGGTGGCACCTCCGTGGGCAGGAGCAGCAGTGCAGCACACGCTTCTTGATTAGACCGGGGTTCGACCCCATGACCACCAAATACGGAAGATGCGGAAAGGTCAGGGAATGACCACCACATATCCCCTGAGCAATGTGTTCTTAGTTGCTAATGCTCCTAAAAACCAAAACAACAACCTCACAGGTGCCTAGTCTCCAGCTGCTGCAATTTGCAGAACTTAACTCTCTCTTGGTAAGAGTACCCCCTTCGTTCTCCTCACCAATCTTGTTGCCCTTCTCTGTACACACTCAAGCAAATCTGCATACTCCCTAAAATGAGGCCTCCAGACCTGTATGCAGTAATCAAGGCATGGCTTAACCATTGTCTTATACAAAGGGATAATCACCTCCTTTTCCCTGCTGGCAAAATTCTTGTATATCATTGACAAAACCCCATGACCTGCTCTGGCAGCCTGTCTGCATTGCTCAGAAAACTTCAGAAAATGATTTTCCAAATGATCACCCAATTCATTTGGGCACTTGTCATAGTCTACAATAAAATTTCCAATACCATTGGTTTGAAAAGTAGATTGCCTTTAAAATATGTCTTTAATTAAACTTCTGAACAGGTGGAAATCATAGGGAACATTTTGCACTGCTTAGTGAGTGATCAAAATCCTCCCAGTTCCAGGTTTTCAGATCCTGAAATACACTGTAAGAAGATCTGAATGTACTATCTCTTAAGTCACAGCCAGTAATGCCCACTTTCATCTGAATGGATGCGTGAACAAATAGAACAACGTTTTTGGCTTTAGAATCCCATCACTGATGTATATTAAAATGTGCAGAATTAATTTCTTTGGGGATATCATGTCAAAATTGAAGTAACATTGCCATGAATAACAAATCTTTTTTTTTTTTATTTATTTAAAAGATGATGTTTAAACAGAACCCTAACACAATAAAAGACTCAAAGCTTCAGTTCTATAGGAAAAGTATTATCATATATTTCAATAGATATTTTCCAGAGTATCGCAGAATTTTCATTAATTTACTAATTGGCTGATTTTATGCATGCAGGGTGTTCATTCAATTGGTCTCATGTGGTGGTTCCTAGCACGTGAAGTTTTGAGAATGAAGGGGGCTATTAGCCGAGAAATCAAGTGGGATGTTGTTGTAGATCTTTATTTCTACCGGGATCCTGAGGAGGTAAGTTTGGAAAAAATTTCAGTGGAAGAGAACTTCTGCTGTTCCTAATTAATAAAACATTTCTGGTAGTACTTATTATGATCATGATTATAAACATTAATATGATTATATCATAAATATTGGCAAAAGTATGCAATCATGTGCCACCATTTTAATGCTGACTGGGGAACCTATACCACAATTGCAAGATTAAATGGATTCTATATATTAATTGATGTGTGTGGGGGGGGGGATCTTTATTGTACTAGTAAGAGTTCATATAGATAGTTGGCAATGGTTCACATCAAGAGAATGTTAGGGGTTAATAGTATATGAATAAAATGTTCTAACCAGTTTGGTTTCATAAAATTCATTGTGATATTAAGAAAGCAATAATGTCTTAAACTACAGGATATGATTAATTAATATGTATCACCCATTAGAGAATTCTCTCTAATGGGTGATACATAAGTTGGGGATGGGGGGAATATGTGTAAAATTGATAATCAGTACATTAAGCTTGTATAAACAAGAAATCTACATTTAAAGAATTTACATTGACCCTAAATATGAACCATTTGTGGTTCTTTATGTTGTAACCTGATTACTGTAGGATCTTTGATGTATAAGAGGTGCTGCTAAGCAGTCTATCGTAGACTGGCTGCCTATGATGCGAGGTTATCAGAATGCTGAAGTTTAGATCAAATGTTACCTTGAGATCTGTGTAGGTTTGAGACTAGATCAAAATGTTGTCTGTGGTTGAAGTGACCACTAAGTGAGAAGGTAACTTTCATCGGGTTTACACAAAGGCCGAGCTACCTTCATGTCAACCAGAAGGTAAACAATTTTTATAAGATTGATGTTTATTATATTCCATGTTTGGAGTGATTGAGGTGAGAGTTTTAAATTTTCAGCTTTTAAATTTTTAAATTTTCAGTTTTTAAATCATCAGCATAACTGCTGCAAATTCTATGGTGAAGCGACTCCCATGAATAATAACCCAGGAAAGAACGTCTTCCTCAGGGACCACAGTACCAATAACTCTAATAAAGACTTTACCATTTGCATTTAATTGGGTGATTTTATTGCAAAAGAGAGAAGAAAAACTTGAGCAATCTCCCAGAACATTATAGAACGTGAGGGTTGCCACTTGGAGAGCATCAGATGCCACCTCAATGTCTAAATAGGTGACTGCAAGCTCCTCCCTACGTTCAAAGGAAAACAAGATGGTACTGGTTGTTGCAAGCATGGGTTTTAGTGATTTGAAAGTGTATAATGGGTTTGAGATGGCTTATACTGTCAGTATGATGGCTGGATTTTCTCAAAGTTTAGGCTACCTATTCATCTGAGATTTGCTGAAATTGTTCGGCCTCAGATAGATTATACAGTTTTGTGTGCAGCCTGATTAAGTAGCTATTCCATCCTGATAGGAAGACTTATTTTATCAAGATGGCATTACATATCATCAGAAGAGGTTTCAATGTGTGAAGGGTTTAAACACTTGTGTAAGTTGTGGAATTTGATCAGAGTCTGCTGTTGCAAAGATTGGCAGTGAATTGATGCCTGATACACTTTTAAGTTAAGTGCAAAGTATCATATTGCAGTGAGTCATGGGGTGGGCATGGCTGATCAAATTGTTCATTGACAGCTTCAAATCTAGTGATGTGATCTAGTCACTCTTGCAGCTCTATTGGCTTGAGAATTTATTATTATTATTTTTTTTTTTTGAGGAAGCATATTCTGCAATTATGTTCATCCACTTCAAGAATTGGGGCCACATGGGTCTAGGACATGCTTTAGTATAGGGGATCTTAATCAGAGCCAAAGGTAATTTTAGGGGTGGCACCAGTCACATGGGGCATTGTGACTAATTATTCTGCCTGTATTTTGATTTGTTCATACACATGCTCTGCTGAGCATGTGCAGCTGGTGGATGTAGATTATTCATTGTCTAGTTTTCTACTTCTACTCATGGGAGAACATGTCAGTGCTTCTAGAATATAGATAGTTCAGTCAATTACAGAGTTTTGTGGTTTATATTGTTACCATTAGGGCCTCATAATGAGATGTTTCTCTGGATTTACTGTCAATTAATTTTAATTTGTTAAAAAATATTGCTATACCATGGCCTCACTCACTTTTTCTATAGGTAAATGCTGCCCCCATAACCTGCCATCCTGCTATTCAGGCTCCAGCAGCCATATGTCAGTAACAAGGAACATCAATATTTCCATATACAAAGATTTATTAAATTGTTTTAGTCTTATTCCAAAGGCTTTGTGCATTTTAGTACATCAAAATAAGGGGTACTGCATGAGGAATTCCAATGTAGGTTTAGGGACACTGTGGCATACAAGCTGCTAGAGCATGCAGCATACTGTTATTAGGATGCTGTTTGGAGGTCATTGTGCATATTATGATCATGTTGAGTCAGCTGGACATGAGTAATGCAAGTTGATTCTGTGGAGCTGACATGACCTAATACTCTGCCACTCATAAAAAGGGTGAATGATAATTACTCGAGCGAGCTATGGGCGCCTCCGTAGCCAGGTGGGAAGGAGCAGCAGTGCATAGCACACGCTTCTTGATTAAACCGGGGTTCGAGCCCGTCACCACCAAATACGGAGGATGCGGAAAGGTCAGGGAATGACCACCGCATATTCCCGGAGCAATATGGCCTTAGTTGCTAATGCTCCTAAAAAAACCAAACAACAACAACAACAACAATAACAACATCGAGCGAGCTTATTGTTTCAATGTTAACTGTTTTGTACACCAGTTTAAGAAGTAATTCTTGGGGTTTTTTTTTTTTTTTTTTTTTTTTTTTGCTCACAGCTGGTGGACAATCACATAAACATTCAGTCCTGTTTTAACACAGATGAATTGCTGAGATTTTCCTTTTCACAGCAAGATTTATGGAATAATATAGTAACTTTGGTCAGACAGCCTGGATCAGCAATGTGATGGGATATTAAAGATGAAATACATATATCTATCAGATGATCAGACTGTGAGGAGTACAATGGTATCAATCACTCACATTAAAAGTTACCTCTCAGATAAATTATAAAACACAGTAGCACGCAGTTACATGTTCATAATAGTTGTGCCTACCATTTACTAGCCCTAGATAAGTTACTGATAATCTTCAACAAGTGCTATGTACTTTGGGAGGGAGGGCTGTATGTATTCCTGCTGATTTATCTAAATCTGAGTAACTTGCCCATCTCTGATTCAGATAGGTAGTAATGTTAGTGTAAAAATCACAAGTGAAGGGATACTATTTCACATTCTGCTGTACACATCTTCTACAGCAAGCAGTTGAAGAAAGCAGGCATGTTTTTTAAGTTGGCCCCAGCAGATTAACTGAAGAGATTAAGAACAGGTGTCTAGTGGACAAAGTTTTTTTGTTCAAATTTGTTTATATTTACTTTCTCTAATTTTTAAATTTAATTCTTAACTTTTCTCAAGTATTTCCTGCTAAGTTACATTCTTTCCAGTAACTTCAGTAGCTTAATTTTAACTTCACTAGCACATAAAGTTTTGATTTCTGTGTTGATATTGTAAATTTTAATTTTGTAATATCTTTCTTGAGTTCAAAGATATCCTCCTCCTTAGGATTTATTCCGTTATTACAATGGTTCTCCTCAAACTAACATCGAAAAGTCATTCCTTTATTCTTTTTTTTTCCATTTTCTTCTATCTTCCCAATCTCCATCCACCTCCAGTCCTCTTCTATTCATGACTACTCTCACACCCTCTATCCACGTTCTTCTTGGTCTTCCTCTCTTTTTCCTACTCCACGACTCCTCTGGGCACTCTGTCGACATCCATTCTCTTCACATGGTCAAACCATTCCAATATTTTCTCCTCTATTTTATTAATGATGGTTTTTTGGACATTCATTGTATTCCTTATGTTATTTCTAACTTTTTCAGTCCTAGACTTTCTTGCCAATCTTTGCCAAAAATCCATCTCAATGGCCAGTAGTTTATTTTTTTGTCTTCCAGTTAAAGTCCAAGTCTCACATCCATATAATAAAACACTTTGTAATATTGCGTTATATATTTGATGTTTAGTTTTGTTAATAATATTTTTATTCCATAGCACAGAATTAAGCATTCCTATGACCTTTCTACCTTCACCCAGTCTTCTCAATTTCCTGTGCAGATGATCCGTCAGCCTGAATAATTGCACCCTGGTATTTAAATTCTGTACAGTTTTCACCTCTATTCCATCTAAATCCAGAACCTCCTCACTCCGATTCATGTACTCTGTCTTATTAAAATTAACTGTCAGTCCCCAACTTTTATATTTTTCTAGTAACTTTCTGCCCATGTAATTTACATCATCATTGTCCTGTGCTACCACAACTTGGTCGTCTGCAAACAGTAGATTGTAAAGGTACTTATTTTGACCAAGGGCAACACCCATTGTACTGCACTTCTGTGACCATGGTCTTTAGAACAACTTCCAGGAACAGCTTAAACAAAGTAGGTGACAAACAGCATCCTTGCAGTAGTCCTTTGGAAGTCTTAAATTTTCTAGATATTTTTGAACCATTTTTTATATGGCATGTATTGTTTTTGTAGATTATTTAATTATTTCAATTAATGGTTTGGCTTATTAACATTTTTTCCATAGCCTTTTGCAGAAGATTCCTTGGTGCATTATGATATGCTTTCTTTAAGTCTATGAACAGCATACTTACATCTTGGTTTGTAGCCTGACATTTTTCCGGAATTTGCTTAACAGTGAATAAATGATCTATACATGAGCATCCAGTTGAAAAGCCACACTGTTCCTCAGAAATAACTCTTTCCGGTTTTGATTTCATCACTTTTCCAAATAGTTTAGCAATAGAGCTCATAACACAGATTCCTCTATAGTTGGAGCATCTTCTGTCACCTTTCTTGAAAATTAATATATCCGATTGTCATCTCATCTAGTATTTCTCCGCCATCACATAATTTGTTGAAAAATCAAGTTAGTAGATTTATAACATTTCGACTTCCATATTTAAGCAGCTCCATGTTAATTCCACCTGGGCCTGGTGCTTTTCCATTTTTATTTCCACTTCCTTAATTTGGATGTTCAATACTCTCACCTCCTCAAATCTTGTACATCCTGGTTTGCTGTTCACCTCGGCACATGCTCTATCCCAGGACTCGTTCTTTGCCTTGATGACTTCCATATGTACTTCCTTATTTTTTTTTCTTTATATATTTTTCTATGAACTTCACTTTTTGAGCTTAGCCATATTTGGGTATGCTCCCTTTTTCTCCTCTATTAATTCCTTAATTTCCATGTTCAGCCAATCATTTTGTTTCATCTTTTGAGATTTTCCTATTGCTTCTCCAGCAATTTTCTTCACTGTGTCCTTTAGGTATTCATATATATCTTTTGCACTCTCCCCATAGGTTTCATCTAATTCTTGATGTAATCTTTGTTGATACAAGCCCCTAGTGCTCTCATGTTTTAGTGAGTTCACATTGAATCTTTCGGTGTTAAGTTGTTCACTGCTCTCAAGGTCTTTCTTCCTTTTCTCCTTCCTGTTTTGACACATCCATGGGAATGACAACATAGCCTTCACCGAAAAGTGATCAGAGCCACAATATGCTCCTCTCTGGGCCGTAACATTACAGACAAAAATTGTGCTTTGTTGTTTAGTGATCACATAACCAGTTTTTGATTTTAGTCCTTTTGTTTCTTGGAACCATGTGAACTTGTGAATGTCTATGTTGGAAGAAAGTGTTACTAATCCTCACTGAGAGCAAAGTTCTATCAATCTCTCTTCATTCTTTACACTTTCTGCGTGTCTTCCCACTACTTTATTGTCTGCAGCTTGTCCCACTCTAGAGTTCAAATCCCCCATTATGACTCTCTCTACAACGTGGAATTGCTTCTATTACTTCTCTCAGGTTTTCCCAGAAATCTTTAATATCTGTAGGGGACTCATTATTAGGAGCATATACCCCAATAATAGTAATTTCTCTTCCATATATTTTAATTTCAAGGGCCATGATTTTTTCATCAACAAAACTATTTTTCAATAAACTTTCTGAGATTCTTGTGAATAAGTTCAGCCACCCCTGCCTTAGCTCTTACATTTTGGGCAACACCAGACCAAAAGAAAATATATTCTCCAGTCATTTCTTCACCTCTCCCTTTCTTCTTTGTTTCAGTTAAGACCACCACATCCAATTTATATTTTCCCAATTCCATCTTGTTTTGTGCTAACTCCTTGTACATTCCAGCAGCCAAAATTCATAATCCTTTTCCGTTTGCCAGTTTGATTCCTATTTGTCTGTCAGTTTTTTTTTTTTTTTTTTTTTTTTTCCCCCTTCCTCTCTGTTAGGTCTTTTAGCATTGAAAGAATATTTTATGATGAATGCAGGGCTGGCCCATTGCATCAACCCCCAACCTGGAGGACCAGGGCATCTTTATTTTGTGTGGTCTCTAGCTACAAACCTTTCTGGCTTGGGAGGCCCACCAGCATAGCTCTGTAGATCATTGAGGCACGCAAGCCCCACTACTACGACAAGGTAAAGATACCATCAGTGGGGTCAAAGATATCCACTTTCAGTATATCCAAGGATATCATGACTCAGGTGAAAATGCCTGTGGGCATTTGTGGTGTGCATCACGAGTTTGTATGTAGCCTGTGCTGTGTATTCTATAGTCAGCCTAGTAGACAAACCAAGCTCAGCTGACAGTTCTTTTCTTTGACCCAGTGTAAGGAGTGTAGTGATCTCAAATTAAAACTTGGTGGAGTAGTAGAACTTCAGTCGCTGAAGAAACAGGTGCTTTCTCTAAAAACAAATGTAATTGGGAATTCGTCTGGATTTGGGTATCTTGTGACTTGCCAATTGATGCACCCACTATTCAGGCCAATTACAGAGTAATCAGGTTCATGCTGTTATGATTCAAGATCTAGTTTTATTGGCAAACGGTCAGGGAAATGGGTAACATTTTCTGGAATAAAGATAAGTGAACTAGAACCAGAGTGTGTTTGCCAGAATCAACAGTTGAGATGTTACCAACAGAAGTCAGATTTTAGCGGGAGGGTAAAGAGATCATTATTTCATGTGGGGACTAATGATATTAAATGAACATGACCTGGCAATTTGTTGGTTCTAATAATAATAGTTCTAAACCATGGTGATTGTTTGTTTGTTTGTTTGTTGTTTTAGGAGCATTAGCAACTAAGGCCATATTGCTCCGGGATATGCGGTGGTCATTCCCTGACCTTTCCGCATTCTCCGTATTTGGTGGTGACGGGCTCGAACCCCGGTCTAATCAAGAAGCGTGTGCTACACACTGCTGCTCCTTCCCACCTGGCTACGGAGGCGCCTAAACCATGGTGAAAAATGCTGTGAGTTAGTTCAGAGTATGTGTCTGAAATAAACTCTAAATGAATACTTAGTCTTAACTATGTATACAGTAATGTCAGAAGTTTTGTGCAATAAAATGGACTAGTTCAAACTCCTGGTTAGGACAACTAATACTGACATAATGGGGATAATGGAAATGTGGTGTTACCCATAAATTAGGAATTATGAGTTTCACTGTGGAGTGTATAATATATTTAGGAAATTTAGAAGGGGTGATGGCATCATGCTTTTTATCAAAAGTGGCCTGTATGCAAAAAGAGCTTGTGTTGAAAGCAAAGGTACAATGAGAGTGGAAATAATCTACAGACAAGAAGATTTTGAAAGAGTATGATAAGTTTCTACATGTAGATGGAATGGATGAGCAAGTTTGAATGTCTTAATTATAGGTGATTTCAATTTGCACTAATTTATTGGAATAAGTGGGTGGGAAACAACTTTTAAATAAACTAGATTATTATTTGTGCCAGCATGTTAAAGAAAATATTAGGGGTAAGAATATTCTAGCCCTCATCATTACTCATGAATCGGATGACATCACAGGGCTTACAGTACAGGAACAATTGGCAGGTAATAACATGCAGTAATTATTTGGATGATGAATAAAAAAGTTCCTGTAGTTAAAGGTAAAGGCACAAGTTTTAATTTCAGAAAGGGGAACTATGACAATTTAAGATGCCACATGTCATCTATGAATTGGATGGATTTTGGGGGGGGGGTATATTAGAATTATGGAATACTTTTAAAGCAATAGTCACAGAAACCATGAACATGTGTATGCCATTAAGAAAATATAACATGTGGAGGATGAGGTGGGTAAATACAGAGCCTAGACAGTCAAATAGAATAGGAAAAGGCAGCATGGGAAAGTTTAGAATATGAAAAGTACCAACGCCTACACCAGCTGCAAATTTATCTGTAATATTACCACAGAAAAGCTTGGGCGGCCAAGACTGAGTATGAGAAAGCAGTGGCTAAGAGAGCAAAGAATGGGGAGAAGGAGTTTTTCATATATGTGAATACAAAAAAGAAAACAAATCAAGTAAGACCCTTGTATAAGTGTGGAAAAATCTTAAATAATCCAGCTGACATTGCTGATGAATTAAATAAGTACTTTGCATTGATCTTTACTGATGAAAGACCCTTCATGGTGAGGAGGGTGACTGTACAAGTGAAGCTGAAAATCATGAAATTAGCAATATTGAAATCAGATTATTTATTAGAAAAACTTTCAAGCCTAAAGGCAACTAAGGCTCCTGGAATTGATGTCATATAGCCAGTAACTTTGAGGGAGGCAACCAGAGAGTGAATTGAACCATTGGTGTTAATTATGATGGCATTATTGGACTTAGAAAATATTCCATTGGATTGTAGAAGTGCCAACTTATTACCAATAAATAAAGTTGTTTCTAAGAGTGAAGTCAGTTATTTTGACTGGTAGGGAAATACTTGGAGACTGGTTAAAGAGTGCAGTCCAGAGACATTTAGAAAGAAATGCCATTTTAAAGGTTTTGTTAAGGGAATCATGTATAACTGACCCGGTATGCTGTTTGGACACAGTTACTCATGAGCTGGATGTGGGAACAGTTTTGACTTAGTCCCTCATGAGAGGTTACTGTATAAGCTGGAACACATTGGTATTACTGCCAAAATTCCAAGATGGATCACAAGACAGGGTTGTGATTATTGGATAACCTTCAGATTGGTGTAATGTCAGAAGTGGGGTCACCAAGGATTGGTTCTTGGACCATTATTTCTGATTTTCATAAATGACATTGACAGAGGGATAGAGGGCATTTTGCACGTAATGTAAAGATTGGGAGAGTTGTTAATGATCATTGCCGAGCAGCACAACTCCTTTATGACTTGAACAGGCTCCAAGAATGGTTAGAAAAGTAGCACCTATGTTTTTATGGGGAATAGCAAACCCCAAAAATTACTTATGCATTTTCTGTTTGGTGCAGTTAAATTAAAAAGAGCAGAGGAAGAAAGAGCTCTGGAAGTTTTGATACAGGTGGATATAAAAGTTCTCTAAGCAGCACAATCAACCAGGACAGTCTATGATGTCCTGTTTATGAGGTATCAGACAATAGTCTTTGGAGATATGGAGGTCATAATCCCCTTGTATAAGTTGACTGCACTTGGAATACAGTGTCCAAGTATGAATAAGCCATCTAAAAAAAAAAAGAAAGAAATTGGTCTTCTTGAAAGGGTCCAAAGATGATCATGGTGAGATCAGCTAAAGATGACCATACAAGGAAAGATCTCAATTATGCGAGCTACACAACTTGGCAACCAGTCATCTTATAGGGGACCTGATTAAGGTTTATAAGGCTCTGAAGGGATAGCAAAATGAAGGCAAAATTTTCAGTGGTAAAGAATTTCAGAACTAGGGGCCATAAACCCAAATTAATGATTGTAAAAAATATATATGCATATTATTTTAAAAATATATACATAATGGGGAAATATGTATATGTTTGAAATTTTGTACATTAAATAGTTTTTACTGTATAAGCTGGATATGTTTTCTTTCATTTTTATATTATTTTTATGCTTGTGGTGTTCTTGTTGGTTTTTTAAATAAAAGATGTGTGAAAAAGTAGGTAGCATTTTATAGATATTTAAGTTATTATTAGAAAATGAAGTATTACAATCCATTAGGAAAAGGTGAGATATTGGATTGTCCAAGCAGAATGAAAATAATATACCTATCATCATCTTCTGCCATTGTCAATCCACTGCAGGATGAAGGCCTCCAACTGCAATCATTTGCTTTGTTGCCATTATACACCAGCAAATTTCATCAATCCACCTCATCTTTTGGTCTTTTTCTTAGGCATTTAGAGTCAAGTGGTACCGATTCCAAAATTTGTTTAGTCCAACTATTGTCAGTTCTTGCTGTGTGACCTGTCCATTTCCATTTTTAGTGCTTTGTTTCAGTGATGTTACAGACCATGGTTTGTTGGAGAATCCATGAATAGTTTTTCGGTCTCTTTTGGGTATGTTCAAAATTCAGCACTCCATACTTCTCTGTGCGACTCTATAAAGCTTTGGCATTCAATGTCCATTTTTTTTTTTTTTTTTATTATTAATCGTACGATGTGAGCAATACAGGAAGGAACCAGTTTTTTCCTGCTTCCTTCGTGTATCGTGGGCGTGAGATCCAACCGGATAGTGCGGCACCATCGTGATGTCCAAGCCCGAGGTGGGATTCGAACCCGTGACCTTTGGGTTGCCAGGAAGGCACTTTACCCATCCGGTCAGCTTCAATGTCCATGTTTCACAACCATATGTTAGGACAGGGAGGATATGTCGATCAAAAGTTTTTTGTTTTTGAGGCATGCCAAGTTTGTCTTGAAGACCACATTAAAATTTCCAAATGCTTGCCATCTCAATTTTTTGTGCTGTTCAATTTCCATTATGTTGTTTCCATCTGTTAATTTCTTATCCAAGTTAAACATACTTTTCTCTTCTTCTAGTTCTTGTCCATTGGCCATGGTTTTCTTTAGTCTGTTAAATTTGTTGAACAAAAACCTGTGTTTTCTTGGTATTCATCTTCAAACCAAACTTCTTGCTTTCATGCTGCAATTCAAACAGATAATTGGCAAAGAGATTGATATCGTAGTGATTCAGGTAATCTCCATTTATCATCCTTTATCCATTTCTTCTAAACAGGCAGCAAATAGTTTTGGAGAGATTGTCTCCCCTTTTTGGATGCCCTTTTCTATGGTGATCAGAACTTTATTGTTGACCCATATTTGTGCAGTCACTTTTTCATATATTTATTGGAAAATATTGAAGTAAGCTCTTGTCTGTGCCATTGGTTGGTTAGGGTGTTGATTATTGCTTGTTTTGTGACAAAGTCAGAAATGCTTTTTCATAGTCAATGAGGGCTGTACATAATAAAAGGTTGTATTCATTGTGTCGCACTATAACTTACTGCACTGTTTGGATGTGATCCATTGTACCGAAGCAACTTCTGAAACCTGCTTGTTTTACTTGAAAGTATGTTTGTAACTGGCAATAGGCTTATTGTGTGGTAGATTTTTTAAATCTGTCTTGTCATCTTTTTTGTGCAGTAGGGATGGCGTCTACATTTTTCCATGCTACAGGTACTTTGTTAAGTAGAAGGCATTTTTAAAATAGTTTGGCTAGAGCATTACATACAGACTGGCCTCGAGCTTTCGACATTTCAGGTGTGACTTCCTGCTGCTTTCCCATTTTTCATTGATTTTATAGCATCTTCTATTTCTTCTGCCAAAATTTCTGGTACAGCTTCTGCATATGGTGTTGGATCCGGTTGTCCTTCATCAAAATTTGAATAAAATTCTTCCACTCGTTTTAGTATTTGTTGGGTTTTGTTGTGCTAATTTCATGCTTGTTAATTTCATATCAAGCTTCAAAGCAAACATTTTTCTCTTGTGTGTAACCATTTTTTGTTCTGCTTTCTTTAGCCCTTGATTTTCTTCTGATAAGATCAACATTGAACTTCACATTTCTTCTTTTTTGTGCTTTCTTATGGTCTTGCACATTTCTACATATTCTACCTTGTTTCTTATGTTACTACTGTGCTTAATTTCTTGTCACTTTTTCATCATAGCAGGTGTTTCTTTTGATGTTCAGTGTCTACAATAGTTTAAATGAGTCTGTCATTATCGGTTGGAATATCTGCATCAGGAAGGTCTTGCAGCACACAAAAATGATTGGTCAGTTCTAGTTCATGTTTTAGTGATTTTGCAATGGTTGGTTAGTGTGATTGTGTATATCATCTTTTTCCAGTTCCATATGGGCAGACAGATCTTTTCTCATTTTGGATTTTACCAATTCTTGAACTGAAATCTCCCATTACAATTTTATAGTGGTAGTTGTCATGCACAAATACATCTTCATAAAATTCTTCCAACTTCATCATCACTATGGCTAATTGTTCAAGCCTAAGCTTGAATAATTTGAAGAGAATAGTGACTATTTAGCTTAATAACACAGCAAACAATTCTTTCAGTAATAATTTATACTTTTATGGTTTGTTGATCATGATTCCACCACACCATCCATTATTTGTTCCTTTGTAGTACAGCCAGTGTCCATCTTCTAGTTTGGCCAAATAAATGTTCTTTCCTTCAAATCTCACATAAACCGATGTCCCAATTAATGTTTTTCAGCTCTTGTAATAGTTCTTCTATGCATGAGTATGTACTCGTAGGCTAGATGAAGTGTTCCAGTGGCTTAAGTTCAAAGGCAGCCTGATCAAGCCCAGCAATTCTTAGCACCCGCTGCCATTGAGCTGGCCTTCCCGCTGCCATGGGTAGTAGCTTGCAGGCCTCCAGGGAATGAGGATTGTTTATTTTGTTGTGAAGCCATGTTGAGGGAATGGACCATAATCTGCCAGGCTGGTCCAGTGTGGGTTGGCAGAATTTTGGATCAATTCACCCTTGGTGTCTTAGCTTTGATCTGTTCATCATGGGTGACCCTGCTGGGAGTATATGCTCCTAGCAGGGTCATCGGCATGCACAAACACCCACAATGAGGCATTGATCCAAATATGGAAAATATACGGATCAACCATAAATTAAAATGAAATTTGGGCACCTGTCAAGTGACCTGCCACTGTGTTTACATGAAGTGGGAACACCACCACTACCAGGTTAAATGAAACCTATCAAAATAAATGCTGCACTGATTATTTTGGATAACAAAATATCTACTAGTGCTCTGTTATAAATAGATAAAATTCTATAACTATTTCCATGTGAAACTTCTTATTTGTATATATAATAACAATGTAAAGTTGACTAGGAACTTTCTGTAAAACTTGCTGTTGACTGTTTCTGTTCATTCTGGAGAGACTGCATTTTTTTAAAAAATGTCATTAAAACAAGTTTTTAATATATAATCATGTAATTGCAGACTGAAAAGGAAGAACAATCTCAAATTCAAGAGCCAGTTGTGGAGAGAGAAACTCAAGAATTTGTTTCAGAACAGTGGGGAGGTGGAGATGCTGGTGTCTCACAACCAGAGATCAGTGATGTAAGTTTGACAAGGTTCTTATTTCATTTATGCAATGGTTTTTTTTTTTTTTTGGTTTTTTTTAATGTTTTGGAAGAATTTCTTCCACAAAAGTAACTTGCTACCTGTTTCCAAATCGGCTTACAATTAGCTTGTCACATGTAGAAAGTATTTTGAAGTCTTGTTATGCTGAAGACAGGCATACCTTTTCAAGGAAAGGATTGTCAAGTGATGGTGAATTTCATAATCAACATATTATCCAGCTTTACAGCATATAGAAAGAAAGAGTACTTAAAATTGCACTTCAAAAAAGAAACTCAAGAATATCAAATTTGGCTCATATTACTCATATCAGAAACTTCTAGTGTATTGCAAGCAGAAAAGGAAGACTAAAACTGTGAAAGGTCACTGGGCTAAATTTTAGACACATTAAATTATTTTACTGGTGGCACTGTCTTTAATATACTATCATTCCCTACTACCTTATTTTATTTATACAGAGAAATCATGTTAATTTCATATCAAATTAATAAATATAGTTTTATGGAAAGTTTTTCCTTCCAGGGTTCAGCTTCTGATATGTTTTTTTAAATGCATATGTGCTATGCTTTTCTTACAAAAATCTTCCAAAATTTATTGACATAGGATGCAAAGACACTGTTAGATTAATATACTCATCTTTTGGCACAAAGTAATGTATTATGCTAATCATATGATAGAGAATTCTCCAAAATGTATCACATTGGCAGATCTTTCTGTCCTTATACATTTTTTTTTTTTTTTTTTTTTAAATTTGGGTCTGGAAAAGTGTCCATCTGGAAAGATAATCTCGGTAGATTTGAAACTTTTTTTTTATGCCTAGATTAAGGCTGTAATGTGCTCAAAGGAATTTTGGATTTTAACACAATTTGCTTTGTGGCCAGTATGTTTTATTGAAATCCTGTTATGCTGAAGGCAGGCATACCTTTTCAAGGCAAGGATTGTCAAGTGATGGTGAATTTCATAGATCAACATATTATCCAGCTTACAGCATATAGAAAGAAAGTTTCACATTAATTGGGCTTTTTTCACTCCGTGGCTAAGCTAGTCGGTCTCGGGCAAAGATAGTCAAGTTTTTTTTTTTTTTTTTCATCCAGCAAAATGGGCAAATCGACCAGAGAACACATACAATTTACAGACATACAGGTTTACGTAATCAATTATGGGTAACCCTAATATAATAATATACTGCCATCAAGCTACTGCCAAACAATACAGGTCTTTCCTCTCTTGTTAAAATCAGCTAAATTAAATCCCTCCTTTCTTTGGCCAATATTATAGTTTCACCACCACTTTGAGCTATGGCATATACATGGCAACTTTTATGATCCAAGAAGGTGCGTTCCGATTTTCCAAGAAATTTAATGTCCCCCCCCCCCGGTTTTTTTAGTCAAGTTTAATTAATTAATGTGATTAATGCCAATTAAACCACATGATTTGTTAAAGTGAATTTTATGTAATGTGTTAAAAGCATCACATAAAATAGCTCAACTCTCAGACAGAACTAATCAGGAGATTGGAAGAGATTTGGTGGCTTTTTTTCTAATTTTACAGAATGTTAGGATGTTATTGTTACTTGGTTTTTTAGGAGCATTAGCAATTAAGGCCATATTGCTCCGGGATATGCGGTGGTCATTCCCTGACCTTTTCGCATCCTCCGTATTTGGTGGTGACGGGCTCAAACCCCGGTCTAATCAAGAAGCATGTGCTATGCACTGCTGCTCCTTTCCACCTGGCTACGGAGGCGCCACAGAATGTTAAGAATAGTCTCCTCAGTAAAGATAGGAACCGCCACCTTTCCAGTTATGCCCGATAAGAGAATGAAACATTGCTAATTATTAAGTAGTTCTATTGCTAGATCGTATGTATAGCTTAGCTTAATTTTCAGCACTCACCTCATAGTAATCTGCTTAGTTGGTGGAGAGTTTTACCACATACATAGTGGTTACGGGATTATGGGTTTAAAATTAAGTTATGGGCTATAAAAAAAATTTTTTAAGAAAGGAAAGTGCACCTTCCATGGTTGCCTAATTAAATTAAATGAAGAGAGAAAAAGAAAAATATAAGCTAAATTTTAGCTTATATTTTTCTTTCCTTTCCTTTCTTAAATTTTTTTTTATAGCCCATAACTTAATTTTAAACCCATAATCCCTGTAAAGTATTAGAATCCTATAACCACTATGTATGTGGTAAAACTCTCCACCAGCTAAGCGGATTACTATGAGGTGAGTGCTGAAAATTAAGCTAAGCTATACATACGATCTAGTTATTACATTACAGCACATAAGGACTCCTTAAAAAATCAAGAGTAGTTCTATTGCATGAGTTTTAAATTACTTTGAAATGTGTTATTCATATAAATTGCATGGTTTAATTGCTGTTATTTGCATTTAATTAATTCATTATGAACCATGTAATGTTCATTATTTTTCATATATACAAAAATGTTTTTTTCATTTAATCTTACTAAATTTAACAATATGCACTTAAACTGATGGTAGATAATTCTGCTCATGTTTAGCAAGCAAGTCCAGGTGTACGTTAGATGGAAACATCTCTGGATTTCATATTAATCAGTCTGTCTGTTGCCAAGCTTTTGAAATAGCCTATATTTTGTTCTATATATTACTTGGCAAAGTCTGCTGTTGTTGTTATTTGGTTTTTAGGAGCATTAGCACCTAAGGCCATATTGCGCTGGGGATATGCGGTGGTCATTCCCTGACCTTTCCGCATCCTCCGTATTTGGTGGTTCATGGGCTCGAACCCCTGTCTAATCAAGAAGCATGTGCTACGTACTGCTGCTCCTGCCCACCTAGCTACGGATGCACCGCAGGCAAAGTCCGCAGCATCACAGAGTACTTAATGCAGACTTGTAGGAAACCACAAACACTATGTCCACTATATATTACACTGTTCATAGATTTTGATTCTTGCTAATTCTAAACACCCAAACCATTTTTACCAATCACATACAGCCTTTTTACAAACATGTTGAGACCAGCAAGTCAGGTTGCGGTTGTGGTAAAAAGAAAGGTATGACTTTTGCCATTCCCATTGTGGAGATGGTGTTAATACTGCTACTTTTATTCTGTAAATGTAGCAGGCTATAGTGCAAAGAACAAGCAGGATATTTGTCCCCCAACAACCTTACTTCAGCTGTAAGGCTAATACCCCCTCCACCTGTTCTTGAACATTTGCCATCAGATTCTGAATATATTTGTGATTTAGAGGGCAAAAAAACTATTGTGATGAAGAAATTCATCACAATAGTTTTTTGTGGGCCCAGCTGGTTTACAAAAACTGAACTCTGTAGTCTTTTTTTCACAGAATGTTCGATGATATATTGCAGTAACATTCTCAGTTTATTTTTTTATTTTTTATTTTTTAGAATTTTCTACCAACCAACAGAGTGGAGGCTATTTATTGAGTCATTATGAAAGAGAACTCCTTTGAAGCAAAGCCTCAAAGGAGTTCTCCATAATGGAAACAAGTAGGAATATATTCATGTATGCCCATTCAGCACACTACAAAAATGTTAAGCTTCTTTAGGGGGGGGAGGGGGAAACCAATCAGTACAAGGATCATGGATGGCCAGTGTATGGAGATTTTAATAGTTATTGGGAAAGGAAATTGTGGCAACTAAGACAATTTAACACCAGATTTGAAGAACATTTTAAAGAGGAGCAACTACTAGTAAATCTAAATAAAGTACTCTTAGCTCCTAAAGTAGCTTAAGTGAAGAGCAGAGGAGGGAGAAGATATCATCAGGATATAAAAGAAATAGTGGCAAAGGCAACAAGGGGATGGAATATGTCAGTATGATTGCCAATTATAGGCAGATGCTAAAAAGAGGAACAACCACTAAACTAGCTGCCCGAGGAAGTCAAAAAGGAAAGTTTAACCTAGTCTAGTATATAAGGAATCCAGTTTGAAGCCATCAATGCTTAGCAAAAGCATTGAAGAGCAGATTTCAAGTAACTTATGAAATTTCCATTAAAAATGTAGTTCAGATTTCTTATCAACAGAAAAATGTCAATTTCTTAAAATGCAGACTGGTGTTATTAGACTAGATTTTGCTGTAGTAACATAAATTAAAATTTGTCACAGCTACCATTTACTATATCAATTTAGGCAGTTAATCTTAGTATCTGAGTTAACAACAAAATGTAAAATGTATTACTTATTTCTATAGTGGGCAGCTGAACCAGTAGCTCATGCCACAGGCACCTTTCCTACTGTAGAAGAATGGGAAGAACCTACCCGTACAGAAGATTGGTCTGCTCCTAGTAAAACTGATTGGGGAGGATCAGGAAATGATACTTGGACGTAAATTGATTTTTTCAAATATGTATTCATTTGTAGGATGTCAGATATACATAATTATCATATGTTTTTATTAATTTTGTTTTCTTGTTGAAATAGTTTCAAAAGTTTGACCTAAAGTTTCAATAATAAAATGATTTTCATTCTCTGTATAATCTTGTCATAAATCACTTATTAGATAGTATGAATCAGAGCTGTAATACTCAATACGTTCTACATTGATATTAATATTTCTAAAATAATAAGAGGAGTTTACCTTAATATAGTACGTAGAACACTTCCGTATGATACTCTCCAGAAATTAAAATGAAAAAAATCAAAAACTTACATTAGAGTAAAAAATAAATAATGAAAATTACCGAATAGGGTTGAACCTCAAACTTAAATAGTGATTATTTGTCTTTGCGCATGCACGTAAAGGTCCACGCATTGGAGATCAAATATGGCCGCCGAAAGTTAACAGAATTCTCGTGTAATTTAATTTCTACGGATTCTGTAATTAGTCGCATATAATTACATTGAACATTAAGTATTTTGGCCTCGTTAAATAAGTGTTTTTTGTTAATGGCATGAAAGGCTAATTCTGACGCTGCTCAACGAGAAGTATGAACTGAGGCTTCATGTTGATTTACATGAATATTCAGAGAAAATCGCATTGAACCTTGATAACAAGAGTCGCAATCACCGCAAGAAATGTATACCAGATCATTAATTTGTGTTGCGAATGCAGAAAGAACAGAGCTATTGTTCAGTATAGTGTGCAATTTCTGTATTGGCCTGGCCACAATTTTAAATTCGGTATCTTTAAAGAATCTGTTAAGCTGTTTGTGCCACTGTTTCAACATATGGGACAGAAATATAGTATTTTTTGATATTACGATTGTTGGTTGGTGTAGTATTTTGTATCCTATCCTTAGCCTGTACCCTAATTCAGTTTATTGTGGCAAGGGGATAACCCCTGTTTAAGAACCTGCTTGTTAATATTTGTATTTCTGAGCCCAAAGCAGATTCCGTCGTTGAATATTTATAGGCATTTAGAAATTGATAAAAGATAATCGATCTTTTGTAGGGAAACGGAAGCACTTCCAAATTCATTTCACAAATATACGTTGTCTCAATTCTAATCTCAACGATGTCCATTTCCACTTGCAGTCTGCCAAACCCCATGTACTTTTTCTGACAGAATCCCAGTTATCGCTTGATTCAACTACTGCTCATCTCAGATGCCCAAATTATTCACTGTACGATTCTTTTTGCCTCAAAGGTGGTACTTGTGCATATGTCCGTTCTGATATTCCCTGTCAGAGACTTGGCAATTTGGAATCTCCTCTCTTTGATCTTCTCTGGCTTAAAATCTCTCTACCTCATTGTGTCAAATTCATCTGTTGTCTCTACTGTTCTCCCAACTCCACTAATCACTTGGAGCTCTGACTTCCTCTCTTTGCAACTCGATTTTCTCCAGTCCAACTTTCCTAACAGTGAGGTAATTTTCCTTGATTTTAATGTTCACAACTCCAGCTGGCTTCTGTTTTCTAGGCACACCGACCCAGCTGGGCAAGATGCTGAGACTTTTGCAATTACTAATGATCTTGCACAGATTGTTATTTACCTACAAGAATACCGGACAATCCTAATCATACAGCCAATACGCTTGATATTTTTCTTACAAACAACCCTTCTAAGTACACGGTCGAAATGAGAGATCCTTTAGGCACTTCAGATCACAACTTGGTGATTGTCTCTTCTCCAATGGAACCTTTATCTCATGGCTATTCCCAACCGTGTTGTTTGGCATTACAAGAATGCAAAATGGGATGACCTGGGAGACTTCTTTTCCTTGGTCAGATTACTGTTTCAAAAGTTCTGATGTCAACATTTGCTCAGATCGTGTCAGTGAAATTATTCTTGCAGGAATGGAATCCTTTATCCCACACTCCACTTTAAAATCTTGTCCTTTATCTAAACCTTGGTTTTCCAATAAATGTGCTAAGGCTGTTGCATATCGTAATTGGCTTGTTTCTAATTCTTCAGTTTCATTTTCTGCCTACACCAAAGCTCGCAACAATTGTAAAGCAGTTATTAACCAGTCCAAACTAGAGTTTGAACAGGTAAGAGTAGAAAACTTGCTTCTTGCCGTAATGGTAGCCGAGCATTCTGGTCTCTTGCCAAAGCTATTGGCCGCAACTTTTGCCCATCTCTGCTCCCACCTCTGTCCAAACCAGATGGTTCTGTTGTCACTTCAGCCAAGGATAAAGCTTACCTGCTAGCATCCCATTTTTCTTTCAACTCGTGCATTAACGATCTTGGTACCCCTCCCACTATTCCCAACACACTCCATTCAATGCCTCCTGTGGTCTTCCGTCAAAAGGATGTCAGAAGGATTTTGATGAATCTTGATGCTAAGAAAGCTCCAAGTCCCAATGGTATTTCTCCACTTGTTCTCAAAACCTGTGCTCCTGAACTTACTCCTATTCTTTGCCGCCTGTTTTCACTTTCTTATTCCAAAGGTGTTTTTCCTTCTGCTTGGAAATTTGCTCATATCCAGCCAGTTCCTAAAAAGGATGACAAATCCCTCCCATCCAATTATCGTCCCATTGCAATTACTTCTACTCTTTCTAAAGTAATGGAGAAATCAACTAACCCCGAATTTTTAAATTACCTAGAAACCTTCCGTCTGATCAACGATCGCCAGTATGGATTCTGTCAGTGTCGATCCACTGGTGATATTCTGGCTTATGTTACCCATTTATGGACTAATTCAATGGAAAGGTTCGGTGAAGCACAAGTAGTTGCTCTTGACATCTCAAAGGCTTTTGTTTGTGTTTGGCATAAAGGTCTTCTAAACAAGCTTCCATCTTATGGTTTGCCAACTGTTTTTAGTAATTGGTTATCCAGTTTTCTCTCTGATCACTCACTGAGCGTGATGGTAGATGGCTCTGTGTCTTTAACTTCTCCACTAATGCCGGTGTCCCCCAAGGTTCAGTTCTTTCCCCCACTCGTTTCCTCTTGTATATTAATGACCTTCTTCCATTGACTGGAAATCCTATCCATAGTTTTGCCAATGAAAGCACATTGCATTCCACTTTCCATTTTGAGAAACCTTGTCCTGCTCAATCAGCTTCAAATCTGCTACCAATTCCTTAAATGCCGATCATCAGGTAATTCTCCAGTGGGGCAAAGATAACTTAGTTGATTTCAACCCTTCTAAAACTCAGTCTTGTCTTATATCTCGCAAAAAGGATTCTTCTGCTCCTATGCTTATCTTTAGTGACACTCCGATTTCTAGGCAAAATGATATATCTCTCTTGGGGATTACCCTGACTTCTAATCTCTCTTGGCACAAGCACATTACTAATATTGCTTCCTCTGCATCTAAAAAACTTGGCTTTCTCTTTTGCTCTCAGTGTTACTTTTCTTCCAAACAGCAGCTCACTTTGTATAAATCGCAAATCCGCCCTGCCATGGAATATTGTTCCCACATCTGGGGTGGTGCCCCCAAAACCTCTCTCAGGCTTCTTGATTCCATTCAGAAGACAGCAGTTAGGTTAATTAATGACTCATCTCTAACAGAGTCTCTGCACTCGCGGTCTCATAGACGTACTGTTTCTGCTGCATGCCTCTTCTACAGATACTTCCATGGGCACTGTTCTTCTGAATTGGCTTTTATAATTCCCGCTCTCTCTTTCAAAACAGTCCGAACACGTGCCGCCACCAGCCAACATCCATTTACTGTCCAACTTCAAACCCACAGAACCAACTTTTCATCTTCCTCATTTATTCATTCAACTGCCGTTTTCTGGAACAACCTTCCTTCATACGTATTTCCTGAAAATTACAGTCTACAGAAGTTAAAGTCCAATGTCAACAAATATCTTCTTTCGTCTTCTCAACCTCCAACCCAAGCACGGTACTAAGTACTATAGGTTCTAACACCTCATGTTTGGGGTTTACATAAAAAAAATATATATATTATAACGTAGAAGCATACCGGTGTTTGTAGGTTTTCGATAGATGCTAAATTGGATTTTATTCGAGTCCCAAGTAAATGTGAAATTTAGAAAGTTTAATGACTTTGTATCTGTATCCTCCCTTTCCAATGTAAATTTGAGTCTAGAATGAATATTATTAAACGAATGTAAAATGTCTTAAATAGTACTACTATCAGTAATAACTAGAACATCGTCTAAATACCTCCTGTAGTATGTGATACGGGGTTATTAAATAATGTAGTTATTAATAAAGTTCTTAATCCCAAATTGTATTACTTTTCTAAAGGGTTTTTATAATGCTATATACAAGTGGCTAAGGATGAAAATGCCGAGTTCCTATAGGAAAGAATAGTTCATTATTTTATAATCTTAAAGACTGTAGACTTGGCGACAATGACAATTTATTCTCACTAGATGTTACCTCATTATATACGAGTGTAAACGTTGAATACACATTAGATATTATTTGGGATGTGTTAAATAAAAACTATACCGATTAACTATACGAAGCTACCTATTAAGGAAATTTTTCACTTAATTAAACTGTTAGTTGAGGCCAACTATATTACCTTTCGAGACAAAGTGTACAAACAAATTTTTGGATTGCCAATCGATTTGAGCCTTGAGCGGCTTAATGTCAGATTTATCTCTCAACGATTCAGCATATACATTTCACACCTTTTCGACCCCGTATCACATACTATGGGAGGTATTTAGACGATGTTCTAGTTATTACTGATACTAGTACTATCCAAGACATTTTACATTCGTTTAATAATATTCATTCTGGACTCAAATTTACATTGGAAAGGGAGGATACGGACACAGTCATTAAACTTTCTAAATTTCATGCTTACTCGGGACTCGAATAAAATCCAATTTAGCATCTATCGAAAACCTACAAACACCGGTATGCTTCTACATTATAATAGCTATCACCCGTTCACCTACAAAAGATCGATTATCTTTAATCAATTTCTAAATGCCTATAAATATTCAACGACGGAATCTGGTTTGGGCTCAGAAATACAAATATTAACGAGCAGGTTCTTAAACAGGGGTTATCCCCTTGCCACAGTAAACCGAATTAGGGTACAGGCTAAAGATAGGATACAAAATACTACACCAACCAACAATAGTAATATCAAAAAATACTTTATTTCTGTCCCATATGTTGAACAGTGGCACAAACAGCTTAACAGATTCTTTAAAGATACGGAAATTACACACTATACTGAACAATTGCTCTATTCTTTCCGCGTTCGCAACACAAATTAATGATCTGGTATACAACATTTCTTGCGGTGATTGAGACTCATCTTATCAAGGTTCTACAAGATTTTCTCTGAATATTCATGTAAATCAACATGAAGCGTCAGTTCGAACATTAACAGAATTAGCCTTTCATGCCATTAACGAAAAACGCTTTTGACGAGGCCAAAATACTTAATGTTCAACGTAATTATACGCAACTATTAATTACAGAAACCGTAGAAATTAAATTACACGAGAATTCTGTTAATGTTCGGCGGCCATATTTGATCTCCGATGCGTGGACCTTTGCGCAATGACAAATAATCACCATTTAAGTTTCAGATTCAACCCTATTCGGTAATTTTCATTCCTGTGATCACGAAATTCTGTCAGTGTTGTCAGCTTCAGGAAGGAAAATCGTTTTGAATATTTTTGTTAGATTTTTTAATTGCGTTAAATTGGTTTTTTAATTATTTTTTACTCTAATGTAAGTTTTCGTTTTAATTTCTGGAGAGTATCATACGGAAGTGTTCTACGTACTATATTGAGGTAAACTCCTCTTATTATTTTACAAATAAATCACTTATATACCAGTGAAAGTTATACCATTATTTACTTGTGGTATGTAACTTCTTGAACAGTCAGTTGATAGCCAAATTTTAAAAATGGGAGGAAAAAAACACAGATTGTGTGTGGATTAAATTCCCCAAAGCTTTCAAATGTAAGACATTTCTTTAAAAAAAAACCCCATTTCATGCAGCTTTAGAGATATCTATTATATGGCACACATTGGGCAATATTTGTGCAACTGATCTGTCACACTGCTCGGTAGAGAAAAAAACGTAAAAATGTGTTCAGTTGCTTAATACATCATTTACCCTCACCTCTAGAGAAAAAATCTATACAACTTTATATCAAGATTTTTAAGCGTTACATCTGTGTCTTTCTACTTTAGTCATACATAAACTTGTATGTACTAACAGAGCTCCATGTAGAATACAAGGTAAGTCTAAATTAGCATCACAGTTATTAGCATTAGTAGAGACACTTTCTGCAAGAAAGCAAGCTTATACAGCATCAGCCAAAAAAAAAAAAAAAAAAAACCCTTCTCATTTCACCCATCCATTCACTCCATATCAAAATTAGTTTCATTAGCATACGCATTAGTAAAGGCACATGATGCAAGAAAGCAAGCTTATAATAAAGCATCAGCCAAAAAAACAAAACCTTCTCATTTTACCGATCCACTCGCTCCAAATGTTTGTCTAGTTCTGCCTTGAATCTGTTTAAGCTATCAACTTCTACTACGACAGATAGAAGTTTGTTCCAGCAATCAACCACCCACTGGCTAAAGGCAAACTTCCACAAATCTATCCTACAGCTGTCTTTCCTCAATTTGAATTTATGCCCTCTTGGATGATTATTCTGAGCAAGAGGATGAATCCCATCAGCATTGAGCATGCTCAAACCATTCAAAGCTTTATACACCTCAATTGCTGCTCTACTCTGTACTCGTTCCAGAAGCTCAACATACTTCTTAAAATGATGCCTCCAGACCTGTATACAGTACTCAAGGTGTGGCCTGACCATTGCCTTATACAGTGGTACCTTGGTTTGCGAGCATAATTCGTTCCGGAAACGTGCTCGTAATCCAAAGCACTCGTATATCAAAGCGAATTTCCCCATAAGAAATAATGGAAACCCAGATGATTTGTTCCAAAACTCAAAAATATTCATATACTGTAAAATGATTAATACAAAATACATACCTTTTTATATTTTTAATATTTAAATTTAATATACATAAAGCAATCGAATTTATTAATTATTGGGTAGGACGACTTTCACTGTCTCTAACGGAATCACTGCTATCTGTTGATTTTTTCTTTTTGTGCGACTTTAACAAGGAATCTTTCCAATGACACTTGCTTTTGCCTCCTTTTCAGGATTTCACGGAAATCAGATTCATCGCTCGCACTATTACAAAACGACGAGGCACGCTTGATACACATAAACAAAGCTGCACGCGTGTAGCCCGGTGGGCCGGAGGCCGGTGTGATTTTGGCCATAAACAGTAGTATGAGGCCACTATAAATTTTCCCGGGTAAGAATTTTTGACCCAGTCCGCCTCTGTTTATCGATATTGTTTTTTTTTTTTTCTCTCTGAATCTGCAGTGTCTTCGCCAGGATGCTTCCTTTTCACACCTTTTAATTATTTTACTCATTTTTAGGGAATAAAGCACAATTACAAAACGAGGAGGCACGCTTGATACACATAAACAAAGCTGCGCGTGTAGCAACTGAATAAACAACACCGTAAAGGCAGAGACAACTCTATTAACACCTCACATTTTACTAAAGCACATTTCTAGGGGTTACTACCATAAAACAAAAACAATTTCTAGTTTCTTGCGAGTGGAATCTGTTATAAACTGGTAGTAAACTCGATCTAATTGCATTTGCGATTATACCGATAGCTGGAATTGTGTTGGTTTTTACGTTATTATGGTGAAATGTGTTTCCCCTTCACTGATATAAAAAACCATAAATACATTTTCAAAATCTTCTCTTCATTCCTATCGGGTTGCGTTCGGTTGGGGTGATTCTGCGTTCGACTGCCATTTCTTGTAAACACAAAGGCGCTTCGTGCATAAGCGAATTCGGTTCATGTTATATAAGATATCGTTCCCCTATTTATAAATCGTGTATGATCGAATTCGTGTAGTGTAAACACGTGTTATACGAGGACTGACTGTACTCGTATTGCAAGACCTCGCTCGTTTATCAAGTTAAAATTTATTAAAAATTTTTGCTCGTCTTGCAAAACACTCGCATACCAAGTTACTCGTAATCCAAGGTACCACTGTACAAGGGGATAATCACCTCCTTATCCCTGCTAGAAAAATTCCTGTATATTATTGACAAGACACCATGAGCTACTCTTGTAGACCGTCTGCACTGCTCAGAAAACTTCATATCTGATTGTACAATTACCCCAAGGTCCTTTTCATTCTCTAGCACCCTCAGTGTAGTACCACACAGTTGATATGTTACTCTGGGGTTACTGTATCCATATGCAGTACATTACATTGTCAGTTGCCACCTCTCAGCCCATCTTCACAACTTTTCTAGATCCTGTTGCAGTAGCATACTGTCTTAATAACCCTGCCAACCTTCGTGTTGTCTGCAAACTTAGACATTAAGCCTTAATAATGATATTCCATCATCAATATCATTATTAAATACAGAGAACAACAATGGACCCAACAATTCATTGAAGAGCCTCTGGAGTCAGGAACTCTAATTCATCTGTGATGCTACTAAAAACAGTTACTCAACAACTCTATAAAATACCTTTATTATAATAATATAAAATTATAATAAAATATATGCATACTGATCGTATAAACTGTATTTTAGAATATTAAAATAATAAAATAATGTATAACAAGAATAAAATGCAATAAAATATAAAGTTAAAAGCACTAAAAAGATGTTGAAAATCCCTAAGAACCACTAAAATAGGAGCTTTCAGCAGCAGCAGCCACCATCAACAATAATGGTTATAGGTTATTTGACAATCTATATATATATATATTTATATATACGTCTCAGCAGGTCCGCAACACAAACTATGGCATCTGCACACTGTCCACTTCTCGTGCATTGGAACCGGAAATTGGACAGGCCACTCTAAACCGTTCGTCTCTCCTTAGGATAAGAGCTTCAAAGAATGGATGAATGGCGACGGCCCTTATCCCTATTAAGACTGTAGCATTCGGATGAACATATCCTTAAACTCTCTAGCCATTTCCAGTTGCAAATAATCGACCCAACACAGCCCTGGGGGACTCCACTAATAACATTAGTCCACAAAGAGCAGTGGCCATTGATTCCCACTCAACCATCCCTTTATTCATAGCAGCAATTTGCCTCCAATGCCACACTACTCCAATTTGTGCATCAGTCTTACATGTGCAACAGAATCAAAAGCTTTCCAAAGATCCAAGTATATGACATCAAAATTATTCTTCGCATCCAGTTCCTTTGTAATATATCCAATCAAATTGGTCAGGAAAGATTTCCCCTTAACAAACTCACGCTGTCTGAACTATAACTGGAGTCTTGTCTAGATGATCCTGCAGTGCTTTGATCCACCTTTATGAAAAATCGGGGTCACATTTGCACATCTCCAGTCAATGGGTACTTCCCCCAAGTCCAAGGAAGCTCTCATAATTATGAGTAAGGGTTTGCTTACTTCCTTTGCACTGGACCAGCGTGGCAGATTATGGTCCATTTTCCCTCAGCATGAATTGTTCAGGAGGCTTCCATCCTGCAGTGGGTTGATAATGGCTGCACTTAATTTTTTTTTTTACTTCCTTTGCTGCCTCCTTTAATAAAACTGGGTAGATGCCATCTATCCCAGGTGTCCTAAATCTATCCTACAGCAGGCTTTCCTCAATTTGAATTTATGCCCTCTTGGATGATTATTCTGAGCAAGAGGATGAATCCCATCAGCATTGAGCATGCTCCGACCATTCAAAGCTTTACACACCTCAATTGCTCTTCTCTGTACTCGTTCCAGAAGCTCTACATACTTCTTAGAATGATGCCTCCAAACCTGTATAAAGTACTCAAGGTGTGGCCTGACCATTGCCTTATACAAGGGGATAATCACCTCCTTATCCCTGCTAGAAAAATTCCTATATATCATTGACAAGACACCATGAGCTACTCTTGCAGACCATCTGCACTGCTCAGAAAACTTCATATCTGATTGTACAGTTACCCCAAGGTCTTTTGTTTATCTTCAACAATTTCTCCTCCACTTTGCTCTGAGTTATTACAAAATCATTTAGCTCACAGCTAGAGTTTAATACACCTATGGTGCCCCCCTTCCCCCCAAATGCTCCTTTAGTTTGTTAGCTATCAGAGCAGGATCATCAACAGTTGACTGGATATCAAGTGGACCAATCTGATTCATCCCTTTCCTTCCAGAGCTTACATGAGTAAAGAACTCTGCTGTTTTTCTTTGCATCCTTTGCCAAAGATTTCTCATAATCTGCTTTTTCCTTCCTTAACCTCCTTTGTGACTTGATTACAGACTAGCTTATATCTACCATAGGCTTCTGTGTCACCTGTTAATTTATATGTATCCCATGCATTTTTCTTTGCCACATGTCTCATTAGTTCATCTGACATCCATTTAGGCCTAAACCTTGAACAGTATTTTTTAGTATGAAAAGCCTAGTAACTTCCAAGATTAATTCTTTGAATGCTTCCCATTTAGAATTTTGCTGTTAGTAACATCAGTTGATCCCACTGTATGGAATTTAAAAACTGTCTCAGACCACTGTAGTCACCTTTATGAAAGCAAAAACCCTTCTGTTTACCCCTGATAATAGTTACCTCTGAGTAAATCCCACATCACTACACTATCACTGCCACCTAGTGGTTCCTTTATCTGCAGATTCTTAATGCATGAAGAATCACTGCTGATAATCAGATCAAGAGTGTTACTCCCTCTAGTTGCCTCCCAAACATGCTGCTGTAGAAAACAATCCTCCAATAAATCCACAAAAGCCTTGCTAGTGTGTGTGAGTGACCAACCCACAAGTTCCAGTCAATATCTGGGAAATTAAAATTCCCCATTATAAGACAATCTGATTTACTGGTGCCTACACTTTCTCTGTTCAGTTGTTAATTATACTCATCAGAGTCATTTGGCCTATAATGAAATACTACTCTCAATACTGCTATGCTTATGTCACACCAAACTAACTTGACACTGCACTGTCTACCCATGTCAACTGGCTGCACTTCCTTAGATTGTGTTTCTTAACAGCATAACTTCCCCCCCCCCTTCCTATCCTGTCCTGTCTAACCTTCCATACACATTGTTCTCCCCAAATTCCAATTCTGCATTCCTTACGTCTGTGTGACACCACATCTAATATTCCAATAATATCTGCCTTTGGTGTTAGGACAAACACCTAAAATTCATCAAATTTATTTACTAAACACTCGGCACTGATGTATTTGCTTGTTTCATGATGACTCTCAGCAGTCTCTGAAATTCCCTGCACCTTGTTTTCCAGCCTGCTGCTCTTTCCAATAGAAGCAGTGCATGAATCACTTTCACCTCTGCCAGCAGCTACTGTTAATCTATTAGTCCATGTATCTCCCCAAGCTAGCAGTTTTCTGACCGACCTAACACTTCCTCGATAGCATCAGCAAATATTCTTGCACCCTTTTTATTTAAGTATATTCCATCCTTGTAGTTTGGTTTGGTTTTGGTTTTTTTTGGCGCATTAGCTTCTATGGCTATAATGCGCCAAGACCATGTCAGTTATAAAAAAAATTTAAACTTTCAGTGACCTAATTACTAGGTCACTATGTCCAAAGGTATAACGAATATATAAAGGGAAATGTAAATTTTATATTCGATTAAAAATATTTATTGATTTTAAAAACCTAAAAACTGCAGACACATTGCCATTGTTGGATAAAATCTGACTGAGTGTATATGGCTCAGTCAGATAATTAAAAGCGGTAAAACGGATATTTCTAAAATGTGGACAATCAATTAAAATGTGTCTCATGGATAAAACTGTGCCACAGTTCTCGCACATAGGACAGTCATCTGCCCTCAGCAAAAAAGAATGTGTAAGATGACCGTGTCCTATGCGGAGACGAGCTAGAACAACTTCCTCCTTGCGATTCCTGCGCAGACTAGACTGCCACGGTTCAATTACGGGCTTTATTTGATATAATTTATTCGCAGTCTGTCTATTCCACGAATCCTGCCATTGGGAATGTATTTTCTCGTGTATTATTTGCCTGTAGTCTGTATAGGGGACTAACAGGCAGCGATTATTATTGGGAATTGCTGATTTGGCTGCGGCGTCAGCCAAATCATTTCCCCTAATCCCAATGTGGCTCGGAATCCAGCAGAAGCGGATGTCATATTCGCGTTCATGGAGAACGTGAATCTTCTGCTGAATGCTAGACAGAACTGGATGAGGATTATATCTTAAGGATATTAAAGCCTGTAACATGCTAAGAGAGTCGGTATATAAAATGAACCGTTGATATTGGCATTCACTAATGTGATCCAAGGCTAACTCTACAGCGTGCAGCTCTGCAGTAAATATGCTGCATTCAGAGGGAATCTGCTCTGATATAGTCCTGTCTGTAAAGACAGCAGCAGATCCCACATATGACTCTGACTTCGAACCGTCTGTGTAGACTGGCGCGAAGTCGGAATATTCAGTTCGGTGTGCTGAATGAAGCTGCAGGTAGACCATCCTTGTAGAAGCAATCTCCTGTTAACAAGCACAGACCAGGCTGAGAAAAATTCTACCCCTTGAGCCTTGCACAAATCTCTAATTGTTTGACAAGACTATCATCATATACTTCCTCCTATCTTGTCTGGGCAGAATTGCAGACACTTTTTCAAATTTAATCCTAACTCACTGCTTTTTTTTTTTTTTTTTTTTTTTTTCAACATTGACCTGTACTTGTTAAGTAATTCTGCTGGTCTTCTACTCTTAATGTCATTAGTGCCAGCATGTACAACAACATCACCTTTTGTGCCCTTAAAAGATGATATCTGCTCTACGTCATCAACCTTAGCCCCAGGCAGACATATCCTGGTCCTGTTCCACCTATTCTTCTTGCACAATATATTCCCAGTTCCCTGGCAACCGGCACAGGAACAATTCATGGGGATTGCCACTGTGTGCCTGATGTTCAAGAGCAAGCTCTGGCATTGATGTGGGCAGCTGAGTGCTTGATGGGCCCCTCAATTTAAATCCTTCAAGGGCATCTACCTTATTCTTCAAGCTCTCATATAGGCCCATAACAATGCTGAGTTGACATCTGATTTTTCTCACACTCCTTATATAGAAGAAACAAACATTGTACTGGAAAAAATTAATAGAAACTCTAAAGTTAGTGGAAGTGGTAATTATAATCAACCTCCTGTAAGATGTACTGTAACATCAGTGGGATAATTGTGCTGATAACTAGTGATTCTTCCCATCAAATGGGGATAGGCATTGTACTTCAACTCCCAAAACAAATCAAATGGTGTGAGGTCCAGTGAGCAAGTTGGCCACAGAATTGGGTCTGTGCACCTACCCATTGATATGGAACTCCAACTAGCCTCAAACATGCCTAAGGAAGGAGTGAGCCATCTATTGGAGGAGCATTTTCCTACTGAGATCATTGAGCAATTTGCAGGATCAGATAATTGTTTCAATACAAGGGACCAATTATTTTGCCTTCTGCGAAGAACACTACTTTTGGCAAGTTGCAGCACAAAATGCACTACCTTTGTGGCTCTCAACAAACCCAACGTAGTTTTGGGTTTTCACTTCCCCACACTCTTGCGTGTGTTTACCTTGCCTGCACTAAGGCACGTGTGCACTTATTGCCAAACACAAAACATTTAAGCAGGCTGTTCATTTGCCATCTTAGTAAACAGGCTTTCATTGAATGTCTGGCATTTTATTATACCAGCTGTAATTGTTCTCTCTGCAGCTTCTATGGTTTCAGATGTAACATCCTACACTAGTTTTTGCAATTCAAGTTTTGAACATCCAGTAGCTATGAAGGTCTTAACCAGCTGTGGAGTGTCTGCTCAATGAGGTTTTGCTGAATCTTGTACAATTAACTTGCACTGCATTTTGGCCATCCAAAAAATGCATTGTACTCCAACTGCACTAGTGTGTCACTATTTCTGTTTGCAATAGAACAGTGCTGGAGGCAGCTGCTTCAGCAATCAAAAAATGAGAATGAAAACTGACTATTTTTACTGTATTAAATAGATAGATTTACAAACCTTTAAAATTTGTGAAACTGCTTTTGACTTGCTCTACATATGTATTTTTAACAATAAATGTTTGCAGTAAAGGTCAAAAGTTCACTTGTGTTAGACTATCAGAATATTCAGGTCCCCCCCATAAATAATGCTTTCCTCCCTCTCCAAAAATAAAAACTATATCAAAAGGGATAAAGACGAGAGATTGTCTAGAGGAGCCATGGAGAAGGAAAAAGAGAGGAAAACCAAGAAGGACATGGATAGAGGGTGTGAGAGCAGCTGTGAATAGAAGACTGGTGGATGGAGATTGGGAAGATTGAAGAAAATGGAAAAAATAATAATACAGGAATGACTTTTTGATGCTAGGTTGAGGAGAACCATTGTAATAACAGAATAAGTCCTAAGAAGAAGATATCAAAATTAAGTTGCCATCAAGTATACATTTTCTTTCCTTCTCTGACTTTATCACATCCTGCAAATATTTCAGTATTATATTTATAAAATCACTGGTGGGAAAGGAAATATGGACAAGGCACTGTTGATAGCCTCAACCTCTTTTCCCATCAAGAATAGTGCTATAAACTTTGGAATAGCTAGTAATCTAATACGGCAAGGTTTAGCTGTGGAATTTTTTCTTATCCAAGCCCCTCTTGTTAGCCACACATGATTCAAGTAGTACAAGGGCATGTGTTGTTTAATTTCAGGCTTTGGTTTGTTAACTTTGCTCATGAATGCTCTTATAATCTTTGAGCACATAAAAGTACCTAAAAGATTAAGTGGGGCTTACAAGTTGAGCATGTACACATCAAGTTTTAATATACTGGGAGTTTACAACAAGCATTAACTATTTAGCAGTCACATGGGCTTGAATGACAGTCCACTTCTGCACTCTTGCATGTGACAGGTTTGCATTTTTAATTGTTAATGAATGATTATTGCATAAGACAAATTTGAAGGGTCCTGCACAATTGATAGATATTTAAAAAGCCACAGCTGTATTGTAAACGTTTCTTAAACCAGAATGTATCATCAACAGGATTTCCAATCAGTGGGAAGTAATATACACGAAGAAATGAGTGAATGTAAGAACAAAACTTTGCAGCACTTCTAGAAGACACTGCTATGACCAGGCTTTGAGTTTTTAACAAATATCAGATTTAATTGTTACTCTAAAAACTTTAGTATGACTCCTCCAAACAGCTAGGTACCAAAATGAAAGACAAGCAGAGAAATCAAGCACACAAATCCTAACAACTCAAGTCCCCTCCCCTTCATATTCAACAATATTTAAAGCCCACAAAGTCTGACTTATGTACTCCAAGATATTATGTAAGCCATCAAACAGATTTCATAAATTATTACTTTTTCATTAACATAGTGCTAACGTATAATACTTCCTATTTTTAGCCCATAAAACCTCAATCAGAATAAATTGCTATTGGGAGTAAGTGACTTGTTGCTGTTCCTCCTAACATTATCCACATCAGTGCTTGCAAGAATCCTAGAACAATCCTCTCAAGAATCTCTTAACATGTTAACTACACCGTGATGCACATGTGTGTCATTGGAGTGTTTTATTACCTTGGAGGATAAACCACTTCACTCTAAAACCATTTTCTGATTTGATGGAAGAAAAGTTGGATATTTCTGTCAAGCAACCTTCACCAGCATCTAATTGAGCCATAGTGAGATGAAAGCCCAAAAATGTCTATGCCATCCTAAATCCAGATTGACTCAATCCATAGTCAAAAAGGTCATCAGAAATAGGCAGCAGTAAAAGTGTTGTTTCATGTTTTTTTTTTATACTGAACATCATTAAATTTAATGAAGGATTCATCTTCATTGATTGGGTTGGGTTAGAACACTCCTAACCCAACTAGACTTGATCAATGAAAATGAACCCTTTAAGTTGTTCTTTGTTATTTTCACTTACTAAGTTATTTAATATCACTCTTGTTAAAATGAGTCTATGTTTCATAATACTTTCTTTATCCTCTTGAGCTTCTGATTTCTGCTACTATTTTCAGTGCTAGATGTATATGTACTCACTTGGCAAAATAAAAACTGATTACCAAAACTAGTTTTACCCCATGGTATGAAGTTTATTTAATAAGTGATAAGAGCATTAAGGGAAAAAAAATTTCTTCTTCCATGAATTACAAGTAATAAACAGCAAATAATGTTCCTAAATATGGATACTCCTCTTTAGAAGGTATATAGAATTATACATAATAAAGAAAAAAAGCAGTTGCTAATGTATATTAGCAACTGCTTTTCACATACCTTGTTTTGAAGGTGTTGGCGGATGTCATTGGTGTAATGTGGGGGGAGCCCCATCATGCTGGAACCACAAAATATAAATTGTGATATTGGAATGGTTTTGTTTTGTTTTTTTAACATTGTGATTAAATCCATGAGAAGAATTTTTAATGTTCTAAGTCCTCCAGTGTGGAAAAGGTTCCTCCCGTATCTCTCTCTCACACCAACTGTTTTGTTGTTAGTGATCAGTTTATTTTATTTATTTATTTTCCTTTTCCCACAGCATAAACAAAATAGTTTACATGTGCATCTGTAATGAGAGTTAGTTTATATAAGTTATCCATGATTATGCCCACGGTTCTCGGGGAAAATGAATAGAAATGTAAAATTTAGACTTAAATTTCATTGTAGTTATTTTGAATAATCTGTCCTAAGATGCATATAATTTATCAGGGGAATGGTAGCAACTTTGAAATCATTTCATTTGTATAAGCTGATATTGAATTAACAAGGATATACTGTACTTGGTAGTGAAAACTAAATGGGTATTCTCTCTCTCTCTCTCTCTCTCTCACACTTAAATAGATTCTACAGAGAAATTAAAGGATTTGCACTGAATGCCACTTTAGTCTAAAACAGTGGTTCTCAAATACAGCCATCTCACGATTTTCATAAATATCAAAATTTATTTTTTTAAATTTCAACATTAAAAAAAAATTAATTTTTTATTGTATTCTCTTAGAATACAATAAAATATATAGACTTTTATAAAAGTGATATTCAATGGTATGAGACATGATTGTTCATCCCGAGTATTGTCATTTTAATGAACATACTAGATTTATTTTAAATACAGCAGGCCCTCGTTATAATGCAGTTCGCTATAACACCGTTCTTATATTATAACCCGTATCTGACTATTATGCTGTCATAAATCACTATAACGCTCTTTTACAGATTGCATTTTTGGCATATTTAATGAAATCATTTCATTTGATGGAGTTGATAGCTTGAAAATGAATAGCAAAACAGCATTAAAATATTTCCCACGCTCAGTGAAATTTTCTCGCACGCTAATTTAATTGCAGTACAGTGACTTCTTACGTATTCCGAGATCAATATTTTAAAAAAATGATCAAGTATATTACTGCTTGTAATATTTGCGTTATATGGATTTATCAGAAGTCTAGTCATCACTCAGTACAGTATTAGACATCATGCGTAACAGACAGTTTACTCGAATCATAATTAATGCAACCAGCGCAGTGACATTTTCAAAAAGTTAATAATGGTGGATAAGAATGAAAAAGCAACAACCTCTGAATGCAGTATTAAGACTATAAATGTAAGAAAAAAACTGAATTTTAAAATTAAATTAGACATTTTGAAGCGAATCGATTCCAGTCAATGACAAGCGGATGTGTGCCATAATTTAGGACTGGCAAGTTTAACTATAAGAACAATTATAAAAAATAAAGAATTAATTTTAGACAGCTGTTCCACTACAAGCAACTAAATTGGTAATGGCTATGATTGAAATAGAGAGACTTTAATTTTATTGAATTCAGTTAAGTTAAATACCAGCGCAGTGACATTTTCAAAAAGTTAATAATGGTGGATAAGAATGAAAAAGCAACAACCTCTGAATGCAGTATTAAGACTATAAATGTAAGAAAAAAACTGAATTTTAAAATTAAATTAGACATTTTGAAGCGAATCGATTCCAGTCAATGACAAGCGGATGTGTGCCATAATTTAGGACTGGCAAGTTTAACTATAAGAACAATTATAAAAAATAAAGAATTAATTTTAGACAGCTGTTCCACTACAAGCAACTAAATTGGTAATGGCTATGATTGAAATAGAGAGACTTTAATTTTATTGAATTCAGTTAAGTTAAATATTATAAATAAAAAAAAAAAGAGAGAGATTAGCCAAATGATGATCTGAAGAAAACTCCTAAAAAAGAAAAAAATGTGGAACCATTTAAAACTAGTAAGGGCTGGTTGAATAGATTTAAAATCAAGGGTGAAGCTGCAAGTGCAGATCAAGGAACCGAAACTTTCAAAAAAGAACTTATTAAAATTATTGAAGAGAGGTATGTGTTATACTTCTCAAGAAGTTTTTAACATAGATGAAGCAGGACTTTTTTGGAAACGAATGCCTAAAAGAAGTTTCATATTGAAAGAAGAAAAAAACATGTCAGGTTTCAAAGTGGCAAAGGATCAGTTGACTTTATTGTTGGTGGTAACGCTGCGGGGGATATAAAATTAAAACCCCTTTTTGTTTACCAGGAAGAGGGTGAAAGTACAACCCAAAATCTACGCATTTTTCATGATTAAATTCATGAAATAAGTGTCTTAATAAAAAGAATTGCACAGTCACCAACTAAATCTCGTGGCCATTTTTGCTGCCACCAGAAAAAGTCTTGAGAATCACTGGTCTAAAGGCTTACCAAAACCAACCTAGCCTTGCAGGCAAGTAATCTCAATATACAGACAAGGGACACCCTACATCTAATCAGACAGGCTTTCTTCAATTCCAAGGACAATTGGCTTTTGAAAAAAGCTGCATGGGTGAATCCACTGCTGACCCATCTAATCCAAGTTGTGGATGCATTCCATATCCTTCAAATGGCAAGGACATTAATATTAATTTTGCCTTAGAATACAGAAAAGAAGTATCTTTCCTAGCTATCCTTTAACTGAAATGATCCCACACAATGAAAATAAGGCTTGTAGCTAACTCTAGAACTAGCCCTGCTACATTTTTTTTTTTTTAATCCACAGTTGTATTGCCATTATGGTGAGGTGACAACTTCTTCAGGATAGGCAGCAAGACAAGATGAGTCTTTGCAAGCAAGTATCAAAAAGGCCAAAACATCTTAACTTTCTCAAGAAATCTGCATTAAGTAACTTGTATACTTGCTCAGTACAACACTATTAATGCACTAATTTCATGTCTGGTCTTTTCCATTCATGTGTTCAGATTAACTTAATCTCAGAACTCTCTCATTACTGTGACTGCTGCTATAATTATTAAACATTCTTATTGGCGCAATTTTCATGACTTTTAAATGGCCTTCTTGATATATTTTGATTAGTTTTCTGTGAACACAAAGGTTTTGCCATTCACACTAGCAGTATCCTGAGAGCCTGATTTAGTTTGGTTTGTTTAGATGTCACTGGTGCAGTAGCATCTTAAGGCCCTGATGTGCCAAGCACAAGCTATCCTGAAAGCAAAAAAGAAAGCTTTCTCTGCTTCCTAACACTGCTTGTGGATTTAGATCTTAATATAATGTTTCAAAACGAACAGTGTACAGAGAGCAGAGCTTTGAGAGCAAGATAAGATGGAGCAAAACAACTAGTTGGGATCAAGCTGTATGAACTTTGCCACTCTTCATTTATTATGTATTACAATGATTTGTGTAAAAGGACAGTGTGTATTTTAATGGAGCATTAACATAATATCCATTTAGTATCAAAGATACACCTTTTTAATCAGATGAATTATTTACATTAGAAATTATTACAGTATCTTCCTCTGGAACATTATACAGCAGGGGTTTAGAAACCTCCTTGTCGCAGAACCCTGTATTCATTTCCAGACACACACTTAAACAATGCGCAACAGAATAAAATGAACACCCAGAGTTTCCTACCTATTAAGATATATAAACAGTGGTATCTCCTTAATATTTAGATTAATTCAAGACATTCTTAATCACTTTACCACCTACTGTTTCTTTAAACCACATTCTATTTAAATGAGTTACCTTAGGAAATTAGCCAATAAACAGTGTCACTAGTTGCAACTTTACTTTTCCGGAAGAAACAGTATACTTTCAGTATACTGTTTCATAGAAGAATCAGCAAAACTGCAACTACTACAGGGGAGGGGGAATGGCAGCCATTCAACACTTTCTCCTTCATGTTTCATTTCATATGTTGGATTAAGAATAGCAATGCCTGCTTGCTTTGATGCTTGCAACCAGTACCACGAATTACGTGGGTGAGAGGGTAAGATATGCACAGGCAAGTAAGGAGAAGGAAACCTAGTAAATGGCCTTAAGCTACTAATTGTTTTTCTCCTTAGTATAGCTAAATAAAGAATATGGCATAAAAAGTATACTAATTAAAATTAAATAGGAAGCAGATACCACTATGTAAAATTGTTTACAAACAGGAAACCATGGGAACATCACTTTATTCAACTGCAACACCCTGATAAATATAAAATGTACGGTATATGACTATTCAAGTAACCATCAGCCGAGGCGATATACACATTGACATCAATTCCTGGATCAATAACTTGCACGCATAGGGTAATCGTACTTGAGAAATCTGGGGGAGAAAAATGAAACATCCTTAAGTAACTAACTGATAATCATCAAAAAAATTTTATTTAAATGATCAGATTATTCATCTGTTAAGGTCATGTCAGCATTAATGTTTAATTCTTAAAAAGTGCTACTGAACCATCTTTATGAATTAATAATAAAAATGCATACATTAAAAATGATTAGTTATATCCCAGTAGAAGCCAATATTTAATTCTTGAAGTGCTACTCTTAATAAACAATATTAACAAGAATTATTCATAGAACAGTATGGCATAATATAATCAGAAAAACTATTTTCATCTGTTTTTCTATGCTCCAAGAAATTACGAAGTTCATAATTTGCGAAACTCGCTATGTTAAACAGATATTTCACTACTTTTAAGGAAATTATATTTTATTAATTATTGATACTTATCATTAATGAATTAAACTTATGGAGCAAAAAAAAAAAAAAACTGCAAGTCAAATTAACAAATATAAACTGCCTTTATTCCTTACAAAAAACTCAATAGCAATTTTTTTTTTAAAAGTCCGTAATCAAAATTTGAATGCACAGTCAAGTTATTTGTGAAGCACGACTTATTAGATGGAGAGGTACTGTAAGTAAAATTTATCCATATTATACTAATACTAAAAAATTTTCATCGAAACTTGAAAAACAGTCATTTAATTTCCACATTCAGAATCATGAGTAGTGCTCCAATTTGAAAATAAAAAGGAAAAACCACACATGGTTTGACAAAAATGAAATGCTGTTTTCTCAACTACACAAAAGCCATCAGAGATTGGATGAATGCTCCTAGGTCAACAGCAACCAAATCCTACTGTGTGATGTACTGGTAATTACTAGTACCTTAGACACTTCAAAAATTGTGAAAGCAGAATGATTTTAACATAAAGTTACTTAAATTTCTTTGACAATATCTTCAATCACTATCACTGTAAAATTCAAAGTTACAAAGCAATAGCAGAGAGGAGAAATATACTCCTCTCTGCAATTTTTGGGATTATTGCCAGTACATTTAATTTCTTTCATTTCTTGGAACTTTGGATGAACTCTAGTTTCTTAACATCCTTAAGTAACTAAGAACTGATAATTGGATAAAGTATGCCATTTTGTAACCTTACAACTGGCAGGAAATAATTTAAAATTGTTCACTTTTTGATGCTATCCATTTTAAATCTATTATGAACACAACTGAATAATCCATACTGTTGTTTTTCTCCTTAGTTAAATTAAAATTTTTTTTTGAATTAAAACTCTCTCTACCATACTCCAGTCATGCTTTTTCTGATGTGTTAAAAAAAAACCCACATTTGGGTGATATCTTCACTGTCAGCAAGCAAAACTTTAAAGAAACAAAAATCGAAAAAGCCAAACAATTTGATGATAGGATGCCAGCAATTCTAAACACCATCTGAAGCAAGTAAGTACTGTTACTTGGATATGCTAGGATTAAACAAGCTAGCAACTGAATCTTGTTCAACACTTTATATGCAAGAACAGGCTTAAGAAAATTGTTTTTTTTTTTTTTTTTTTTTTTTTTATGGCCAAACTTCAACAACAAAACAATGATGCAAATCAAATAGAAACACAATAATTGAATTCTTAAACTAGCAGTGATGTCATTCAGAGATTTTGTTTAAATTAGTAGAGGGAGGAAGGAAAAAACTGCTCTGGAATATTCTACCCTGAGATGCATTTTCACGGGTTAAGTGCAGTGAATTACTTAAGGAAAACTGGCTCACTTCCCATACAGTATCTCGAAGAAATCATTCTTTCAGGCCACTTTTCAGAAGACCAGCAAAAAAAAAAAAAAATTCCTTTTCTTAATTTTTTTTTTTTTTTTTTTCTTAACTAACAAGACTCAAAATTTTAGGGAGCACTAAAGATATATTAACTTTGTTTAAGCCACTATTGGTCAAATAAAAACATTTATTAATAGTGATATGTAATTATTTTTGTTAAGTGCTAAGGCAAGCCGCACATTCTACGAATTTTTTTTTGTGGGGGAGTTTTTCCTGTTTTACTGTATGAAATACCCGGATTTCCAGGAAATAGCAACATTTCTCTTGGTTGTGATGCAAATAAAATTCCTCCCATCAACAACAGCAACTAAACCAAAGCAAACACACTGGAAGAATGGAAATTTACACTCTTGTACCTTTAACATGTTATGCTATTCAAAAGAATTTTTCCTCCATTGCAGAAAACAGCTCAGTAATATTCATCAACTAGAGTAGGAAAAGTGCTGCCCAATCAAGATACCATCATAGTCAGTAGCATGGTTATGCACTTTTCTCACTTCTATGTGACATATTTATTCCAACTATTACTTTGCAATCTGATCTCTATACCCCATCACTTAACAAAAGGCAAACCAATACCATTAGCCTTTACTTACTACTGCAAAAATATAAACACAAACTTGCCAAACCAATCAATCTGCTTACGGAGGTGTACCATTTTCTAATTGTAATTGAATGGGAAAAATGATCTATATCTCTCTTCTCTGACAGCAAACTGACTAACATCCTTGAAGCAAGGAAGAGGAAATACAGTTTTTTATCACAATAGTGTCACTATAATCAAATCTGCTCCAATATTATTGAAAGTTCTGAAGCCAGTCTTCTATCCTTTCTTTTAAAAATGGTAATCTTAACCATAAATGCAATTTAAATGCCATCCCAGTGTCTAGCTGAGGAAACTCTGCTTGATTTAATTGCACAAGACGATATTAGCCTCTCAACAATGCTATTTTCTAATTTGATTTCAAATCACCATAGCCTAGTCGAAGATTTTCATAGATTATGATTGCCCACACTCTCTTATCTGTATTTACTCTTCCCCCCCAACTAGAAATGTTGAAATGCAGCAAATCTGCTACTTTCTCCTCTAACCACAAAGCTTTCAAAATCCAAATGGGCAAAACTAACTATGCCTAAAGGAGGTGCAAGGCGGTTCTTTGAGGTTCTAACCAGGCTAACTCAGGGCCTTAACTTTGTTTTATAAATGCTTTGAAGCATATATAAAGCAAGGCATACATACACTGAACCTTATTCATGGTACATTCTTAATAGCACACTCAATTTACACTGCCTTCTGGATGACTACTGGGCTAGTATCAATTGCAAAAAATGCAATGTCCAACACCTATTCTCTAGCAATGGCTCCTAACCAGAGGGTAATTTAATCCATTCAGAAGTGCACATGTTGACCTACAAATTTCATGAATCAGTGTATGTGATCTGGTGAGTACATACACTGATTCATGTTTATGGTGGGGTCATTTCATATAACACATACTTTTATGTATGAATTGTCTTAATTTTTATAGCACATACTGCCATAGCCTCTTATCCGTGTTTCAAACTAATAGTAAAGACTTTTAATTAGTAAAAAAAAAAAAAAAAACAGTTTTGAAATATGATGAGGATATTGCACTTGTCTACTATTAATATAATTTTACTTTAATGATGGGCAATTGATTCAGAATAAATTAATATTTAGAAGAGGTTATCTGCAAAGTTTTCAAATTTCTGTAAAACTTTATCCTATACAAAGGCTTCTGTAAAGAGAAGCTTAAGGAGGAAGTGCTCATTAATTTCATCATTTTGGGATCACAGAATGCCAAAATAAGCAAGGTGATCTCTAATACTAGCAGAAACTAGATCAAGAACTTGATTGACCTGAATGGCCTGTTTTGACCAAGTGCACAAGTTTGACTCTACTTCTAGCTAGGAATCCTGGTTGGTTTTACAGCATGCCAGAACTCTGAAGAAACCAGAAAATGATAGTCAGTCCTCGTATAGCATGATAGTTGTGTTCCTAGAAACCCTTGTGCAATATAAACAACAGGCCCTATGGGAAAAATAGGATTAGGTGCCAATCACTCAAGATTGAACACACATTTGTAATCAAAACAAATTATCGTAATGAAATACGTAAGTATTTTATTACGTAATAAAATGTTGCTAATGCTTTTGCTTCTATCGTAAGCAAACTTGTTTTTTGTTTGATTTTCTAGCCAAACAGATGACAGCCGTTCCATCTCTTCCAATTCTTTGTGTCTTAATCTAATGGATTTTAATTACACTGAGTTATTCCTGCTATGAAAGTTGTTTTTATTTTCTCTGCATCCTTTGTAATTCTCGGCGTTGCCTCATTTAGGCCTGTAGCACGTGCAATATCACATGGTCTTTCATTTTGTTCAAAGCGGTTCACAATTTCATATTTTTTCTCTATCGACAGAGGCGGACTGGCCATAAGCCTTAACAGGGAAACCACGGGGGGGTCAGAGGCCAGTGTGATTTTGGCCATAAACGCTAGTATGAGGCCACTACAAATTTTTGCGGGTAAGAATTTTTGACCCAGTTCGCCTCTGTTTATCAATATTGCTTTTCTTTTTCTCTCTGAATCTGTAGTGTCTTCACCAGGACGCTTCCTTTTCACACCTTTTAAGTATTTTACTCATTTTTAGGGAATAAAGCACAATTACAAAATGAGGAGGCACGCTTGACACACATAAGCAAAGCTGTGCGCGTGTAGCAACTGAATAAACAACACCGTAAAGGCAGAGACAACTCTACCTCACTAGCTCACATTTTAGTAAAGCACATTTCTGGGGGTTACTACCATAAAACAATAAAAACAATTTCCAGTTGCATTCCTGCTAGTGGAATCTGTTATAAGCTGGTAGTAAACTCTATCTAATTGCATTTGCGATAATACCGATAGCTGGAATTTTACGTTATTATGGTGAAATATGTTTCTCCTTCACTGATATAAAAAACAAATACATTTTCAGAATCTTCTCTTCATTCCTATCGTGTTTCATTCAGTTGGGGTGATTCCGGTCCGACTGCCATTTCTTGTAAACACAAAGGCGAATCGTGCATAAGCAAATTCGGTTCGTGTTATATACAATATCGCTCCCCTATTTATAAATCGTGTATGAACGAATTCGTGTAGTGCAAACACGTGTTATACGAGGACTGACTGTAAACACTTTGCTGTCACCTCATTTTCTGAGGAAGTATAATCAAAATTATCAATGACATGCCACCGTGGCTTCACTGGGAGTTTATATTTCTTCCTTTGCCTTTAAGTGCCAAACTTTTTCATTTGTTTTTCCAACCTCAGTGTGAAACTCAAGTCTCTGACAACCTAATAACAGAAATATGGATCAGCTATAAAATATGATACACCCCTGTACCCAAAGTGATATCCTCAAAATAAGTGCCATCTCCTCCAATTTTCAAATGCATTGAAGAAATGAGCAGATCATGGATAGGGATATAACAAAGTTGGAATCAGGTGCAGACATCCGATCTGATTCCTACGGAACAACTATAAGATGAATTGCAATGTCAAGTGAGGGCCAAACCAACATTTCCCAATTCAGTGACATCACTGGTTCTCTATTCATCATGCAAAATAGTAGTAGTGACATGTGATGCAAGCATATGAGCTTATGCAGCATCACCCAAAAAAAAAAAAAAAAATGCACACAACCATTCCCTCTAAATGTTTGTCCAGTTCCTCCTTAAGTTTATTTAACCTATCAACTTCCACAATGACAGATGGATGTTTGTTAAAGCAATTAACCACCCGCTGGCTAAAGGCAAATTCCCGCACATCTATTCTACATCTGTCTTTCCTCAATTTCAATTTATGCCCCCTCAGGTTCATAATCTGAACAAGTGGAAGAATTCAGCGTGCTCAACCCATTCAAGGCCTTATACACCTCAATCAGATCACCTCGCTAGTGCCTAGTCTCCAGCTGCTGCAATTTGCAGAACTTAAGCCTCTCTTGGTAGGAGGATACCTTCATTTCCCTCACCAATCTTGTTGCCCTTCTCTGTGCACACAAGAAAATCTACATCCTTCCTAAAATGAGGCCTCCAGACCTGTACACAGTACTCAAGGCGTGACCTGACCATTGCCTTATACAGAGGAACAATCACCTCCTTTTCCCTGTTAGCAAAATTCCTATATATCACTGACAAAACCCCATTACCTGCCCTGGCAGCCTGTCTGCATTGCGCAGAAAACTTCATATCTGACTGCACAATTACTCCCAGATCTTTTTCATTTTCTACCACCTTAAGTATAATAACACACAGTTGGTACATTCCTCTGGGGTTACTTCTACCCATATGCAGTACTTTGCATTTGTCAATGTTAAACTTCAGTTGCCATTTCTCCGCCCATCTTCCCAAATTTTCTAGATCCTGTTGCAATAGTACACTACCATTACTGTCATTAACAACCCTGCCAACCTTTTGTATCATCTGCAAACTTCGACACTAAGCCTGATATACCTTCATCAATATCATTGATAAATATACAAAACAACAGTGGACCCAACACCAAACACTGTAGGACTCCACTAATAACATTAGTCCACGAAGAGCAGTGCCCATTGATTACCACCCTCTGTGTTCTCCCACTCAATCATCCTTTTATCCATTGTAGCAATTCACCCTTAATACCATCCTGCTCCAATTTGTACAGTAGTCTTCCATGCACAACAGTGTCAAAAGCTTTCCTGAAATCTAAGTATAAGATATCAAAATTAATTTTTGCATCCAGTTCCTTTGCAACCACATCATAATATCCAATCAAGTTTGTCAGACAAGACTTTCCCTTAACAAACCCATGCTGTGTCTGAATTATTGCTGCAGTCTTGTTTAGATGATCCTGCAATGCATCTTTAACCAGTGCATCCATTATTTTACCCAGAACAGAAGTTAAACTAACTGGTCTGTAATTACTTGTGTCACCCTTCGATCCCCCTTTGTGAATTGGGGATACATTTGCACATCTCCAGTCCGTGGGGACCTCCCCCGAGTCCAAGGATGCTCTCATAATTATGGCTAAGGGTTTGCTTACTTCCTCTGCCACCTCCTTTAATATAACTGGATAGATCACATCCACCCCAGGTGCTTTTATGTTTAACTTCAACAATTTATCCTCCACTTTGCTCTCAGTTATTACAAAATCATTAAGCATAGTGACCAGTTGAGCTACACAAACTTACTGTACACACATTCTATGACAAACCTCCAAACATGCCTTATACATTGAGTCAAACAGCTTTTTAAATTTTTTGAATAATTTGCCTATTACTTGCCTTCAGACAAGCATAGGATTTTCTCTAGCTGGAATTCAAAACAGTATGTGTGTCATCTTCCTCAATCTTACATCAGTCTTTGACTCAGTCCAACCCTTTCTTAGCTATTCAGAAACTACTACTACTACTACTGAATTGCTGAACAGTTCTACAAATTTCTTGAACTCCTATCAAGTAGATTGCTGCCTGATCCCTAATCCATTGAATCGGTCAGACAAGCAATGAGTGGAATATCATAAGGAGAATCTTGTTAACTTTGTTAATTTTCAGTCATCTTTATTTCATTCCTAAAGAACTCATTCTATTTAACCCTTTAACAAGTAAGTTTGCCACATGTACAGGTGGTCCCTTACAGTGAATTTTCGATGACAGAAAATTAAGAAAATTATGTGGCATAAAGTTTTCTTCCCCCTCAAATTTTGAAGTTCTGTAAAAATGAAAACTTTGTATCTAAATGCTTTTAGATGTGTTTTTTTTTTTTTTCTCCCTTTCTTATTTTGACCTGATTGCCCAATGTTAGAGCAAAATTACTGCCAAAAATTGAATCAGAAATTTTTTTTAAAATTTTGTAAAAAAAAAGGTATGGTGTGATAAAAAAGTGGTGGTAGTGGTTATTTTTTTAATGCAGTCATATCCTCTATTTATTTCTATTTCTGTATCTATTTATTTATCAATCAATTAGTGGAAGGTTTTGCCCTAAACTTAATTATGTTCACCAATTTAAAAATTGTAAATTCCAGAGAATTTTGGCTTTTTTATGCCTAAATTGGACAGCAAGACACATGATTTCCTCCTTTAATTTGCAAAGCGATTTTAATGCCACCATCTATTAAAACTATCTATTATTAGTTGGAAATACAAATAATTGATAATCATAATGCTGGAAGATTTTAAAACATTAATGGATCCCTTATTTGAATCATATATAAAATTACCTTAGAAAGCATACTCCCCAAAGCATGCACACAAAATATAAATTTACATACACAGGTCCCAGAAGGGTGGGTTAAAATCCTATGCTGATATTTTTTTTGTCAAACCAACATCCAGAAATTCATCTGATCACATGGATTAAACACATTCAAAGGATCACAAAGATAACAGGATGGGCCAATGTCCCATCCTGTTATCTTTGTGATCCTTTGAAAGAAAACCATTACAAAAATCTGAGAAACAATGACGAGAGAGACTTTTACAAAAATGGTGATATATGCTCCTATTATGAAAGATGGGACTAAAATAACTGTCTTCATCAATGTTGCGGCTATATATATATATATATATGGCATAATTTTCATATCTTGTAAACTACACAAAACTGACTCTCAAAATATATTTCTGGTTTAGCAAGCATAAAATTATAATTAATACACATGACTTTCATAGCCTTTTACTTTGCTATATATACAAAATTCACAGTGAACAAAGATATTAAACACATTCATAACTCACCTGAGTTTTATTTCTGCAACCTTTACATTCAAATGTATTATTCCTCAAGTTAGCAATGGCAATAATCCCACACAAGTTGCATACGTGCACCCGATAAGGATCAGAAACTTCAAATAAGCGTTCACGCAAAAACTGTGCAGCACCGTGAGCAATTTGGCAGTCACGCTCCATTTCTCCAAAACGGAGGCCACCATCCCTATAAAAATCCACTCAATTAGCACAGAAGTAATTTAAAATACATATTGATTAATCGAAATAATAACAGAACAAACTTATTCAATACACTATTATGAGCAAGTTTCATAATGACAACCAGAACAAAGAATCAACCATAAGCTACGCATTTATCTGTTCTTTGCATCCTTTTAACACTACAAAAATACAATGTTATTACTATGCATATTAACATGAGTATGTAAAATACTCATTCTGTTTTCACATTGCCTCTTACTGTAACTGAATTGAACTATAGCAAAGTTTTGTTAAATTTTACTGACTTTGTCTAAAAAAAAAGTGAAGTGGAAGAAACAGAGTAATTTATACTAAATCCAGAGGTTAATGACCTCTGGATTTAGTCTAAACAGATGGAAGTGTGAATGGTATCACCACTGTCCAGTAATGCACAGGAAGAGAACAGAAGCTCACCTCACTTTACATCACATCACATCACCAGTGCACACTCAGAAGAGTAATATGGTAACCTTGTCAGATATTCCTGCAAAACATCAACCAGGGGGCTAAGGCATCAAAAGGTTGGGGTCTGCACAATATACATTGGCATGAGATACCAGTGTATCTCATGCCAATGTATATCTCATGAGATACCAGTGTATCTCATGCCAGTTATGCACTATCACTCTCCCATGAAAACCGAGGCTGTGGAGCTCCACAGCCTCGGTTTTCGTGGGAAAGTGATAGTGCATAAGTCAACATCACTAACACAATCAGCAGTGTCTCGCCTTGCATGGTGCAACAAACACTGTAACTGTTCCAGAGCAGCAAATCAAAGTGGAAATTAGTTCTGCAGAGTGATGAACTTACTACACCATATTACAATTAGATGGATAGTTGTAGGTGTGAAGAATATTTGGATAATGTCTCATGCCAGTGTATATTGTGCCAACAGAGAAGTTTGGAGAAGATGGAGTTATGATATGGGACTATTTCTCATGGTACAGCTTAGGACCCTTGGTGGTTGCACAGAGAACCATGAAATGCCACCTCTCTTAACATTTTGAACAATTCCATGTTCCTTACAATATGGCAGTTCTTTGGAACAGAACCATGTTTTTTCAACAGGATAATGCTCCATGCCCTACTGCTGGTGCTGCTCAAGAATGGTTCATGAAAATGTAAAACATTTGGAATAGCCAGGTGCAGAGTTTCACTGAGCCCTATATTAGATGATGGTAGTAGTAGTAGTAGTAGTAGTGGCACATGATGCAAGAAAGCAAGTGTAGGAGCTTATGCAGCATCAGCCAAAAAAAAAAAAAAAACACACACCATTCCCTCCAAATGCCTGTCCAGTTCCTCCTTAAATTTATTTAACCTATCAACTTCTACAACGACAGATGGAAGTTTGTTCCAGCAATTAACCACCCGCTGGCTAAAGGCAAATTTCCGCACATCTATTCTACATCTGTCCTTTCTTAATTTGAACTTATGTCCCCGTAGGTTGGTAATCTGAACAAGTGGAAGGATCCCATCAGAATTCAGCGTGCTCAACCCATTCAAGGCCTTATAGACCTCAATCAGATCACCGCGCAGGTGCCTAGTCTCCAGCCACTGCAATTTGCAGAACTTAAGCCTCTCTTGGTAAGAGAATCCCTTCATTCCCCTCACCAATCGTGTTGCTCTTCTCTGTACATGCTCAAACAAATCTACATCCTTCCTAAAATGAGGCCTCCAGACCTGTACGCAGTACTCAAGGCGTGGCCTGACCATTGCCTTATACAGAGGGACAATCACCTCCTTTTCCCTGCTAGCAAAATTCCTATATATCATTGACAAAACCCCATGACCCGCCCTAGCAGCCTGTCTGCACTGCTCAGAAAACTTCATATCTGACTGCACAATTACTCCCAGGTCTTTTTCATTTTCTACCACCTTAAGTGTAGTACCACACAGTTGGTACGTTTCTCTGGGGTTACTTCTACCCATATGCAGTACTTTGCATTTGTCAAGGTTGAACTTCAGTTGCCACTTCTTAGCCCATCTGCCCAAATTATCTAGATCCTGTTGCAGTAGCACACTGCCATTACTGTCATTAACAACCCTGCCAACCTTTGTGTCATCTGCAAACTTCGACATTAAGCCTGATATACCTTTATCAATATCATTGATAAATACACAAAACAGTGGACCCAACACCGAACCCTGTAGGACTCCACTAATAACATTAGTCCACGAAGAGCAGCACCCATTGATTACCACCCTCTGTCTTCTCCCACTTAACCATCCTTTTATCCATTGTAGCAACTTAACCTTAATACCATTCTGCTCCAATTTGTACAATAGTCTTCCATGCGCAACAGTGTCAAAAGCTTTCCTGAAATCCAAGTATATGATATCAAAATTATTTTTTGCATCCAGTTCCTTTGTGACCACATAATAACCAATCAAATTTGTCAGACAAGACTTTCCCTTAACAAACCCATGCTGTGTTTGAATTATTGCTGCAGTCTTGTCTAGATGATCCTGCAATGCATCTTTAACCAGCGACTCCATTATTTTACCCGGAACAGAAGTTAAACTAACTGGTCTGTAATTACTCGTGTCACCCTTCGATCCACCTTTGTGAATTGGGGACACATTTGCACATCTCCAGTCCGTGGGAACCTGCCCTGAGTCCAAGGATGCTCTCATAATTATGGCTAAGGGTTTGCTTAGTTGCTTTGCCGCCTCCTTTAAAATAACTGGATAGATCCCATCCACCCCAGGTGCCTTTCTTATGTTTAACTTTAACAATTTCTCCTCCACTTTGCTCTCAGTTATTACAAAATCATTAAGCACACTGCTACAATTTGATAACCTTCTTCCATTTTCAAATTGTAATAATTCCTCACGTGTGAATGTAGATGCAAAATACTCATTCAGTTTGTTTGCTATCTGAGCAGGATCATCAACAGTCGAACCATCGATGTCAAGTGGACCAATCATATTCATCCCCTTCCTTTTAGAGTTTATATAAGTAAAGAAATCCTTGCTGTTTTTCTTAGCATCTTTTGCCAAAGATTTCTCGTAATCCGCCTTCGCCTGCCGAACCTCCTTTGTGACCTGATTACAGACTAGCTTATATCTGCCACAGGCTTCTGCGTCACCTGATAATTTATATGCATCCCATGCATTTTTCTTCTCTGTCACGAGTCTCATTAGTTCATTTGATAACCATTTAGGCCTAAACCTTGAACGATATTTCTTAATCGGTATATAAAGTCTAGTAGCTTCCACGATTAATTCTTTGAATGCTTCCCACTTAGAATTTACTGTTTGTAACATCGTCAGTTGATCCCACTGTACAGAATTTAAAAACTGTCTGAGACCACTGTACTCCCCTTTACGGAAGCAAAAACCCTTTCCTTTACCCCTGACGGTAGTTACCTCTTTGAGTAAATCCCACTTCAGCACACTGTGATCACTGCTGATAACCAGATCAAGAGTGTTACTTTCTCTGGTTGCCTCTCGAACATGCTGCTGCAGAAAACAATCATCCAATAACTCCACAAAAGTCTGACTAGTGTGTGAGTGACCAACCCACAAGTTCCACTCAATATCTGGGAAGTTAAAATCCCCCATTATAAGACATTCTGATTTACTGGCCCACTCTATTTCTCTGTACAATTGTTCATTGTACTCATTCAAGTCATTAGGCCTATAACACACTCCTACTCTTATTTTTCCTTTCGCAGTGCTTATCTCACACCAAACTGACTCAACAGAGCACTGTTCATCTATATTAACTGGGTGCACTTCCTTTGATTTTATGTTTTTCTTAATTAACAGCATAACACCCCCTCCCTTTCTGTCCTGTCTATCCTTTCTGTACACATTGTACTCCCCAAATTCCAGTTCTGCATTCCTTATATCTTTGTGACACCACGTCTCTGCTATCCCAACAATATCCGCCTTTGATGTCTTGACCAACACTTCAAATTCATCAAATTTATTTACTATACTTCTAGCATTGGTATACATGCAAGCATACATGCTCCTATGCCTATTCCCTGTTACCCTAACACATCCCATATACCCAACTATTCCATGATGACTGCCATCCGTCCCTGAAACCCCCAACACCCCTCGCTCCAGGTCGCTTCTTATTCTAATAGAAGTTGTGCAAGACTCACCTTCACCTCTGCCTGCGGTTACTGTTAAACTATTAGTCTTTGTATCCCCCCAAACTAGCAGTTTTCCGACCCACCTAACACTGCCTCGATAGCATCAGCAAATATTCTTGCACCCTTTCTATTTAAGTGTATACCATCCCTGTAGAAGCAATCTCTCCTGTTAACAAATACAGTCCAGGCTGAAAAAAATTCTACCCCTTGAGCCTTGCACAATCTTTCCAGGGCCGAATTGATCGACAAGGCTCTCATCATGTACTCCCTCCTATCGTGTCTGGGCAGAATTGCAGACACTTTCAAATTCAACCCTATTTCACGGCTTTTTTTCAACAGTGACCTGTACTTGTTGAGTAATTCCGCCGGTCTCCTACTCTTAATATCATTAGTACCAACGTGTACAACTATATCACCTTTTGTGCCCTTGAAAGATGATATCCGCTCTACAACGTCATCAACCTTTGCCCCTGGCAGACACACCCTGGTCCTGTTCCACCTATCCTTTTTACAAAATATATTCCCCGTCTCCCTGACAATAGAGTCACCAACAACTACTAGTTCCTTTGGGACCAGCGCATTCTGCTTTGGAGATTGCCGCCGTGTTGCCTGATGCCCAGGAGTGAGCTCTGCGTTGAGGTGGGCAGCTGAGAGCCTGATGGGCCCCTCAATTTAGATCTTTCAAGGGCATCCACCCTGTACTTCAAACTCTCATATAGGCCCATAACAACGCTGAGTTGTCGCCTGATTTCCTTACACTCCTTACATCGCGCACACACAAAGACATCCCCCATGGCAATATCATGTTCCGTTCCAGAGAGTTCGGCAAACATTTCACAAGTTGCACATTTTTTTAGGCTGTGATGCGTTGGAGAATTGCCCCCCTCAGTTCTCCCCCGATTCACAGCACTCCTGCCACTTTGTGCCCGTTGCTTTGCTGCTCTAGTCTGGGGCATGGTAGTTTAAATTAATAAAATCAATAAATTAAATATCAATAGTATTTGAATAGAAACTATTAAATAGAAACAGTGAAGTGTATTACTATATAATTATGCGTTAGAGCTACCTAGCTACCTCAATTAAAAAATTTGAATTCCCTACCACTATATCCAAAAACAATGTCTACAAAATGGAACGAAATAACGGTTTTACCTATTGTAAGTAAAATCCACAAAAACTCTATCTAAATTAAAAATAAAAAATAACCAGCGTAACTATAACTATATGACTATGTATTAAGTACAATATAAAATAACAATCATGTAAATAAAAGGCAAACACTTATCGTTTTTGCGGAGCCTGTAACTGTCAGCTGTAACTTTTAAAGAGATTCAGCGCCCTCTCTAGTACTGGAACACTGGTCAGACAGTGTTCCACGTCGGTAGCTCAACTGGTCACTAATCTACAGGAGGAATACAGCACTATAATTGCTAGAGTCTAATATTCATTGGTGGATAGTCTGCCCAGGAGAGGAGTGTGTCACAACTGCCAGGGAGACAACAAGCTTTTCAAATAAGTGGCAATGACATCGATATCTAACCAATGTGTGTTTAGATACTTTTTTGGAGGGCAGTGTATATCTACTTACCTGACAATTAATATGGTTACCCAGATATCCTAATAGTCTTCAAATGCAATATTAAAGTTCTCAGTTGATGCATCCAAAGCAAAATTAACTGTAATTGTGTACTGCAGTTGTAAGCTTTTGAGAATATAGGTAACTAGTAGAATGGTATGACTTTAACCTTTGGTTCTAAGCCATATTGGTTACTTATGTTCTTACTGGTTATGTACTATTATGTATCATATCATGTACTACTGGTTTTGTGTTATGTTTCAAGAATAATTAGCATATTTTGATGTAGTGTCACTAGTTCTCTGAGATAAGTTATATTTCTATTTATATGACTAATAAGTCACTTTTTCCCCCTTTAACTCTGAATATGAGAGTAGTAATTATCAGCTATCTCACTTACCAAAATACTCACCAGCATTTAGATGTAACAGAAAAAAAACACTGTCCTCTGAAACAAAATAATGTCATCATGCTGTGAACAGAAGGAGATGGAGGGCTCTATTCCTAATGTGTACTGCACTCTTACATACTCTGCTGAGAGCAATAAGTATTTATTTCTTATAAACATGCAAAATTAAATTACTGTTCATACTTAACTATCTTTATGAGGGGCTCTATAACTATCTTTATGATAGTTGAATTCATCACCATTTAAAGACTGCATTCCATCAGATATTCTATTCAAACAATTGAGGAACCTGAAATGCATAGCTATTGAGAACTCAACAAAATTTGTGGAATTTCTATATTAGATGAGTGTAAACTCATGGAGATACTTTTGTAAGAAAATTTTATTAATCCTGAAAGGACAACTTTACTGTATATATTATAGCTATCATTAAGGTCATGGCTGTTCTGTGATCCATATGATGACCAACAGTTATTTTTATATGGACTAAGGTTGCAAGATAAGCATTATTAATGCTGGAAGTCAAATAACACAACCCTACAAATGTTTTGTTCCTAATAAGTGACTGTCCATCACTCAGTTAATGCTTATAAACCAGTAATATAAATTAAATCATTGTATTTTAATGTAATGAACATTTGTCACTAATACAGAATAATGATACATGATAATTATTATTCTTATTAAAGGATCTACAAATACTTACCGAGCCCTCCCTTCCATTGGCTGCCTTACAAGAATCTGAACTGGACCACGTGCTCTAGAATGTATCTTGTCATCCACCATATGTTTTAACCTCTGGTAATAAGTTGGTCCCAAAAAGATTTGAGCATTAACTTTACGACCAGTATGCCCATTAAACATAACCTGAAAATTTCATACATTTTCATGAGCAGTTTCATTTTTAAAACTTCAAGTATTTAATACAGCGGAAAACATACCATAAGACGTTACAGTAAATGGACACTCTTACTGCTATAACATGAAATAAACTTGGTAAATTTAGGACCTATATATTCTAACAGCCATCAGATTTTTGACTGACATAACTAAATATCATCTTACAAATTCACAATACAATGACAAGGCAGTTCTCAATTTATTAAAGCCTTATTTTAAATGAAAAGTAATGACATGCTATTTTTGAAGACATTCTGAATTTTTGTAGATGGCTCTCTGTGTAACTTCTCCACTAATGCTACTGTTCCCCCAAGGTTCAGTTCTTTCTCCACCCTTTACCTCTTGTATATTAATGATCTTCTTCCACTGATTGAAAATCCCATCCATAGTTTTGCTGATGATAGCACATTGCATTCCACATTCCATTTTGAGAACCCTTGCTCTGCACAAACAGCATCAACTTCTTGAATGTCCACTACCAATTCCTTAAATGCTGATCTCCAGGTAATTCCAGTGGGACAAAGATAAATTTCAATCCTGCTAAAACTCAGTTCTGTCTTATATCTCACAATAAGGATTCTTCAGCTCCTATGCTTATCTTAGACAACACTCAAGACTTCTAGACAAGATCTATTGCTTCCTCTGCATCCAAAAAACTGGGTTTTCTCTTTTGCTCTCAGCTCAGCATTACTTTTCTTCTAAACAGCTACTCACTCTATACAAATCTGATATCTGCCATGGAATATTGTTCCCACATCTGGGAAGGTGCCCCCATTACCTCTCTCAGGCTTCTAGACTCCAATTTAAAGAGGGCAGTTAAGTTAATTATTGACCCACTCTTACAAAGTCTCTCCACTCTGTCTCATAGATATTTGTTTCTGCTGCATGCCTCTTCTATAAATACTTCCAAGGATACTGTTCTTCTGAATTGGGTTCTATAATTCCTCCTTTCTCCTCTAAATCAGTCTGAACACATGCAACTAGTCAGCATCCTTTTACTATCAAACTCAGAACCAACTTTTCTTCTTACACATTTATTCCTTCAACTTCCATTTGCTGGAACAACCTCCCTTCACATGTATTTCCTGAAAATTACAATCTAAAGAAACAAGTCTAATGTTATACATTTACATAATTATTAATAAATGTAAATTACATAAAATTAATAAATGGTACTTAAAGCCGTAGATCCTAAGATTTTAGCTACAGCCCTTGATGAGTCTGGGGTTGCGTAACCTTTACCAAAAGTAAGTCCCTGGACATAGGACTCCAGGACCTACTTTTGATATGGGTTACGCAACCCTGGATTGCCTGAGCATTACTATATTCCCCTTCTTCCAATTACTTTTTTGTTGTTCTTAATTAATCACTGCATCTTATATCTCATGCACGATTAGATTGACCAGGAGCAATATTCAAGATACTATTTTTCTGCTATCGCTCCTTTTTTCCTTCTACAAAGTTTAGAGTCTTTTCCACTCTACTTTGATTTCTCCCCTTTGCTGGTCTATTTGCCTCATTTGTTTAATTGCCAACTTCCCCATCACACTGGCAAGGTTTACTTTGACCAATTTACACCCCCCCCCCCATACTCAGGGTTGTTTTAACTGTTATAAATTCGCTGGGAACTATTGACTAACTTCTTTGGTCTCCATTACAGCCTTGTTGTGTTTGCTTCCCTTATCATCGTCTCCTGCCAGGAACGACAGTAAGTGTTATATCCTGACTATTTTCTATCTTTTTGAAATTACACTTTCTTTGTTAAAATTCTGGTAAGGCTGTTTGCTTTTCATTCAATCTTTCTTTAACTGGAAATAATTGGTTTTAATTTTAGCATAATTTTGCATTTTACTTTTTATTTATTTCAATATACTGGTTTTGTTCTTCATTCCTTTCCTTTTTGGTCTCTGTTGGGTCGGCTGTGATGTATACGTCTGCTCACTTTTTCTGTCTGCTACATATACATCATAACAGAAACAGAGGCCTTGCTTATTGCTGTGTTTCCTTTGGTTTTGGCTGCTGGCCCTTGATGACGTAGTTAAAATCTTAGGATCTACAGCTTTAAGTACTATTTATTAATTTTATTTAAATTTTATGTAACCTGTTTTTATTTTTCGGACACTTTTTAATTTTTTCAATTGTAGCTACACCTGACAGGCTACAATGAGGTCAGCACCATTACCTATAACAATTATTTAATCTATTTGTCAATATTTCATTGTGGTTGCTGGACATTTCTGCTTTTACTAGCTGTGTCCCAGATCCATAAACCAATATTATGTATTATTTGTTCTTTTTTAGACATCCTGTTTTATGACTACAACCTATTATTATTAATTATATATATTCAGGAAGCACATGACTACCTAAAAAACTTTCAGGGAGTGCATGACTACCTAAAAATAGAAGTTGTGCTATTTAGAGTTTTTAATTTCTGGGAAAAAATTAAGCCTACAATTTATATAAACAAATCAAAGACAACTGCCATAGTAGCAATGTTGAAGTTCTAATGTACTTACAATAGAGGGTTATTACAAAGTAATTTTACAACTTTGTACTGTGAAAGCAGCTTACATTTAATGTGAACTGAACAAAAAAAATATTAGCACAGGAAGATACTCAAGACCGGAGTCATTTTGCTCAGTTGACAGTTGTGCCTGTGTTCCCCCAGATGCACTGTTTTATCAGAAACATGGCAGAATTCACTAAAGACAGCCACCCAAAAATAGGAGCTAAAAAATAATAGCAGAAAAAAAGCATAGCATGTGTTTTGGAAAACAAGTCAGCAATACAAGCAGGGACTATTTTGCACTCCTGACAGATGTGCTATGCATGAATGGCAAAGAAGTTTCATGTGCAAATGATACTCTGTTACCATCGCAAAGAAAAACAGGCATGCAGCATGAGTGATGAAACCATGTAGATGGTGAGCCTAGCATTTCTCAAAACACCACAAAATCAACAAAGGATGAACTGAAAACTGTGAACTGGGTATGCCAAATCAAATATCTTGAAATGTTTGTAACTGAATCCTTACTGATATATCAAACGCTGAAAGAAACTGCTGATGAAGACAAAATGAAACATAAAACATTCTATGTGGACATGATGGCTTGAAGATGAAAATGACTTTTTTGAGTAAATCGTTTTCAACTGATATGAGATGTGATGAATGCATTTCTTTCAATGGCAAGATTCATGTGTGGAGAACAGAAAAGCCATATAACTGTTTAGAATATTTGTTCTAGCACCAAAAATCAAGGTGTCTGTGGATTGGCTTTATTGAAAATTTACTGACCTTTTTAGTGAAAAAAACCAACAAGAGTTTCTCTATGCTCGTGAACTTTCTGCTATTACAAATCAATGATGATGACCCTAATGGATGATTAATTTTCCAGCAGGATGGCACACTACTTCATTAGAAGCAAGAGGCAAGATACTGCCTGAATCAGAACTTTCCAGATTGGTGTACTGGTCATGAAGGTCCCCATTCATTAGCCACCATGGTCATTATCATTTTGTGAAAGATGTATTCTACTAGTCCTCATAACCAAGGAATGTGGATGAATTCTGAAAGCCAGGATCGCTACTGAAACACTGCAGAAAGTTTAGGAGCTTCAGTTTTGGTGGGATGTTTGTTGAACAACTAATGATGTCCATACTGAAAATAAGTAGCCCATTAAAAACTTCGTATAACTCCTTAATTTGGAACACTATGCTCCTGTATTATCATAAATAAATAACAGTTAAAAGGTTTGAAGTTGTAAAGCTACTTTGTATCAAGATCTATTTCTTGTAATCTTTTTCATATTATTTTTCCACTTAAGCTAAGAGTCATCTTATGACACTTTTGTTTTTCTATATTCTGTTACAATTTTATCTTTCAAATGGTTTACTATCTGAGGTTTTTTTCAGTAAACAGAACTTAAGAAAGAAGCATGGAGAGGATGGAAAGAACAAAAGGAGCAAGAGAACCACAAAAAGAGGAATAGGTGTATCCAACAGGAGTACACAGACACATTTCCCTCCCCCTCCCCATTTCTGTTTATGGTGGAAGGGTTGAAGGGAATCTTGAAAGCTTCAACCTAGTCTTTGAAGTTATGCTGTAAAGGCCAAGTTGAAGACAACTTGGCCATTACAGCATAACTTCACGATTCAGTGAGTGCTGTAATTTTTTTTAGTTTTTTTGACAAATTTAATATGTATTAACTAATGTGATCTAATATCATTTAATATGTATTAAATAATGTGATCAAACAGTATACAGGGTGTCTCAAAAATATTGGTACAAATGTTTAGGGGAGGTAGGTAACATCTAAAGGAATGTGAATTGCGTAGAAACCCATAACCGGAAATGTCACGGGAAAGTAGTAGCAGAGGCACAAGAAGCAGAAATGATACAAGACAGTAATTAGTGGCAAACATTTATTTGACATAATATTAACAATGGAGTACGAGATGGATGCATTTTGTGATGTTACAACAGATGCTCGAAGGTTCCACCATGAGATGCGATGCATGCGTGACACCGACGCAACATGGATTGGCGGACACGGTCGAACACACCTGGAGTTTCTTTAACAGTTGCAGCAGCACAGACGAGTCTCACCACGAAATCCATTTCTGTCTCCACAGGCAATTTATACACGATAGATTTGAGGGCCCCTCACAGAAAGAAATCAAGGCTCGATAAATCAGGTGAGCGTGGGGGCCAGGCAACGGGTCCACCACGGCCAATCCATCAATGCCCAAAACGCCTGTTCAAATGGTCACGAACACACCTTCCATAATGGGCAGGCCCCCCATCATGTTGAAACCAAATGTTGTATCTCACATTTGCTGGAACATCGTCAAGTAACCCTGGTAGAACTTGTTCAAGAAAGATCCGATATTTAGCGGAGTTCATGCGGGTTGGTAACAGGTATGGGCCGACTAAGCAGTCACCGACCATACCGGTTTGGTTTAGTTTTTTTTTTTAGGAGCATTAGCAACTAAGGCCATATTGCTCCGGGATATGCGGTGGTCATTCCCTGACCTTTCCGCATCTTCTGTATTTGGTGGTGACAGCCTTGAACCCCGATCTAATCAAGAAGCGTGTGCTATGCACTGCTGCTCCTTCCCACCTGGCTACGGAGGCGCCCCGACCATACCTGCCCACACATTTATTGTGAAGCGATGTTGTGCCGCATGGGGGCGCACACCGTGTGGGTTGTCGTGAGCCCACACATGAACATTGTGCTGATTGAATAAGCCTTCCCGAGTGAAATAAGCCTCATCCGTGACCAAAACATAAGCTGTAAAATTCAAGTCTTGAACACTTTCTTGGAGAAACCACTGCGCAAAAGCCACAAGTGCAGGATGATCTTGGATTTTTTTTTTTTTTTTTTTTTTTTTGTAGTTGTTGGCGCATAGGCTTCTGTGGCCATAATGCACCTCCCAAGGTTTTTGCAGTACTTTGATCCAAGCCCGAGGCGGGAATCGAACCCGCGACCTTTGGGTTACCAGGCAGGCACTTTACCCACCTGACTAGCCCGGTCGGCCCGATGATCTTGGAGGAGCAGTAACTGGACCCTTTGGAGATGAAAGGGGTGTAAGGAATCATCGTGCCAGACACGCTGTACACTGCAACGAGACACTCCTAAGGCAGAAGCAGCGGCACGTGTGCTGGTAGTAGGATTATTCTGGACGGCATTCAACACACTTCCTTCCATGGCGGGTTTGTTTGTTATTTTGGAGCATTAGCAACTAAGGCCATATTGCTCCGGGATATGTGGTGGTCATTCCCTGACCTTTCCGCATCCTCCATATTTGGTGGTAACGGGCTCGAACCCCGGTCTAATCAAGAAGCGTGTGCTACGCACTGCTGCTCCTTCCCACCTGGCTACGGAGGCGCACGTCCATGGCGGGAGTTCGCGTCGAACGTGGTCTGCCTGCACTACTCCAGTTACCTCTAAATAACTAATAATCGCACAAATTTTGATGCACACGTGCAAACAAAATTGAGCGGCTCATCCATTGCCCTCTGCTAATCCATACACTAGGTGCATGTCTGCCAGCTCACAGTTCGTATATCGATGCATGCTCTTCGTGCAGTGACTACTGCTGCTTGAATGAGTAAACCAGAAATTTCCCCTCTCGCGAACTGATGAACAGTGCCGTGTACCGACTTACAGTGAAGTTTCCAGTTATGGATTCCTATGCAATTCACATTCCTTTAGATGTTACCTACCTCCCCTAAACGTTTGTACCAATATTTTTGAGACACCCTGTATATATAATTATAATTCCATATGCTACTAACGAAGATTCCAGATAATATGTAGCTAAAAAGCATGTAGCATTGTATATTCAACCAAGCTGTGCAAGAAAAATCATTAATGCTTTCCTCGTGCAGTGACATGTATTTTTATTCTTTTAATCACCTAAATAAGACAGGACTTAAAAGGAACTTTCATCATCTGTTATAAATCCATGACTACTCTTTACAAATTGTGTACAGATAACAAATAATGAAATGGCTGAAAAGAGATTAAGTCAAAATTCTTACTTCATTGCCTCTAAGATGATATCCATACTCTTGCAATAAATTGGAAATCTTTTGTACATTTACAGTGTCATTAAATGGTGTGGCATCACCAATTTCTCCTTTGTTGGCAGACACTTTTCCTTGTAAGCATTCAATCAAGTGACCAATTGTCATACGTGAAGGAATAGCATGGGGATTGATAATAATATCCGGAGTAATACCTTCTGCAGTAAAAGGCATATCCTGAAAGGAATTAAATACCAAATTAAGATCAAATTAATTAATCTTTGTCATAAGACCATACTATGAATATCAGAAACATCCACTTCTCCAGGAATAACATTTATTTTTATGCTTTGTTCTTTACTGATTGTTATTTGATTAAAGTTCTTTTCTTTGTACATTAATTATTTATATGTTATTTACCGAAAAAGAATCCAATTTAGTGTTTTTTAAGCATGTGATTTAACTGCTTTTCCAGCCTTAATATTTTCTGTATATAAATACTTGATTTATCATGAAATTTTAGAAAAGTAGTTGAGGTATTCTTAATCAAATCAAACCATATTTAAAAAAATAAATAAAAGCATACCTGCAATTAGTTAACAATCAATGACAGCCTTTAGTTTTACATATAACACATCATTAAGCTGAAATACACTTCCTATTTTAGTTATGTTCCATTGCTGCAAAGTACCTGTGAGTACAATTTAATAAAGCAATTATTCTGAAAATGCTATAACATTACATTTAATGCATGCATGCACACATCTGCAGAAATAGTGTGACATTACAAACACCTACTTAGTACTTTGTTGTGACACTTTCAGCACACAGCAGTATGAACATGTCACAGCATAGACGCGACAAGGTACGGGGGGGGGGGGTACTGGAACCAATGCCAACCACACTGCACACCAGAGTTGCCAGGTATTTGATGGTAGTGGATCCAAGTGCCAAACAGCCTATTCCATAACATCCCACATTTAACTGGGCTGAGACTGGACAAATTTGGCAGCACAGTGACCAAACTGCTTCGATATTTCCAGTTCTTGCATGTTCTCTGTCCTGTTGTACTACCACAGCAGGGCAGAGAACTTGCCCATCGAAATGAAATGCTCATCGAACCATGCCTTGGTGATGCAAGAAAATGGTCACCATAAATAAGTGCACAGAGTCATAAAAAAAGGACCTGTATGAGTGAGGTGATCAATGGTATTAGACAGTTCAAGATTTCCCATCCAAACAAGCCTCACACCATTACACTGTCCCAAAAATGGAACCACTTGTAAGTGCATTTGCTAGCGACTGATAGAAGAATACTTACACCATTAGCTGCAACACCCCAATTGTGCTGGTGTCCAACGAGTTCTACAGTGAAATGAGTCATGTCACCTCTGTATTGTATTGCATGGTCAATTGCTCCACTGCCAAACATCTGAGCCTCTCTTACCTTTGATCAACAACATGTGACTGATGTGCAAAAACTATGGCTGGCAGTTCTTTCACATTCTCTCTTGATACACAAGACACAGCTATATGGGAACAATGAATGAAGGTAGCCTTTTCAAAGATATGTTCACCACCTTCAGCAGTACAACTGTGGAGATCCTCCAGCACAAGGTGCTGGGGACGTCCACAGGTATGGATGACTTTGCACAGAACACCAATCTACTGAATGCTCTGCCCTTTTATACAGATAGCATGATACATGACAGTGGCTGACTCCATGCACAGTTGTGGCTGGGGATTCCCAAATCTAACTCTAACTCTCTCTCTCTCTCTCTGTGTATGAGGAATTTATTTATTAATCCTTAAGAAGCCCCCAAGGGATTGTTACACAAATCAGACACCAGAGTTTAACAGACCCTAATTACAAAAACTATAGCATTTATGAAAATTTACTCATTTGTTTTTCTTTCCTGGTTAATAACACTTATCTAGTTTGCAAAACTTAAAATATCATATTAATAACTGCAGTATATCAATTAAAATCTTAAACAAAATAATGTATTTTGTCTAAGTGAAGTTCGACAACTGTAGTTATTTTATCAAAAAAAAAAAAAAAAAAATTAGTCGAGCTCATTTATTCCAGTTTATTTCAATTTTATGCTGTTTTATATGTTTATAATGCAACTTCTAACATAAAGTTATCCCTGAAATTCTGTTAAATACATATCCAAGGAAGATTCTGTAGAAATGCAAATTCAAGAAAACATTTCATCATGAATTCATTTTAAATGCAAGGGCCACAACTTTTTCAGAAGTTATAATGTGGCTGCCAGATAGAGATTTTATTCTTCACATTTTGTTACACATCTGTACCTATATCATTTTCAATAATGATTCTGCAGCTGCCACCTTTTGACTTTAAAAATGGTGGTTATATCAGGTTATCATAAAAGAAGGGAAGATTTTCAGAAAAAGCAGAAGGTTCTTTTAAAATCCAAACTTTGGACTAAGTTAAATTTCATTGACAACATATGCATTTTATATCAAAATACAATGATGGGATTGTTTACCAGTACAATATGCTTTCAAAAATTAGCTTCTGTTTGGTGTGTCTATTAGACATCAACTGACTGTGACTGCTCCCAGAAACACTGTTGCAACATTGCTCTCTTCAAAAAAGGTTGAGTAAAAGTTTGGTTTATAACAATGGCTCTGCATTGTAGACTCAATTTTTTTTTTCACCCCACCTGTTCAAAGCTTGCTGGCTTGTCATCAGCTTGTGGGTATCTCTGCTAGCATTAGCATTTGTCATGACAAACGATGTAAAACAGCAAGCTTATAAAAATCACATTTCACATTCCCTCCAATCGTTTGTCTAGTTCTTCCTTGAATTTACTTAAGCTATCAACTTGCACAATGACAGATGGAAGTTTGTTCCAACAATCAGCCACTCACTGGAACAAAAAGGGTTTCCGTAAATCAATTCTGCAACCATCTTTTCTCAATTTGAATTTATGCCCTCTCATCTGCACAGTCTAAGCAAGAGGAAGAATCCTATAAGCATTGAGCTTGCTCAATCCATGTCCATTCAAAGCCTTAAATGCCTCAATCAAATCACCTCACAGGTGCCTAGTCACCATAAGCTGCAATTGGCAGAACTAAAGCTTTCTTGGTAAGGCACCCCTTTGTTTCCCTCACCAATTCCATTGCCTTTCTCTGTACTCATTCCAGCAGTTCTACATCCTTCCTAAATGAGACCGCTGGTCCTGTATGCAGTACTCAAGGTGTGGCATGACCATTGCCTTATACAATGGGATAAGCACCGCTTATCTCTGCTAGCAAAATTCCTGTATGTCACTGACAGAATCCCATGAGCTGTCCTGGCAGCTTGTCTGCACTGCTCAGAGAAATTCATACCTGACTGCAAAATTACCACCAGGTTTTTCATTTGCCACTAACCTGAGTAGCGTACCCAGTTGGTATGCTACTCAGTAAGCCCAAGCTCCAAGTATGCAGTGCTCTGTCTTCAATAAGAGTAGAAAGTCTCTCCATGAGCAAAACTAAAAATGCAAGTAAAGTGTACTATTTATGATTTTATTTCAACTAGTGCATTGAAATACCTCTGCAATCTTATATCTGACAACTTTGTTTAAATTAGATCAAAGACCAAAAATAGTATAAGTCAGTACTATATATATATATATCTACAATCTTATAATACTATAGTATAAACTTTTAAATTTAATTGCTCTTGTATAACATTCTTAAAGAAACTTAAAATTAAGAATCAGTCAACCTACCTCTTGACGATATGTAATTCCACATGTGCCCTTTTGGCCGTGGCGACTAGCAAATTTATCCCCAATCTGGGGAATACGAACTGAACGAACTCTTATCTTGCAAAATTTATAACCCTCTGCATTTAATGTAACCATCACCTGATCTACAATTCCAGTTTCACTATTTCTAAGGAATGTGCTAGCATCTCTCTTTGTAAATCTTTTTGTTGTTCCTTCCAACTGAAAATAAGAAAAACAATCACATATACATTTATGAACTCACATGTATATTGGCTGGGAATAAAAATTAACACTTTGATGCATATATCATATCATTCATGCCAACTTTTCACAACAAGGTACAACCATATTTAATAAAATATTTTTCTTATACTATATTTGCATAAATCCAAGTCATGCTTTTGTGTGTGTGTGTGTGTGTGTGTGTGGGGCTTAACTCACCTGGCAACCATGATGCACTCATGAAGTCCAATATTCAGTAAACTCATTCAAAAAATTTTAAAAAAGAAACATTCAAACTTCTTTAATCAAAGTTTTCTACATGGATAGATTACCTGAAAACAAATTACTAATACATGATCAACAGATATTCAATCTAATACATGATCTATTCTAATCTATTCAGGCTCTAATACATGATCAACAGATATTCAATAAAACTACTCAAATGAAATCCCATAACTCAATGGTGACATGGATATATGCCATGGTGATATCCATTTCCTTAATTGTACAAAAAAAAAATAGAGAAAATAAATACTCATTTCAAAAAATCACTGAAATGATCTCTACATTACAACTAATATGGAAAAATGAAATAAAAATTGGGCAAAATGTCAAATAAGTGGACACATGATCCTTTGTGGCCAAAACCACATGCAATTGGCAAAAAAAAAAAAAAAAAGCCACATCATGGGCAGTTCATATAAATATACCATCCTTCAGAACTTCTGCACAAAGTGCCCCTTCCAAGTAGAGAAGGGCAGATAATGGCTTCATCGTTATTTTCTGAAAAAGTGACAGTTTTTCCAATACCATCAGCCACCCCTAGTTCCTGGAACAATTGAACCATCATCATCTAAATCACTGTTTAAACTATTTTATCTTTTCAAAACAAGAAACATATGCACACAGATAATGAGATACTATCATCAAGCTCTCAGTTGTCCAACTCAATGCAAGAGCTCACTCTTGTCAACACAGCAGCAATCTTCAGGGAAAAATGCGCTGGTCCCACAGGAGCTAGTTATTGTCGGTGACTCAACTGTCACGGAAACGGGAAATATATTGTGCAAAAAGGATAGGTGGAATAGAACCAGGGTATGTCAGCCAGGGGCAAAAACTGATGAGGTTGCAGAGCAGATATCATCCTTGAAGGGCACAAAGGGTGATATCATTGTACACGTTGGCACTAATGACATTAAGTGTAGGAGATCTGTGGATTTACTTAACAAGTATAGGTCAATGTTGAAAAAAAGTCGCAAGTTAGGGTTAAATTTGAAATTGTCTGCAATCCTGCTCAGACACAATAGGAGGGAGTACATGATGAGAGAGCCTTGTTGATCAATTCGACCTTGGAGAGATGGTGCAAGGCTTGTGGGATAGAATTTTTTTTCAGCGTGGTCCATGCTTGTTAACAGGAGAGATTGCTTCTACATGGATGGAATACACTTAAATAGAAAGGGTGCAAGAATATTTGCTGATGCTATAGAGGCAATGTTAAGTGGATCGGAAAACTGCAAGCTGGGGGGGGGGGGAATTCACAGACTAATAGATAAAGAGTAGCCACAGACAGAGGTGGAAATGATTCTTGCACTGCTTCTATTGGAATGAACAGCAGCCCAGAAAGCAAGTTGCTTGGGGATTTCAGGAACTGCTGGGAGTCATGAAACAAGTAAATACATGGGCTGTGTTAGAGTAACTAAGAGTAAGAAGGTGCATGTATACAGGTAGGTCCCATTTTACAACTTTTCACATTAATGACTGTTTCAAAATATTACCTAAAAAAATTGAAAATAACAAAAAAAAAAAAAAATCTCAACTGAGTAACACATCGCAGCAACGCCTGTGAGTCCAAACATGCACTACGTGTTTCTTTTGTTTTTCATGGTGCATTGTGGGTGGAATGATAGCAACACCAGGAGCTGTTTACATTTAGTGCACCATGTTAGTTTCGTTGTGAATTTTCTCTCAATTGTTAATGGGTGACACAGTGTTATTTTTCATTAATAATAATAATTTTTGTGTAACCATGAGCTATAAGCATACGGCAGTTTCTGTGCCGGGGGGGGGGGGGCAAAAAAGAATGTAAAACCTAACAATTAAGGAGAAAATGGATGTGATTCATAGCATGGAGTCTAGTGAGCGTCGGTCAGATGTGTGTAAGGCGTTGATTTAGTGCCTTCTACTGTATCAATGATTATGAACAATGTTGATAAAATAAAGCGCACACACAGGGATAACAAGTGTGTCATTCTCCAGAACGACTTATTCACGTAGTGAGACAACGGGGAAAAAAAAAAAAAATGGAGCAATTGTTAGTGTTGCAGGTTGACGATATGAACCAAAATAATATTCCTGTTACACAGACAGTAATTCTGGACAAGGCGAAGTCATTATTTGACGAAATATGTGAGTAGTCTGGTAGCACTGAAACATTTACAGCCAGCAAAGGGTGGTTTCATCGGTTTAAAAACTGTTCTAAAATTTACAATGTGAAAGCGTCTGGTGAGGCTGCTAGTGCTGATGTTGCAGTGGCGGAAGAGTAGCCTTCTAAATTTAAACGCTTAACAGACAAAGGCAACTACTACCCTGATTTAGTTTTTAATGTGAACGAAACAGGGCTTTACTGGAAAAAATTGCCAAGTAGGACGTACATCACCTGTGAGGAGAGGTCTTCCCCTGGTTTCAAGGTTGCAAAAGATCAGTTAACATTGCTTCTGGGTGGCATTGCATTGGAAACATTTAAACTCAAACCGATGTTGGTGTACCATTCAGAGACACCTCGTGTAATGAGGGCATGGTGAAGACACGACTTCCTGTGTTCTGGCGCTCTAACAAAAAGGCGTGGGTGACTCAGACAATTTTTAGCGAATGGCACACCTCTTACTTTTGTCCAGAGATTGCTCAGTTTTGTGCAGCAAATGGCTTGCCTCCCAAAGTCATGTTGGTGCTGGACAATGCCCCAGGACACCCAGCCAACCTCCACGAAATCCACAACGACCATTTTGGAAGTTGAGGTTGTGTGTTTGCCTCCCAATACAACTTCACTTTTGCAACTGATGGACAAGGATGTAATTGTGACCTTTAAGGCATATTATTTGCATACGACTTTCAAAAGGGATTGTTGACGCTGTGCAGTCCGACATAACTGTGAGGGACTACTGGAAATCGTATAACTTCCTGAATGCCATCACAAACATTGATTCTGCCTGGGAGGAAGTGTCACAGTCCTGCATGAATGGCATCTGGGGTAAATTGTGGCCAGAAGCAGTGACTGATTTTGTAAGGATTGAGCCAGTTTCGGAAGTGGCTAAAGATGTCTCTCTCACGGCTAAGGATGTTGGCAATGACAACGTTGATCCAGATGATGTTGACCAGTTGCTGGAGAGTCATGGTGAGCCACTTTCAAGGGAGGAATTGGAGGAACTGACTGTGCAACTTCAACAACATGAGGCTGACACACCAGATGGAATGGAAGAGTTGGGATTTACTTAAAGATGTAACTACCATCAGGGGTAAAGGGAAGAGTTTTTGCTTTCATAAAGGTGACTACAGTAGTCTCAGAGATTTTTTAAGTTCTATTCAGTGGGACCAACTGAATAAAACCAACAGCAAATTCTAAATGGGAAACATTCAAGGAAGTAATCTTGGAAGCTACTAGGCTTTTTTCCAACTAAGAAATACTGTTTAGGTTTAGGCTCAAATGGAGATCAGATGAACTAATGAGACTTGTGGCACAGAAGAAAAATGTGGGATACATATAAAATATCAGATGACACAGAAGCCTATGGTATATACAAAGGGTACTAGGAAAGTTTTGCAATACAGCTTTGTTTATTTAATTTTTTCAAAGTAATTTCCTCTACATTCAATACACCTCTCCATCCTCCGAAACCAATCTTTAAACCAGTTCTGCCAAGTTTCACTAGGGAGTAAAGCACACTCGTTGTCCCAAGCCCGTAGAAGGTCCTCATCACTGGAAAACCGCCTCCCTTTTAGCTTCATTTTCACATGCGGGAACAGTGCAAAGTCGCAGGGAGCAAGGTCTGGACTGTAGGGAGGGTGCTCGAGAAGTTTCAGTCCTGTCGTGGTCAAATATTCGGTGCAGGCTTTGGCGCGGTGAGCTGGAGCATTTTCGTGATGGAGGTACCAGGTGTCCATTCTTGACTTTGGCCGCAGGTTCTTCATAGATCCAATGACTTTAGGCAGGCATTGTTCAGTATACCACTTAGCTGTGACTGTCTTCTGCGTGTCCAAAACGACACGTTCCACAATTCCACTCGATTTGAAAAATACAGCTATCATTTTCTTCTTTACAGATCGGGATTTTCTGACAATTACGGGTGTGTCGTCATCATCAAAGACCCAAACTTTGTTTTGAGCCTTGGTCGGCAGATCGTAATAGTACAGCCAAGTCTCGTCACCTGTCACGATGTTGTTCACATACCGAGATTGTCCCTTATCAAACTTTTTTAACATCTCCCGGCACAAAGTCACACGTCGTGTCATCTGCTCTTCAGTCAGTTGATGCGGCACCCAGAGAGAACAAAGTTTCTTCACGTGCAAATGATCTTGCAGAATCGAACGAATTGCTGGTGCATTTAGGCCCAAAGTATCCTCTATCTGTTGGTAGGTCACTCGCCTGTTTTCGTCAAGCATTTTCCTCACAGCAGTAACGTTTTCCTCCGTAACTGACGTTCGTGGCCTTCCCGGCCTCTCAGAATCCTCCAGAGTGAAATTTCCCCTTTGGAATTCTCTATACCACCTGAATATCGTTGTACGATGTGGACAATCATCATCTAGTGCAAGAGTCATTTCTTCTAAGCACTGGTCTATGGTTAAACCACGCACAAAATTATACCGCAAAACTGTCCTTATCTCATTTCGTGACCACGATGCCATCGCAAGCACTTTACACTCTCACTACTAATGAATAACTGAGCCCATCGACTTGGCGCGGTGGCTACTATGCACGTATGAACATGTCTCAACATGCAGCAACAAGCAGCTTCCTGTGATTCATTGTTGCGTCATATTGCAAAACTTTCCTAGTACCTTTGTATAAGCTAGCCTGTAATCAAGTCACAAAGGAGGTTAGGCAAGCAAAGGCAGATGAGAAATCTTTGGCAATGGATGCAAAGAAAAACAGCAAAGACTTCTTTACTTATATAAACTTTAAAAGGAAGGGGATGAATCAGATTGGTCCACTTGATATCAATGGTTTTACTGTAGATGATCATTCTCAGATAGCTGCCACACTAAATGAGAATTTTGCATCTACATTCACACATGAGGAGTGATTCAAGGAGGAGAGGGCCAGATGCTTATCAAACTCTAACAGGGAATTAAATGATTTTGTAATAACTGAGAGCAAAGTGGAGAAGAAATTGTAGAAGTTAAATAAAAGATAGGTACCTGGGGTGGATGAGATCTATCCAGTATTAAAGGAGGTGGCAAAGGAAGTAAGCAAACTCTTAGCCATAATTATGAGAGCATCCTTGGACTTGGAGGAAGACCCCATGTACTGGAGATGTGCAAATGCATCTCCAATTCACAAAGGGGATCAAAGAGTGACATGAGTAATTACAAACCTGTTAGTTTGACTTGTGCAGCAGAAAAAATAATGGAGTCACTGATTAAAGAAGCACTGAAGGATCATCTAGACAAGACAGCAGTAATAATTCAGAGACAGGTCAGACAAGACTTCCCCTTTGTTAAGGGGAAGTCTTGTCTGACCAATCTGATTGGCTACTATGACGTGGTCACAAAATAACTGGATGCAAAAAAATTATTTTGATGTCATATACTTGGATTTCACGAAAGTTTTTGATACTGTTGTATATGGAAGACTGCTGTACAAATTGGAGTAGTATGTCATTAAGGCAAGTTGCTACAATGGATATAAGGATGGTTGAATCTGGGAGAAGAGAGCAAGTGGTAATCAATGGATACTGCTCTTTGTGAACTAATGTTATTAGTGTTGCCCCCCAGGGTTTGGTGTGGGGCCAATTGTTGTTTTATATATTTATCAATGATATTGATGAAGGTATATCAAGCTTAATGTCAAAGTTTTCAGATGATATAAAGGTTGGGATGATTGTTAATAACAGTATGCTGCTGCAACAGGATCTGGAAAAGTTGGGTTGATGGGGCTGAGAAGTGGCAACTGAAGTTTAACATTGACAAATGCAAAATACAGCATATGGTAGCAGTAACCACAGAGAAATGTACCAACTGGGTGGTGTTACACTCAGGGCAGTGGAGAATGAAAGAGATCTGGGGGTAATTGTGCAATCAGATATGAATTTTTCTGAGCAGTGCAGACAGGCTGCCAGAGTAGGTCATGGGGTCTTGTCAATGATATACAGGAATTTTGCAAGCAGTGATAAAAAGGTGATTATCTCCTTGTATAAGGTAATGGTCAGGCCAAACCTTGAGTACTGTGTATTGGTCTACTGTGTATCTTCCTCATTTTAGGAAGGATGTAGAGTGGCTAGAATGAGTACAGAGAAGGGCAACAAGATTGGCAAGGGGAACAAAGGGGTACTCTTACAAAGGCTTAAGTTCTGCAAATTGCAGCACCTGGAGATGCTGCAATTTGATCAGAAATTAAGATTAAAAATGACACTTGAATCCACAAATAATGTGGATTCAAGTGTCATTTTTAATCAATTTTGTGTATCTGTCCCACATAGTGCCTTTCACACAGTACATTCAAGAACTTTTTAAATACTGACAAAATTGAGGGGACTCTGCAACCCAACATAATGTGCTAATAAGATTTTTAAAAGAAAAAAAAATAATAAAAAAATATTTAAAATTGACTTTTAAACTGATAATTTTCCTTATAGCAAGTTAGAAAATGGAAAGAATCAAAAAGCAAGTCTCCTGACCATGATCTAAAATACACTCAAAAAAATGAGCAGAAAATGCCTTAAGAAAATTTGTAAAGAGGCAACATGAATCAGGCATGCAATTCGGTCATGTAATAAACCAGAAATAATATAATTCACTTTATAAAACTCAATTGTGGTTTAACAGCTCACAAAGGAAAAAAATATGCCACCACCATTTCTATTCTGTTTTTCAAATATGTCTTGTAATTCTATTTTGATCTTCAAATCGTAAATCTGATTGAGGTGTATAAGGCCTTGAATGGATTGAGCAGGCTGAATGCTGATGGGATTCTTCCTCTTGCTCAAATTACAAACCCGAGGGGGCATAAACTGAAATTGAGAAAAGACAGTTATCAAATAGATCTGCGAAAATTTTCCTTTAGCCAGTGGGTAGTTGATTGCTGGAACAAACTTCCAGTTGTCGTTGTGGAAGTTGATAACTTAAATAAACTCAAGGCAGAACTGGACAAACATTTGGAACAAATGGATAGGTGAAATGGGAAGGGGTTTTTTTTTTTTTTTTTTTTTTTTGGCTGATGCTGTATAAGCTTGCTTTCTTGCATCATATGCCAATGCTAATATTACCTTCCACAGGGATTTTGAAGAACCAGGATATAAAAGAAAGTCAAACTTTCTTAGATATAACTTTAAACTAATTCCTACTTTCTATTACCAAATTCAAATCAGTGTTCACTCATCAAAAATCATATATAACATAATAATAACATTACCAGCAGAGTTAAATAATGAAGAAGTGACTGACAAGTTTTTAAAGATTACCAATATTAAGCTTCTAATAATACTAAAAACAAAAAAATAATAATAATAAAAAAGCATGGCTACATGTCAAGTGGTCATAAGAAAAATGGCAAGTCTACAGTTAGTTAATTCTTACTAAGGTACTGACCTCATCATCATTTTCTGGAAGAGTAATTGTTTTTCCAATAACAACATCATCACCAGACACTCTAGTTCCTGGAGCAATAATACCATCATCATCCAATTTGTCATATATAGCATTTCTCATCCCTGTAACAGTTCACAAAATTCACTTTATTTCATACGGGTAACAATATTTATTTACTTTTTGTTTCCTTAAAATGTTTCAAACACTGCATATTTTAGGTAAACCAGAAAGATGGAAAATATTTTAATAATAAATAAATACCCACTATATATCACAGAAATATATCATCCAATATATACAAAGTAATTAAAAATTTTAAGTTCAGTTTCAAAAATTTATTCCAAGTGTTTCTGCTGTTGCAATCATCTATGCCCAAAAGCTGGTCTGTGCAGATACCACAGTGGTTATAATCACCATCCTCCCCCACACTTAGTGGAAAAGGCCTGAATTTGAATCTCATCAATGATGCAAGGAACTTATGGGGTTTTTTCACTTGCTCTCAGTTAGTCAGTCTCAGGCGTGGATAGCAAGGTTCCCCCTCCTGGTAACTGGGGATTTGATCTGGAAAAAAAGGAAAATCAACCACGTAATATGCATGGGCAGATATGATAAATCCAGGGTGGCCCTAATATGACATCTCCCCCCTTCTTTTTTATGCCTAAAGATGATGTTTTATGTTTCATACTTTCTCAAAATCAAAACATATTTTCAAATGTTATATTTGGGAATAATGCTACTTTCCATCATGGATCACTCCAATATTTGGATCTGATGATAAAAACCCCCAACAGCAATTTTCAATAAAACTTTTGCCACAAATGAAAGATTGCTCAAGTTTCAAAATTTATTAGAAATTGTACACTTTATGCAATTTTAAAATGGTTTACTATCAGAAAATGGACAAAAAACTTAAACATATTTCCTACAAAAAAGTACACCAATATACTATAAATAATACTGCATTCTTGTTGAATGTTTGAATCCAATCTGAAGTATTCAATATCAAGACAAAGTTGAGCAAATAGCAGGTCTTCTCCAAGTTTACTTCAAGCAAATAATGTGAATTCAATTGTCATTTTTAATCAATTTTGTGTATCTGTCCCACAGTGCCTTTCACACAGTACATTCAAGAACTTTTTTACTGACAAAATTGAGGGGACTCTGCCACCCAACAATGTGGTAATAAGATTTTTGGGGAAAAAAATAATAAAAAAATATTTAAAATTGACTGGCCATAGCTTTGCTCTTCTAGTGATAATTTTCCTTATAGCAAGTTGACAGTTAGAAAATGGAAAGAATCAAAAAGCAAGTCTCCTGACCATGATCTAAAATACACTCAAAAAATGAGCAGAAAATGCCTTAAGAAAATTTGTAAAGAGGCAACATGAATCAGGCATGCAATTCGGTCATGTAATAAACCAGAAATAATATAATCCACTTTATAAAACTCAATTATGGTTTAACAGCTCACAAAAGGAAAAAAATATGCCACCACCATTTCTATTCTGTTTTTCAAATATGTCTTGTAATTCTATTTTGATCTTCAAATCCTAAAGTAAAATATAATCCCATAATTTTTATTATACAGGATGTCTCAAAGCAGAGTTTATTATTGATTTTATTATAGCACATTCAAAGCAGATTTTATTATACATGATTCACAGCAGAGTTTATAATCGAGCCATTTTTCTTTGAAAAGTCTACACCTCATGGCCCCATAAGGTGTATGGTAACTAGTGCACAGTACCTGTTCTCTTCTAAGCGATCATTATTCCCACTCTGCAAGAAAGGCAATGCTTGGAGACAGCAGTGTTCATGCAAGATGGTCCCCCCCCCCCCAACGTTGGTCGACAAGTGAAGGAACTGCTCCGTTCGACATTCAGAAATGATCGCATCATTTCTAGAGACTTTCGGCAGTTCTGGCCAGCCCGATCACAGATCTCAATCCCTGTGATTTCTGGTTATCGGGATACTTGAAAGACAGACAGAGTTTACAGTGGTGGCATACAGATGCTTGTCGATTTGAGAGCAAGCATTAAACAGTATGTAGCCAACATCCCCAATGAGACACTACGTGAAACTGTGTCGCACACAATCCTCCATTTTCAGAATGTCATTTCAAGTGAAGTAAAGCACCTAGAACAATATTTGTAGATTTTTAAGTTCTGATATTAAAATCTAACCGTAAGTTAAGTATTCCATCTCATGTTTACAGTGCCAAATTTCTCCCCTAGTGGCAGAAATTTGAACTAATTTTTTTTCTTCTACAAATTACTTCCCGATACCCTAAATGACATACCCATCGATTTGCACAGTGCTATCCTTAATTGTTTTGACAATAGGGTCTCCTGAATAGGAAAACATTTTATAGCCACCCAGGACTTCTTAAAGAGTCACTGGGAGGCCACACAGTCACAACACCAAGTTGCAGTATGGCTCAGCGTCAAACTATCATTAGCAGGTTGTGGATTTGATTCTAAAAGACCAAGGCTAGGGAGAGAGAGAGAGAGAGAGGTTATAGACCTCTCTCTCTCTCTCACACACATGCAGAAAGCCACTTTAGAATAATAATCAGCATTAGCCAGTGAGCAAATACTTTAATTAAATTGCTGATTTAGTTCCAGTGTAAACTGAGCCAAATGCCCTATTGGGGAAAAAAAGCTTATAGTATGTACTGGTCTGGGTATTACATAAATAATAGGTGTAATACTGACTCGCTCTGCACATCAAAATGAAAATTATTGAACTCTTTGGTTTGTTTCTGTAACAGATGATTGAATATATTATTCATTAGAATTTAAAGCATTTTTTAGTGTCTTCATATTTGTTCCACATTCTGCAAGCTGACTGAAACTTTCTGAATAACTCTTCAATTGTTTAGAACAACAGTGTTCATTCAGTAATCCATTCCAGTCAACTGCTCCCATCATACCACTAACCTGTATATACACTCTGAGCTATGGACTGTCCTTGGAGCCTTTTAGTCAGAGCAAATATATTTTTTTTATGCCAATGAGAATCCTTCTAGTATTCCCAAAGTTAGATCCTGTGTGTGTGTGTGTGTGTGTGTGTGTGTGTGTGTGTGTGTGTGTGTGTGTGTGTGTGTGTGTGTGTGTGTGTGTGTGTGTGTGAGAAAGAATAATCCTCCTGATGTAGTAGTAGTAGTAGTAGTAATAATAATAATAGTGGCATGTGATGCAAGAAAGCAAGCGTATGAGCTTATGCAGCATCAACCAAAAAATAATAATAATAATAATACAAAACAATCCCCTCTAATTATTTGTCCAGTTCCTCCTTAAATTTATTTAACCTATCAAATTCCACAACGAGCCACTTGCTCCAGCTACAGGCAAATTTCCGCACATCTATTCTACATCTGTCCTTCCTCAATTTCAATTTATGCCCCCTTAGGTTCGTAATCTGAACAAGTGAAAGAATCCCATCAGAATTCAGCATGCTCAACCCATTCAAGGCCTTATACACCTCAATCAGATCACTGCACAGGTGCCTAGTCTCCAGCCACTGCAATTTGCAGAACTTAAGCCTCTCTTGGTAAAAGGATCCCTTCATTCCCCTCACCGATCTTGTTGCCCTTCTCTGTATACGCTTAAGCAAAAAATCTACATCCTTCCTAAAATGAGGCCTCCAGACCTGCACGCAATACTCAAGGCGTGGCCTGACCATTGCCTTATACAGAGGGACAATCACCTCCTTTTCCTTGTTAACAAAATTCCTGTATATCATTGACAACGCCCCATAACCTGCCCTGACAGCCTGCCTGCATTGCTCAGAAAACTTCATATCTGACTACACAAATACTCCCAGGTCTTTTATTTTCTACCTCCTATGTTTTCTAGTTCAATAATCTACTTCAAAAATGGAAGTGGAATATTTAAAAAAACTGTTAGTATAACAAATGTATACATCACATTCTTCAGCATATCTATACATAATAATCTAGTTCTTCAAACAGGCCTCTGGGGTTGGGTAAATTCATATTGTGATTTTAAATGTTTCTCACCAACCAATAATAAAATAAAACACGGAAACTAGAATTTTGAAAACTATGTTTACTACTATATATTTAAAATAACTTGACAACTGAAAAGGATAAAATACATAAAATATATATACATCGAATAAAATACATTAAAATACCGGGTTAAAAGCGATAAAACCAACTGTAGCTTTGAAGGCTCCTGCCTTCTTCCTCAGTGGTAGCGTCCTTGTACTGCGGTGCATCTTAAGTACCAGCAGATTTACGGTCTAAATCACGTGTTTATTGACACGTGTTCTCCTATGTACTAGGAGCGTGTTGTACGGAATCGTTCATCCCTTCTGAGGATCGTAGCCTCAAAGAGGGGATGAATCCGCAAACCTTTGTCTCTATTAATGTTCTCTGTTGAATTAATCCGCAAACTCTCGAGCCACTTGCTGTCCTATGTGCCCGATCAGTGATGATAGCTCCGTCCATAGTTGCACACAATCGTGTCACAAGTAAAAGACCCCATTCAAAAAGAGAATGCTAGTGGAGTCGTTTATAGTATTAAATGTCCGGATTGTGGGGAATGTTATGTAGGGGAAACAAAGTGCTGTCTCAAAGAACGTCTGGGGGAGCACACAACGGCAATAAAAAATGCAGATTATGGCAAATCCGCCGTGGCCGAACATTTTTGGGAGAAGCAACACCAGATCTCCCCGGACGAAGCTATCATCACTGATCGGGCACATAGGTTCTGGGAAGCAAGTGGCTCGAGAGTTTGTGGATTAATTCAACAGAGAACATTAATAGAGAAAGGTTTGCTGATTCATCCCCTCTGAGGCTACAATCCTCAGAAGGGATGAATGATTCCGTATGACGTGCTCCCGAGCCACTTCCAGTCCCAGTACATAGGAGAACACGTGGCGATAAACACGTGATTTAGACTGTAAACCTGCTGGTACTTAAGATGCACCACAGTACAAGGAAGCTACTGCTGAGGAAGAAGGCAGGAGCCTTCGAAAGCTACGGTCGGTTTTATCGCTTTTAACCCGGTATTTTAATGTATTTTATTCGATATATATATATATATATATATATATATATATTTTATGTATTTTATCCTTTTTAGTTGTCAAGTTATTTTAAATATATAGTAGTAAACATAGTTTTCAAAATTCTAGTTTCCGTGTTTTATTTTATTATTGGTTGGTGAGAAACATTTAAAATCACAACATAATAATCTAGTATGTGAATATGTTAAATCAAGGGCTAAGTTCAGATTATCAAACAATGATATATATTTAAAACATTTATAATATTTAAAATAAACAAGCAAATTACTTTAAGCTAGAGGAGAGGAACATGAATACTTTCAGCATGCACAAGGATAAGAATACCTAGAGTTATGAGTTTGCTTGTCTTGATCAGGATTGCCTTCACAAGAAGTATGTGATTCAGAAGGGCTCATTAATTTGTCTACTTTTGGATCATGAATTTAACTGAACATCAATCAGTACCACTTGCCAGTGATTGCTTACTATACTTTTAAATTTATTAAATCTGAAAAGTGCTAATATGCCTTTTCTCACTAATACATTTGTGATAGGTTGCTGAATATAAAATTTATACATTAATAGTTACTGTCCACCAAATATTCACAGAAATGGCATGCAGCCTCATTTTCTGCACAAATTAATGAAATTACAAGGACAGCCTATTATCATCAAGAGGCGCCTCCGTAGCCAGGTGGGAAGGAGCAGCAGTGCGTAGCACACGCTTCTTGATTAGACCGGGGTTCGAGCCCATCACCACCAAATACGGAGGATGCGGAAAGGTCAGGGAATGACCACCGCATATCCCGGAGCAATATGGCCTTAGTTGCTAATGCTCCTAAAAACCAAATAACAAACAAACATATTACCATCAAGTGCTCAGTCTTCTCTTTTAATACTCTACTCGATTTTTTTTTTTCTTGGTGCATAATAGCCTTAGATGGTTTGTTTGTTATTTGGTTTTTAGGAGCATTAGCAACTAAGGCTATATTGCTCCGAGAATATGCGGTGGTCATTTCCTGACCTTTCCGCATCCTCCATATTTGGTGGTGATGGGTTCGAACCCCGGTCTAATCAAGAAGCGTGTGTTATACACTGCTGCTCCTTCCCACCTGGCTACAGAGGCATCTGCCTTAGATGGTGATGCACCATAAAACTCCTAATAACCAACCAACCAAGCATTTTTTTTTTTTTTTTTATTCCTACCACAGCAGGGGGTTTATCAACATTGTGTTAGACAGTTTTTCAAGAATCATACTCGTTCTCAGGTTGTTCAAAAGAAGATACCCAATGTCAAATACTTTTTTTTAATTAGGAAAGGTCAGTGGTATACAGAGTGGAATCACTTTGTTTAAAGCCATCTGTAAAAATGAAATAATAACATTTTTCAGTCACTTGATCACTACCTCTTCTTTTCCCTCTTTCTACAATTTTACTAACAATACCCCTCTGTTTTTGTTCTTCCACAACCATAACTTTTTGATATTTCATTATAAGGAAACATATTTCTGAATGTGCCTGCACAATTAGCACCATAACTTGAAGGAACATTATATTCTACGATAAACAATACAAATAAACATTTGTCATTATTATCATTGCTGTGAAATACTACATCTATTTTTGCATTCCTTTCTTCATGGTGCACACTGTCTTTATGTTGGAAGTAGAAAAGATTGAAAAAAAAAAAAGTCAAGTTCTTTATCATAAATACAGATTTGGCAGGAATGCCTTCTGAACATCTGAAAGCTAGATCCTGTAATAGGAAGCAGCAGGTATCCCTGCCAGTGCACTGTGGAAAGCATAACTAAGCTTCTCTGATAAAATTTTTTACATAAATAAAGGCATATAAGCAAAATCCACCCACATGGTCATTTTTGAAAATGGATCCATCACAGCTACTGAACTTAAATGAAAGGTTACTTGACCCATCCTTCAGAATTTCTTTAAAAAGGTACTGAAGAGTATAGCAAGGGCAAATTTTTTTCCTTAATATTAAATACACATATTTGTTTCCTTTATGTGGGTAGTTTGAACCACCAACAATGACATGCACAAGTTAAATGATTTTGTATTTAATCATAATATAAATAATTATAATTATATTCTAATTAAAAATTAGAAACACTAATAAGTACATCCACGAAAAAAGAAATCCAATAGCCTAAACTGAAATGTAACCCAGTCTTGTTACATTACTTTCTATGGAAAATAATTTGCAAAATAACACTTTACCTTATGCCACAATTTCAAGGAATGAATTAATCCCATAACTTTAGAGATACCTGGCAAGGTATCTCTCAAGTTATGGAATGGATTAATTCCTTCAAATAATATAAATAAATTTACCCTGGCAAGTTTCCCTTGTAGGTTTTTCAAACTGTTCCTCTTGATCACCTGCTCTTTTTAGTTCAGCATCCTTATATGATCGATAAAATACTGACCTAAAAAAAAAAAAAAAAAAAGTTTGATATATAATTCTTAGCAATTTTTATTTATTCATTCAATTTCGGATCCTCATCTCAAATATAGACAACAAAATGCTAGCAGGGTCTATATCACTTACAGGGTTACAATTATGAAATTATAAGACTGAAAAGATAAAGAATCAATGGATAACAAAAAAAAAAAAAGAAATTAGGTTTAGTTTTAAGCCACAGAAATTGTGAAAAAAAAATTAAAATAAAAAACATGAAGTGCAAATTAAGATAACTAATATAAAAATAAAGAGTAAGCAGACAATGCAATTGGCAAGTAAAAGTATATTATTTGTAATTACTCTGAATTTCATATGACAAAACCATGGGGGGGGTCAGCACATCTGAATAGACCTGGTTAGCTGAACACATGAAGTTCTCTCATTGCTGCAGGACTACACTAGGTCAGTTTCTGTTGTTTTGTTATGTTACAACTGAATTATAGAATAGCTTTCTCCAAGATTTCTGTGGCTCTGAAAAACATATTTTGGTTCAATCTATTTCTAGAATGTTGCAGCAGCTGATGGTGTTGGAGGAAAAATTTATGATACAGATTTTGAAGTGCATTGTAGTTGATTTGGTATTGTGATCTCCTCCTCTTCTTCTTCTTCTGATGTATATTTTCAACTATAATATTTCACCTCTAGAGGTACCTAAAATGTGTAAATAGCTGGCTTAGATTATGATATTTTGAGTAACAATGGGGTGTCCCTAAGGTGTGATGTCTGGGTTCAATACAATACCACTTTGGAGATCATGAATGGCTTCCTTGTTGCCCAGTTTGAACAACACAGGTACAAGAATTCTAATCCAGGGTGGCATTTAAAGCAGGTTAGATGACCAAATCATCTCAATGCGTATGTGATGACTAGGACAATACATCTCTGAACCACTGAACAATCATATTCAGACCACAAAACTTGGTAAGCTTTTGCATAACGACTGCAAAACAGTCCTTGAAATGGAGGAAAGAGAGGTAATTTTTGTTTGCAAAATCTAACAAATTGGCAATTTTTTTTTTTTTGTAAATTAAGATTGACACTCTTAACAGACATTTGAGTTAACACAAATTAACAAATGATGATCATTTGTAACTGATCTAAAACTTACAGCTCCCTTTATAAATGCTCACAGGGAGATCATGACTTGAGAGGCAGATACTAATTCTCTGGCATCATTCAATCAAAATACAAAACTAAGATCATCTTGACAAATTTAGACCAATAAGTTACAGGACCATTTTACTTAGATGTTTTTTCTTAAGAACTTCAACTTGCCTAAAATATCACTTTTAAAATATAATAAAAAAAACTTTCAGGATGGTATAACAAGAAATTTCATTAGCTTGCTCTCATATTATTACTTTAGAGCAACATTCCCTATTTCACATAACAGGGGTATTTTGACATGATCTATTAAATGAGATCACTTGTGGTATTCCTCCACTTGTGGTATTGGGAGTGATTTCCTCTAACCACTTAGCTATTGAATTTCATTTAAATTTAATATTGAAAAAATAGGAAATATGTACAAAGCATAACTTTAACAAAACTAAATGGGATAATCTTAGAGCTGAAGACTAATCAAAAATATATCAAGTTAAAGTTGTTACACTTATAAATATTCCATATGTTCTATGAAAAGTGAAAAAAAGGAGCTAATTATTTTCCAGCAAAGGAGATCCCTAAACCATTATTATAAATTTTTAAAAAAATGCATTATTATTCTTAGAAGTCAAATTGAAATGCGCAAATATCTTCCCATAAACAAGAGAAATTATATCAGCTACAGACCTATAAGTGAATTTTTGGCAGAAATATGAAATCTATGATTAAGGATAAAGTGAAGCATAACCTTGACAGTTATGATATCATAAGAGTCGCAAGATAAAGCATAGGCAGATAAATAATGACATATACTAAAATTGAATTTGGAATAAAATTTTATTGGGGTGGGGCCTCAAATACCAAACTGCAATAAATCTGTTTAATTAAAAGGATACTATTACATGCTTAACAAAGATATGAAGAGAAAACAAAGTGATAATAACAGAAAAAAAGGAGGCAATTGCATAGTTTTCTGTTTAAATTTTAACAGTATTATAAATAAAAGCATGATTATATATAAAATCTGAAAAAAAAAAGATTTCTTATTAATTAAGTGCATTTTTCCAAATGGCAAACTACAGAAAACAGATATAATGAAAAATAGGTAGTCTCATAAAGGAAAAAAAAAATAAATAAATATTTGCATTATGATACAGTTACAGTTCTTACCTAAAGAATCCTCGATCGATAGCTGATGCATTCAAAATGATAGAGTCCTCCTGATTATAACCTGTGTATGACATGATGGCTACAATAGAGTTGATACCAGCAGGAAGTTCTCTAAAACGTAAATACTCCATAGATCGTGTTGTAACAAGAGGTTTCTGTGGATAATAGAGAACATGTGCTAAAGTGTCCATTCTTACATGAAAATTAGTGATATAAACACCCATGGCTTGTTTACCCATAGCAGACTGATAGGTATTTCTTGGTGACTGAAAAGAAAATTTTCAGAATGAAATTAACATATTTATATAATAACAATAACATACTAAGACATGGTCAAACAAAAAGTTTTTGTGACTGAACTTAGGAATACATACATTTCACATATGTATTATTGTTTAGAGCACACTATACACATATTTTCCATTCTTCTGGATTGACATTACAGACTGTTTTTCAAAAATTAACGGACAATACATACATGAAGATTACATATAATAATTATCAATAAAGAATAAAGTGCATTTGTACTGTTGTCTCATTGAACTCCACATAACCACAACAATGTTCAAATTCCTAAACACCCAAGACTCTCTAAATATCCAAAAGAAACATTAACTAATAATCCAGGTTATTAAATGATGATTATTTAGCAGAATACAGAAATTTCTCCTACTTCCCAGATTGCTATTTCAGTTTCAACTGGCATCTCACCAATGGAAAATCAGGCATTTGAATAAAAGATTCCTAGCAAAGATGAAATGAAAAGCACACATTATATAGTGCTAGACAAAACTATTCCAAAACTCGATACAGAAACCAAATGTGCTTCATTAAACTATCTACTAAAATGAAAGTGAGAAAGGGGAAGAACAAGAAAATACACTGAAGAAGAGAAAGGAAGGGAAAGAAAGTAAGAATGCTTTTCTCACCATTAAGTAATTTAATAGTCTGAGAAGCAGAAATAGCAAGAATATTAAAAACAATAGCAAGAACATGAAAAGCAATCTGGTTATTCATTTTTTCCTTTTTTTTTTATCCAATGTATTTTTAGTTTTTTAAGTGCTTCCCCTTAATTTTTATTTTAATAAATACTTTAACAGGGAGTATCTTAAAATGCCTGGCTTCCCACTCAGTAGATGCCAAATGGCAAAGACACAGCCATCAGGGAAATGGCAAAAAATGTCCATATTCTGGTAAATGACCATCCTTTAATAATGATAATTATTTGGCATTTCATTTTGATATTAACAGGTCTAAGATACCGAGAACTATGCCAATAGTTGCAATCATAGTAACAGTTAATTAATGCATGTCAGATAATATAACAGAAAAATATAATGTCAAGTAATTATATGAAATTATACTATATTTTAATTTATGCATTAAGTTGTATTTTGAAGTTATTGATTTCATCTATATGTTATAAAATTATTCAGGGTTTTTTTTTTTAAGAAGCATATATATGTACAGTATACAACAGCAGCAGCAACAACAAAAATTGCATCATCCTCCTAAAAGTTTTATTTCATTAGCAACTTCCTGTAATATCAAACTGCCATCAGTGGGAAGCATCATTTCATCATCTTGTAATATCAACACATTATTGCATCATTCCAAATTCTTCTCATTTGTGGACAACACCTGCTAGCACATGACACCAGTTCCTATTCAGCACTGATATGATGTAACTAGCAGTTAACTATGAGGAAGCTTCCATAATAGTCATGTAAACTCCACAGACCTAAAAGTCTCACTGGAGGAACGTAGCAAAGTAAAGACAACTGAAAGTGACGAAGCAAACTCTGACATGATTAGTCCAAAAGGATTTCAACTCATAAGAAGGCTTTACTGACCAAATCCATATGGGGGGAAAAAACCCATACCCTAGGCTAAAGAACATGCTCATTAGACAAATATGTAGTGGAAATCTGTAACCTTCTCTGCTCATTCAAATTTAACCACCATAGATCAAAGAGTAACAATTTACAAAGGTTACTTGGTAATATGCACCCAATTTAAAAAATGTGGCAGGTTTCTAGCTGTCAAAAAAAAAAAAAAAAAAAAAAGCACTTTTTAGTTCATGAATCAAAACTGAAATTCAGGCTATCCATTCACCTTAGTACTTTCTGTACATAAAGAACTGGTGGGTCTCTTATATACTTCTATAATACTTGTTGTAAGCAAGTACCAAAGAAGTGTAATGTTTTTTTTTTTTTTGTAAAATATAATGTTTTGAAGATATTTGAAATAAAAAAAATATAAAAAAACTATGCTGAAAAATGTCAAATTAATAAGTCTAACAACTTAACAACTAGGGAAAAGGATGAGAAATATATTTTCAACTTAACAACTAGGGAAAAGGATGAGAAATATATTTTTACAGGTCAGGATGCCCAAGCAAGAAAGCTGCAGGTCTGTGAAAATGAAACACATCCTCTTGTTTCCATCTTCATGAAAACCATCTTGTCCTCTTAATTTTCCATGCTTAAACAAATTCCCTTTCCTCCTCTTCCAAATACGGAGGATGCAGAAAGGTCAGGGAATGACCACCGCATATCCCGGAGAAATATGGCCTTAGTTGCTAATGCTCTTAAAAACCAAACAAACCTCCTCTTCTACCATAATATTTTTTAATCTAATATAATTAATTAATGTTTTTTTTTTTTTTTAATAAGAACCAAAACATGAAAGATATTAGAACTTATAGTAATTACTACTATACATGAGTTGAAGACTGAGGAGACAGAAGATACATAGACATTAGACCTGAATTTCTGGGAGATACACATGAAGGAATGTTGTTCCAAATAACAGAAATAGAAGGGATAAACAAGAAAGAAAAATTATTCTGTGAGTTTGGAGTTGGAGAGTGCATGGATGTTGATTAGTTGCAACACACATCTGGACTGGTTTGGAAGAGAGCAGAGGAATTACAATTCAGAAGATCAGTGCCCATAAAAAAGGCATGAATGACTGTAAAACGAAGAAAGGAGAGACAGGTCTTTAATTAACCTACCTACCCTCCTTTCAAATGAGTATAGAAGATCGAGAAGTTTTGGGACCACCACCCCATATGTGGGAACAATGTAGTAGGGGCAAATGAGATCTGCACAGAGTGAACACAGAGCAGATTTTAGAAGAAAAGTAACTTGAGAGAGAAAAAGAAAATCAAGTTTTTTGATGCAAAGAAAGTAATATTTGTGATGTGCTTATGCCAAAAATTAGAAGTCAGGTTAATCCATAACAGAGATGTATGATCTTCTCAATAAATTTTGAGTATCATCATAGGTGAGAATAGAAGCAGCAAAAAATACATTTTATGAGAAATAAGACTGAACATCTTAAAACTTTGACTGAGTTTTAAACTCCTACAGCTACAGCAAGCTTCCATACAGAAGAAAACTACCACTAGAATAAGAAAGTGTTAAAAAGGTAACACAGATCAGAAATAACTCAGGTCCACAGGTTCTGTGAACAAGAGGAGAAATGCCATCAGGACCTACAGCTTTCTTAGCATCAATGTTCAGAATTCTAATGTCCTTCTACTAAAAGACCATGGAGGGCACTGAGTGAAGAGTATCGGGTATGGTAGGAGTTTATTTACCAAGATCACTGACACAAGAGCTAGAATGTAGGATGATAAGTCAGCTTGTATTCAGCTGAGGATGCAAAAGAGCCATCAAGCTGTAACAAAGGTGGAATTATTGACAGACAAAAGTTGTGAACACACTTTTGCAATAGGTAAGAATACTCAACTACCATTTGGACAAGTGAGTTTCCTACTCTTAGCCTATTCAAAATCAAGTTTGCATTGATTAATTAATACCTGTTTTACAATTGTTGTGAGCTTTAGCATAAGCATAAAATGAAGCTGGAGATTTGAATATAAACCAACTACGCATGCTATATTCTTATCTTGAACAGCCTCAGCACATTTATTGAAAAGCCCAAGTTTAGATAAAGGCATTGTATAAAAACATTATGGTAATCCTGTTGTCTCGAACCTTTACTAGACATGTTGGACAGACAACTTACATGATCGAGACCCGCTAATATTCGTAAAATTGGACAGATGCTATACTATTGTGATTTTCTCTTGTAGGAAATCTGAGTCCTTATTTTGAATTTAAATCAATGTTTTGAAATTTAACCAAATCAAAAATAAAATACTAAATATAATAAATGGGATCTTAAGATTATATTTCATGTCAGGAAATCTATTACCTGAGATATTTTCCAGGAATAACTGCATCCACATAAGATGTAATCAGAATAGATGGAAAATGTTTCAAATACCTACTTAAAGGAAGGTGAAAACCTTGCAACAAGACAAAGGAATAAAAATAAGCTTTTACCCTAAATCCATTCAGGGCAAATAATTGAGTATAATGGGAGAAGATTACCCCTCAGGATAATCTTTTATCCCTCAGATTACCCTGAGGGGTAATCATTATACTCTCAATTATTCAAACTGAAACCAAAGGATACATCTTTATTACAAGACCAAAGAATATATCTTTATTACAAGAAATCCAACAAAAATACAAACTTTAGCATGTGCTCTACCAAAAACAAATTAAAAAGGGTTTCTTAACTTCATGATATCCAAATCCCATTTTGCAGGGTGCAAAGTAGGTTTTCACAATATGAAAACCTACTTTGCACCCTGCACTGTAGTTTGTCTTTGATGTAATCCAAAGGCAGCCATAATCTCACTAATTACAGATGCCTTTGATTCTAATTTTTTCAAGCAAAAGAAATTACTCATTGCATTCTAATTTATTCCAAGTCAAAGAAATTAGCATGTACACTGTATGCCAGTATCCACTTAATTATAAGAATTATTCATTCATAAAAACATAATCATAAATTAACATAAGCTGGGGAACAATGCTCACACCAAAATAATAAATCCACAGCTGATTGCACATACCAATTTCCAGATATCTTTTTTCAACAGCAAAGACCTTTGAAGAAAACTTGAAATGCCATAAAACTGTAATTTCACATGAATAAAAACAGAAAGAAACACTGCTATGCATGGACAGTACTTCTGGTTTGAACCGAGCAGGCAATGAGGTAATAAATTAATAATTAACAATTAATAATAATAATATTTTCAAGGTGCAGCTGGAAAGCAATATCTAATATTGGCTTTCTATTAGAACTACAATGTAGAATAGAAGTCAAACATACAATGCTTTTCAACAAATTTTCCTTCTTGAAAGCCTTAGGAATTAACTCAATACTTGAGATTCTGAAAGCTTTTAAATTTGGCAGAATTTTAATGTGGACCCCTCAAGTAGGTAGAAGGATCCTATTTTGTAGAGGATTATGGGCCTTTGCCAATGTCACTGAGGAGGCCTTAAAGGTTTTGGGCAACTGCTAGTTGGGAAGGCAAGGGTAATACATATAACACCTTTATATGATGACATGGATCAAAGTAATGCACATCTAAAATGTTCTTTTACAAGACCAGAAAAGCCAGAATCTTCTGCTACTGGGAAGATGTGTCAAGGACAGCAATGTCCTTGACAAATCAGAGCAATAATTTTAAATAGGTTTAGTGATGTGTCAGGTATTAAGCAATACATGAACACCATATGAAATTCTAATATATAAAAGAAAAAAAAATTATTAGATTTCAGTCATCAGTTGGAAAAACAGTTACAGTTCAATTATAGTTAAAATAATTTGATAATAGAACACTACTTCACACACTATTTTTCCATCTTATTGTATGGTGATGATCTAATGACAAAGTGAAGTAGTTATCTACATCACCTTGTCACAAGTAAACCTAAAATTCTCTTGTTTAATTGCTGCACTAGGTTGTTGTTGTGGGGGTTTTATGGCACATAAGCTGCTTTGGCTATAATGCACCTATTCATTTATTGTAAAAATATATGAGAATTTCTTGTCACGTCAGAAAAGGCAGAAATCAGAAATGACTAAAAACTCCAATTTTCTTCAGAAAGTTAAAAAATTCAGGAATATTTGCATTGTCACCAATGACATTCTTTAGAGTTATTGGTTAACCAAAGATAGCAGGGTTGTATTTCTGTCTTGTTTATAGTATGGACATTCAATGAGAATGTGTTTCACAGTCAAATTTAGAGAACAATGTGGACACTGTGGTGGATCATCTCCTGTGAGTAAATGAAGGTGGGTCAGGTAAGTATGACCTATTCTTGCTCTTGAAAGAATTACTTCTTCTCGTCTTGATATCCGGACACTGGAGAGCCAGATTTTCGGAACCTGTTTAATCTGTAAGAGTTTATTATTTGTTTGGGAATGCCATAGTGCTGTCCATTCTGATAGGCATGCAGCATGAATCATTAGTGCATAGTCTGAGGCTGGAACAGGGATATTGGTTAAATCTAAGCTGGTTGGGTTTTTTGCAGCTTTATCAGCTAGTTCATTGCCTAAAATATCAGAATGTGCTGGTATCCAGCAGAAGGTGACCAGTTGGTGGCGTTCTTTAATCTTTAGTAATAAGTTTCTAATTTCATTTATAACAGGGTGAAATTTATCTGAGGAATTACACAATGCCTTGATTGAGCTGAGGGAATCAGTGTAAATTACTGATTTTAAAAAGCAGTTAGGAGAGAGATTTTTTAAAGCTAGTTTAATTGCGAATAATTCACTGAAAAGATACTGAATTCAGAAGGAAGGGCTGCTGATACAATTGTATTCGGAAACACTGCAGCTGCTCCAACTTTTGAATTGGATTTAGAGCCATCTGTGTATATTGATAAAAAATCAATATATTTTTGAGTGTGAACAGCATGAACTTGTCTGATATTTGATGCTTGCAAAATATTCTTTCCCCACTGACAGAGGTAAGTGTCACAGGTCAGTATAGCAGGTTGAACCCATGGTGGTTGAGTACAAGTGGCTACTTGTTGTACGGAATGGATGGATATATTCCAAACCTGCAGTAGTTCAAGAAGGCGATGACCAGCTGGTTTTCCTATGCTAGGTTTATTTCTGTACAGATTTTCTAATGGTGGATTGAAAAGATATGGCTGAATGGGATGCGAGGCAAAAGCTTGTATCTTAACAGAATACTTCAGCAAAAGCAATTTCCTACGTAAAGATAGTGGTGGCTCATGAGCATCAATGTACAGGCTATGTGCTGGCGATGTTCTGAAAGCGCCAAGTGCAATCCTCAGTGCACTGTGTTGACCTGGATCAAGCCAGCGTAATGCGCTCTTTCTGGCAGAGTCATAAATGGGAGCTCCATAATCAAGACGGGATCTAATTAATGACCACTGCACTAGAGGTTTAATATATCCACACATTGTTTTCAATCAGAAATTTTTCCTTCCTCACACTATTTGTCTACTCTTTAAGACCTTCTGCATCAATCACCTTTCAATATGAGATTGCTAATTCAGAACTTCCAACATTTAACAAAATCAAGTTTTGAAACATGTCATATCAGTGTCTCCATTTTATTTATTTATTTTTTTTTAAAATAAACAGTGTACTTACCTCTTTTGGTCATGCTATTCCATTAAAAATGAAATTAGTAATTTTAGGACAACTCATGTATAACTATATCATTGGATCACTGTCAAGCGAGCATAAGCCCGAACCTTATCACTGTCAATGGAGCAAACAGTACATCCCCAGACAGCATGACAGAAAAACAATACAGAAGTGTACTATTATTATCTGAAAATATGTAAGTAAAAAAAAGTTGGGTTTTTTTTTGTGTATATTAGTAATAAATAAGTAAATTCTTATAATTATTTGACATTCTATTTCACACACACACTACCATTTCAGCATGTCAGTGACAAAACCACTCCAGGTTTTTTTCCCTGAAATCTAAGAATACTGGTAAATCATAAAGACAGACTTCATTATAAAGTTGAACTAAAAAAAAAAAAAACTGACCTATAAGACAGTTTAGATGAGAAACTTCATGTAAGCATTAAAATTATTCATTATGCTAAAAAGTATTTACCTGATTATGATCGGGAAATGGAATGATCGATGCACAAACACCAAGCACCATAGAGGGATGAATTTCACAATGCGTGTATGAAGAACAATAAGCCTGGACTTTATCTTGCAAATCATCAGGTGTCATAGCTAACATCACTGTTTCCTCTTCTAAAGTATCAATGTACTCTACAACACCACTTGCAACCAGATCTTGCCAACTAATCAAAAAATTACATTTTGTAACTCCAACTATTGGAAAATAATAAAATATACATATACAGTAAACCCCAGGGTCCGGAAAATTTATCACCCGCAATTCACCACCAGCAATTAATCGCTAGCAGTTTACCGCCACGTCAGTTTATCGCATAAACAATTTATAGCCTACAAATGATTGCTAGCATATTTTACCATCTAGAAGCAATAAGATGAGATGTGTTTGGTCAAATCATAAAAAGTTATTTTTTATTTAAGTTTCTGCCTTAAGCTATGATTAGCATATTTTTGGAATTCTATGAACTATGAGGGAATAGTGCGGAAATATAAAAACACATGTATGGAAATATGTAATTTAATAGGTAGATTATGTATTTTAATAGTTACATGTATCACAAAAATAGTAAAAAATCCATTATTTGAACAATATAACAATTGGTTAATTTTAAACTAAACTAATTATAACATTAGGTATGTCATAGTACACTGCAAAAATTCAAAATGAATGTTTATGCAATCTTCAGAATCAGTCACGTTCGGATAATTAATTACTAAGAAACTGTAATATTTACAACACAGTATGTACATTATTAATAAGAAATATTATGCGCTATACCTCTTAGATAATCAACAATATCACCCCGTTCATCATATGCACTAACAAGCCTTTTAATTCATTCATCACAATCACGATACTTCTTTTTTTTTGTTGCCTGGATCACTTCCACTTAAATATTGTGGAATGCGCATTTTGTTAATACTGTGTTCTTTTTTAATGCAATCGATAAATTTCCAAACGTTGGGATGATAAGCAGCGACTTGTTCCTCAAATCTTCTGTGCCACCCTTCAACAGAATTATTCGTTCTTGGTAATCCTTCAAGAACTAGCTGATGTATGTTCCACATTTCATGAGAATACTTTGGTGGTCGACGAAGATGTCGTCTGGTTGGGCGTCCAATCCATGTATCCTCAAAATAATCACCAACTTCTTGCGATTCTGGAGGAAAAACACCATTTTCACACAAATGTCCAAAAACGACTGTCACAATAGGAGTGGGCACAAATGATTGCTGCCAAAATTCGCATATTTAAAGCAAAATTGGCATCAGTTTCATAACGTTTCAATACATTATTCTGAATGGAATGAAAAAGACATTGTGAAAAGTGGAAAAAACAACCCCATTGTGAAGTGTCAAGAAAAAAAAAACTCTTCTGCAAGCATTCATCATCGCTGTCTCAAAATCTATAGTTATTGATTGGATAGCCGGTTCCAATTCTTTCAGCTGCTGTAGTAGAGATACATACGTTTCCTCAGACTTGTTAGGCAATAATGCATAAACTAATGGAAGCGATATTTTGTCCTTGAATCCATGTATCGTATACAGCTGATAAAAAAGTAAGGGAACAGTTTTGAAAGTCCCATCGGCATAACAGTGTTCACTTCGCACTAACAACTGTAAATTTCTTTTCATACTGAAAATTAACATACGATTGTCCTCAGTCCAGAATCAAATTGTAGAAACAATTCTCCACTGCACGATGTTTTATATTCTTCTGTAAAAACTATGTCTCTACAATGCGTTGGAAGAACTGGGCCATCAAAATTTCAAATTGTTTGTTTCATTGTATCTACACTTGGAAGCTTCGGGGCTGCTGCTTGGCTACAGGTTCTCGAAACATTTGAAATAATACTATGAGGCGTATTATTTGTTGTTTCTGCATAAGTTCGAATGGTATCAAGAAGTTGTGCTGCCTCAACTCCTGCTGCGTCTCCACAATGATTGTGCTCCTTCCATGTTTTAACGATGGTGTTATCTACTGTAGTAACTCGAGCGGCACATTTGATTTTTCGGTAATTTTGACACTTCCAATGAATTTTTGTTTCATTTTGCCTGTCTTTATAAAAACAAATGTCCACAAAAGCACAATTTCGGTTTTCCTTTTTGATTTCAAAAATTCCACCGACATGATACGTTCATCAAACTCAGAAGGATGAAAAATAAACTCAAAATAAGAAAATGTTGCGATTGTAAGAGATTATAAACATATAAGTACCTCCCTAATTGGCATGCCCTACCCCACCCCCTAAAACATGCTACTTCAAAGTTAAAAACATGCTACTTAAGTTAAAGGGATTAAGTAGGTACCTACCTAATTCCAATTTTGGAAAATAACAGGCAATAAAATTAAAGCACCTGCAATGGTATGTATTTCTAGGAAATATATACCTAGCATATAACTTCCATTTTTAGCTGCACTTAATTCTTAAATAACACCTATAGAAAAACCTTATTTTCAATTTAAAATGACCAATAAATTTATATAAATTATATGTATTGCCTGGCGATAAAATATGCTAGCGATCATTTTTAGGCTATAAATTGTTTATGCGATAAACTGACGTGGCGGTAAACTGCTAGCGATTAATTGCAGGCGATAAACTTTCCTAGACTCAGTAAACCCCATTACAGCACTTTCACTTTTGACGAGATGGCCTTAAAGGGCACCAAACTGAGGCTTCACTTCACAGAAGTGATTGTGGGGCCAGAAGAAAAGAACAATAAGAGTGAGATAGTGCTATAGATTTTAATGGTGAAATTAAAATCTAAAGACTGATGCCACCTAAATCATTTGACTTTAATCATGTCTTACACAACTTACTTAACATAAGGTATATTAAAACTTCACTGTGCAACCACAATCAGAATTAACACAATAGGCACTGTGTTTTAAACAAAACATTGTGTTTACATTAATTTTGTTAAAAAAAAAAAAGCAGTGTCTATTGTGTTAATTTTAAGTTTTTATTCCAACATTACTTTAAGAATTAGACATATATTAGATAGACCTTCATAGTGAACTACCATAACTTCCCCCCACCACCACCCCTTGGTTATTAATTTCCTAGGTAAAAGATGATTCTGCTTGTCTGATCACTAAACACAATTTTTCACTTTTCTGCCTCAGACATTCTTTTCTTACTTCAAATTTCACTCTTACCAGCCTTGATATTCTCTTCATTGTCAAACAATAATAATAAATGATGTTGGGATTTAATTTATATATTATATTGATTCACACAATTTCTCCTCTTTTTTTTCCATGAATTTTTATAATACCCCATAAATGTGTAAGGAAAAATATACAGGTAGTTTTATAACTACAGTAAATTATAATTTGATAGTATATAACAGAGCTATGGTGCTCAATACATTCTACATCGATATCAATATTTGTAGAAGGATAAGAGAAATTTACCTAAATATGATAAGTAGAACACTTCCATATGATACTCTCCTGAAATTAAAATGAATAAAAGATTAACGCAAAATGATTACAGTAAAATATCAATTGAACACAATTAAAAAAATAACTAAAATTTGAAAAACAATTTTTTAAAAAAATTAATTAAAAACCAATTAAAGGTAAACCTAAATTTGAAAATTGTTTTTTAAATTTAGGTTTAACTTTAATTAATTTTTTTAAAATTGTTTTTGAATTTTAGTTAATTTATTAATTGTTCAATTGATTTTTTCCTGTAATCATTTTGCATTAATCTTTTATTCATTTTAATTTCAGGAGAGTATCATACAGAAGTGTTCTACGTATCATACTGAGGTAAATTTCTCTTATCCTTCTACAAATAGTAAATTATAATAGAATGAAACAGAATGCAAAATAGGTTTTGTATTCTGCTTATTAGCATACTTATTTTATTAGCATAATTTACACAAATGAACAGAAAATAATTGCTGCAATGGTTTCCAGTGACTTTACACCATTAGAATAACTAGAAATTGTTTCCCCCAGTGTCTCTTGTCCCACATTCGTATTTACACAATAGATAATGGTGGCTTCAGATGGGCAATGGTATTGGTATAAGCAGTGAATAAGAAATCAAAGGACAAGTCAAAATACATAATCAATGATATTTATATATATAATCTGCAGCCAACAGCGAAATAACTCTGGAAAAAAAAAATGCATTAACTATCAATAATATCAAAAAAAAAAAACTGATACATGGGATTACGAACTTTTTTTCTGTTATTTCAATTCCTAATCAGTATACTTAACCACTCGTATGACAAAAATGGGAAAATCAGTTTTTCTTATGATTATTTTTTAAAGAGACATGATGCCCTTGTAAAAAAAAATGCCACATCTGGCTATGAAACTGCATGCAACTTTCTCAATGCTTGCCTTATATCACTTGTTTACATTTATGCCATTTATTTCTCCAGTTTATAAAAGTAAAAATATTAATAAATTATTGTGCCACAGAGCAAAAACAGAAAGAAAATGACAGGTTGCAGTTAAAAATATGTTTAATGTTACGTAAAAATTTATTAATATTAATATGAATCCAGAGCACGTAGGCCTTTTTGCTTATATAAAAGAGTATAAAGTTGTATTATTGTAACATAAATAGTAATTATGTTTACTTATAATGAAAAACAACATAATTGCAGTGCACAATATTTCAGCTCCCTTGGCTATCTCACTTGAAATGTCCACATGATACAATAGCTAGTAGGAGCCATAAGCTATTGCAGAGTGCAAGCCAACAAATAAATGTTTTGTGTAAAGGGTTTCTGCAAATACAAAGCAAAAAAAAAAGAAAGGTTGTAATATGTGGACAAAGGTTTTCACAAGGACTTGGTGACTGGCCTAACATTGCCATTATTTAAAAAAAATTTGGCATGTAAAATTTTACATGAATAAAGCATTCATGCTGGGTGTATAAAGATTTCTATTAATTTTAAAAACCCCTATTTGCTATATAAGAGTTCTTTTTTCTTATCAATTTGAAAAATGGCTTTATTATATTCGCATTACTTTATTTTTCAGAACTGTCATGCAGTACAGTGCTTGCTTGCTCTCTTTCTCAAATAAAATATAAAAAGTGTTCAACAAAGCCACCTAAATTATCTATTAGATAATTATGAAATTCTCTACAGGAAGGTAAAATTATATTTCAGTTTTCCAAGCCACCTACTTGAAATGTCTGTACAATACAATGCACAAGACAGAGTGTTTGCCATCTTGCAGAGCTCAAGCAAATAAACTGTATCACATATAGCAAGTAGGTCTCAAGGCATGTTAAACTGCAAAGGATGATACACAACTACAAGGTCTCAAGGCATGTTAAACTGCAAAGGATGATACATGACTACAAGGTCTCACAGTCATGTATCACCCTTTAACACGTTGAAATTCCATCAGGAACTAGAAAAGAACCAATAATAAAAGTAATAATTTTAAGTAAAGGGAAAAAGATGGAAAAATTCAAATTGATCTGTTTCATTTATGTCCCATTTCCACAATTGCCCACATGCATATAATATGCAGCACTGTACACTTTCTGTATTGTAGTTTATTGGTTGTTTATAATATTGTATCACTGATAGTGAAATGCATATGTTTCTAATTCTAAAAGATATGAATTTAACAATTTTCTTTTTTATCTTAATTTGTTTTATATGGGTTCTATCACTTTTATTTCAGAATGAAGCTTTATCTGGTTTTATTTCATACAGTTTAACACTAAAATTTTTTTTAATCAGTTGTACTAAGTTGTGTGACTGGTGATTTTACTAAGATATATATGGATTTTACGGCAATCAACTTCTTTTGTCGGACAGTTACAGACATTGATTATCTTGATTCATACAAAGTTAAGTAAGTGCAGAAATTATATGATATGAAACAAGATAAAACAACATATGAATGTGTCTACAATAACAAGAAAATTTATACGTTTGTCAAATCACAGTTAATGCAATAGCAGTAACCAGGATTTAACCTTTATTCCAGAGGTTCTGGAATAAAGTTTTCCATTTGTAACAATCTATATTACATGCAGTTGTAATGTAGATAAAGTGTAACCTGGGGAATTCCAGAGGAGATAATCTCAGCAATTTTTAAAGCACCTTAATCCAGAATAAACTCATGGTTAAATATAGATTTTGAGAGAGCATAGGATTTTCAGATTTCACCAAAGACAAGTAATAATCCAACAGAAGTTCTATCAAGGAATTAAATATTTAAAGATTGTAAATAAGAAAAAAAAAGTCAACAGTGTGAATAAAATTGTCCCATGTGTACATATAGGACATATATATATATATATATATATATAGTGTGAAAGTGAAATTATATTTTATGCTATTTCAACAAAGGGATACAACATAAAATTTTACAAATTAAGGATAAAATTTTTATGTCAGTCATCAGTTGGAGATTAGTGGATCCTCAATATATGAATAGAGAACCTACACTTAAACTCATAACTTTAAGGAAGAATATCCCACATGTGGATTATCACTATTCATAACATGCTAATGCAAGTGCTCGTGATCAAGAAAACTCTCATTTTTGACATACCATAGACAGCAAGTAAAAAAAAATTCAATATTAATTACAAGGGCTATAAAAAGGTATAATATCAATAATACCAATTTTATTCTGAACTTAGATAGCAAGGAATTGTCAAAGAACAAATGTTAACTGCTTGCTTTGGGAATAAAGTTCTTCGTAGTGCTATGTTGTGAGAATGACATAATACAAAATAATTGATACCAGTCAGTGCAAAATACTGTGCTTCAAATAACTGCAATAACTTGAAGAAATTACAAAGACATTCATTTATTAAATTCCAAGTTAAAATAAAATGTTACATGTATATCCTCAATTGTGTAACTGATAATTAAAAACACAGTAAATCAAATTATTTGGGGCACTGTTGATATTTCTGGAAATTATCTTGTCTTCAAATTATTAACCAATTAAGGCTACAAGTCAGTAATTTGCAGTCATAGGCATGACTACAAATTACTGACTGGTAGCTACAACATATTAATTTATTAATTTTCCAACCTACCCATATGTATACTTTAATGATAAATATAGGTGGAAACCAAGGGTTATAAAGATTTAAGTTACTGCAATATGTGCAAAGCAACAATGATAGAGTACAGAAGCATGTATATTTTAGAGTACAGCACAATGTGAGTAAATCTACTGCTCAAATGTCCCAAACATTACATCATGTTCACAAGGAGGAAAATAAAAACATAATAAAGACATGAAAACAGAAACAAACAACAAAAATACATGAGAAATATAGAGCATACCTAGACATTTATCTCTGAGATGGGGGGGGATGTTATATACACTTTCACCCTTTTAGAAATATGTATGTAAATATGTCCTGAAGGTCACTGAAAATAACATATCCATTAATATACAAATTATCTTGAAATTTTTCTAGTAAACACTGCCATCTCTTATTTGTGTTTCCAAATAATTGTAGAGTTTATGATAGGCAACAGCATGAAAATAGCTTTAAAAAAAAAAAACACACACACACATACACAATCCAATTTGTTCATAAGAGCAGAATTTGAAGAAATTCTGGATTTGGATTCTAAAAATAGGCACCTGGCTACTCCACTGTTTCCTGTGCACAACATTTACAAAAATTTTTATATTCCTATTTACCAACTTTCTATATATCCCCACAAAAAACAGGATCTTTAGAAATACAGAATAAACAAAAATTAAGTAATTTTGAACATACCTATAGTTGTTGTATTCTCTTTCCTTTAATCGGTCAATGTGTCTTTTTTTTAAGAGCAACTTCTGATTTTCTACAATTAAGAGTGGACGGCAAATTCTTCCAGCATCTGTATATATACGAATCTCCCGATCTCTAATATCTCTAACCATAGACACCTACATATTTCAAAAATGTAATTTATAACACGACATTAAAAACTGAGTTTTCAAAAATTAAAAATAAAAAAAAATTCAATATGCAAGGCTAATTAACATACTTCAGACACGATGATATCCATTTGACGCCTCAGCTTACGTAATGTATTCATCAACTGGTCTGGATCTCTGTGGATTCCAACCCAACAGCCGTTTACAAAAATTTTTGTAGCCCTTAGAAAAAAAATAATAATAATTGCCATCAACTGAATAAAAAATAATTGAAAATTGGGAAAAAAATCATTTATTTGAAATTCTATTTATTGTGAAACTAAATTTTTATTTAATGTCCATTATTAAATTAAAACAATACTAAGTCAATTAAACTATATTATCATACATCACACTAATATAATATACAGTTTGCCAATTCATATTTAGTTAATTTTCATTTTAAGATCAGTAAAATAAATTATTTTTTTAAATTCAGGCCTAAGGAGAAAAAGATCAAGTGCACACTGCTCTAATTCAAAAGGATAATTTTAATTGCAGAATCTATTGTGAGAAAAAATTATGTAATAAAAACAGGTTAACTGCATCTTGACTACATCCTGAAAGCAAAAATTAATGATGCAATAACAAACAGATTATCAGTAGTTTTTAAGAGGCCTAAAGAAGAGCATTATTATTCATTTTGGCACTAAATTAGTGCATATGATCTGACAATGTTGGATAAATACAGAAACATTCGGAAAAAAATCCCACAAATCAGGTTAGAAGGTATTCAATCTTGGCCAAGCATGATAGGAGGGATCATAAGCTAAAAGCAATGTGGATTAAATCAAGATTTGAAGGGCCGTACAAGGCTTTTGGGGGGGGGGGAATTTTCATTAACATGGGATGTCCTAGTAGGTACCAGGGAACCTATTTTGTAGAGATGAAATACCCTTGAACAAAGTTGATGCAAAGGTCTTTGTGATGCCAACTGAGATTGAAATGAGTTGTCAATAAAACACACTGCTAACATAACAGGGTTAACAGAAACAGGAGATTGAGTGTCACCATGAAATAAGTAATGTATTTAGGAAAGAGAGATATAAGACAGTGACACAAGCACTACTAGATTCCAAACTTACATGCCAACATAAAATCTGTGAAATGAAAGGGCAATTGGAAGCAAAAGAAAAATGAAAGCAGGGGTATGCCACAGAACAGAAGTACATTGTAAAAAGTATAATGAGAGCCTATATATAGACTGAATGGGCAAGTAAGTGGGTGGAAAATCCCAACAGAAGGACAAAATTTTTAAATCAACTAGGCAACTGTTACTCACACAGTGCAACAAAAAATGAGACTGAATTAAAAAAAAAAAAAAAAAAAAAAATCTGGCGTCAATGTCACTCTAGAAGAGGGTGCTAGTAAAGCAGGGACATGTGACCTTGGCTGTCCTGCCAACCCAAGCCAGTTGGCCTTATGTTGCTTTTTTTTTGTATAAACATTCTTTGCACATTATGTCTAACATCGGCATCACACACCAAAGAATGGAACAATACATCAACATCGGGTTTAGTGAAAGCTGAAGAAAAGCCCTACTGAAAAACATGAAATAATACAAGCAGCTTATGGAGATAAAGCTCTGTCCTGGGCAAAAACATTTCAATGGTTTAAGCATTTTAAAGAGGGCAGAGAGGATGCAGTAAATTATCCTCAAAGTGGACAACCAAAAATGACCTGGGGCCTCAAATTGTATAATTTAATAAGCAAGTGACCAATTAACACATTTACCACAGACTTCGGAAAAAGAAAAATTTGAACAAAGTTTGTTCAACATAGTTGATGTTGCATGATGAGGAAAAACTCAAATGATTGGATGCTCACAAAGATTTTGTTCAAACAGCTGACAATAAACCTGGTTTCCTAAACAGCATTATTACTGGGGACGAGAGCTGGTGCTTCCAGCATGATGATTAGACCAAAAATGCAGAATAATGATTACAGAACTCGCGAAGATAAAAAAAAAAAAAGTTTATTGCTGAAAATTGCATATCAAAATCATGCTGATCGCAAAAGGATAATCCATAAGGATTTGATTACAGAAAGAAGGGCTGTTACCTACAATTAGAGGTACTAAAACGTTTGTTGGTGAGAATCAAACACATGCAAGCAGAATTGGAACAGTTTTGTGGGTGGCTGTTGCATAACAATGCACCTTCTCACATAGTGATCAACATACAGGCATTTCTGGTTCACAGGCAGGTTACAGTGCTCAACAACCATTCTTATTCCCTTCACTTGGCTCTAGCAGACTTTTTTTTCTGTTTTCCCAAGTTGAAACTGAGATTAAGCTGAAATTAAGATTGAAAGGATTCTGATTTGATGGTGTTTATTACATTCAGAAAAATGCAACATCAGAACTAAACACCATTACAGCAGATGAATTTTTAATCTTTCCAAAGCTTTTATGAATGATGTAGCAAGTGAATTTCTTCCCTTGGGAACTATTTTGAGGGAGGCAAATAAAAAAAGATGTTTTTTAGCAAGTCTGGTTGGAAACTATTACATGACAATACACCTTCTAACAGAGCAATAAACATGCCTAAATATGCCTTATTTGAATTCACTCTCATTACTTTTTTTTTGCCACACTGTATATATCACCTTAGAGGGTAGCACCATTGGCAGAATTGCCACCCTCCCCCACTGGGTGGAAAAGACCTGAGTTAAGTCCTGTTGATGACAAGAGGAATTTTTGTGGGCCTTTTTCACGTGGCTGAGCTAATCAGTCTCAGGCAAAGGTAACACACATTTGTTCTCCCAGATACTCAGGATTTTTCATCTAGCAAACAGAAATCGACCACAAAACAGGTAATTTACAGACAGTATACACAAAGCAATATGGCCTTAGTCGCCGATGCTCCTAAAACCCAACAACAACAACAACAACAACTGTATATATCAGTAGCTTAAAGAAAGTGCTAAGGGCAAGAGTATTCCAAGCCTAATCATTACCCACAAACCTGATAGTATTGTAGGACTGACAGTACAGGAACCCTTAGATGAAAGTGATCATGGAGATGAATGAACAAGCTGGCCAGTTTAAAAGAGTAATAAAAGCATGGGAGAGTTACAATACAATGAAAAGTACAAAAGCCAACCAGCAGATATATTGGTTTTTAGGAGCAATTATTTGGTTTTTAGCATTAACAACTAAGGCCATATTGCTCCGGGAATATGCAGTGGTCATTCCCTGACCTTTCTGCATCCTCCGTATTTGATGGTGACGGGCTCGAACCCCGGTCTAATCAAGAAGCGTGTGCTACGCACTGCTGCTCCTTCCCACCTGGCTACGGAGGTGCCCTCAGCAGATATAAATTGAACCACAACAATACCATAGAAAGGATTAGACTGGCAAAAGCTGCTCGTGAAATTAAAATTTAGCACTAAGAGAAACAAGGACAGGGACAAGCAGTTGTTCACTTAAGTGATTATAAAGAAGAAAAGAATGAATCACATTTGACTCTTATGTAATGGATGTGAGAAAGTATTAGACAACCCAGGTGGTATTGTAGATGAGTTTTAAAGAGAACATTACATCAGTCATTACAGACAAAAGACTTTTCATGGTAAAGGAAAACAGTGCAGGTGGACAGAGCTGAGCAGAGATGCGTGAAAATTAGCGGGAATAAAATCATACAAGACTGTTTATTAGAAAAACTTGAGCCTAAAATTATGTAAAGCCCGAGTTTCTGAATATACTCAGTAATTTGGGAATGGTGAGAGAATGTACCGAACTACTGAGATTGTGAGGGCATCACTGGACTAAGAGATTTCTTTGGATTGGGGAAGTGACAACATTTAGCCAATCCATAAATGCAATTCTAAAATAAAAGTGGATGACTACAGATCAGTAACTCTGGCTTTGGTGGTGGAGTCAATGATTTCTGGGGCAAGCAGACAGAAATGGTATTATGAAGGAAATTCAGCAAGGTTTTGTAAAATCTGTAACTAATCTGGTTAGCGATTGTGACAGAGTCAATCATTAGCTGGATGCAAAAAATTATTTTGTCATTGTTTATTTGTAACTCAACAAAGATTATAAAGTAACACCTGATTGTATAATTTGGTTACTGCTATTGGTTTTTACAGAGCACTAACATCTTAGACCACATTTCTCTAGTCTGTTATATCTGTTGAAGCATGTTCATGGGTTGATTTGCATATTGTATGAACTGAAAAACCTGAAATAACTCAGAGGAAAACTTCTGCAAGTTTCTTTAGTCTGATCTAAGGTTGTCTAATCACAGTCCCACATGAAGAGGCCTTTAATAATTCTTCCAGTCTCTGGACAAGATTAAAACCCAGACCTCTACAAAAGAGTGACAAGTGGTAAAACCACTATACTTTCATGGAGGATTATATAAGCTGGAACAAGTTCAGATCACAGAATGGCTGCAAGGCAGGAAACAGAGGATTGTAATTAATGGTTACTCTTCAGACTGGACTAGTGTGGGAACCCAAAGATCAGTTGAGAATGGTGTTGTGTCTGATTTTTTAAACAACCTGAAGGGATATGGGGAGAATGAAGTTCTTTAATTGTTTAGCTTCTACCTGACAATGTTTTAATTTAGTTCAAATAAACACAAATGATAACAACTAGTACAAACTGTGTGGTGAGGGGGAAGAGAGCCTGCATCTCAACTTACAAGGGCATTAATTGTACCTTAAAGGGCTGTTATGCATTTTGCTGCTCTGCAGCTGGTGCAGTTGACAACTAATAAAAAGCATACATTAAGCAATGACCAGAATATACAGGCAACTGTGTGACTCAACAAGGTCAGCACTGCTTTCTCAATCTGTCTGACAGCTTATCGTCGCAAATTAACTATTCACCCACACACTAAGCCATGAAATATGGTTATCAGTAACCACGTAAACTTAACGTATAATTTACAGGCCATTAACAAGTGTGAGTTAATGTTAATGTGAGTGTAGTTTCAATAATATAATTAGTACTAATTGAACTGATAAATGATGTCTGCTCCTTTAACAATTGACTAGTACTAATTCCATTGCTGGTAAAAGATGCTACCAATACCAAAAATGTTGATGCTGCAAAAAAAGCTACCAATAGCTATTTGCAGCATCAATATAAAAAAAAACCTTCCCCATAATTACATCAAATATCTGCTAGCCTTCAAGAATCCTTGGAATTTACAAGTGTGAGTTCATTAATTAGCATTACAATAAAAAAAAATTAATTTTTATTTAATTTTTATGAATTTTAACATACTCTGCTATGGCTGAGGGAGCAATTTCTTCTAAATTTTCCATACTCCATTCTTCTAAAAATTCCAATATAGGAGATGGCTGGGAACCAACGGATATATATGCCATTAAAGCAAGATTTTTTACCAATCCAACAGCATGTCCCTGAAAGAGTTAAAAATAATAAAGTGTTACCTCAGTTCCAATGAAATTAAATATAAAATTATTTTGCCCTTTATATTTACTTTTAATATGTAAACATTATGAACTATCACAAACTTAATATCCAATTTTTGAATTTGTGTTCCAGAAATTGAAACTTAACCAAGGGTTGGCTCATTGAAGTCTGGAAGACAGTTCTGTGAACTATAAAGCACCATTTCTCATATCAGTTGCATATTTCATTTCTTATTTTAGTTAATACTACCATTCTTTTCTAAGTGCTTCTTTTATTACTAGGCACAATCGTGGGTTCCCTCCCACCCCACTTATATTTAACATACTTTACCTCCCTCCATGCATGTCCAATCTGATTTTTTTTTTCTTTACAGCCTTTATCATACTTTTGTTTTTTCCTTTTATCCCAGTACTTCCTCATTAAATTTTGCATACCATCTTCAACTCTTTCCCAGCTTTAATTAAAATTGCTTATTAAAAATTAACTAAAAAATGTTTACCCTAATTTTCCTTACACTGAGAAGGATACACTGTACCACACTAAACTGTAACCTACTCTCTTCCACCTGACCCATACATATTAAATTATACTGCGACTTTATTCTACCTTATATAATTTCTTGATTGAACACTGTACATTCCCAGAATGTGGTCTATAAATTTTAAGCTCATAAATTGGCTTTTCCCCACATGCATAACTAAAAATTTTTCATAGTATTGCTGATACATTCTTTATTTAATGCATACATTGTTCTTTATTTTATACTTAACAGCGTGTACAGTACATAAACAGTCATCTGGTCCCAAGATTAAAAGCCTTGGAAGTATGTGTCATTACAGTTTGGAAAACACTTAACATAAAATTCATGTAATAAGTTTTGAGAAGTCACTGTTTTTCATCACTAAGCATGTTAGACTGCCTCATGGATTGATGAGGAATAAAAAAGAGGAAAAAAGCATTAAGAAATTACCAAAAAGAAAACTACTAAAAGCAGTTTTCACTAAAAATTAATTTCCAGTAGTTTTTATTCCTCATCTCAACCACAATACTGGCTTGAGGATACAATTTTGCAAGAGTTCAGAAACATAGCTACAGTCAAATTTAGCACTGTGTCTTACATACAAGGGATATGCACAGTTTATTACAGGATTAGGCCTGCAATAATTCAATTTTCATAAAACTCACATAGGGATTTCTTTTTAAATAATCTATATTAAATACAGTAATCTATAGTATGTGCCACACTTATTTAATTATCGTTTATTCATTTTTTTATATTTTCTACAATTTCTGGTTATAATAATGACTGACTATGGCCTGTGAAATTAGTATTTCAGAAATCATTTGAAAATATCTCCCACCTGCACGTAAGGAGCCTGTGTACAGAAATATTGCCTAGGGCCTGAAAATTTATAAATCTATTCCTAATAAATATCAGGGGAAAAAAATTATACTAAATTAGCAATAAAGTAAATAAAATGTAGTAGTAACACTAATGTAACAAAAAATATATAAAATAATAATAAATATCAGTACTGAATTGTACATGTGCAATATATGTTAAAATTCATAAGACTAGGAAGTTCATAAATTGGGAGATCAACTATATGTCCTTTATTAATTTAAAATAAATTTTAAAAATACAAGATCAATATGTTCTGATTTAAAACAAAAATTAATCTTTGGTTGGGTTGTTTTCAACATCCCAGTGAAAAACAGACAGCACTGGCAATGAGAAAGTACTGGAATAAAAGGAAAAAACAGAAGTATGATAAAGGCTTTAAAGGGGGGGGGGGTGGAAATCAGATTGGACATGCATGGAGGGAGGTAAAGCATGTTAAGTAATATAATAGAAGAGACTGTGATGAGGAAGACAGACAGAAAAGAGAACAAGAAAAGATGTGGATATCATGGGCTGAAGGAGAGAATAGAGATGGGAAAATGAAGATGTGATTACATTCTGACTGTCCCTGACCTGCCATGTGAAAAAGCAAACATATGATGTTGAATGACTGGGAACAAACATGAAATTGCTCCATAAGGGCACTTCATTTTGTTTTGCTTTTAAATACAGTGAACAATTTCATGATGAAAGAACTGCCACTTGTAAAATAAGATTCAACATAACCATGGAACATTACCACCAACACAGACATGTCCTCAGCACAGCCTGCTTAGATATCTGAAGCCCATTTTGTATGTATTATCAAAAACTAGTGAAATGGCTAAAATAATATAGCATGAATCCATTTGGTAGTCAATTCCCAACTTTACATACAGTAAAAATGAATTTTTCTAATAAGTAATACAATACATATCTGCATCACAAGTATATATAAATTCTTAAAAAGCCATACTATATGCATAACCAGAGATGCACTTGTATAATGTAATAATTAGTTAATACAAATCAATCAGCAAAAAATTGTTTATTGTGAAATTCTCATGGTGATTGAAAAAAAATTGCCTTTAGTAAATAAAAATTAAAAGAGAACCATATAGATTGAGCTTAATCACATACTTTGAAGATCACTTAACAAAAAACAAATTATGCTTTAGCTAGTACTACTGAATAATTTTTTAACTGTGAAAGTTCACAAATATTGCCTCTCCTCACTATTTTAAATGCAATAGTTGTCATCCACGTACCAATTCTGGAACAACCTGGGCATATATTTATGTATATACAGGTTGCAGAGAAACTCTACCGACAAACTTGAACAGGTGATAGATGGTACCAAAAGAAATATTTTTTGTCAAGTAAACAGGTCGTAAATGAGTCATTATAGCAGCAGAAGCTATTAAAGGGTTGTAAAAATCAGAACAACACATTCAGTAATTTAATGTTGTTTAATGCATACAAATCATTTGCTGTTGCACACAAAATAGAAAAAATAATTCCTAAGTGCTCGAACCATGATGTTCGATGCATAACTCACACCAACACATCATTGAATTGAATGTTGTAAGCATTGGAAGTTCCTAGGATTGTCTTGTATCTCTGCACTTGCTGCAACAATCTGTGCTACAAGTTCCTCCACTGTGTCAAATGGAGTTTCATACACAAAGTCTTCATGTATCCCCAAAAGAAAAAGTCCAAACAAGTCAGATCAGGCAACCTTGATGGTCAGGCTACAGGTCCACCTCAACCAATCCATCTGCCTGGAAAGGCGGTATGTAAGTATGCACGTACACATCTGTCAAAATGTGGTGGTGGTGCATCATCATGTTGGAACCACATTTGTGCTTGGACAATCAGAGGAACATCCTCCAACAACTTTGGAAGTGTTTGCTCTAGAAAACGCAAATAGAGTCGTCCATCTAAATGTGCAGGCAACATGTATGGTCCAACTAAAATATTTCCCACAATGCCAGCCCATACATTGACACTAAACCTGTGTTGGTAGCCATGTTCAACCATTGCATGGGGATTATTCTCTGCCCACACATGACTGTTGAGGCTGTTGAACAATCCCTCTTGAGTGAAACATGCCTCATCAGTGTAAAGCACATTATTGGCAAAATCAGGCTGCAAGTTGGTTTCCTGAAAAAACCAGTGGGAGAAATCAACACGGTGGGCAAAATCAGCAGGTTCTAGTGCATGCACTTTCCGGCATCGGAAAGGATGTAGTCCTGCTTCGTGCACCACATCCCACACCAAACAATGCTGTACACTCAATCGGTGTGCAACTGCTCTTGTGCTGGTAGAAGGTCTGCGAATATCTGTAAAATCTGTTCCTCAAACCGGGGTGTCCCAGCAGTATGTCGACGTCCAGTATCATGCATATTCACACCGAAAGAGCCACTATCACGTAATCTTTGGTGTATCACAGCAAATGTTGTGGTGAGGCAACCTTCTGGGAAGCGTTCTTGATACATCCTGGGAGCCTCTCTTCTGTTACCATTTGCTGCACCGTACATTAAATGGATATCAGCCATTTAATGTCTGTACCCGTACTGAATCATAATATGACATTACACATTTATGCTATTAGCGGAAGATATGCGCCACTCCAAGGACCTCTCAACGCATGCATACATTAATGTTGATGGTAGTCATATGTTCGAGCACTGTGTTATGGATTGTTTTTTCTATTTTGTGTGCAACAAGAAATGATTTGTATGCATTAAACGACATTAAATTACTGAATGTGTTGTTCTGTTTTTACAATCCTTTAATAGCTCCTGCTGTTATAACGACTCATTTATGACCTATGTTTACTTGACAAAAAATGTTTCGTTTGGTACCCTCTATCACCTGTTCAAGTTTGTTGATAGAGTTTCTCTGCATCCTGTATATACACATTTTTCGTGTGTGGATTATGTGTATGTGGAGTACATGAACTGGTACACTCCTTCAGTAATGTAAGATGTAATGCATATGAGCAGGCATGTCGATGCTACTACAACAACATGATGTTTTGAACATACCATAGCAGTCAGTGCCAAACATGCTGGTATTACTATCTTGGGCACTGCAGTCCTGCTGGAATTTTCATGTATGGCCATGTTCAGTGTATCGAGATTGGCCCAATAACCAAATAGTATCCAGCTAATGGCAATCCTGCAGAGGGAAAAAACTTGATGTGACAGGCCAATGGAGGCTAAATAGACTTGTGCAAGGTAACAAAAAAGCTACAGTCAATCAAATAACAACCCAGTACAACAGTAGTATAGTAACCATAGAAGCATTTAAAAACACAACTAGTATCACATTTACAGATAGGGCATAACAGATAACAACCAAACTGATTAGCAAAACACATTACAGTGAGCCAGGAGCGATACGGATCCCAATTTCTGTTTCATACTGACAGAATATGGTGAAAGCAGCACAAGTCTGTGGACCCATACCACCAGATGTTAACAATGTAGACTGGCAGTGTGATAGCACAGGGAGTGTTTTCATGGTGCATGTTGGGCCCCTTGATACCAAGTAGGGGAAACATTTGGTTCCACAGAGTTATCTGGAAATTGTTTCGAACTGGGTGCTTCCCTTCATGGCTGCATATATTCAATCTGCAAATAGGTTAAATATATAATGCACCAACACCAGATGGCCAGAACCATATAGAATTTGGTCCAGAATCATGAGAGCAAATCAGACCACTGCAATAGCACCACTAGATCTCAATCCAATTGAGCACCAATTGGATGAGGTGGAACAAGCTTTTAGGAGTACACATCTGCAACCAACCAATTTGCAACAACTGCAGTAAGCAACCAAATTAAGGTTCAACATCAGAAAAGTACACTTCTGGAAGGGTAAAGGAAGGAAAGTTTGGACAGTGTTGGGGGAAGGGAGACCAACTTTCCAAATTAATCAGGAAACAAGTAAAAGGCAAGTGCTTAAACTAGTACTTCCATTGTTTTTAAAACATTAAAATGCATGTATAATAAAACAAAATTCATAGAGCAGATGTATCCTACACAATAAAGTTATTAATAAATATACAAAAACATACATAATAATCATCCAAAATACTTTTTTTATATGAGGGGCAGTCAATAAGCATTTACCCTCACCTAGAAATATTTGAATTAGGGATCTAATATTACGTATATATAGACTACTAAGTCTCATAAATTAAGGCCTGATGTAGCCAAGTGGTCAGGAGCATGAGTGCAGTAGCACACACTATGAGTGGACCGGGGTTCCAGCCTGTGACTGCTAAATATGATTAACTTTTGTATTGATTTATTTTAAACTCCACTGACCTGGTGGTTGTGCTGGAGTATAAACAAGAACATTAAATTTTTTTTTGGTTTACCCCCAATAGATCCATTGGTGACTGAACTAGAGCCATAAATACAGTTAGTTAGAAGTGGTATGCTGGAGAAGATCGCAGTTCGATCCAGCATAAAATTTCTTTATTTGCAAGGTAAAGCAACAAAACAAATCCGTGGGAATTGTAAGAAAGTTCAGGCGTTGGCAAAGCACTGTGCATGATGACCCAACAGAGGAAAGACTACTCTCAGCCACAGACCATGCATTGTGGCTAAAATGGAATAGCTAGTCCTTGAAGACAGACATGCAACTATAAATTTTACAGCAAATGAAGTGAGCATTGGTCTGTATAATTCCCTGCTGCATAATGCACAATTACCTACACATGTCTAAAGCTGCAGCCTGATATTTTTATGTGATAAAATGAAAAGTAAGAGTAAATACTTACTGACTACCCCATATATCTGTCTCATTGATAAAAACCAAGCATGGTAAACATGCAAGACTTAATATTTTAAATAGGTTTTATTTCTACATTCTCTTTTTTTTTTTTATATATAGAAGGCTAGGTCTATTGTGCTAACTAAACATTTAAATTAATTAACACAGAAGTTTTATATTTATTACATTAATATAATGAAAATTGAAACTATACATACCTCTGGAGTCTCAGCAGGACAAATCATGCCCCACAGTGTATTATGTAATTGACGAGGCTTGGCCAGTTTACCATCGCGACCAATAGGTGAGTTAACACGTCTTAAGTGGGATAAAGTGGAAGCAAATGTTAACCTATTCAGCACCTGTAAAAAAGAAATATACAAATTAAAAATGCAACCCAGTCTATTATATATTATCAAAATCATTCTTAAATATGCCTGTCCATGACTGTACTCTCAAGATCTGCATCTACAAGAAACACAAACCGTACATCATTTGCAAGATGCTTGATTAAGAAACGAGTTTCTGCCATTAAATGAACTAAGTTTTAATTACAGAATTACGAAACTAAATGAATTAACACTTCTAGCATTTTAACCAATCCAGTATCTCGTACAGAACATACTTGACAAAAAATATCAAATATCACTTCATATTACCTAGTTAATTTTTTTTAAAAAGAATTAAAAAGTGAAGATGTCATGGATATAAATTAGAAAGGTTATCACCAGAAATGTGCATTGTATAGCTAATATTAATAATCAACAAACACTAAAACAACTTTTTAAAACAAATAAATTATGCACAAATACAGTGTTTAAAATACTATTCTTAGTCTAATAACCAACAGAGTTTTTATGCATAATAAAACTTCCTCAGCAGAATACCAAGAATGTGGGCTACTTGTACAACTGAAAATTCCTTAGAATCACCCTCCCTTTCAAATTGCTGAATACAAAGTATACCAATCTGCTTAGAAACAGAAAATTCAATTACAAATACATAAATTACAAATACATAAGCCTCAAGCTTGAGGCTTATGCTCTAAATGCTTTAGAGTCTAAATACATGATACACCAGCAGGCATCTCTCATATTGGGGAGTTATACTTCATAACTGTTTTGCCATCATTGCATCACTTGGGTACCTACCCATCCAACGAAGAAGGGCCAAATAGCCCTGAAACAGTGCTGTCTGGGTGGTGGTATCCATCTGAGAATAAGTAACATCAGTCTTCTCCTCGGGTGAAGCGTTACTTATTCGAAGTAGTGCAATATCATGGCAACTCATTGTGAAGGTATTCATAATATGAGATATAACTTAAAACGATGCCGTTTTGCTAAAATTCTGATTTATTCAGATTTGGCTATGTATTATTGATGCATTTGCACTATATTTATACATAATACACAATAAATAAAAATTATAATAAGCAATTAGATAATCAATAATAAACATCCACATTTCAGACATTAATAAAGCTTATCACTATGCATTGTAAACCTTATTCATATATAGTTATGAATATTAAAGTGTATGTGTGTGTATATATATATATATATATATATATATATATATATATATATATATATATATATGATGTGTGTTGTACCCTCCTTTTTATTTTTTATTTTTATTAAGTAATATTTTTTTCCAACATTATTTAAATATAATTATATAAAGCATCCATAAAATTACTGAGTTTAGGTTGTAAAGATGTAAAATTATAGTTAAAGTGTAATATATAGAACACCCAATTAATGCCATCAAACGATCGAACATTACATCGGACGTTATGTATATACTAAATAGATACGTTATAGTGTAAAGTTAATATCTTTAAAGTTTGAAAATCCATATAGCCATAGTCCTGCCATATCTCCAGTATACATGAAAACCAAAATATAAATCATATTAAGTAAATTAATATAAAGTAAATAAATATATATAATAAAATAAATAAATAGATAAATAAATAAATAGAATAAATAAATAAATAAATAAGTAAATAAATATAATAAAAATTAATATTAAAATTAATATTAAGTAAATTAAGTAAATTAATTGTTGTTATGTATTACGGTACGACACTTGTTGTTTTGGCATTCTAGACTTACATTTGTCTCAAATCTTACGTTAATGTTATACTAAATTATTCCACATTTCCACTATTATATTATTTTGGCGTTAGTATACAGGCAGATGATAACAGAAACCGATGGCTCAGTCTAGCATGGGTTGGTTATTTTGTAAGGGTTTAGCCCTCGACAAAGTTCCTTGCAAAATAATTTTCCTGTGTTGGGCTTATTATTTTATTATTTTATTAATTTACTTAATATGATTTATATTTTGGTTTTCATGTATACTGGAGATATGGCAGGACTATGGCTATATGGATTTTCAAACTTTAAAGATATTAACTTTACACTATAACGTATCTATTTAGTATATAAATATAATTATATATATATATATATATATATATATCTCCAATATGGTAAATTTTACCAAATATAATTTTTATAGTCATCAGTAAGAACACAATGTAATTGACACTGCTAGTACCCAGCCTGGCTTGTCAGCTCCTGGGACAACAGTGATAATGATGATAATAATTAGAATTAATAATTATTAGAAATTTAATTAAAATTATATAAGAAACATTAAAAACTCCACCACTAAAGGAAGTAAAATGTATTAACATGGAACCGGGCCTTATATTTTCTTATATCATCATAACATTATAATTTCTTATAACACAACGAATATCATTTTTATTTTTATTGTTCAGCATCATTTTATGTTTATTTCCATTTTCATTAATATAACTTTATATAGGCCGTCCAGGCTAAAGCTAGTTTACTTTTACTAACTTGTTAGTTTGGTCCTTATATACCTAATTCCCTACATATAGATACCATTAAATAAAATCAACTAATTAATATATATATATATATATATATATATATATATATATATATATATATATATATATTTTTTTTTTTTTTTTTTTTGTGAGCCCATTATAATCACCTTTGTGAAAACAAAACTCCTTCCCTTTACCCTTGACAGCAGCATTTCTTCATATAAATGGCATATCAGTTTTGGTGGATCATAATCCACCAAAATTGAAATAAAGAGACACCTCCTTATATATCCAAATCAGAGTTTATTTTGGACAAAAACTGGAAGTTTTTTTAATTTTCTTCTATGCATTTTATGTTGTGAACATATTTTGCACACATCATATGGCACTTTTCTTGCTATGCACCTTATTGAGCCACTAGCAGCCAGATGAATCATATATAAGACATTCACAATTGTGTAGAATATTTTCATTCAAGTGAAGTTTGCAGTGCATACTGATAAGATATTAACCCACTGGTATGGGTTAAAATCACATCACTACAAAATGCAAACCTACTTCCATTTTCTCACATGAAAATTTGGGGGGGGGGGGGGTATAGATAGCACATGCCTTCTCAACATTTGAAATATTTCTTGCTTTGTCACTAACACTGTTTGCATTTTAAGTAAATATTGCAATAACAATTGTAATCTAATTATTCTGCATGTATTCTACATGAATAATAAAGGCAATCAGGAATTAAGGCTTTGAAGTATATATCAATATTAAAAAATAAGCAAATAAAAAACATGAAGACATTTAAGAGCAATACTTAATTCATTTAAGAGCAAAAAAAAAAAAAAAATGATAACAGTTAACTGTAAAAGTAAACTACACCTTTGTTAAAATTTATCAGCCAAATCAGAACTTTACTTGTTTTAGTTGGTTCGAAATTTAGAAATACAGCAATCTTTTGGATATTAATCTATGGCATTAATAAATAAAAACAAATAATTATTACCTGGGATACTCCTGCTCTTGCTTGATGAGCTTTTTTTTGATCACCCCAATTTCCTGTAGCCAGAGAATATCGAAGTCCATCAGTAATAATTCTTGTTTTAACTGCTAATTCCAAGTTAAAATCTTTTCCCCTATCAATAAACTTCTGTGCATACATGCGAACTTCTTTTGTTAAGTTACGGAACAAACTAAATAAAAAAATAAGTGAAATTAATTTTTAATAAAATTTATACATTTTATTTTCCAACCTTAAAAGCTATTAAAATGATAATTATAAAAAAAGTAAATAAAAAAGAAAAATCCTATAATTAAACAAATAGCATTACTTGAGAATTGAACAGTAACTCTAAGTGAGTATGAAACAAATCTATTCTTATACCCATAAAGACAACTAGTTCAATCTAGCTGCTTCATCTTTTCTTCGGTGTTCATTAATTTGCAAAGACAGTTTCAAATTAGTAAAGGAGTGGAGTACTTTTCAACACGGGTATTGAAATGATTTAGGAAAATGTTCTTTTGCATTATGTTTTTCTATCTTTATTATCTGATGACTTTGTTTTCACAGTGAAACAGCCTGGATGTTTCACTGTGAAACATCACAGTGATGTCAGAAGCATTCGGGAGGTATGACCAACTAAGCTGTGTGATAATGTGGTCAGCAATGCAGATATGGAGGTGAGTGCTGTATCCAGACGCCTAATATGCCTTTCCATAGTGTCCCTGGGATTGATATCAGTGGAGTTCGGAGGCCAATCGATATGCTGCATCAGAACTGCGTTCCTCAAACCATTCCTGCACAACAAGTGCCCTGTGGCTCAGTGCATTGTCATCTTGGAAGACACTATTGCCATTCAGGAAAAAGTGTGACATAGCGGGGTGTACACAGTCAGCAAGCAGTTGACGATAGTGGAGACCACTGATACGTTGTTCCACATGCACCAGGGGTCCAAGTTCCTGCCAGTGAAACACGACCCACACCATAAAACCGCCTCCACCTGCCTGCACTTTTGATACCATTCATGATGGATCAAGAGCCTCATGTTGTTGACACCAAATCCATACACTACCATCCACAGTGTAGAGTAAATAACGTGACTCATCCAACCAGCAAACCTTCTTCCAGTCTTCTAGTGTCCAACTTGCATGCTTTCTTTGCACCAGGCGAGTCTTTTACACCGATGACCTTGGTTAGAAGAGGATGCTGTAGGGGTCGTCTGCTGTTATAGGCCATACGTATGAGCGTGTGACGCATGGTCATACCAGATATTGTTCCGGGTTGGCCCATGTTGTATTGGGTAGTCAACTCTTCAACAGTGCTGCGCCTGTTCACCTGTACAAGTTGTCGGACCTGGTGCTCACCTCTAACATTAACCTTTCGCTGACCCTTGCAGTTTTGCCGTCGGGTCATCGTTTGACCATTTTGACGCCAGTCCTGGTACATTTTAACTATGGGGCTCTTGAACACTCCACCAGTTCAGACATTTGGGAAATCAAGGCACCAGCTCATCGAGCACCCACATTCAGTCCTTCATCAAAGTCTGACAAATCCTTCCTTTTACCCATCATGCTCGGAATTTTACTACCTACTGAACCACTGACACCTTATCTATGCTATGTAGGTCAACTAACTCCACACTTTCATACCTCACTTGTCGCATTCAGTTTTCATAGGGGTGGTCATAATTCAGTGATCACTCAGTGTATATGGGCATATATATAAGCAAGTTTTACTATATCATTTTATTTTTCCTTTTTAAAATTTTTCTTTTGTATTTTTTTTTTTTTTTTTTACTTTTCATTTATTTATTTTTGTAATGTTGATATTTTTTTCCCCAAATAAATAAATTAAATTTTGCTGCATCACAACTACAGCCTTGGGCTGCAGCTCTTCATCCCCCCTTCCAAATAAACGGCCCTGGGCAACTTCCAGTTAATTAAAAAATTCCAAGACACTACCATTACAGTACCAGACACTACCATTACATTACATGTTTTAAAGATTACTAGCTTGTCATCAGAAGGCAACAATTAGTGACCTTGTGTCAAACAGTGAATAATGTACTGTATACTGAATCTAAATAAGCAGCAAAGCAGTGTGTGTGGGAATAACAGTATTTAAAATTTGACACCTATTACTATCATTTGGGTAAAAATTAAAAGATTCCTGAAACAGTGGATGCACATAAACCACTCTAAGAAAGTAATAACAAAAATTCCCATTGTCTCGTAAACTAATAAAGACATATACTCTCTGAATAACACATACAAGTTCACATTACCATGCAACCCTCTAACCCAACAAGTGCTATGGACAAAGTCAGCAACCTCTGCCAAGAAATCATGTCTGTCTGCAATTCTACCCAGACATGATGATAGGAGGGAGTACATGATGAGAGCTCTGTTAATCAATTTAGCCATGCAGAGTTGTTGTTTGGTTTTTTAAGGAGCATTAGCAACTAAGGCCATATTGCTCCGGGTTATGCGGTGGTCATTCCCTGACCTTTCCGCATCCTCCGTATTTGGTGGTGACGGGCTCGAACCCCGGTTTAATCAAGAAGCGTGTGCTACGCACTGCTGCTCCTTCCCACCTGGCTACAGAGGCGCCAGCCATGCAGAGAAAGAATATGCAAGGCTCATCAGGTAGAATGTTTCTCGACATGGTCGGTGCTTGTTAACAGGAGAGACTGTTTTCACAAGGATGAGATACACTTAAACAGAAGGGTGTAAGAATATTTGCTGGTGCTAATGAGGTAGTGTTTTTTTTTGGGGGGGGGGGGAACATTACCTCAAGTGAGTTGGCAAACTGCTAACTATGGAGCACATGGGCTAATAAATTAATAGTTGCCACATGAAGAGGTGCAAGTAATTCTTGCATTTTCCAATGGAACTGCTTCTGCTGGAACATGCAGCAACCTGAAAAGCAAGGTTTCAGTGACTACAGGGTCTTTTTTTTTTTTTTTTTATGAAACCCCTAACATGAGAGGTATTAGAACCTACAGTACTTAGTACTGTACATGGGTTGGAGGTTGGGAAGACAAAAGAAGATATTTGTTGACAATAGACAAACTTCTGCAGACTATAGTTTTAAATTACAAAATATAAGAGCAATAAAGCTCAATCTTTCCTACATAAATAATATTGTTAAATATAAGAGAACATCTCATACCTTTTTGTAGGAAAATTCTTCCACCCAATGCTCGCATTCAGTTGATTCGGTTAATACATAATGTAAAAGACCCAAGTTAAAAACGTGATATAAATGATTAAAATATTGTTAATTTAACCAGACTTTCTAAAAACTAATCTTGTATTCAGTTCCCATCACCACCAAGAAGGAAGGGCAAAGTGCAGCTGATGCACACCAACCCACCCAAAACCAAACCAACCAGCAATAAACAGACTGGAAACCGAAGACAACTGTCAAATTATACATTAAAATCCTTTTTGACTAAACTTCTTTATAAGTGACCAGATTATTTCAGATGAGATCCGTGCTCACAAGAAGTTAAGTAACAGACTTAACAAAATCCACTCTGTTATAAAATCAAATTCAATTAAAATAAGGGACATGCGACAAGATTATTTTTGTTAACCAATGCAAATAGAATTATTCACACATGCACGTAAAGGTCCACGAGTCTGAAATAGTTAATGGTCTATGTACATTTATCGAATTTGAATTAAATTTCATTTCTAGTGTTTCAGCTATTAAGAGTTTTATGTATTCATTTTGTATATTAATTATACTCACCTTGTTAAAAATAAAAACATGGTTCTCCTGGATGGCATGAGAAGAAAGTTCAGATGCACCTGTCCTTTTTGCCTTCACAGATGCCTGGTGTTGTTGAATTCGCATAGAAAGATAATTCTGGGTAGAATCGATGTAAAGATATTGAAGATGAGGAAGACTACCTCAATCTCTAACATGGAACGAACCAATATAGTCTATAACATTGCGTGTGGGGAATGCAACTCTTTTTACATCAGTTCTACCCAGAATTATCTTTCTATGCGAATTCAGTAACACAAAAGCTGTTGAATTCACATAGGTGAGGGCAAAAAGGACAGGTGCATCTGAACTTTCCTCTCAAGCCATCCAGGAGAACCATGTTTTTCTTTTTAATGAGGTGAGTATAATTAATATACAAAATGAATACATAAAACTCTTAATAGCCATCAAAACATTAGAAATGAAATTAAATTTGATAAACGTACGTAGATCATTCACTATTTCGGACTCATGGACCTTTACGTGCATGTGTGAATAATTCTATTTGCATTGTTTAACAAAAATAATCTCATCACTTATTTTAATTGAATTCAATTTTATAACAGAGTGAATTTTGTAAAGTGTGTTACTTTACTTCTTGTGAGCACAGATCTCAGCCGAAATAATCTAGTCACTTACAAATAAGTTTAGTCAAAAATATTTTAATGTATAATTTGACAATTGTCTTTGGTTTCAAGTTATACATCTCATACAAAAAAGGTATTAGATGTTCTCTTATATTTTCCTATTTTTAAGGAAATATATATGAAAGAAGGCTGTTCCAGAAAACGGCAGTTGAAGGAATAAACGAGAAGGATGAAAAGTTGGTTCTGAGTTTGAAGTAGGACAGTAAATGGATGTTGGCTGGTGGCAGCACATGTTCGGACTGTTTGAAGGGAATGAGATACACTTAAACAGAAGGGTGTAAGAATATTTGCTCATGCTATTGTGGCAGTGTTGAATGGGTAGTTTGGAAAGACTGTTTTGAAAGAGAGAGCAGGAATTATAGAAGCCACAGAAGAACAGTGCCCATGGAAGTATCTGTAGAAAATACATGCAGCAGAAACAGAACGTCTATGAGACAGAGTGAAGAGAGACTGTTAGAGATGAGTCATTAATTAACCTAACTGCCCTCTTCTGAATGGAATCTAGGCTTCTAGATTCCATTCAGAAGAAGGCATTTGGGGGCACCATCCCAGATGTGGGAACAATATTCCATGGAAGGGCAGATTTGTGATTTGTACAGAGTGAATAGCTGTTTGGGAAAAAAAGTAACGCTGAGAGCGAAAGAGAAAACCAAGTTTTTTAGATGCAGAAGAAGCAATATTTGTAATGTGCTTGTGCCAAGAGAGATTAGAAGTGAGGGTAATCCGCAAAAGAGATATATCATCTTGCCTAGAAACTGGAGTGTCACCAAAGATAAGCATAGGAGCAGAAGAATCCTTTTTGCGAGACATAAGATAGGACTGAGTTTTAGAAAGATTGAAATCAACTTTGCCTCACTGTAGAATTACCTGGAGATTGGCATTTAAGGAATTGGTTGTGAATATTCAAGAAGTTGAAGCTGATTGAGCAGGGCAAGGTTTCTCAAACTGTAAAATGGAATACAATGTGCTATCATCAGCAAAACTATGGATAGGATTTCCGGTCAGTGGAAGAAGGTCATTAATATACAAGAGGAAAAGAGTGAGGAAAAGAACTGAACCTTGAGGGACACCAGCATTAATGGAGAAGTTAGAAGACAGAGAGCCATCTACCAACACCCTCAGTGGGTGACCAGAGAGAAAACTGGATAACCAATTACAAAACATAGCCGAGTGGTCAAGAGCGTGAGTGCAGTAGCACACGCTCTTTGAGTGGACCAGGGTTCAAGCCCATGACTACTAAATACGATTAACGTTTGTATTGATGATTTATTGTGAACTCCACTGACCTGGTCTGGTGGTTGCGCCAGAGTATAAACACGGACATTTAAAAAACAGTTGGCAAACCATAAGATGGAAGATTGTTTAGAAGACCTTTATGCCAAACACAATCAGAAGCCTTCGAGATGTCAAGAGCAACTGCTTGTGTTTCACCAAACATTTCCATTGAATTTGTCCATAAATGGGCAACATGAGCCGATTTATCACCAGTAGATCGACACTGATGGAATCCATACTGGCGATCATTGATCAGACGGAAGGTTTCTAGATAGTTTAAGTGTTAATGGTTAATTGATTTCTCCATTACTTTAGAAAGAGTAGAAGTAATTGCAACGGGACAATAATTGGATGGGAAGGATATGTCACCCTTTTTAGGAACTGGCTGGATATAAGCAAATTTCCAAGCAAAAGGAAAAACACCTTTGGAATAAGAAAGTGAAAAAAGGTGGCCAAGGACAGGAGTAAGTTCAGGAGCACAAGTTTTGAGAACAAGTGGAGAAATACCATCAGGACCTGGAGCTTTCTTTGCAAAACGATTCGTCAAAATCCTTCTGACAGAAGACCACAGGAGGCACTGAATGGAGTGTGCAGGAAATGGTGGAAGGTGTTTTACCAAGATCATTAATACATGAGTTGGAAGGAAAATGGGATGCTAGCATGTCAGCTTTATCCTTGGCTGAAGTGACAATAGATCCGGTTTTGACAGAGGTGGGAGCAGAGATGGGCAAAAGTTGCGGCCAATAGTTTTGGCAAGAAACCAGAATGCACGGCTACCATTAGGGCAATACTGTTGCACATAAAGGACTGCTGTACAAATTAATTATAAATTATCAATGCATAGTTTTCCTTGTATTCTAAATTTTATTTTTCATAGTAGATTCTTGTTGCACAATTTCTTCAGCCATAGCTCATCACAACTCTCTCCCCACCAAACCCAACTCCCTCTTTCTTGATCCCTGAAATTAATCTTGAATCCAACCCAAACTACACTTTATATCAAATTTGTTCCTTGACATCATTGACATATTGTAAAAGTTTACTGAAATCTTAAGACTGTTACTGATAATAATATAAACATTTGACTGTTACTGATTATAATATAAATGTTGAATATAAACATTTACCCTCTAAATAAAAATGCCAGCAGAGGTCCTGCTAAATCAAGTCTCTTGTTTCCATAGTGATCTCTGTCATCAAGCTCTCTTCTGCCCAGGGCTGCTAAAAGAAGACGATGTACCATATACCTGCAAGGAAAAAACAGTTATACTTTCTTACTACATGAAGCACTCATGATTAAAAAAATACAAAAAATATTTCCTTCTTATTCCTTCCATTTATTTTCATTTATTATCTTAAAAAAATATATATAAATAATATGGAAGAAACAGGCATGTGGTCTACTTAATATTATTTTATATATTACTCTTAAGGTATAAAATGCAAGAAACAGTGTAAATGGTGCACTTTAAAAATTTTATTTTTTATTCTGACACTACTGAAAAAAAAGAACAAAATGTCTTCAGGAGCACTTCCAATGCTCAGCAGAAACCAAAGCACAGTGCACTTTTTATAGTAAAAAGAACTATAAAAGTTTTTAGGACTATACTTTTCTAATTAAAAATAAATAATGATAAAGACTGCAAGTGAATATCATACTGGAAGAATAAAAAAATTCACACTAATGTAATTCTAACATATATTTAATATTTAAATTTAAGTCTCTTATTTGGTGTATCCAGTGCACTAGGTAATCACTAGTGAGTAAAAGGATAAGCATTCTTTAATTTCAGTGACAAAATTCAAATAAATTTCTAACATATGTAGAAGGAAATATTTTGCATTTTAAAACATGTGAATTTCAGAAATAAGCCTACAACTCAAACACTGCATAATCATTCCTACTCTTGCCCAATGTATAAGAGAACTACATAAATCAGATGATACTGGAACTTAGTCTTTAAGTTATTTTTTTGTTAATTAAGAATTTTTTTTATTTATTTATTTAAAAGAATTAATATTAAGGTGCGCAAATGCTGAAAGCATACGAAATGTTCTGATAGAACAATGAACTAAAACAACAGACTGTTCGGTGCCTCACTCCGGTTTAAATAACTATGGCACAACAAAATGTAGGGTAGGTATAACAAAGTAATTACTGTGCTACTTAGTTACATATGTTCTTACACTCAAATGTACTATATGACTCTGATCTTGCCATATGCTAGGATACCTGCACATGCATGGAAATACCAATGAAAAAAATGTCTCCATGCTCAGTCTGCAAGGCTAACTGCAGCCAGCTACACTGCTGATAGGAGATTGCAAAATTACATAACTATGTGTGCCATGTTGGCATATTAACTTATATGAAACTATAAATAATATTGTTTAGAACAGATTATAGATGGGTACAGTCAGTCCTCATATAGCACGATAGTTGTGTTCCGAGAAACCCTCGTGCAATGCAAAATCGTGCAATACGAACAACAGGCCCTATGGGAAAAATAGGATTAGGTGCCGACCACCCAAGACTGAACACACATTTGTAACCAAAACATTACCAAACACAATAAATAATTGTAATAAAATAACTTACGTATTTTATTACGACTATTACGTAATAAAATATTGCTAATGCTTTTGCTTCTATCGTCAGCAAACTTGTTTTTTTGTTTGATTTTCTATCCAAACAGATGACAGCCGTTCCATCTCTTCCAATTCTTGTGTCTTAATCTAATGGATTTTAATTACACTTTGAGTTGTTCCTGCTATGAAAGTTGTTTTTATTTTCTCTGCATTCTTTGTAATTCTCGGCGTTGCCTCATTTAGGTCTGTAGCACATGCAATATCACATGGTCTTTCATTTCGTTCCACAAATTCATATTTTTTCCTCTATCGACAGAGGCGGACTGGCCATAAGCCTTACAGGAGAAACCCCGGTGGGCCGGAGGCCGGTGTGATTTTGGCCATAAACGCTAGTATGAGGCCACTATAAATTTTCCCGGGTAAGAATTTTTGACCCAGTCCGCCTCTGTTTATACATATTGCTTTTCTTTTTCTCTCTGAATCTGTAGTGCCTTCACCAGGATGCTTCCTTTTCACACCTTTTAAGTATTTTACTCATTTTTAGGGAATAAAGCAAAATTACAAAAGGAGGAGGCACGCTTGATACACATAAACAAAGCTGCGCGCGTGTAGCAACTGAATAAACAACACCGTAAAGGCAGAGATACACTATTAACACCTCATATTTTACTAAAGCACATTTCTAGGGGTTACTACCATAAAACAATAAAAACAATTTCCAGTTGCGTTTCTGCTAGTGGAATCTGTTATAAACTGGTAGTAAAACTCGATCTAATTGCATTTGCGATAATACCGATAGCTGGAATTGTGTGTGTTTTTACGTTATTATGGTGAAATGTGTTTCCCCTTCACTGATATAAGACACAAATACATTTTCAGAATCCTCTCTTCATTCCTATCGTGTTGCGTTTGGTTGGGGTGATTCTGCGTTCGACTGCCATTTCTTGTAAACACAAAGGCGAATCGTGCATAAGCGAATTCAGTTTGTGTTATATAAGATATCGTTCCCCTATTTATAAATCGTGTATGATTGAATTCGTGTAGTGTAAACACGTGTTATACGAGGACTGACTGTACTGTGTAATAAAAATAATCTGATTGCATCTTCACTTGGTCAAAAAAAAAAAAAAAACTAATGATTGATAGCACATATCTGCAACCTGACAAGCAGCTGCCAATGCTGATGTAAAACCATATCTTGTCACAGATCTGCTTTTCGACTAGTTTTTTTATTGGAGGGAAGAAGTTACTTGTTCTATAAACAACTAAATTCCAACCATATTATCCTAGTAATTTTAGATAAGACTGGTCTTCCAATTATATACTTTTTGTGGGACTACTTGGACAGAAATCATCCATGAGCCACTATTTGTGATTTTAAAACTGAAATATCCACTACTTATAAAGAATAATGCTACCGATGATTTAAATAATACAGTATAACATTCTCTCTCTCTCTCTCTCTCTCTCTCTCTCTCTCTCTCTCTCTCTCTCTCTCTCAGGTTATTTTACTATTATAAAAGAGCCCTTTTGTGACAACACTGTATAATGTATTAGACCACTGAAGAACTGGCAAAATAGGTTTTAACATGAAGAAATAGATTTCCAATAAAGATTTGAAATCCGTGTCTTGATAACACACGCATATGCACACAAAAATCTCAAAAAAGGAAATAAACAGGAATAAACACTTATGGAGGATATCTAAAATGTAGAAGAAAACAGTAACCAAAACCAAAATGAAATAAAAAGATTAAAATAAAAAAATTTTCTTTGTGGGAAACAAGATTAAACAAATTTTAAAAGCAAGATCACCAAAACACCCAAGAGGATACTTACACCAGGCTGCATGTCAGCATGGCAAATGTTACATAGGACAGTCATAATGGAAACTGAGCAAATGATATCAGGTTGGAGAAATGGCCTTTCACTCATTATAGAAAATCATGCCTTTAACCTTTATATTCATATAGCCCCAGATACAGAAGAAAAGGGGGAATATTACCATCCCACTCCTTTCCATGGTCAACACTATTCCACAACATCAATACCAGACCGTCAGGGTTTAATAATTATTCCAGCACTGTCACTGAAGGAGAAATTCCTAATGTATCTGTCTCTATGCACATAGAAGAACAGCTCCAATGATAGATGTGGCTACAGAGCAGTGTTGCTCCCATCCCTGTCAGTTTTTTCACACAGACTGATGTCTGCATTGGCACCAGCTCCAATAGAAGAAAGCATATTTACAACAATGATGGTCAAATTCAGTCATATGAAGAACAGAATACTGCAGTAAAGAAAACAAGACAGCGCCAACCAGACTGAAATAAATTAGTATTAAATCTACAAAGAATAACAAATAACATTACATCAGCAATTAACACAGGAATGACATCTACTCAGAAGATAGTACATGTCCTTCCCTCTCGCAACTATCATTTGCAGTATGACAGTGACTGTGTAGCACTAAGGTTTTACTGTAAAAGTTTTTGACTTTATTTTAATGGCTGTCACAGTAAAAGGTCAGACTAAAATGTCTGCCATCCAAAATTATAATCAAAAATGCATTTTTCAAAACTGTAATGTTATTTTAATATAAAATTCTCCTAAATTATATTTAGATGCAAGCTCCTTTGAGAAATTACCAAAACAAACAAAGTTCATATATTTTTAGTGTCCTGAAAAAAAAAAAAAAAAAAAAAATTTTTTAAGCTGGGCCCTTCAAGCAGTGTCTCATTAATTACTTCAGTTTGCTTTCATTTTACTTCATACACTCCCAAAATAAATTATATTTTAAGATAATCAATATTTCTATTAAATGTAACAAATAGCTGAATTCCTGACTCATGTAATGCCCTCTTACAAAGACTAAAAGTTTTAAACAGCAAATAAAATATTAAGAGAATATTTGCAAATCTCATTAAGCATCTAACTTCAAAAGAAAAGAACCTACCCCAAGTAATAAGCTTTTTTTGTTTCACAAAAGTCACTAACACCAACATGAGGAAGCATTTCCTTTTGAAGAATTTCCCGTGCATATTTAATACGCTTTTCCTTCGTAACGCCAGGTCTAGCACCACGTGCACCAATAAAATTTAGAGCAACATTTTGCTCTTGAATCACAAAAGCTTCATCCAGTGAAGGCTTAACCTAAAAACAGAACAATGTTTCATTTTTACTTTCTTAATGAATATAAACACTACAATCTCAAAAGTATTTGCACACCATTAGATTTCAAAAATCTAATTAATGTATGCAATGCATTATATTTCAAGCACATTAGCAAATAGTAATAATTCACGATTTATAAAAAATATGAGCAAAAAGACTTATGTGCAAACTAAAAAAGTTTTGTTCTTATGAATCTGCCACATTGTCTATTCATTCCTCCAACCAGCACATAGCAACAAACAATACCCAGTGTTTCAGCTACAATATATGATAAATGGATAGCCTATGTGATATGTATGAAAAAATATAATTAATAATTTCCAAATTTCTATTGGTCTATTTTAACACATCTTACAACAAATCATTGTAAGAGAGCAAAATACAAAATTTCACAAAATTCATTCACTAGGAGTCAAGTTATTACATGTGGATGGAGAGACAAAGAAATAATAACTATTGGTCCACACTACAATGTTATTCTGTTTTTATTTATTGGTTTGTATAGTATCCTTTATAACAATCACAAATTTTAACTATTACTGCTGAGAGCACAGCTATTATTTTTATATGCTCAGTTATTACTATATTTAAAACCTACAGTAAGTACATAAATCACATCAAATTATTTCATTACAATCTTTTTACATAACTTCATTATAAAATTATCTATAAACTTTTAAAATATTATTTATTATAGAAAAGTTTACTGAAATACTATCAAACATCGCTCCCCCCCCAAGAAAATGCAAGCACTTTTGACAGTAAAATATACAATGTATTACACTTCTGGGTTCTTATTGATTATTTTACAATTAGCATTCTCGTGGGGGGGGGGATATCACACCTTCCACAGGCCCTCTCCCATACTGATGAAGAAAGGATTTCATAAAAATCCAGTAATATAACCAAACTGTATATTTCTGTATTGAAAGTGCTCCTATCTCCTAACCATTTCATTTTGCAAAATATATACGTGTATATATATAATGTGTGGTTTGTAACATAAATAAAGTGTCTGTGAAAATGGAAATGAAAAATACACAAAGTGCCTGAACTAAGAGAAGTATAAGGGATAGTAGAAACTGTAAGTGAATTAGTGGTGAAAAAGTGAAAGAATTTGAAAAACCTAGTACAAAAATGAACTGGGACTGAGGAAGCAAACAATATACAAAAATAATTTTATACAAATAAATAAAAAATAATAAATAACATTGTATTCAGACATGGGAAATTTTAGCAAGAGGTCGAATCAAGGGATGGCAAATATGCAAAATCTGAATACAGTAAATGAAAAGATGATACATAGCCAGGAATTTCATCAGGGACTACTCCTGATCATGTATCAGGCACTGCATTCCCAAACTTGTCTATAGTATTAGAAAAAGGGGGAGAGCAAATATGCAGCCTTTATCGTAATACTAACAGAATATTACGCAATGTAAAAATTAAGTTAATAATGTAATTTTTAAATTTAATACAAATTGACAAACGTGTAATGTGAAATATAATACAAATGTTTGTACCGTGCAGAAGAGGTAAAAAGTAATTAAATTTACGTGGTTAAAAAATGTAAAAATTCAAATATACAGCAGAGAAATTTGATCAAAAAGTGTGGACAAGCAAATGGTATAGGAAATAGTAAAATTCTTGGGGGGGTGGGGAAGGGGAGAAAAAGATGGTCAAAAGAAAGCGAAAATAGCAATAGGATGCAGGATAGTTGGAGCATTCGTATCACCCTCGTATTACACTAATAGTTTTACGAACAGGAAAAAAAAAATAGAAAAAGACATTATAAAGATAAAAAGTGTAGAAATGGTCATTAAAAATACTGAACTTACTGGGTGTGTAAGGCCCAACCTTATAGAAAGGGTCCTGGTATAAGCAAGCGTTAGTAAAAATGAGTGTTAATACCATAGGCTTGTAGAGAGGAAGGGAAATCGAAACCAAAACTAAAAGTGGGTGTTACCTAGAGTCATTAAGTCAAGCGGAGGAGAAACGTATACAGCCAAGGTGCAAAAGGGGAAACAATGAAGAGTTTAATACTACTAATATATATTAGTATAAATACACACACACACACACACACACACACTTAAAGGTCAGTCCACATAATGTGTCCATTTATATATATAATTGCCAAGAAATCCTCAAATAAGTGTTGCCATATCTGATCTGTGTTTCCAAGTAATTACAGGCACAGTTTATAATAAACAGTGGAAGGGAAAAAGCTCTGAAAATTGAAAATAAAAAAAAACTCTTGCTTGTTAGCAGTTGTCCAATATGGTCATATAAAAGCCTAAACTGAATAAACTGTTTTTGGATTTCTTATCTGTAAGTGGATGAAACTAAATCATGTAACATAAAAATAGCTGTATATTGTAGAGCAGGGGTGACCAACAAGTCGATCACAGCTTTAATGATCACAACAAATTTTAAATATTCATATAAAAAATAGATTAGTCTAAATCTAAATGTTACTATTATTATGTGCCCCACTGCATATGCTTATTACAAATCCATTGAACCATGTGACTACTTTTGCTGCCACGCAGCCGCTAGGCTTGTCTAGTGAAAATCACGCAGTTATGTTGTGGAGAGTATAGTGTATGTGTCGAATTCTTATTTAGCTTACTTAATATTAATAACTGGACAGTACTTATAATTTTAATTTAATATCCTAAAATGATTTAAAATGAATACTATGAAAAAGAGTAAACATATCATTTTCATTAAGAGTGGGAACTAGAATACTTTTTTGTAATTTTAAAAGAAAAATGTTGTTTGATTTGCAATGCTTCCGTGGCTATTCCCAAAAAAGTAAATTTAGAAAGGCACTTCAATGCGCTCCATAGTAAATACCAAATGGATTTTCCAGCTAATAGTGAGCTAAGAAAAAATAAATTAAAAGAACTTAAATACAGATTATTCACACAACAAAAGTTCTTCATGACACCTAATTTACAATCTAAAGTAGTAACTGTAGCACCATTTAAAGTGAGTCTTCTTCTTGCAAAAAAATGGAAACCATTTTCTGATGGTCAATTCATCAAAGACACACATTTTTAGAAATAACAGATTCTGTTTTTGAAAATTTTAAGAACAAAAATGATATTAAAAGTGCTCTTCAAGATCTGCAATTATCTCGAAATACTGTGATGCGATGCAGCGAAAAAAATGAGCAAAAATGCATGCAAACAATTGCATGCTCATATTGCTAACTGTGTGCCCTTTTCTTTACAACTAGATGAATCTACAGAAATCAGTGATACAGCTCAACTGCTCGTTTTTATTCGTATGGTTTTCAATGATTCTGCCACTAGAGAACTGCTGGGTATGGTTTCGTAAAAAGAAAGAATTAGAGGTCTTGATATATTTAACGCATTCAAAAATTAAATTACCACTATTTAAGCTCATATCAACAACAACAGATGGAGCTAAAGCAATGATGCTGCATCTTAACAGATTCATCACATTATGCCAAAAGGATGATGAATTCCCAGAATTTTTGAGTTGCCACTGTATCATCTAAAAAGTGTTAACCAAGCAAAAGATTAAATACTAAAAGTGTTATGGCTTTCATAGCTTTCAAAATCGTGAATTCCATCAGAGGACAATCTCTTCAAAGGAGACTTTTCAAAATACAACTCGATGAAAATGAACCAGATCTGATATTACACACAAATGTGATGTGGCTGAGTTGGAGTAAGTTTCTACAGAGATTTGAAAATTTGCTGAATGAAATTAAAAAAAAAAAAAAAATTGATCAAAGGGGGGGAAATGATTATCGGCAGCTACAAGATACGGAGTGGTTGTGTGATCTGGCTTTTTTGGCAGATTTTACCAGTAAATTAAGTGATCTGAATTTGGAATTACAAGAAAAAAATAAAAACATGGGTGACATGATTAATAATATTTCTGCATATAAATATCAATTTTTGGCAATGGCTAAGGATCTCAAAATAGAAAAAAAAAAAAAAAAAAAAAACAATCGATCATTTTGTAAATATGCAAAATCATTTGCAAAAATATCCTGTTTTTGAATTTAATAGTGAGAAATAAGTTTCTTGAATTGAGAAAGTTGTGGATGATTTTGAAAGCAGATTCAGTGACTTTTAAAACAATCGAAGATATTGTTCAATATATTTCTTATCCATTTAATGTCGAGTTAGATATGAAATAAATTGCAGGGAAAAAAAAAAAAAAAAAAAAAACCACTGAGATTTTTCACATGGAGAAAATATTACTTGAAAATGAAATTATTACATTGTGAAACGATATCTTCCTAAAAGCCAGATCATCAGAAAACGACTTGGAAATATGTTTGCTGAGAGAAAAGTACCCGAAAGTAAAAAAATGCAGTGAACTTTTAAATTCCTGTTTTAGTTCCACATATCTATGTGAATCAGCCTTTTCATATTTGAAACAAACAGAGATGAAGAATCGCTCTACTCTTACAGATTTGCATACAAAAAATTCTTTACGGTTGGCCTTATCACAGTATACCCCCGATTTTGAAAGCATGGCAGATGATATGAAGACACAAACTTCATATAAATTAAAAAAACATATGAATTTAAAATAAGAATTCTGAATTGTATTTAATTTTAAAATTTATAAATAACATTTTTAAATATGTGTTGATTAACTTTTTTAACCATGTGCAATGAAATTCTTGCAATGGTAGATCGTGGCACATTTTGAAGAAAAAAAAAGTAGATCGCATCACAAATTAAGTTGGCCACCCCTGTTGTGGAGGATGTTACTGTATCAAAAAACAAATTGTAACAATCAACTTATTTATTTTTATGATTTTTTTCAGCCCTCTTAGCTTTTTTTTTGTTAATACTGATTTGATGGACTATCAAGTCAACATAAGAACACATCAATATTTAAAGTCATATACAAAGTGTTAATCTACAAAAATTCAAATTCCACAAAAACTCCTGTATGAGTCACTACTGAAAGAGTTGTGTCTCCCAAAAATTTAAATATATAAATAATTTCATATTGTATTAGTGAATAGTGTCATAAAATATGCTTTCTAACCACCACATAACCTCTTTTCTAAGTCATAATAAAAGTCATTATAAATTCATTAACATGAAGTAAATCTGTGAATTAAAAAAAAAAAAAAAAAAAAAAAACATTCAACAGCCTGATTCATTCTTATTACATTTTTCTGGTAGTCCGCAGGAGGTTGAAATCTCTTGGAATTTTGCAACCTCTAGATTTACTCTTGTTTTTTTTTTTTCTTTTAGCCTAATAATGTGCCAAAATTTTCATCATTTCACTGAACCATAATCCTTGATTCAAAATGAAAAAAACGTTTACTGAACTAAGAGAAAAATTTAAGCTCCCAAACTATGCCTGCATGTCACCTTGCAACAATTCTTACTGACTGTTATTTGCTCAGTAATAATCTTGTGTTAAAAAAATAATGACTATAGTGTTAGAATTGACAGTAGTCCTCTGCAAGAACACTCCACATAAAGTATTTTTATCTCTTTTCAGTTTTCCATAAAGTTGAGCCAATTGCAATTATTGATGTAAAAAGGTTATGAAATTCTTAAGTGCAATACTAACTGGACATTTTTTATTGGTATCAGTTCTTAAACAGAACTATTTCATTGATGCTGTCATATCCGGATTTTTGTTCAACACTAATTCATCTCTGGATCATCCTCAGTGTGGCCAGACGCCACCAAAGAAACAAAAATGAGGGAAAAACTCATTATATATGAGTTAAATTGTTTTTCCTCATTAAATGAATGCCTGTTTTTGCAAAGATCAAAACAAAGTAAAAAAGGCACAGATTCAATAATTATTCTTTAAAATATTCTCATGCATTTCTACTACTGAAACCAGACTTTTGGATGCTGCTAAGAGAAATTCAAGTTACAAATTAATGAATTTTTTCAAGTAACTTTCATTGCTACTCATCTTTTTTTATATAAAAAAGTGAATGCCTACATTCGCAAAATTTATCCTCCCAATTTTTTACCAATGGCCCAGGGATGTCCCATAGCTACGAATAAAATTTAAAGATTTATTTGATTTCTTTCATTCATATATGTGAACGGAGGGAGGGAGATCACTTAACATTGTTCCAATTTTGAAAGATTGGAGAATTGAAATAAGGACCTACTTTTGCTAAATTAATTTAATTGAATTTTATAAATTCAAGTAAATTATAAATTTACTTGAATTTATAAAAAAAAAACTCAACAGCTCCAACATACAATTTTTGTACTACCTTTTTTACAATGAGCCATTTGTGCTATTTCTGAAAATTAAGTAAACTGAAGTAAGAGAGAAGTAATAAATTCTTTACTTCAGTCTTACACAATACTCAAGGTCACATGATATTTGCAGAGGAACTGACTGTTACTTCTGGCAAATTTATAATGCATTTTCTTCAAGAAAGAATGACACTTATTTCGCTATATTCTTGATTTAAAAAAAAAAAAAAAAAAAAAAAAGAAATCAATTCTTTCACTCTGCCTTCTTTACAAGAAATTGATTCTGGAGTGTTCCAGCAAGATAAAAAAAAAGTAACAAAACAGATGAACAACACGGCAGAGTAGGTTGCCCACACATTCTAAGTACAGCCAACCAACAAATTTCACTCTTTACACATGCTATAGAAAAGAAAAGAAAAATCACTTTCATTTTAAAAATAGCAATACCATCCAGGTGTTGCAGTGAGTATAGAAATAAACAGTTTGAAAAACTGCTGATAAAACATACAACTCTATGCAAAGCCAATAAGATTTTTTTAAAAAAAATTAAAAACACTAGACTTTCATGAGCATTTGCAGAATTGAATTAAAGTTTACTGATTCCATGAGTGGAAAAGAAGGATTCCTACACAAAAGCAAAATTCAATTCACTAAATAAAATAGCATTAGTGTCAATATTTCAGATCTGCTCTGAGATTCTTTATCAAGACAAATATTATGCTGTAGAAGTGAATGGATCCTTCTTTATGCTATGCCTCAGAAGAGTCCAGTCTTTTCTACAGAGTAGCACTTTCTTGATAATAGAATCCCAGAGCTGATCCAAAAAGCTGACATTAATGCAATTTTATTTAGTGAATTGAACATGCCTTTGTGAAGGAAACCTTTTCCACTTTTGGTATTAATAAACTATTCAATTTTGCAAATATACGTGGCACCTAGGTGTTTTTCATTTTTGTAATTTAATTATTAATCAGACGTACAAGTTAGTGCAATTGCATCATTTCTGTACATAGCCAACTACTTTAGTTATAAATCAGTGGATGGGTGCCATATGGGTGATGGTATCCGCTGAGAATAAGTAACAACAGTCTTCTATGGTGAAGCTTTGGTAGTGCAATATCATGGCAACTTGTTGGAAAGGTATTCACAATATGAGATATACTTAATGATGCCAATTTATAAGTACTTAAGTAGCTGGCTACATACAGAAATGATGCAATTGCACTAACTGGTACACTAGTTAATTCCCTCATAACCTGAGGCTTCAGCCCTAAACTATTCTGTAATTAATTACACAATGCCTTTCACTCAATTAGGATTTTTTTTCCTTTTAGGTATTAACAATATGTAATATTTGCATTAAAAAAGCACACACATTCACTATACTACTTAGATATAAAAGCCTTCAGGACACTGTCATTATTATAATAACATTTCAAAAAAATTGTCCTGACAAATTTTTTGAGATGGCAACTTAGTGGCCAGGATTTCTCAAATCACCCTACACATAATACTACAACTGTAACATAATTTATAATACTTCAAAGAAAATTACCATTTCCATCATTTCAGGATCTTCAAAATCATAAATTATGTGTTCCAAAATGTCTCTGTCAGCAACAAATCCCAAAGCTCGAAATACTATCATTATTGGAATTTCCTGCTTAATATAAGGCAAAATGGCTATAATTCGCTGACCTATGGCACTTTTCCTTACTCCCTGAAAAAAAAAAGAAAAAGAATTATAAGTGATCAAATGCTTAAAAAAAAAAAAATAAATAATTATATATATCATTTAATAATATGTTAAAACACCTTTGCCAAAGTCTTGATCATCTGTAAATCGATCAAGGCTCTGGTAAAGGTGCTATAATGTACTGCTGAACAATAAGATTTTTATCTTAATCTTAATAGATACTCCTACAAAGGAAACAACTACGTCATGATTAAAACTTAAAAAAAAAAAAAAAAATTATAACACAACTAAAATTAATTTAGTCGCATTTTCACAGGTCTAACCTCTTCTTTAAATAGACTTGCTGGAGATTCTACTAGTTCAGCTAAACACTTAACCAAAGGCAACCAATATGTTGACATGTGCTTCAAAATCTTTTTCACTTCAGTAGCATGTACTTAAACTGTTTCAACATGTCTTTTAGTTTTACACTTCTTTCTAGATAGTAAGATTACTAGATTACTATCTAGAAAGATCTAAGAAGATACTAATCTAGAAGTACACAAATTAATCAGGCAACAAGAACAGCCTATTACTAGCAAGTACTCAGCAATCTTTCTTTTAATACTCTTCCTACTACAGTTTTAGACCTATCATAATAAGGCTATTATATCATATAGCAGAACTGTATAGGTTGCATAATATAGCAAGCACCAATAAAACTAAAAAAAATGTGCTCAAATATAGAAAACTTCCTCAAAATTTGCAAATGGTAAAGTGTCAATTTAATTTGGTAATTAGTTGATTGGACCATGTATGGTTTCATATTTTAATTTAAACTTTTTTTTTTTTTTTTTTTTAATTTTGGAAAAAAAACAAGCAAGCAAGCTGCTACTAATTTGTCTGGCATTTATTCATCTTAATATAGCAAGAAAAGTCGAAAAGAGATTTAAAAAAAAGTTGCAGCAACATATTACAGTAAAACTGTATATTTATCATTAACATACACAAATTTATTATAGCTCATTCATATTTACCTGACCACCTCTTGCAAGCATGTTCACCCATAAGGTGCTTGTAGGCCGAGAAGAATGTTCTAAACAAGACCGGCATTCTGCTTTATATGCATATTTTGAATCTTTCATTGAAAATACATACACTGAATTAGTAGCCATTTTTTCTTGAGCAATAAGTACCTAAGAGAAGAAAATTATATATGTAAAATAAAGACATAAGGAATAACTACAATTTATTCAGTATTTAGATTTTAAACAAAAATCATAGCAAAACAAAACAAAAAAAAAAAAAGTTCTTCCAAAACAACCATTATATACAATTACAGTTTAATGAGGTAAGAGATACAGTATATAACATCATCAAACTTTGTTAGTCATGTCATTTTGCATGCACAGTAATTGCAATCTTAAGACCATTTTTTGAAATATATATATATATATATATATATATATATATATATATATAAAATATCGTGTTTAATTCCTCCATCAATCCCATACGTCATACTGCATTCCAACACCCAAGGTCACTTTCACATACTATATAGTCATCGACGTGAGCACATAGCGTGCTTTTTTCTCCTCTGCAGCACACTGACCTACACTTTACGGCCATCTCCATGACTCAGGCATGGGTATACAATAAGTACTGTTCCTGACCTGTTCCAACTCATTATTTCAGCCTTTAAAGTTATCATTTGCCTTTGGCTTTTAGTAATTTTACTACTTATCATTTCTCTGCCTCTGTCGGGTTAAGCCATGAAATATACATACTCATACACTACATTTAATCTGGCTTCTGCACTTTTACAAAAACTTGGTTTCTTTATACCTACCACGTGCTACGTATATTTCACGTTAGAAACAGAGGCCTTACTTCTTGCTGCATTTTCCTTGGTTTTGATGGCTGGCCCTAGAAAATGACATTAAAATCATTGAATTTGAATATTATTTTCAAAACTTTCAGAATATTATTTTTTGATATTATGTTTTTACCTTTATTCTTGCAGGTGCAAATTGACTTATTTTATGACTGCTATTCCATGATTTTCAACTTACAGTTGATTATACTAACTACTGGCCACTAGCCACATTAATAACCTAATCTCTTACAATTATTTATATATTTATGGTCTTTGGGTGCATTCTACTCCACATAGTAGTAACCCAGGCCTATAATCTTTCAAATATTCCTCTTATAATCACTCCAGTGTCTAATACTATTATACTATATATATTATCCCTCACCCACCCAAGTTCATGCATCAGTTGAGTTGCACAATCATGGAGTGCACATATACACATTGCAATTTGATCCACTTTTTATTTATTGGTTTGTGTTCATTCATCCTTTATATGAAGCATTAATGTTAACCATTCTTGTTCAGGGGATAGCTATTATTTTTGCATGCTTGTTAAAAATAAATTTTCTGTTTATTCTCTGAAATAACCACATAAGGTCAGATGAGTTCACAAGACAGAAATATACAAGAACTTTATCGTATTCAGAAGTCACATGGCTTGAACCACTGTCACTCAAAACACATATTTCTGTACCTTCGCACTTGACCATTCAACTCAGCAAGCGTGTAACAAATACAGTATGTACATAAGTCACGTAAAACAATTCTGTAATGTATAATATTTATATAGCATTCAATATAACGAATGTAAACATGTGCATTATGGAAAGTCCATCAGACTAATTCAGAATGCAACCCAATGTTAGTGCATTATTTTTTAGAACAGCGCTCGCTCACTCTCGCTCTCTTCTAGTAATACATGTCCAAGAAGCAAAAAGTGGTCAGAATTTTGTAATTTGTAGATGTATTGCTTTTTGTTCTTTTTAACCATTCTGATTGCACCACCTTTGATTGAAACTGCAGAAATGTCTACTCAGCTTGGAGGGAAATTTGACTACCTAATCCTGCCAAAACATCACTTTACAACATTTCGAATTGTTCCCCATGGATTCACATTTTAGAAAATTTGAAGTCACTTTATATCCATTGCAGCCAACAGAAACTGTTTTTCACAAGAACATATCAAGCAAGGCAGCTGCTATGTGCCTTCTTTTCAGTGTTCCATAATTGTGAATTGCAATAACTGATGTAAAAAAAAGGCAATGCAATCCTTTCATACAGTCACTAATGTCTTAATTTTCATTAATCTATCAGTTCTTAAAAGAATAGATGTTTTATTCATGATAAGTCATGTTTGGAATGTTGGTATTATATTCTATTCTCTCTAAAAACATCTAATTCATTTCCAAATCATCTGCAGTGACCATCAGACACCATCAAATAAATAGAAAATGCAGTGCACTGCTAATTAAAAACAGTACCTTCATGTTGAGGGCAGTGGGATAAATGGCTCACAAAAATGACAAAACATTAAGCTATAGTTTAATATAGGGGGGGGGGGGGAACTGGTCAATATTTGATTCAAAACTGCAAAAATAATTAAGCTAATCTCACGTTAAAGGCAGAAATTCAATTAATTGCCAATCTTAATCATTCTGTTAAAGACCTCCATGTCTTTCTACTAATGAAACTAGAATTTTGGCTGTTTCTCAAAAAAATTCAAAATATGAATTCAAGTGTAATCCATCAGCAGTCATGGAAACTGAAATTCCTCTGTGCATGCAAAAATTTGAAAAATAAGCAAATAACTCAAAATTGTTGATTTTTTTTGATGCCACTAATGTTTGCAATCTTTTCTGATGCAACTGTGAAAAATCCATGTTCTATATTCTATCTTAAAAACAAATATTTTCAATGAATTTCTGAAATTAAAACTCCCTTTAGACCTGTTGTTGAGCAAATGCAAATTTGATTAGAAGAGAGCATATCAGTAAGAGGAACACTCACTGCATGAAACATGAAGTGCATGCATAAACAGTTCCAGACAATGTAACAATTCACAAAGCCAGAGAGCATTACCAATTGAAGGAAAGCATGTGGCAGTAAGACAAACTTACTATCAATAACACTTCAAGACATAAATCAATATTTTCTTTAACTTAATCCTGAACTTTTCCTAACTGTGCAATAATTAATACACATTTCTGGAATTTTCTGCAGAAGTCAAATAAACATTTTCAACAACAGATATTGGAGTTTCAGCTGCTGCATGGAAAGAGCAGATGAAACACAAATTGCTGAAATACTGTCAGAGTCAAATCTACCCGTCATGACTAACACAGTGCTAATAAATAGTGGTTTTCACATCACTTTCATCATTATGACTTTTTCTATACTTCCAATTGCAAAGTGCTAAAGAAAAAAAAGAAGTTTCTAGAGATGTTCCACATCCATAAAAACTAAAGCAAAAACATTTAACAGGAATATCAGCAGTGTGAACTTCAAGTTACTGTATGGTACTGTAATAAATAGTATCAAGTGGCAACCTAAACAGAACAAGAGCCTGCAACCAACATGCAGCCTGAAAAGAGAATAGGTCACTTGATCATCCTTCCTATCCTCTCTAATACTTGGCATAGCTTGAAAAAAAAGAGAGGACCAGTTGACAGCTGAATCTACACAATTGTGTGTCCAGCCTAAAGCATAACCTATAAACTTTTTGTTTCACGATTGCTTCTACCTTGCTCCCTCACTCTTTGCAGTCTCTAGGTCTGGTAAGACGTGAACACTGGAAGATTGATGCTTGCAACTCCTAATTCTTTGCACAATGAATTAATTCTACAGTTTCCTAACAGTATTTAAAATCTATTGACTGATGGGCAAACACTCCACAGTAGGCAGCCAACAAATTCTCCATACTACTGAAAAGTCTCTTGGCCTGGTTTATAGGTTGTCTGTTACAGGTGGGTGCAAAGTTGATTTTATAAACCATTTACTTTTTTTGGATGAAAGGCAAGTAATGGCTGAAAATGGTACATTTTATAATTCCATTCTTTATTCTGAACTATATTGAATAATAAATACAAAATATTAGAATCTCTCATTAATATAAACTTGATTTATACAAAGTACATAATTCCCCTGCTAAAGGGTTTTTCTAAGCAAGCATATTAATTATTACAAATTCTGGTTAATGTGTATTACAAAATTCATTATGATCCGACGAAATAAATTACGTTATTCTGTATGGTTCATAATGTTACTGTTCCCTACAGGCATGCATGCAACCACCAAGTTTTGCATTCTCAAAAACAGGACTGACTTATTATAATTTACTTTTATGTAAATAAACAGTTTTTGTTAAAAACAACATAAAAACACTCCAAGAAACATCATTAGGATCAGTTCAATTGTTATGCCAAGCACTTTTTTTTTTTTTTTTTTAATTAAATTTTTTTTTGTGCTATTTTTAAAAAATCTGAGCTGGCACCTTTTGGTCATTAATTTAAAGTTTGTATTAAACACTATATGGCAGTTATGGTGATGAAACATAAAAAGGTAATTAAGCCTGGAAATTAAACTGAAAATTATGCAAGACACTGATAGAATAGAACAAAGAAATGTACATTACTGAGGAATCTGATTTATTAGAAGAACTCTTTATTGCATATAAAAGCACACGCCGTACACAATACCCTTCACAGCTATAAGCCAGGGGTTTACAGTAAAGGCTAATATAAGGTTACAAAGGCTAATACAATATTACAGTAAAGGCTAATACAATGTAATAAGCAAGGATGAGATAGGGAAAAAAATATTATTACTAATTATACAAGTGTAGGAAAGCAAATGAAAAATTTACATATATACACAACAGCATGTTATCATGTCAAATGATTCTCCAGGGAACAGTCCTTTTACAGTGCTGGAGTCATCTAAGCATAAGCAGAAAGTTGGAACAATACTGATGTCCTGATATCAGGACCAATTTTGTAAGAAAATGCTAATTAATATGCTTTAAATTGCAAATTACCTCGGAATTAGCAATTTAAAGAGCAGCAGCAGCAGCAGCAGCAGAGGGTCCCAAAGAATAAAGGACAGAAATAACTTGCTTTCATGAAATATTTGTGGTAAGTCTGAATCAGATGACAAAGGAAAACCTCAACTGGTTGTGTTCAGTACAATCACAAACAAAATATGCACCATTCTTAGTAGTGTTCAACAAAGCTTAAGTTAAAGTTAGATACATATTGTCGGCACCATACCAAAACCATGGATGGATGTGCAAATTTAGCCCTCTTTACCTAAAGATTCTTGAGGTTGTTTCTTGGTCAACTACATCCTGTCAAAGATGTAGTATGTGTATTTCAAGGCCAAGCAGTTGAAAACGTTATATGCATTTTCACTTATCTGTGAAAAAAAACACTTCTCACCATGCAGATTCACGAATGTGGCACTTTCGTTAGTTTAGCATGGTAGAATCTCATGATGCCGTAAAACTACATCTAAAAAGTATCTTGATGCCACTTTCAACATTTCAATAATGTTCAGGATGTTTAATGAACAGTGTACTGAACAGGGCCTGAAAAAACAATTTCATTTGAAAAATTTAGGCAAGTGTAAATTTAGGGAATTTCTTTCACCCCCCAAGAAGGACCAATGTAAAAAAAAAATTGGTTTATAAGTTTGACTCCGGAAGAAAAACAGATAAGACGGCCAATTCTAATATGCACATTGAAAGAAAGCAGCCTGCTAGTGTTAAGAGGACAATAAAAACTTGGCAAGTCTTACCTAGTATTTAATTTCAGTCTTGAGGCTGTTTTTAATACTCCAAAGGGCCAAATTTTCTACCTATGTAAATTAGCCATTTACAATTTAATGGTTTTTGATTTGCATTTCCATGGGGGTCACTGTTTCTTATGGGATGAGACCCAAGGAAAGAGAGAGGCACTAATGAAATTGCAACAAATGTTTGCTTAAATACATTAAGGACAAAACTAATAATAAACAAATTACATCAGTTAGAATGATGTCTGATTTGTGTGGGATCAGAATAAGAATACACTTATGGCTTCACTGTGCATGTACTTGTTAAAAATTATCACTAGTTTAAAACTTGTTAGACACATTTTTTGAGCTAAGCCATTCAGAAATGGAGTGTGACTCAATGTGCTCTAAAGTTGAGAGAAAAGCCAAGTATGTACCTGTCTATGTCCCTGAGAGATGGGTCAAAATACCTATACATTGTGTAAATATCATGCAATACGATGACTTTTACTATTTTACTTTGCTCGCCAAAAAAGGCACTGTTCCTTGGAGAAAAGTCTGCTGCCTTGAATTCCAAAAAGGACAGGACGGACTTGTCACGATGTTTTACAAAGCAAACTATAAAGATGAATTTATAACAGTAAACCTAAAAAGAGACAGCAATGAGCAACCTAAGCTTCCCAAAGCCTATAATGAAGAACTTTGTTTATCTCAAGCAAAGCTTAAAGATTTAATGAAAATATGTCAAGATTTGACAATACCAAAGGAGTACCACAAATTCTATTTAAATTTAAAAGCATCAGTAGAATTAGGGGATAATTTACCAGTACCGGATTTAAGTAAAGAATCTGAATATGAAGAAAATATTGAAAATTAATTGATACCAACTTACGTTATTGTAATTAAACACAATATTAATAAATTTTTAATTTATTTATATGTATCATCATCATCAGCCATTTTCAATCCACTGCAGGATGAAGGCCTCTCCAGCAACTTTCCAGTTCCTTCTGTTTTGAGCACTGGCCATCCATTTACTACCCAAAAACTCGTGAATTTCATCTATCCATCTCTGCCTTTGTCTTCCAGGTTTTCTTATAGCTCCTCTTGGGTACCATTCTGTTATTTTCATCTGTCATCATGTCTTCGAGCTGTGTCCTGCCCAAGACAATTTTAGTTCTTTAGTTTTGATAAGAATGTCCTTTACTTGAGTTTGTTGCCTAATCCATGTGTTTCTCTTCTTATCTAACAGTCTGATTCCCAATATGATTCGTTCCATTCTTCGCTGTGTAGTTCTCAGCTTCTCTTCCATTCTTTTGGTGAGTGCCAAAGTTTCACTTCCATAAGTCATGTTGGGGAGTATACATTGGTTCATTATTTTACGTTTCAGACAAACTGGGATATTGCTCTTCAGTATGTGACTATATTTCCTGAATGCTATCCATCCAAAATTTATTCTTCTCTTGACTTCCAGCCATTTATCATTATTACAGCTAATAACTTGTCCCAGATAAGTATATTTATATGTATATGTTACTCTAACCTTGTTTTATTAATAAAATATTCATTTCTGACCGACAAAAATGTGTTCAAAATTTTTTTTTTTTTTTTTACCTTTTTAATTCTTTATGAATCTGACAAAATTTCAAATTTCACAACACCAAAACCGCAAAAGTGCATTTTTAAGTCCCTACACAATGGCAATCTTAAATTATCAATATGGATTAAAAACAGCATCTTTGGAAAGCACTTATAAAACAACATTTAGTTAAAAAACTTGATTTTTCCAAAGTCAAAGAATCTTTAAATGCGTTTTTCTCAAAACTATCTTTTTGCAGATTCATGGTTTTGGCGTGGACTCGACGATATGTACCAAAGAAAATGATCAAGTTCAGACATTTTTGTCAGATCTCATTATTACAAAATCTAAAAGTTTAGGATCCTTGATATTGTTTATAAATGAAATCCTTACTGTAATATCTTCAGTGACGACAGTAAAAAATTATTCTCTGAAAATATTACAGCCAAAAGGGAAGAAACAAGAGTGGGCACGTTCAACATTTGATACAGAATCAGAAAGAATTTTTCTCTTGATAAATTTGTAAATAATGTTTTAAATTACTACAATGAGAATATTCGTTTTTACTTCTATTATAGCAAAAGAGCTTTCACAGCCAAGAGTTAAATAAAATATATGATCCCACCTTTCTCTGCTGTGAGTTTAGAATAGAATATGGACTTACAGTGGCATTCCATCATTACATATGTGATTTAGTATTTTAATTTTTTTTGTGTGCTAATAAACATAGATCTGTTTTATACAGTTCCAAGCTTTTATCATTCTTTCCACTTGTGAATTACATAATATTGATGCACAAGCACCCAAAATGAAAAGAGTAGCACCACAACTACATAGAATTCACTATTAAATAAATAAGTTCCAGTTTTTACTACTCCACAAGTTCCCTCCTTTTTATTACAATCAACACCCACCTGTTTTCACTCAAATGCAAGCAGAATTACATTCTCATGTAAGCATGCAAACTATGAAAAAAAAAAAAAAACTGAGCCAGACACAGTGCATTTATGGATCATGTTGGTTACAAGAGAGGAATCATTATAACCTTTTCACAATACAGTGGAATATGTCTTATTAAATGTTATTGTAGATAGATTTCATAATTTTAAATGCTACAATTCATCGATTTATATAATTAAATCAGCATATATGCTAGTTATGGCAAACCAGGCCAATGGATACAGTCAGTCCTTGTATAACACGTGTTTACACTACACGAATTCGATCATACGCGATTTATAAATAGGGGAACGATATCGTATATAACATGAACTGAATTCGCTTATGCACGATTTGTCTTTGTGTTTACAAGGAATGGCAGTCGAATGCGGAATCACCCCAACTGAACACAACCTGATAGGAATGAAGAGAAGATTCTGAAAATGTATTTATGTTTTTTATATCAGTGAGGGGGAAACACATTTCACCATAATAGCTTAAAAAGCCACACAATTCCAGCTATCAGTATTATCGCAAATGCAATTAGATCAGGTTTACTACCAGTTTATAACAGATTCCACTAGCAGAAATTGGCGCCTCCGTAGCCAGGTGGGAAGGAGGAGCAGCAGCAGCAGTGCATAACACACTCTTCTTGATTAGACCGGGGTTCGAGCCCGTCACCACCAAATACGGAGGATGCGGAAAGGTCAGGGAATGACCACCGCATATCCTCGAGCAATATGGCCTTAGTTGCTAATGCTCCTAAAAACCAAATAACAAATAACTAGCAGAAATGCAATTGGAAATTGTTTTTGTTTTATGGCAGTAACCCCCAGAAATGTTCTTTAGTAAACTGTGAGCTGCTCATAGTGTGTCTCTGTCTTCGGTGTTGTTTATTCAGTTGCTACACGCGCACAGCTTTGTTTATGTGTATCAAGCGTGCCTCCTCATTTTGTAATTATGCTTTTATTTCCTAAAAATGGGCAAAATACTTAAAAGGTGTGAAAAGGAAGCATCCTGGTGAAGACACTACAGATTCAGAGAGAAAAAGAAAAGCGATATCGATAAACAGAGGCAGACTGGGTCAAAAATTCTTACCCGGGAAAATTTGTAGTGGCCTCATAAATTCACTATTCACTAGCATTTATGGCTAAAATCACACCGGCCTCCGCCTACCGGGGTTCCCCCGATAAGGCTTATGGCCAGTCCCCCTCTGTCAATAGAGAAAAAATATGAAATTGTGAAACGCTTTGAGCGAAATGAAAGACCATGATATTGCACACACTACAGGCCTAAATGAGGCAACGCTGAGAGTTACAAAGAATGCAGAGAAAATAAAAACAACTTTCATAGCAGGAACAACTCAAAGTGTAATTAAAATCCATTAGATTAAGACAAAGAATTGGAAGAGATGGAACAGCTGTCATCTGTTTGGATAGAAAATCAAACAAAAAACAAGTTTGCTTACGACAGAAGCAAAAGCATTAGCAATATTTTATTACGTAATAGTCGTAACAAAGTATTTTATTACGATTATTTATTGTGGTTGGTAATGTTTTCGTTACAAATGTGTGTTCAATCTTGGGTGGTCAGCACCTAACCCCATTTTTCCCATAGGGCCTGTTGTTTATATTGCACGATTTTGCATTGCATGAGGGTTTCTAGGAACACAACTATCGTGCTATACAAGCTGACTGTACTTCTAATGGCTATGCATGATTTTACTATAAATAGCATATTGGCAAATTAAATTTTTTAAGGAAAAAAAATAAAAGGTAATAGGATGTGTCACAAGCCTAATCTCAGGAAATTTGTCTTTTTTTTTTTTTTTTTTAATTGTTGCAATCACACAACTGATATTTAAAAAAAAAAAAAATGCATCTTTAGTTACTATGACATGTCATCACCATCACAACCTAAATAAAAAATTAATAATCCTATCATAGCTCACCTTTTCTGAACCATTGATGATAAAATAACCACCAGGATCAAGAGGACATTCATTCAATTCACTCAAATCTCTGTCAGTCAGACCATTCAATAAGCAATAGGTTGACCGAAGCATTATAGGTATCTTTCCAATGAAGGTTTTTTGATGTTGTGTTTCAATTGGATCTTCACCCTCTTTGATCACAGTTTTTGTTATGTCAACATATAGAGGAGCTGAATACCTAAAACAGATTTTAAAATTTTAATAAATTACAAACTAGTGGTACAAAGAGGCAAATAAAAAAAAAAAAAAAATTTACCATTTCAAAATACACAACAAAAACAAGATTAAATACATTCTTTGTAAAAAGTTTATCCAACACATGCAAATATCATACATCCAGTCTCACTGGTTCAGACATTAGAATGACATGATCCATTACAAATGTAGTCACACTTGTAATTGATAATGAACATCTTAATACTGTGGGTACTTCCTTGAAAGCATAATAAACAGAATGTTTTACATTATTTTTTATAAGTTTGCTGCCAGAACACAAAGTTTTTCCAAAACAAACTGCAGCTTTTGTGCCTTATGTGTCCATTCAATTGTGGGCAATAACTGAGCACTGTAAAAGGAACAACACACAAAATGAACAACTGAATGATATCAGCATACTGATTGAACCATGGGCTATTGCATTTTGGCTGGGATTTTGCTCGGTGTCAATTGCACTGTCTAGAGAGCTATAAAAGCTGTATACAGTCAGTCCTCATATAACATGTGTTTACACTACACGAATTCAATCATACACGATTTATAAAGGGGAACGATATCTTATATAACATGAACCGAATTCGCTTATGCACGATTCGCCTTTGTGTTTACAAGAAATGGCAGTCGAACGCGGAATCACCCCAACTGAACGCAACACAATAGCAATGAAGAGAAGATTCTGAAAATGTATTTATGTGTTTTATATCAGTGAAGGGGAAACACATTTCACCATAATAACGTAAAACTCAACACAATTCCAGCTATCAGTATAATCACAAAAGCAATTAGATCGACTTTACCACCAGATTCCACTAGCAGAAATGCAACTGGAAATTGTTTTATGGTAGTAACCCCCAGAAATGTGCTTTAGTAAAATGTGAGGTGTTAATAGTGTATCTCTGCTTTTACAGTGTTGTTTATTCAGTTGCTACACGCACGCAGCTTTGTTTACGTGTATCAAGCATGCCTCCTTGTTTTGTAATTGTGCTTTATTCCCTAAAAATGAGTAAAATACTTAAAAGGTGTGAAAAGGAAGCGTCCTGGTGAAGACACTGCAGATTCAGAGAGAAAAAGAAAAGCAATATCGATAAACAGAGGCTGACTGGGTCAAAACACGGGAAAATTTGTAGTGGCCTCATACTAGCGTTTATGGCCAAAATCACACAATTTTCAGTGTGTGTGCATAATTATTATTAATTATGAGAGCATCCTTGGACTCAGGGGAGGTTCCCACGGACTGGAGATGTGCAAATGTATCCCCAATTCACAAAGGGGGGGATCAAAGGGTGACACGAGTAATTATAGACCAGTTAGTTTAACTTCTGTTTCGGGTAAAATAATGGAATCACTGGTTAAAGATGCATTGCAGGATCATCTAGACAAGACTGCAACAATAATTCAGACACAGCATGGGTTTGTTAAGGGAAAGTCTTGTCTGACAAATTTGATTGGTTATTATGATGTGGTTACAAAGGAACTGGATGCAAAAAATAATTTTGATACCATATATTTGGATTTCAGGAAAGCTTTTGACACTGTTGCGCATGGAAGACAAATTGGAGCAGAATGGTATTAAGGGTAAGTTGCTACAATGGATAAAAGGATGGTTAAGTGCGAGAAGACAGAGGGTGGTAATCAATGAGTGCTGCTCTTGGTGGACTAATGTTATTAGTGGAGTCCCACAGGGTTCAGTGTTGGGTCCACTGTTGTTCTGTATATTTATCAATGATATTGATGAAGGTATATCAGGCTTATTGTCAAAGTTTGCAGATGATACAAAGGTTAGCAGGGTTGTTAATGAGAGCAATGGCAGTGTGCTACTGCAACAGGATCTAGATAATTTGGGCAGATGGGCTGAGAAGTGGCAACTGAAGTTTAACCTTGACAAATGCAAAGTACTGCATATGGGTAGAAGTAACCCCAGAGAAACGTACCAACTGTGTGGTACTACACTTAAGGTGGTAGAAAATGAAAAAGACCTGGGAGTAATTGTGCAGTCAGATATGAAGTTTTCTGAGCAATGCAGACAGGCTGCCAGGGCAGGTCATGGGGTTTTGTCAATGATATATAGGAATTTTGCTAGCAGGGAAAAGGAGGTTATTGTTATTTGGTTTTCAGGAGCATTAGCAACTAAGGCCATATTGCTCCGGGGATATGAGGTGGTCATTCCCTGACCTTTCCGCATCCTCCGTATTTGGTGGTGACGGGCTCGAACCCCGGTCTAATCAAGAAGCGTGTGCTATGCACTGCTGCTCCTTCCCACCTGGCTACGGAGGCGCCCGGGGAAAAGGAGGTGATTGTCCCTCTGTATAAGGCAATGGTCAGGCCACGCCTTGAGTACTGCGTACAGGTCTGGAGGCCTCATTTTAGGAAGGATGTCGATTTGCTTGAGCGTATACAGAGAAAGGTAACAAGATTGGTGAGGGGAATGAAGGGATCCTCTTACCAAGAGAGGCTTAAGTTCTGCAAATTGCAGTGGCTGGAGACTTATACACCTCAATCAGGTCACCTGCGCGGTGACCTGATTGAGGTGTATAAGGCCTTGAATGGGTTGAGCACGCTGAATTCTGATGGGATCCTTCCACTTGTTCAGATTACAAACCTAAGGGGGCATAAATTCAAATTACGAAAGGACAGATGTAGAATAGATGTGCGGAAATTTGCCTTTAGCCAGCGGGTGGTTAATTGCTGGAACAAACTTCCATCTGTCGTTGTGGAAGTTGATAGATTGAATAAATTTAAGGAGGAACTGGACAGGCATTTGGAGGGAATGGTGTGATTTTTTTTTTTTTTTTTTTGGCTGATGCTGCATAAGCTCATACACTTGCTTTCTTGCATCACATGCCACTACTACTACATCTACAATGAAATTCAAAGTTAGAACCAGGTCAAGCAACTCGTAAATGGCTTGTATAATTCAAAAAGACTGCTGAAAACCCTGCAGGAAAGCACTGTTATATAACAAAAATTTGCTAGTGTACCTTGCAAAATTTAGCATCATTATACAGTATATGGCACCTTTTTTTTATTATTATTTTTTTTATTTCTATTCTCACTCTTAAGAACTGAGTGTGGAATCACAGAAAATTTATGCAACTCTAACCCACATTAGGCTGAATGCATAAACCATTTTGTTTACACTGCAATTGAAAAATAAATAAAACAGAATGTTTAATAACAAATACAAAACACATGACACCCCAACATCAGAGGGGAAAAAAAAATTTTCCACTGGAGTATTTAAAAAATATACTAAATAACAATTCTTCTTCAGGAATTCACAAGGCATGTGAAATCTTTTCCATTTCTCACAAATAATTACAAAGATGAGTTCCTTTTTTGCCACCATAATAATCATGCAGTTATATGAGCTAATGTACAGCTCATGAAGTATATGTTGTGTTGCTTATTATGTATTTGTTTGTTATTTGTTATTTTGGTTTTTAGGAGCGTTAGCAACTAAGGCCATGTTGCTCTGGAGATATGCGGTGGTCATTCCCTGACCTTTCCTCATCCTCTGTATTTGGTGGTCACGGGCTCGAACCCCAGTCTAATCAAGAAGCGTGTGCTACGCACTGCTGCTCCTGCCCACCTGGCTATGGAGGCACCCTTATTATGTATAATTGCACATACCCTCTAAAGAGAAAGCATTCTTAATTATGGATATTATTTGATGTTTAATACTTGTAATCCAAGCAAAAAATGGGCAAGACTTCTCTGTTAGTGCTGCCACTCATTCAATAAACTTTGGATCATAACACTCATCTACCCTTGCTAATTACAGCTACGTATGCTAGTCATAAGATGCTCGCAAAACAGTTGAACAGTTTACCATTACTTTAGAGCAGCCAAGCAAAAGAGCCCAGTGTATGTGTGGGTAGGTAGGGCTTAAAAATGTTTGATTACAGTAGTAAAACTTTAATTTGGTTGTGCAGAATTAAATCCAATTTTCGTGTGAATTCAGTTGCTATTTACAGAAGAGATTAACCATGAAACTACTTCAGAAGGTTTTCTCTTTTTTTGATACTTGGTAAAGCCAAGTTAAAAGATGAAAGATATAAAAACCTCCAGATTCAAATCAAACTGTTCTAACATCCTAAAAAATCTGTGTTGTTTTTTTTAATGCATTATTTGTTTTAGTATATAGTTGAGTACATTTTCCTTTCATGGAGCTTCCATGACTAATCTTTTCAATAAAGGGCAACTCATTTCCTCACACAAAGAGAAAAAAACAAATAAATAAATAAATAAACACATTCAATTCCAACAACCAAGGTAACATTTTGCAATGTAATCATTCATATATTTTTCAGCTGTACCACTCTCAGCTGTGGTAAACTGACATCAACTGATCACCAACTCGCATAGTAAGATCAAGTCACACTTAGTTACAAGTTTACTAAATGAGATAACATAAAAAGAGATTTTTACTTTGTTTTTTTTCTTATATTACAAGTATTAAATAGCAGTTAATATCTGAATACATGAACACACATACGCACATGCTCGCGCTCTTGCTCTCTCTCAGGGTAACTCAGGACTTTTTTTTTTTTTTTTGGCTGGTGCAGCAAAAGTTTCAGGCTTCCTTGCACCATATAGCTAATGATAATAAATGTACGAAACGCAATAAAAGATGTACATAATAAACAAAACAGCACTTGTTCTTATGCATAGCTTCTATGCACTGAACTGTAAAATGGAGGCAAAAATAAAACCCAGTAAACCTTTTGTTACCGCCTCTTGTTATCATGTGTGAGAATTTCTTCACTGCACAGTTGTCATCTTTCTCATATTGACTACGTTAACCCAATAACCATATATTCACAAATGTCTATCACAACAAAACTAAAAGATTAATATTTTAAATCAGAATTACAAAAATTCTGCAGTGTTAATAAGAATCACTAAAAATATAAAAAAATAAGAGTCACTAAAAATTTCTCTTCATTAATTAATACTGAAATATTCTGAACTTGTACATATATTTTGAACCCTTTTAAAATGAAACACATATATTTTGGCTCATTCAACTTCAAATTAATGGAGTTTTACTGTACAGGCAGTTCTCGCTTTACGAGTTCCTGGGTTTATGAGTTTTTTTACCAAGTATCAACAAAATCGAAAATATGAACATTAATTGCAAAAAATGAATGTTAAACATTCATAAATACCGCATTCCAAAACCACGTGCATAGCTATACAATACAGTGTACCCCACTTTACAATATTAATCAGTTCCAGAGACACCATCGTATCATTAAAATATCATAATGTGAACCCAATAACACATTGTATTTTGGTAATTCGTTTCAAGATCTCGGAAGTTGAAATTTTTGCTGTATAACTAAGCTATTTATCTCTCTAAAATGTCATTTTTAAGGTCACGAGCATGACCTTAAGGCCATATATAAGGTCATGGGTGTGGTTTGTAAATTGTACTAGTTACCAATTCAAATCATTAAAATGCAATACACTTTCATCGTTATCATATGTTCCGTTATAAGAATCAATTTTAAACGCCTTTGTGATATTTTTCTAAAGCACATTTCTGGAGGTCACGACCATAAAACAATAAAAACAATTTGCACTTTTCGGTTTATTGGGCTTTTCTGTTACTGCAAGCAATTATAAACGGGTAGTAAACTATCTTTTTGCATTTGCAAAAATACCGATAGCCGGATTTGTGTGGTTTTTTACGTTATTATGGTGAAATGTTTCGCCTTTACTGAAATCTTCAATCATATAAAAAACATAAATAAAATTTCAAAATCTTCTCTTCATTCTTTTTTTTAAAGCTTCGTAAACTTGTTATTCCACGCGAATCGTGTTAGTTGCAATTTGTGTGTGTCATTAAAAAATGATTATGCATGCAATCGTGAAATTTATAATTAAAAGAGAAGATTATCTTGGAAACAAATGCCTCTTGAAACATTTCTGAAGAAGACGACTTCTTGTGCAACAAACCAACGAGTGCCGAGCCAATAATAAGTGATCACAAAAAAATCTCTTGCAATTTCATCAGTTATAGCAATTTAACAAAATAGGGTTTATTTTATCCCAGTTTACATCACAGCCTGTCTTACTAAACTGTATATATAAGCTAAGGTTATTCATACCAGAAGTTACTAGTGTCCTTTGGCTTCTCAAAATCTATACACAAATATTTCAAATATGAAAACCTATAACACTGTATCCCACTTTTCATTAATATAAAAAAATCATTATGATAACAGATGCTTACGTGAGATTTCTAAGTCTTGCTTCATTTGGCATCATAGGACATGGCGCACCATCCTTTTCCCAATGTGTAGGCTTAGAAAGATAAATCTGCTCAAATTTCAGAAGATATCGTGGCTAAATTGAAGGAAATGGTTAACATTTTAGATAATATTCATAAAGCAAATGAAAATTATAAAACTTTTCCTAAAACTTTCCAATATCAAAAGTAAAGTATGCTGAACAATATTATATGTCCATAAACATTTCTAAAATTAGAAACAAATTTCTGTGATTATCTTATGGCTGATTATCTTATTCTGTAATTATCTTATGTGTGAATATGTTGTTTCTTTCTAATAAGGAAGAAACAACGTATTCACATCATAAGCCACACACAAGGAATAGCTACAGCTTTTATCTACAACATTAGAAATCAAAATTTGCAAGCCTTTTATATCTGCCTTTTTTTCTGGAGTGCTGTGAAACATTTCTTCTAAATTAATTATAATCACTGATATACAGTACAGTTTGAAAATTAATTATGGCATTATTAAATTCAATAATGCCATTATTTACATTACAAGGTTTGATCAAAATATTTGGTAAACATTATAAAAATATTAAAAAATATTAATTTTATTCAATGATAAATGAATGTTCTTTGTAAATATTCTCCAGTATTTTCTTCTACTATCATACATTTGTTCCATCATGCCTGCTACTGATAAAAACATTTTTGGAAATATTTTTGCAAAGCTTTTAGGAGTCCGTCGTATTTAACTGAATTTTTTGAATTGACTCAACTCATTTCCCTTTCATGTCCTATTTCAATCACCCTGTCACGGTGAAAGGAGTCAAGTCGACCATTTTCTGAATGTTTACAACAGAATGTCTCTCAACCATTTTGAAACTTCTTGGTAGTAGCCTACATTAATGGTGACACCTTGAAGAATGTAAATTAGCATGACCTCCACATATGATTTTGATTGATGTACTTTTTTTTTTTTTTGCCTTAGTGGCTTTGGACTTTGGTCTTTAGGTATCCACACACCCAAGGCTCATTACATGTTATAATTTTTGTTAAAAATGCAGGATACAAGGCAGCTTGCCCAAATAACTCCTATAAAATGAGGACGCTCCATGCAGATTTTGATCAAGGACAAGAATGCAAGTGAAACACTCAATTCTTGCTTGTCTTGTGCTGGAATCCTCAGTCAATGTGACCCAGACAAAGCCTAATGAAAGAGATGTCTCCTCAGTAATTTCTCTAATGGTCAATTTTTGATCAAATCAAATGATGGCATGAACATGTTTTAATCATTTCAGGATGTTGACAAGCAACTCTTCTTTCTTTATATTCAAAAGAATAATTCCCCCTCGTGAAGCCTATGGAGGTCACTTGAAAGTTGTTTTTCATTATATCATCATCAGTGTAAACTGTAATGAGAATTTTTTGTTTAATGTTTTGTTTTTATTGTAATGAAAAATAGAACATTAAACAAAATTTAATTATTCTCATTTTATTCAAATTTCACCATTTTCAGGACATGCAACAAATGAAAAAGTGTTCACTCAAAACAAAACAACTTTCCACAAAAGTAGTGATTAATAAGTTAAAACTTCCATTTTCTGCCACCATTTGTTCTATCAGGTTTTGTTTTTCCATTTACCAAGGAATGCAGACATACTTTTGATACAGTTTCTCTGCATACATTAAAGAAATCAGCAGGTTTAGTCACCAATACTCCTACTAAGCATGCAACAACAATCTGGCCTCTGAAATTCACATGTCAGTCAATGTCTTCAAGTACCTCTAATGTTGCTCATGTACCTTTTTATGCACCTCTAAATAAACATCTTTTATCAGCTTTTATTGTCTTTCCTTCACAGTACTACTTGGAAGAAACAAAAAAAAAAAAAAAAAAAAATCACTCCATGTTCATAATATGTCATACAGTCATTACAAAAACTACTATTTTCACATCAAGGGTTTCCATTATTTTGTCCATCCTTTGTATATAGACAAAAAGACCCTGCATAGTGTGGGGAAATAGTGCAAGTGAAACTGAAACATGAAATTAAAGAAACTGACTTTTCAGAAGATTATTTATTAGAAAGACATTCACACCTAAAAGTGAGCCAGGCTCCTGGGGTTGAGATGGTATATACCCAATTATTTTGAGGGATGCAGCAAGAGAATGCTTGGGACCATTAAGGTTAATTATAAAGGCATCAATCATTACTCAGTAGAATTTGCCTTCAACCAAAAGAAGTACCAATATATCACCAATGCATAAAGGCAGGACAAAAAAGATATAAGGGTAGGTAATCAATCTGTTTGACTTCAGCAGTATTTATTTTTATTTTTTATTTTTATTTTTGGAAAATCATGGAAGCAATAATCAAGGATGCAGTAAAGGATCACTTGAAATGGAACAGAAGGAAACACAGAATGGCTTTGTAAAGGAAAAATAATGATTAACTAGCCTGGTTAGCAACACTGAGTCAGTTTGATGCGACATAAGCACTGGGAAAACAAAAATGAGTAGGAGTGTGCTATAGGCCTATTGACTGTGATGAGTATACCAAACAGCTATACAGAGAAAGAGTGGGCCAGTAAACCTATGTATTATAATGGGTGATTAACTTTCCAGATGATGACTGGATCGTAAAGTGGAGGGCCCACTGTATTTATTAATGAAGGTATATCAGGCTTAATGTCTAAGTTGATTTTAAGAAGACAGGGTGGTTAACTACAGTAACCAGGGTGAGCTACTCCAACAAGATCTAGGAAAATTAGGTTGATGGGCTGAGAAATGGCAGTTGAAGTTTAATATACAAATGCAAAGTCTTGCATATGGATAGAAGCAATCCCAGATTAACATACTAACTGTGTGGTACTACACTGAGGGTAATGGAAAATGAAAAGGAGCTGGTGTAATTGTGCAGTCAGATATGAAATTCTCTGAGCAGTGAAGACAGGCTGCCAGGACAGCTCATGAGGTTTTGTCAATGATATACAAAAACTTTGCTAGCAGGAATAAGGAGGTGATTACTACTTTGTACAAGGCCACATCTTGAGTACAGTATACAGGTCTGGAGGCCTCACTTTAGGATGTAGATTTGCTGGATTGGGTACAGAGAAGGGCAACCAGATTGATGAAAGAAATAAAAGAATGCTCTTAACAAGAAAGGCTTCAGTTCTGCAAATTGCAGCATATGGAGACTAGGCACCTGCAGGGAGATCTGACAGAGGTGTTTAAGGATTGAATGAGCCTTTAATGGGTTGAATAAGCTAAATGCATGAATTGAATAAGCTAAATGCCGATGGCATTCTTCCTGAGACTAAACACATGGGGGAGAAATAAATTCAAATTGAGGAAGGATGATTGCAGGATAGATGTGCAGAAGTTTGCCTTCAGCCAGTGGGTGGTTCATTGTTGGAATAAACTTCCATTTGTTGTTGTTGAAGTGGGTAGTTTGAATTAATTCAAGGAAGAACTAGACAAATTCTTGGAAGGTATGGATGGGTGAAGTATATAGGATATATATATATATATTTTTTTTGTGGTTGATGCTTTATAAACTTTCTTTCTTGCATTATTTGCTACTACTAGTAATAAAATGTCAAAATTTGCAGTTGTTATCAAGACTGGTGGTTTAATTAATTATCAAATCCAAGCAGCGCTTCTTTGGGAATGACTTAGGCAATCTTCGCAAGAAAAGTAAAAAAAATAAGTCTTAATACAGCAAAATGCAAGGTCTTACACACTTGGGGAATGGCAACCTTATAACAACTTATACACTGGGGCTAGATTAAAACCAGTAATGAAAGGGATTTGGGAGTTACAATATGCTCAGACATGAAGTTCTCCAAGCAGTGTAGACAAGTTACAAGGAAGGCCCAAGGTGTTTGATGAATTATCAAACATTTGCTCATAGGGATGTGGAGTTTATTATCCAACTCTACAGAGCAATTGTTAGACTACACTTAGAATATTGTAGCAAGAATGGAGAATGCACCTAAACAGCAACATGGAACTTCTTGAAAGCATCCAAAGATGGGCCATGTGCCTAATAAGACTGACAAAAGGGCAACCATATGAGGAAATATTTTGAATGTGTACTACAGATTTGGTAACTAGCCACCTATTTGATATTTAATTACATAGAGTATAATTCAATATATAGTGCATTAAAATATTGAAAGTGTATGCTGAGTTTGCTTTGCATTAGCAATCCTACCTAATACCTCACAAGACCAGCGTTTGCCTGTAATACAGCCCATGCAGGTCTTGGCATGAGTTTGGCATCCACCTGATAATGTCATGCAAGTTATCAGGTGGATGGTCATAGCATAAAATGTCTTTTTCTAGAAGGTCCCAAACGTGCCCAATTGGGCTGAGTTGGGCAGCCATGAGAGGATTGAGAATTCACTGTCATGTTCCTGAAACCAGTTAGCAACCTGATGGGCCTTGTGGAATGGTACACTGCCTTGCTGACAGATGCAGGAATTGTCTAGATACACTATCATCGTGAAGGGGTGTACCTGGTCAACAATGATAGGCATTCCATTGAGCCACTAATTAATGGTGATCAAAAGCCCAAGGCATGCCACAAAAACAGAAAACCATAACAACAATGTCTACAGCTTGCCAAACTCCAACAGCACATCCTGGTGCAACAGCCTCATGTTATGCTCTCCAAATGTGAATATACCCATTAGCACGATAGAAATGGAAATAAGATTCATCAGACCAGGCAACAGATTTCTAGTGGTCCAGCATTGGCTGGACCACTAGAAATCTGTTGACATGCCCACGCAAGGCACAGTTTCTTTCTTGCAATGAGCATGGATACCCATGATGTCCACTGACCACCGCAGTCTATACAAGAAAATGTCCGACACATAGTCAGTGGGGATATTAGTCTTGCTCTTCCTATGTTGTATTGGGCGGTTAGCTGAGCCACTCTGCTGCATCACCACTGTGTTATGAGATAACTCATCACAAGTACTGACCACGTATGGCTGTCCCTCGTGACTTCTGGCTTGTTGTTCAACCTCTGTTGAGCAAGTCAGAGTAGACTCATTGGCGACAGAATGAAAGCACTTGACCGTGTTAACTGTTGTCAAGATACTGGCACCCTCATGTCTTGCTGTCACCCCAAACATCGGAAAGATTGACATGACCCATTCTTCCTCACAGACACTCAAAAACTGATCACTACATTGGCAAACTACAATCTTATATCAGTTGTTCCCAATTTGAGCTTTTGCCAGCATCACATATCAGTCCATTCCAACACAAGGGAAGGGGGGAGGTGTTAATAATACACAGACAACTCACTATGTAAGGCTCTGAGAGGAGAGAGTAAAATGAATGCGGGTGAATTTTCACTGTTCATAACCGATTCCAGAACTAGGGATTATAAATGTGGACATGCTCATCAGCATAACAGAATTGACAGCCTAGTAATTTTTTTTTTTTTTTTTTTGACTGGTGCAGCAAAAGTCTTAGACTTTCTTGCACCATATAGCCATATTGAGAATTGTCCAAAACATCAACTCAAAAATCACAAAACATTAGACCGTGACTAACTCTCATCCTTTTCAAAAGAAAAAAAAAAATTTATCACCTACTAGATCAGTGGTTCCCACCCAACGAGTGGTTTCAAACCCATGGGGGGGTCCGTGAAAGTGTTCCGGGGGGTTCGCATTAAAAATTCTGTAATGGCATCCGCTTAGATTTACATGGGTATATTTTTGTAAACTACAAAATATAACTAATAATAAACAATAAAGTAAAATAAAATTACATATAAAGTAAAGAATGCCAACAAAAGAAACCACATCTCCCACAATTCTTTATAATTAGTTTACTATCTTACAGTATATCGTGCTAAATAAATAATTTTCCATTCTAAATTAATTTTTTTTAATTCTCAAAGGCCATTGTTATGTATAGGTACTTAATTTTTATTATTGTGCAATATCGCTTATAAAAACGTAGTACTGGAAATATTTTATAATAAAAATTCAGAACTATATATGATTTCAGAGAATATAGGCTTAGTGGTTCGCAATAAAAATATTAGGTTGAAAGGGGTTCACGAGTCAAAAAAGGTTGGGAACCACTGTACTAGATAATATACTTACTGGGTTTTCTATTTCTCCTGATGTGTGCTGAGCTTCAGCCTGTAAATCTATCTGTGGAGTATCTTCCACAATTCTCTGAACAGACATTTGAATGAATTCATCAAAAGAGTCTAGCTGTTGTCTAACCAAACCTTTTTCATCAAAATAAGCACTAATAACGACCCAGCATGCTTCCTGCCACAAATCAGGTGTAATTTCTTCTGAGTCATCCTCTTCATATGGTTCTATAATAAAAACAACTTTGTCAAATTACTGTTTTAGTGTTAAGAAAAACTGATCTGTAAAATTTAAAAAGTTATAAATTAGCTGGGAGGGGGATACATTGATGTTTGTAAGCTTTAAACAGACTGAGTAAACTAACTGCTAATGGCATCCTTACTCTTCTCAGACAACATAAAAAAAAGGTAAAGTGCAGCCATTATCAACCCACTGCAGGATGGAAGCCTCCTCAACAATTCATGCTGAGGGAAATGGACCATAATCTGCCATGCTGGTCCATTGCGGGTTGGCAGATCGACCGTATTCAGCAGTCAGGGGCTTGAACCCCAGTCTACTCAAAGAGCGTGTGCTTCTGCACTCCCGCTCCTGACCACTCGGCTACGGAGGCCTTGACAACATACATAAACTTAAATTTGAAAAAGGATGGCTGCAGGACAGATATGCAGAAATTTGCTTTCAGCAAGTAATTGATTTGTTGGAACAAACTTCCATCTAGTGCTGTGAAAGTGGATTGTCTGAATAAATTTAAGGATGCAGTAGACAAATTATTAGAGGATGGAGAGTAAGGAGGGTAGGATGTTTTGTTTTTATAGCTGATGAGTTTCATTTTTCCCATTCAAAAAAAGTATTGTAAATCAATTTTTATTATCGCATTATAACATAAATCAAGAATCAGCTGTAAATGGCTACAACAATGAATGAATTTAAAATACTATCGTATTCAATCCAATACAAATATTTCTGAGCACTCATATACATTCCCAGACTATCTAATCACCTCATGTATAGATATAAAAGCAAAATTCGAAGAAGAAATTCTGAGTAGTACACACACTCATTAGATCAAATAACCCCAAACAGACAATACACAGCAACAGTAAAATCTATAGCTCTAGATGTAACACCATTATGGTCAATCATAAAATTCATTCAGTGGTTAATCCAAATCAACAAACACATGATATTTCTAATTCTAAATGAATGATTAATTTAAAAGATTAAACATCTGTGAATGTCAAAGATAAAATTTACACAATCAGAAACATTAAAAGGATATTCTATTCTGGAAATGCAAACTTGCATGCACAATATAAAAAAAAAAAATAAATACTTTAATTTCTGAATACAATAAAAAAATAAAACAAGAAACCAAAATGGACTGAGCTCACCAAGTTGTAAACTTATTTCCAATGTGAATTGTTCATACATTTTCCTCTCATAGCTTAAATATAATGGTTTATTTTATCTTATGAATTTTTAATGACTTACTTCTGATTATTAATTCATTTATGGTTATATCTACATGTTAACATATTCACTGTTGCAATGAAAATTTGCATTGAAATGAACTGCAACTTTTATGCTTTAACACACATATGCATCCATTCAATTGCAGTCAATAAATGAGCACTGTAAAATGAAAGGCACATGAAATGAATAAATGGACAAACTGAACTTTACATACTGATTGAACCAATGGCACGACGGCTGGGATTTTGGCTAGTGTCACTTGCACTATCTGTACAGCATTATAAAAGATGTATATTTTGTTCAGTTTCATATGTTCTTTGCTTATGTTGAAGTTATTTTATCTAGTTTAGTAATTTTTTTTTTAGCTTATGCTGAAGTTATTTTATCTAGTTCAGTATTTTCCAAAATAAAAAAAGCTAAATTTTTTTTGAAGATTATGTTTGCTGAATTTTAATTATTTAGTTTGTGAAAAACAAATGATCATTCTTAGTGTCTCTGTCTACTGATAAAAATTTGTGCGAAAAATGTTTTCCTATAAAATCAGGATTGAAAAGGAACGGTGATAAGCAAAATGTTGATGCTGATGACATTAAAGCAGTTCTTTATAATACATCATATCATACTGAAATGAATTCTATTTGAGTGATGCAGATTCTGAATCTTGTTTAGCTAGATAATCATGTAATAACTGAGAGTAAAGTGGAGAAGAAATTCTTGAAGATAAACATAAGAAAGGCACCTGGGGTGGATGGAATCTATCCAGTTATATTAAAGGAGGCAGCAAAGGAAGTAAGCAAACCCTTAGTCATAATTATGAAAGCTTCCTTGGACTCAGGGGAGGTACCCATGGACTGGAGATGTGCAAATGTGACCCAAATCCACAAAAGGGGATCAAAGGGAGACGGGTAATTACAGACCTGTTAGTTTAAACTTCTGTTCCAAGGAAATTAATAGAGGTACTGGTTAAAGAAGCTTGCAGGATCATCTAGACAAGACTTCAGTTATAGCTTGAACACAGCATAGGTTTCTTAAGGGGAAGCTTTGTCTGACCAATTTGATTGGATACTATGATGTAGTCACAAAGGAACTGGATGCAAAGAATAATTTTGATATCATATACAGTGGATTCCTGTTATTTGGGCCACCAGTTAATTGGGGCAAATCTTAAAAAACAGAACCCAATTGAGAAAATAGCCAGGGTTTATACTTCGCTTAATTGGGACAACATGTCATTTAATCGGGGCAGGAGACAGCTGTACTGGAGATTACCCTACGATTGTCGCCGACCGTACCACGTGGTTCGGTTGGATTTCTGGAGGTCACAACCATAAAACAATAAAAACAATTAGCAGTCACTGTTTATTGGGCTTTTCTGTTAGTGCAATCTATCATAAACGGATAGTAAACTCGATCTTACTGAATTTGCGATAATACCGACAGCTGGAATTCTGTGGGTAATTATAGTGAAATATGTTTACACTTCCATGAAATCTTCAATCATATAAAAAAATTTATTTTCTGAATCTTCTCTTCATTTCTATTTTTAAAGCTTTGTAACTTGTTACTCCATTCTCACTTGCGCGTATTGTATTACTTGCAATTTGTGTGTGCCGTGTTCTTTGTTATTGATTGCTTATCTTTTTACTGTTTTTAATTTTAACCCCTACCCACAAATGTCAGTGAACAGAAATGTCAACTAGTTAGTATGTACATATTACAGTACATATTAATTATTCTGATTATCACGTATATTCTTCCGATTTTCACGTATCATTTAATTTTTTAATTGGTAAGGTAATAAAGGATAAATTTGTGCTTAATACAGTATATCTTCACTTTTATAGCCTGTGGATTTTATATCGATTCTAATTAGTGAAAATAGGATATTCATCCTATTTTTGCTAATTAGAATCGCTGTTTAATAGAATTAAAATTCGATTCACAAACGTGATCGCAATGACTGGCACTTACTACATGTCGTATAGTGGATGGTACTTTACTATGGTGAGTCCATTGTAACTTGATTTGATTGTACAGTGAACCAATTGTAAAGCTGGGGTCCACTGTTTTTAACTTTTTACGTGAAACTTCAGAAAACTGGGGCAGTCGTTTAATCAGGCCAAAATGCATTAGTCCCAATGTGTCCCAAATACCCAGAATAGACTGTATTTGGATCTTAGAAAGGCTTTTAATACTGTTGCACATGGAAGACTGCTGCACAAATTGGAGCAGTGTGGCATTGGAGGCAAATTGCTGCTATGGTAATCAATGGACACTGCTCTTCATGCCCTAATATTATTAGTGGAGTCCTCCAGGGTTCAGTGTTGGGTTATTGTTGTTTTCTGTATTCATTAATGATGGTATATCAAAGCTTAATGTCCAAGTTTTCAGATGATACGAAGGTCGGCAAAGTTGTTAATGACAGTACACTGCTGCAACAGGATCTAGAAAAGTTGAGCAGATGGGCTGAGAGGTGGCAACTGAAGTTTCACATTGACAAATGTAAAGTAATGCATATGGGAAACAGTAACCCTAGAGTAACATATCCACTGTGTGGTACTACACTGACAGTGATAGAGAGCGAAAAGGCCCGGGGGTAATTGTGCAGGCAGATATGAAGTTTTCTGAGCAGTGCAGATGGTCCACAAGAGTAGCCCATGGTGTCTTGTCAATGACATACAGGAATTTTTCTAGCAGGGATAAGGAGGTGATTATCCCCTTGTATAAGGCAATGGTCAGGCCACACCTTGAGTACTGTATACAGGTCTGGAGGCCTCATTTTAAGAAGGATGTAGAGCTGTTGGAACGAGTACAGAGAAGGGCAACAAGATTAGTGAATGGAACAAAGGGCTGCTCTTATGAAGGAAGACTTAAATTTTGCAAATTACAGTGTCTGCAGACTAGGCACCTGTGAGGTGATCTGATTGAGGTGTATAAAGTCTTGAATGGTTTGAACATGCTCAATGCTGATGGGATTCTTCTTCTTCTTGCTCAGAATAATCACCTGAGAGGGCATAAATTCAAATTGAGGAAAGAGAGTTGTAGGAAAGATGTATGGAAGTTTGCCTTTAGCCAGCGGGTGGTTGATTTGTAGAACAAACTTCCATCTGCCACTGTAGAAGTTGATAGCTTAAACAGATTCAAGGCAGAACTATACAAACATTTGGAGTGAGTGAATGGGTGAAATGGAAGCAGGATGAGCTGTGTTTTTTGGCTGATGCTATATAAGCTTGCTTTCTTGCATCATGTGCCCTTGCTAATGCTGGCATTACTTGGAGTGGTGATTATTCACAGATGAAATCCATTTATTAAAAAGCACTGCTTACTTGTATCAGCATCCCAGAAAAGCCCCAAGGAAAATATAAAGGCCCCTCTCAAATAAGATATTTCCAATTCTAAATGAATGATTAATTTAAAAGAATGAAAGCCGGTGCATGTCAAAGATAAAATTTGCACATCATAACACATTAAAATTACACACACACACAATTTTTATTACAATTACAGTATATCTTGTTAATTTGATATCAGATTATTTGAAATGTGAAGTATTTCGAAGTCTGAATCTTGTTGATACTGAATCTCATTCAAATGTTAATGTTAGAAGGCTAAAAAAACACAACAGAGCCGATGATACTTGGAGTGATGATTCTTCACAAATGAAATCCCTTCAATTTACTAAAAAGCAGTGGCTACTTTTGAGTGCCCATGAGAAGTGTCCCACAGAAGCACCCCAAAGCACACAAAGGATCCTCGCAAATATAAAAAACAGCAAATGTGCTAAAAAAGAAACAAACATGTTAGGTGTGTATCTTAAAATCATCTGGTAACTTATCTTTGAAAAGTACAAGGGGAGGTAAACAAAAAGTCCCTATATCCACACAAAAAAAAAAAAAAAAAAAAAAAAAAGGCTTTCTTTATTCTCCCATGTGATCACTTAGAGGAATTAATAACTAATCATTTTGAATAAATAATCATTAACCACATTTAGTGCTCAGATTATGGTATAGCACATTGACATCAAAAATAATAAATGACACTTCAGACAAGTTTCAGTTCATGGTGGTTGCTCTTCATGAATACTTCATGTGACATACTGTAATTATAATATACTTGTCGTTACAAAAAAAAAAGAAAACTGTATATTTTGATTTTGAAGAAACCATGCGACTGATTAAAAACAATAAATAAACATAGCATCCTATACTGTTTAATGCAGTACAGGGTTATGCTGCCAATTTGGTAATGAGGGGACTGCTCAAGAAGAATTTCAGCTATCATTTGCAGCTAAAATAGTCTGTTAAATTTTATCAAACTAATTTATTTTAACCAGAATAATCCCTAAAATTTTAACAACTGAACTCACATGAGGGTCCCCCCCCCCCCATTCATGTTTGGAGCAAGCTAAATTTCAGAGTCTCATTATGAACCATTGAACATCAATAATGGAAACAAGAACAACATATAAATGAATATCCACGAAGAGTGACTGCCACAAACCGACAATAACTCAGTATACAAAGGTCCACTGAAATTGAATTATTTAATGTGGCATTTACTGAAAACATTAGATACATCTAGAGTTGCATATAAAAAGTTTCCTGAAGCCGAATGCTTTCACGCGGAATTATTAATATGCCATCAGTTCAAAGAAAATATTACACTTAGCTAAAAGAATGAAAATACCAGCTGTCATGTAAATATGGCTAACATACTTTAAGATTCATATGATTACAGATAATTAGGGTATAAACTCATATAATTTTATCATAAATATATGTTAAAGATTACGATATATTTAATTATACCTACCCTCTTCGGCGTCATACATTATAATATCAGGTTTAAAGTATATAAATAGAATCCAAGTACAAAATAAATTAAAAATACATTCAGATATACCGATAAACTCGGTAAGCACAACAGATATTCGGCAGTATCTAGAAGTAATACATAATATCATTACATAAATACGCTGTGGTCAGTTGGCATTAGCGACATCTGACTAAAATTACGAAAGTCGCATGATACAAGCCCAAAGCTTTCTCAAACATGGAAAGCTCTTTACCAACATCGAAAAAAAATCTTTATATAATTCCATAGGAATATAATTAATACTAAAGGTGTTTTTATTACCAAACTATAAATTTATAACTATAAAAACGTTATTTTTTTTTTTGGTTGGCAGCGGTGGCTTTGGGGTGGTTATTTTTTTATTATTATTTTTTTTTTATATAGTAGTGGTAGAAATGTTTAATTTCTTAACTTAGTATCAGGCCTCCAAAAGACCTGCTACACAAGATGAATTCATTAGAAAATTCTAGCTTAATGCAGAAAGTAGACAAAATGTTGCATGAAAAGAATAAGTACACAGAGCTGCTTGAAAAGGGAGAATAAACAACTGATGTTAAGAGATTATATCTAGTATCCTTTTGCTGTGTATATAATAAATAAATAAATTTTCTGTTTATATTCCGGGACGACCAAACGGTCAGAGGAGTTCACAAGATAGAGAGAATACAAGAAACAGCACAGCATTCAGTAGTCACTCAAGGCACGTGTACTTATGATCTATGGCTCCAACGGAGTTATAGATCAAAGGAGGCACCTCGCATAATCCTGCTTCACGTCTTATTGTTCTTCCTTAAGCAACCCCTTTACGCCCGTTCTCAAATGGCACCCCTTTACTTAGTCCTGCTGTCCCTGTTTGCTCTCTCGTATTATTTGAATTACTTGTTTACCCCTTTGCTACTATTCTCAATTCTCACACATAAACTATTCTATCACTAAATCTAGGGTTCTTAAAACTTTAACATTACTTCTAGCAAAACAATTATTTTTATTTTAAATTTGTAAGATTTTACATCTTACATTGTCATTGTCAAGTAGGCAAGCTTACTAGTGCCTACCGCTTACATTAGCATTAGCATTAGTAGAGGCATATGATGCAAGAAAGCAAACTTATGCAGCATCAGCCAGAAAAAAAAAACTTCCACTTCACCCCTCCATTCGTTTGAAATACCTGTCCAGCTGAGCCTTAAATTTATTTAGGCTATCAACTTCCACAACAAGGGATGGAAGTCTGTTCCACCAACCAACTACCCGCTGGCTAAAAGCAAATTTCCGGACATTTATCCTACATCTGTCTTTCCTCAATCTGAATTTATGACTTCTCAGTGTGATTATTCTGAGCAAGATTAAGAATCCCATCGGCATTGAGCATGCACAGACCATTCAAGGCTTTATACACCTCTATCAGATTACCTCGCTGGTGCCTAGTCTCCAGACACTGTAATTTGCAAAACTTAAGCCTTTCTTCGTAAGAGCAACCCTTTGTTCCATTCGCTAACCTTGTTGCCCTTCTCTGTACTCGTTCCAGCAGCTCTACATCCTTCTTGAAATGAGGCTTCCAGACCTGTATACAGTACTAAACGTGTGGCCTGACCATTGCCTTATACAAGGGAATAATCACCTCCTTATCCCTGCAAGAAAAATTCCTGTATATCATTGATAAGACACCATGAGCTACTCTTGCAGCCCGTCTGCACTGCTCAGTGAAATTCATATCTGCCTGCACAATTACCCCCAGGTCCTTTTCATTCTCTACCACTGTCAGTGTAGTACCACAGAGTTGATACGTTGCTCTGGGGTTGCTGTTTCACATATGTGGTACTTTACATTTGTCAATGTTAAACTTCATTTGCCACCTCTCAGCCCATCTGCTCAACCTTTCCAGATCCTGTTGCAGCAGCATAGCGTCAGTAGTGTCCTTAACAACCCTGCCAACTTTTGTATCGTCTGCAAACTTGGACATTAAGCTTGGTATACCATCATCAATATTATTTATAAATACAGAAAACAATAATGGACCCAATACTGAACCCTGAGGGACTCCACTAATAACATTAGTCCACGATGAGCAGTGTCCATTGATTACCACTCTCTGTCTTCTCCCCCTCAACTACTCCTTTATCCATAGCAGCAATTTCCTCCAATGTAACACTGCTCCAATTTGTGCAGCAGTCTTCCATGTGCAACATTATCAAAAGCCTTTCTAAGATCCAAGTATATAATATCAAAGTTATTCCCTGCATCCACTTCTTTTGTGACTGCATCATAGTATCCCAAATTGGTCAGGCAAGACTTCTCCTTAACAAAATCATGCTGTGTCCGAGCTATAACTGAAGTCCTGTCTAGATGATCCTGCAGTGCTTCTATAACCAGTGCCTCCATTAATTTTCCTGGAACAGAAGTTAAACTCAAAGGTCTATACAGTAATTACTTGTGTCAGCCTTTGATCCTCCTTTGTGAATTGTGGTCACATTTGCACATCTCCAGTCTATGGGTACCTCCCCTGAGTCCAAGGAAGCTCTCATAATTATGACTAAGGGTTTGCTTACTTCCTTTACTGCCTCCTTTAATATAACTGGATAGATCCCATCCACCCCAGGTGCCTTTCTTGTGTTTATCTTCAACAATTTCTCCTCCACTTTACTCTCAGTTATTACAAGACTATCTAGCTTATTGCCAGAGTTGAATACACCTCTGGCATTCTTCTCACTGAATAACTACTCATGTGTGAATGTCGATGCAAATATTTAGTTTGTTAGCTACCTGAGCAGGATCATCAACAGTTGACCCATCGATATCAAGTGGACCAATCTGATTCATCCCCTTCCTTCTAGAGTTTACATAAAAAAATAACTCTTTGCTGTTTTTCTTTGCATCCCTTGCCAAAGATTTCTCGTAATCTGCCTTCGCCTGCCTAATCTCCTTTGTAACTTGGTTACAGATCAACTTATATCTATCATAGGCTTCTGTGTCACGTGTTAATTTATACGTATCCCAAGCATTTTTCTTCACTGCCATATGTCTCATTAGTTTATCTGACATCCATTTAGGCCTAAACCTTGAACAATATTTCTTAGTTGGCATATAAAGCCTAGTAGCTTCCAAGATAAGTTCTTTGAATGCTTCCCATTTTGAATTTGCTGTTGGTAACATCATCAGTTGGACCCACTGTATAGAATTTAAATACTGTCTCAGACCATCGTAGTCGCCTTTACGAAAGCATAACCCTGCCCTTTACCCCTGATGGTAGTTACCTCTTTGAGTAAATCCCACTTCAGCACACTGTGATCACTGCCACCTAGTGGTTCCTCTATCTGCAGATTCTTAATGCATGAAGAATCACTACTGATAATCAAATCAAGAGTATTACTCCCTCTTGTTGCCTCCCGAACATGCTGATGTAGAAAACAATCGTCCAATAAATCCACAAAAGCCTTGCTAGTGTGTGATTGACCAACCCACAAATTCCAGTCAATATCTGGGAAATTAAAATTCCCCATTATAAGACGCTCTGATTTACTGGCCTATTCTATTTCCCTGTACATTTTCTTATTATAATCATCAGAGTCATTAGCCCTATAGCACACTCCTACTCTCAATTTTGATCTCTCGGTGCTTATGTCACACCAAACTGACTCGACACTGCACTGTCCAGCGATGTCGACTGGCTTCACTTCCTTGGATTTTATGTTTCTTAACTAATAGCATAACCCCTCCTCCCTTCCTATCCTGTCTATCCTTTCTGTAGACGTTGTCTGCGCGGGTAGCACAGTGGTATCGTCACCGTCCTCCCCACACCGGGTGGAAAAGGCCTGGGTTCGAATCCCGTCGATGATGCAAGGAACTTTAATGGGCTTTTTTCACTCCGTGGGTGAGTTAGTCGATCTCAGGCGTAGATAGCAAGGTTTTTCTCCCTAGTAACTGGGGTTTTTTCGTCAGGCAAATCGACCATAGAACATACGCAATTTACAGACACAAATACGGGTTAATGTATTTAATTACGGGCAACCCTAAAATAATATATATATATTTTTTTTCTGTAGACGTTGTACTCCCCAAATTCCTATTCTGCATTCCTTATATCTGTGTGACATCACGTCTCTGATATCCCAACAATATCCGCCTTTGATGCTTTGAGCAATACCTCAAATTCATCAAATTTATTTACCAAACTCCTAGCATTGGTGTACATGCAAGTATACATGCACCTGTTCTTTTTCTTAGCTACCCTAACACAACCCATGTGTTTACTTGTACCGCAATGACTCCCAGCAGTCTCTGAAATATCCTGAATCTTGTTTTCCAGGCTTCTGCTCATTCCAATAGAAGCAGTGCAAGAATCACTTTCACCTCTGCCAGTGATTACTGTTAATCTATTAGTCTTTGTATCCTCCCAGGCTAGCAGTTTTCCGACCCACCTAACACTGCCTCGATGGCATCAGCAAATATTCTTGCACCCTTTCTATTTAAGTGTATCCCATCCCTGTAGAAGCAGTCCCTTCTGTTTACTTCAAATAAACGGTGTCCAGTTATTTTTATTATGGCTCGTTTCGAGGAAATGCCAAAAACGATTGAATTTACGTTTATTATTATTATTTTAATAATGATAATAATAAAATAAATTTATTTTTATTTTAAATCACTCTCCGGAAATCTTTTGTCGGTACGACAAAAGATTTCCGGAGAGTGATTTAACTTCTATTTATTTAGTATTTAGTAAACTTTGCCGATACTTACCAGTGAAGAAACGAAGCACATGAACAGTACACTTCACCGAACGAATAACTATTTAATATTCAACTATACTGTACTATACATAACCTCAAATGTCAAACAGTGAGAGTTACGCTTTAGAGGAGCAAGCCTTGCACTCCCCCCCCATTCCGATGTTGGCACATTATTTGCATAATTGACAAATGACAAAGTATATTTTGATTTTACCGACTACCGACAGAGGCGATAGAAGACAGAGCCATATTTACTGTCATTTAAAACATTGATGTTTGATATTTTGTTCAAATCCAATATTGTTACAAACCAACCATTTAAACTTTATCTAGGTACGAAAAAATTTTGTATAATTTATTTTTTCTTAAACTTTTAATTTAAATTGCTTTTATTTTTATTTTTTTGACCGCGAAAGGGGGCCCTGGGCTGCAGCCCATAAAGACCATGCCTAAATCCGCCCCTGTCTGCTGCCCTTTTTAGCATTAGCATTAGCATTAGTAGAGGCATATGATGCAAGAAAGCAAGCTTATTCAGCATCAGCCAAAAAAAAAAAAAAAAAAAAACCCTCTCCCATTTCACCCCTCCGTTCGTTCGAAATACCTGTCCAGTTGAGCTTTAAATTTGTTTAGGCTATCAACTTCAACAACAAGTGATGGAAGTCGGTTCCACCAACCAACCACCCGCTGGCCAAAGGCAAATTTCCGCACATCTATCCGACATCCGTCCTTCCTCAATTTGAATTTATGCCCTCTGAGGTGATTATTCTGAGAAAGATGAAGAATCCCATTGGCATTGAGCATGCTCAAACCATTCAAAGCCTTATACACCTCTATCAGATCACCTCGCCGGTGCCTAGTCTCCAGACTCTGTAATTTGCAAAACTTAAGCCTTTCTTCGTAAGAGCAACCCTTTGTTCCATTTACTAATCTTGTTGCCCTTCTCTGTACCCGTTCCAGCAGCTCTACATCCTTCTTGAAATGAGGCCTCCAGACCTGTATACAGTACTCAAGATGTGGCCTAACCATTGCCTTATACAAGGGAATAATCACCTCCTTATCCCTGCTAGAAAAATTCCTGTATATCATTGACAAGACACCATGAGCTACTCTTGCAGCTCGTCTGCACTGCTCAGAGAACTTCATATCTGCCTGCACAATTACCCCCAGGTCCTTTTCATTCTCCACCACTGTCAGTGTAGTACCGCAGAGTTGATAGTGGTGGAGACTCGCCAGCAGCTGTAGCATATCATATGAAGAGGACCTTAAAATTTTCATCAAACCTTAGGAAGCACCTATAGTCTTCCAGAATTCAATGACACAAATATCGGATATCAACAGCTACTTAGAGTCAATCGGGCTGAAAATAAATCCATCCAAATCGGCGCAGTTTACCTACACTAAAAGGGGGAGAACGATCCCTCCACCATTTACTATTAGCGGAGTCTTAATTATGAACGTTGATTATCACGGAGACCTCGGCTTTGGATGGGACTGAAACCTTTTCTTCCAAAATCATTTTAGAGCAGCCAAAAATAAATCTCATGTTGCTCTTTGGATAACTCGAAAAGCATTGGTTGGATTTCACAATATACATAAAATTAGTCACAAAAGTACAGAGCTGTATCACCACGGTCTCTTTATGCCTCAGAGACATGGGCATCGGTCCCATGTCTGAAACAGTATATCGGGCTAGTGTACTGAATACTAAGATAGCTTAACCAATTAGCTGGAAACACACTCACCGTCTTCAAGGCAGCATTACTTTCACTCTTGGAAACAACTCCATGGATGCTTATAATTAACACCCGAAACTTCGTCACCCTTGATAAACTTATAACTAAAAAAAAACGAAACTATTATTTTTAGGCCACCCGAATAATTAAATTCATCTGCCGTGCTGTGTGTCATATGTCTGTTAATTGCGTGTGTTCTATGAATAACAATAACCAATAACCTTTAGCCTCTGCTTAGTCATCTATTACTACTAGGTTACTGACGGGTTCAAATCCCAAAATGACTCAAAGAACTTTTATAGGTTTTATTCACAGCGCAGCTGCTTTAGACGGACTCAGCAGAATGAAGCAAGAGTTTTCTCCCGGAATTCCTAGTTTTTTCGTCCAGCCAAACCGGCAGACGGACCAGAGAATACATTCAAATTATGGGCATAATATGCATGTGCGGATGAAGTTCGCTATCGAGTAACTCTAATGTGACTTTTTTATCGAAATTAATTAATAATAAAGCCTATGTTTTAAAAGTATTATCTCGTGGATAAAAATCTAATAATTTTTATTTCATTAAAATTTAATTTGTTGTTAACACACATTGTCTGGTTTTATTTCATTTTATTTTTTAAAGCGGTTATGTATGCAGGAATTTACCATTAATCTTTTTGACAAAAATATTATCGGACCGTATTTGGTGGTCGTATGGCTATGGCCAACTCCAAAGAATGTACTATTCCATTATATTAGGGTCACCTAATATAATATAATTGCTTGCGTTCCCTGGTCGATTTGCTTCCTTTCATGGGCGAAAAAAAAACCCAGTTTTTCTGGGGTTTTCTGTTGTTGTTGTTATAGAGTTTTAGGAACATCAGCAACTAGGGCCATATTGCTCCATGTATACTATCTGTAAATTGCGTGTGTTCTGTGTGTGTCGATTTTAAAAAGGCCCATAAAAATTCCTCACTTCATCGACGGGACTCAAACTCGGGTCATTTCCACCCTTTGAGTTTTTCCAGAAAAAAAAAACGTTGCTATCTACGCCTGAGACCGACTGACTAAGTCACACAGTGCAAAAAGAAAAAACGTTCCTCGCGTTATCGACGAAATTCGAACCAGGGCCTTTTCCACCCGGTGTGGTGAGGACAGTGACGATACCATTGTGTTACCGCACAGACTCCAAAGTATGTACTAGTGCCATAGTGTCAACTGTCTTCCGGCACCAGGCGTCTTCCCCAACTCCACGTAGTATATCTCTGTGATTTAGTAGAGGCATATGATGCAATAAACAAACTTATACAGCATCAACAAAAAAAAAAAAAAAAAAACTTCCCATGTCACCCATCCATTTACTCCCAAATGCTTGTCTAGTTCTGTCTTGAAATTATTTAAGCAGTCCACTTCCATAACGACAGATGGAAGTTAGTTCCAGCAATCGACCACCCGCTGGCTAAGGACAAATTTCCGCACATCTATTCTACAATTGTCTTTCTTCAATTTGAATTTATGTCCCCTTAGGCGATTAATCTGGACAAGAGGAAGAATTCCATCAGCACTGAGCTTGCTCAAACCATTCAAGTCCTTATACACTTCAATCAGATCACCTCGCAGGTGCCCAGTCTCCAGACTTTGCAATTTTCAGAACTTAAGTCGTTCTTGGTAAGAGCAACATTTGATTCATTCACCAATCTCGTTGTCCTTCTCTGTACTCGTTTCAACAGCTCTACATCCTTCGTAAAACAAGGCCTCCAGACCTGTATACAGTACTCAAGGCGTGGCCTGACCATTGCCTTATATAAAGGGATAATTACCTCCTTTTCCCTGCTGCAAAAATTCCTGTTATCATTGATAACAGCAATTTTTGAGAAAGACTGCAGTCTGTCTCATAAAGCGATAGACTGCAGACTGCCTGCACTGCTCAGAAATCTTCATATCTGACTGCACAATTACCCGAGGTCCTTTTCTTCTCCACTACCCTGAGCGTAGTACCATACAGTTGGTATGTTATTCTGGGCTTACTGCTACCCATATGCAATACTTTACATTTGTCAATGTTAAACTTCAGTTGCCTGCTCTCAGCCCATCTGCTCAACTTTTCTAGATCCTGTTGCAGTTGCATACTGTCATTCACAACCCTGCCAACATTCGTATCGTTTGCGAACTTGATCATTAAGCCTGATATACCTTCATCACTATCATTAATAAATACAGAAAACAACAATGTGCCCAACACCGATCCTTGGGTGAGCATATAGTTCACATTACTGTGAACTGTAGGCATAACCAAGGCCAGATTGTGTACGTATAAGTGTTGGATTGAGTTCTGTTCATCTGGCCTATTAACTGCGGGGCGCTTGGAAATAAAGGTACCGCCCCGATGTCCATCACTATGGAGATTCCCGGAAATAAGGAATAGTATATGGCTAATTTTCTTATTCTTTATATTAAGCCCATTTTTCCCGGATTTGAAGGGGAAACCCTAATATGGTACGCCTATTCACTACTCTTCTCCAAAACCAAGTCTTCATATCCTTTTAGAGACAAATGGTATCTCTTATAACTTCTCTCAACAAACGCAAACCAAGAGCAACTTAGCTCCCCATTAATACAAACTACTAATGACAGATTCAGTAAGAGAACCAACACTATACAGTTTTCAGAGATTTAGAAACTCCGTTTTCTCAACAGATGGAGCCACTTCCCCTTAATGGAGAAAGCACAGCCACGTCTTCTATGTATTCCTTTAACAATTAACTCGCCTCACGTTCTAGACATATCGTCATTACGTTGGGTGTGTGTGCTAAGCGCCAAAGCAACTAAGGCTATGAAGCATTAGTATCTATCTATGTAAATTGCGTGTATTCTGCGGTAGATTTGCCTGTTTGCTGGACGAAAATCTTGAGTTTTCGGAATGAAAAACCATGCGATTGCAAAAAAAAATAAAAAAATTAAAAAGAAACAAACAAAAAAAAAATTGCAAACAAATGTCACTGAAGGGAGGAATTTTTGATTAAATTCATGTCCATGGACCGTTCTTCAAGAGCATCGGTAGTACGGCATGATGCATTATCCTGTTGAGCAGATGTGTCTGACCCAATGAACTTCCACTTCTTAGGAAGCAAGAAATTTTCCGAATTGTAAACGTAAGCGTAATGATTCCCTACATAATCACCCGAGATGGCAGTCCATACGATGAGGAACATTTTCACTTACTCCGAACTTCATTGTTTTCCAGGCATTATCCACAGATACATCCACCCATCAGATCGGAATGGGGTGTAGCGAGATTTGTCATTCACTGAGTTGGCGATTATTTGGCTGATGCGCCGGCACTCTCCCATTAAAACCAAGATTGTATATTTTGTCTATAATGTGCTTGTACAAACCTCCACCCCTGTTGGTGCCTTAAACTCTGTTGATATTTTGCTGGGATGTCTGAAGAGATGTTCGTGCTACTCTTCGGAATATCCTCTGGTCACGTGTAAGTAACTTCCTTAGTCTTCCCGTGAGTTGCTAGACAGGAGTAATACCCTCCGCTTCCATTTCATGATATTACCGACAGTCGAATTTGCACGGTGTAGGTTGTCAGCAAATGCACGAACCAAGAAGTCAGCAATGTGACATCCAAAATAACACTTGCCCACTCAAAATCAGTCAACTCCGCTCTATTTACAATGAAGAGAACAACTAACTTGTGTGGCACATTGCACCTTCCTTATATGCCGGGCTGAGTCGCTTGTATATTGTCTGTACATTTCGTGTGTTCTGCGGTTGATTTGCTGCTTGCTCGACAAAAAACCGAGTTTCCGGTATAAAAAACCATGCTTCCTCGCCTGAGACCGACTAACTCAGCCACGTTGTGAAAAAGGCCCATAAAAATTCTTCACATCATTGACGGGAGTCGAACTCAGGTCTTTTCCACTTTGTGTGGGGAGTATTGCGATTCTACCAACTATGTAATCCACGAGAGCACTGGAAAGGTCCGGTCCAATGGACTAACGAAAAAGGGTGTTCGTATAGTGTCTGTAAGGTAGTGTAGATATTTGTTCTTCCCGCTGCCAATTTTTTTTTTTTTTTTTCATTATAGTATCATAATAATGTCGCAACTGCGGGGACATTATTAATTTTTCAATGTCAACACACAAATAAACAACTTTGGGTACCATGAGAAATCAGGAAAATACCTGGAAATAAATAAACAAAACTGAGATAGAGATAACAACATAAACTAAAGTAACCTGAAAATAAGTAAAGGGGGGTTTAAGATTACCGTATATTACTGCAAAAGTGCTTTGTCTTTCAAACATCTTCTGTGAAAGCACCACTAGTTCCTGAATTCGACGAAAATAAAATTTTTTCGTCGAATTCAGGAACTAACGTTCCTGAGTGCTCGCAATTACAGACATAAACCCCTTAGAATATTAATTATTGTTGTTATTAGGAGCATTAGCAACTAAGGCCATATTGCTCCGGGGATATGCAGTGGTCATTCCCTGACCTTTCCGCATCCTCCGTATTTGGTGATCACGGGCTCGAACCCCGGTCTAATCAAGAAGTGTGTGCCACACACTTCTGCTCCTGCCCACCTGGCTACGGAGGCACCAGAATACTAGTAAATAGAGATTAGGCCTTCCTCAATATATCATGGAATGAATCCAGAAATGGAGCTAGGTAAGTTTAAATCTTTTTAAAAAAAAAATTTTAACAGTGTTCCTTCTTTCATATTTTCCAAAATAATTTGGAATATTTTTTACCGTACCAGACTGTACCGGCTTATTATCAGAACCGGTTGCTTTTCAGTGTTAGTACATCTGACACTGTCTGGTTGAGGGTTTTGAGTGAAAGCTGTCTGAATCAACTTCAAACTGCTCGGAGTCGACCCACTTAATGGGTTGAAAGAAAACTCGAAACTTAGAATAAAGCCTGGAACTCGCAACAAAATTATTAAAAATATGAAAAAATATAAATGGAATAAGTATCCATTATCGTATAAGCTACATGTTATTAGGTACATATCTCTGTTGATACCCATTCCTATATTTGTGACAGTTTCAGTATTTGAGCCCACAATAAGGTTCGCAATCGGCGCTTAGATGTACTTATTTAGAATGTACATCAATAGTTCCACCTTTCTCATTCTAATAACCTTTTTTGTCATCGTGTAATCGAATTACTTCATTACTCCAAACGTGGTTCCCTCCCCTTCGGCCAAGTTAGTTGGTTTGGAGGATTGTGAAGTACCCCCCCCCCCACGAAAACCGAATTTTCCAAACAACAAAACACAAATTGACCATAGCATACACAAAATTTACATGGACAGTATATACTAGCGACTCATCACTGTTAGTTTCTTTGGCAGAAATTAAAAACCATCCAGCTCAGTGTGACATTCGAAAAATGGATAACGCGAAAAATCCAGATGGTAGACAAATGTACATAGAGTTTTCACGTTCGTCTTTCCATGTGCGATTCCTTCAAGCCAGGAGTCATACTTTGCGAGATTGATCAGGTACACTGTCAAAAAAAAAAAAAAAAAAAAATGCACAGTCCATTTTTTAACGATTTCGCTTATATGCTGTCCTCTCAATTTATTAGATTCCAGCCTTCCAAAATCGGCACGCCTCTTGTCCTAGATATGGACAGGAGCCGTGCGGCCTCTTGTCCATATCTAGGACAAGAGGCGTGTATAGCGACTAAAAGGCAAGCTTATAAAGCATCAGTCAGAAAAGAAAAAAAAACTACCCACCTCATCCGTCCATCCCTTCCAAGAATTTGTCTAGTTCTTCCTTGAATTTATTCAAACTACCCACTTCCACAACTGATGGAAGTTTGTTCCAACAATCAACCTCTTCCCCTTCCCCCTGGCTGAAGGCAAACTTCCAAACAGCTATCCTGCAACCATCCTTCCTCAATCGGAATATTTATGTCCCCTCATATTTGTAGTCTTAGCAAGAGAAAGCATGCCATCAACATTGAACTTACTCAATCCATTCAAGGTCTTAAACACCTCAATCAGATCTCCTCGCAGTTATCTGCATGGTTTCAGTCACGGAAACTCGGGTCCTTCATCCAGATAATTGCAAGCCAACTGAAGACGGCTCGCAATTACATACATAAACTGACCCATGATAGCCTTAGCGCTTTAGCAACACCTTGGAATATTAGTAAACAGAGATTAGGCCTACCTCAATATATCGTAGAATGAATCCAGAAATGGAGTTAAGTATGTTAACCGTTTATCTTTTTGTTTAATTTTTTAACAGCCTATATTGTGAAATAGCCCATACTAAAGACTAACTACCTGACAACAGTGCAGACGTTTGTTTTGTAAATCGTTTAGCCTTTTTAGCATTCTGACATAAATACACGATGATTTATATTTTATATGGAAGCAGCTAATAAAATTGCATCAAGGTGCATCGTGATTAAAACCATTAGATATCAAAAAAAAAAAAAATAAATAATAATAATAAATAATAATAATAATAATAATAATGATGGCTGAAGAGGAAGGGCGAAAGGAGGCCAGTCCGACTAACCTGTTAGAAATGCAACACACAATCAGTCTGAGTTTGGTTCCCAGCGGGAGGAAATAATAACGTGCATTACGCAAGGAATCATTACTTTATGATAGGAAAGAGGCCGAGTATATATAATGTCCAAACACGCCATTAATACTAACATTAATGGCACTCGATGAATGAATTGTTTGGGTGGGCCTTTCTTAACTTCGTTCACTGTTCTAGTGTGTGCATTTTTCCGGTTTCCTCAGTGACTAAGGAGAATTTTGCAGTAGCTGGCCGAACTTAATTTCAACTCTTTCTTATGTATTTCCTGTATGAATGCTGATCTTCTAAATAAATGTGGACTGGTGAGGGGAACGAAGGGGTCCTCTTACCAAGAAAGGCTTAAGTTTTGAAAATTGCAGCGTCTGGAGACCAGGCACCTGCGAGGTGATCTGATTCAGGTGTATAAGGTCTTGAATGGATTGAGCAGCCTCAATTCTGATGAGATTCTTCCTTTTACTCAGATTACGAACCTGAGGGGGGGCATAAATTCAAACTGAGGAAAGACAGTTATAGAATAGATGTGCGGAAATTTGCCTTTAGCCAGCGGGTAGTTGATAACTGGAACAAACTTCCATCTGTCGCTGTGGAAGTTGACAGCTTAAATAAATTCAAGGAGGAACTGGACAAACTTTTAGAGGAAATGGATGTGCGAAATGTTTTTTTTTTTTTTTTTTTGGGTGATGCTATAAAAGCTTCCTTTCTTGCATCACATGCTTCTACTACTACTACTACAAAGTTATTTTATTTCCTTCCATAATCAGTTAAAATTAATATATAATCAGTTGTAGTCAGCTCGCAGTTAAAAGGTGGGAGGGAAAGATAACGTTGGTAATGCTTCAGAATGCCAATTATCATATCTTGTAGTTTCTACAAAGTCAGGGATTTAAATCAGAAAATCAGTTGATTATTAAGCTTCGATAAACAACTAAAGTAATATAATAATTGATTAGAAAAAAGACAAATTAGAGAATGAACTTAAAATCATAACACTTTGAGAATGCAAATGTAGCTTAGTCTTGACGCCAGTAGTGCCGCCCTCGTGGGGAGCACAGTTGGTAGGATCGCCGTCCTCCCCACACTGGTGAAAACGACCTGAGTTCGAGTCCTGTCGATGACATAAGGGACTTTTATGGGCCTTTATCACAATGTGGCTGAGTTCGTTGGTTTCAGGCAAGGGTATCATGGTTTTTTCTCCCGGAAACTCGAGTGTTCCGTCCAGCAAACAGAAAATCGACCACAGAACACACGCAATTTACAGACAGTATACAAGGAGCAATATGGATACTCCTAAAACCCTATTCCAACAACAGCCAGTAGTGCCAATGTGAAGCTTCCTTATCAAGTTAAAGCGACTTATTGGCATATGTATTAATGTGTATCTGTACCTCAGAGACAAATGATTCCACGTGGAATTGAATGTGGAAAAACTTTAATTTTTGAAAAAATTGGACATGGAATCATATGCCTCGGAGGCATAGAAAATTAAATTTTAATAATAATTAAATTAAATTGTAATATTAATTTAATAATTTAATATTTAATATTGAATATTAATATTTAATAATTTATGACTTAAAAATAAATAATTCTAGTAAAATAACTTTAATAATTTAAAATTTAGTGAAAAATTAATATTAAATATTAATTTAAGACATAATATTTAATTTCATATACATTTAACTAGTTGTACCAGGCATCTTTCTGATTATGGCGTAAATAGTTTAATCTAGATCCTTCAGTGTTCACCATTCTTGTTTAGCGGTGATATACACTGAGTGATCACTGAATTATGACCACCCTTATGAAAACTGAATGCAACCCGTTGACCACGTGAGGCATGAGAGTGCGGAGTTAGTCGACCTACGTAGCATAGATAAGGTGTCAGTGGTTCAGTAGGAAGTAAAATTCCGAGCGTGATGGGTAAAAGGAACGATTTATCGGACTTTGATAAAGGACAGATTGTGGGTGCTCGACGAGCTGGTGCCTCGATTTCCCAAACGGCTGAACTGGTTGGGTTTTTGAGAGCCTCCTTAGTTAAAGTGTACCAGGACTGGCGTCAAAATAGTCAAACAACGACCCGACGGCAAAACTGCAAAAGTCAGCGAAAGGTTGATGTTAGAGGTGAGCGCCGGGTCCGACGACTCGTACAGGCGTAGCACTGTTGAAGAGTTGACCACCCAATACAACATGGGCCAACCGGGAACAATATCTAGCATGACCATGCGTCGCATACTCGCTCGTATGGGCTATATCAGCAGTCGACCCCTACGGCATCCTCACCTAACCAAGGTTCATTGGCGTAAAAGACTCTCCTGGTTCAAAGAGCATGCAAGTTGGACGTTAGAAGACTGGAAGAAGGTGTGCTGGTCGGACGAGTCACGTTATTTACTATACACCGTGGATGGGCATGTATGGATTTGGCGTCAACAACATGAGGGTCTTGATCCATCACGCATGGTATCAAAAGTGCAGGCCAGTGGAAGCAGTTGTATGGTGTGGGGCATGCTTCACTGGCAGGAACTTGGACCCCTGGTGCATGTGGAACAACGTATCAGTGGTCTCCGCTATCGTCAACTGCTTGCTGACTGTGTACACCCCGCTATGTTACACTTTTTTCCGAATGGCGGTGGTAGTAGTAGTAATAGTAGTAGTAGTGGCATTTGATGCAAGAAAGCAAGTGTATGAGCTTATGCAGTATCAGCCAAAAAAAAAAAAAAAAAAAAAAAAATCACACCATTCCCTCCAAATGCCTGTCCAGTTCCTCCTTAAATTTATTCAACCTATCAACTTCCACAACGACAGATGGAAGTTTGTTCCAGCAATTAACCACCCGCTGGCTAAAGGCAAATTTCAACACATCTAATCTACATCTGTCTTTTCTTAATTTGAATTTATGCCCCCTTAGGTTCGTAATCTGAACAAGTGGAAGGATCCCATCAGAATTCAGCGTGCTCAACCCATTCAAGGCCTTATACACCTCAATCAGATCACCGCGCAGGTGCCTAGTCTCCAGCCACTGCAATTTGCAGAACTTAAGCCTCTCTTGGTAAGAGGATCCCTTCATTCCCCTCACCAATCTTGTTGCCCTTCTCTGTACACGCTCAAGTAAATCTACATCCTTCCTAAAATGAGGCCTCCAGACCTGTACGCAGTACTCAAGGCGTGGCCTGACCATTGCCTTATACAGAGGGATAATCACCTCCTTTTCCCTGCTAGCAAAATTCCTGTATATCATTGACAAAACCTCATGACCTGCCCTGGCAGCCTGTCTGCATTGCTCAGAAAACTTCATATCTGACTGCACAATTACTCCCAGGTCTTTTTCATTTTCTACCACCTTAAGTGTAGTACCACACAGTTGGTACGTTTCTCTGGGGTTACTTCTACCCATATGCAGTACTTTCATTTGCATTTGTCAAGGTTAAACTTCAGTTGCCACTTCTTAGCCCATCTGCCCAAATTATCTAGATCCTGTTGCAGTAGCACACTGCCATTACTGTCATTAACAACCCTGCTAACCTTTGTATCATCTGCAAACTTCGACATTAAGCCTGATATACCTTCATCAATATCATTGATAAATATACAAAACAACAGTGGACCTAACACCGAACCCTGTGGGACTCCACTAATAACATTAGTCCAAGAAGAGCAGCACCCATTGTTTACCACCCTCTGTCTTCTCCCACTTAACCATCCTTTTATCTATTGTAGCAACTTACCCTTAATACCATTCTGCTCCAATTTGTACAATAGTCTTCCATGCGCAACAGTGTCAAAAGCTTTCCTGAAATCCAAATATATGATATCAAAATTATTTTTTGCATCCAGTTCCTTTGTAACCACATGATAATATCCTATCAAATTTGTCAGACAAGACTTTCCCTTAACAAACCCATGCTGTGTCTGAATTATTGCTGCAGTCTTGTCTAGATGATCCTGCAATGCATCTTTAACCAGTGACTCCATTATTTTACCCGGAACAGAAGTTAAACGAACTGGTTTGTAATTACTCGTGTCACCCTTCGATCCCGTTTTTTGTGAATTGGGGATACATTTGCACATATCCAGTCCGTGGGAACCTCTCCTGACTCCAAGGACGCTCTCATAATTATGGCTAAGCTAAGGGTTTTCTTAGTTGCTTTGTCGCCTCCTTTAATATAACTGGATAGATCCCATCCACCCCAGGTGCTTTTCTTATGTTTAACTTCAACAATTTCTCCTCCACTTTGCTTTCAGTTATTACAAAATCATTAATCACCCTGCTACAATTTGATAACCTTCTGCCATTTTCAAACCTTAATAATTCCTCATGTGTGAATGTAGATGCAAAATACTCATTCAGTTTGTTTGCTATCTGAGCAGGATCATCAACAGTCGAACCATCGATGTCAAGTGGACCAATCAGATTCAGCCCCTTCCTTTTAGAGTTTATATAAGTAAAGAAATCCTTGCTGTTTTTCTTAGCATCTTTTGCCAAGGATTTCTCGTAATCTGCCTTCGCCTGCCTAACCTCTTTTGTCACCTGATTACAGACTAGCTTATATCTGCCATAGGCTTCTGAGTCGCTTGATAATTTATATGCATCCCATGCATTTTTTTCTCTATTACGGGTCTCATTAGTTCATTTGATAACAATTTAGGCCTAAACCTTGAACAATATTTCTTAATAGGTATGAAACTTTTAGTAGCTTCCACGATTAATTCCTTGAATGCTTCCCACTTAGAATTTACTGTTGGTAACATCGTCAGTTTATCCCACTGTACAGAATTTAAAAACTGTCGGAGACCACTGTACTCACCTTTACGGAAGCAAAAACCCTTTCCTTTACCCCTGATGGTAATTAAATCTTTAAGTAAATCCCACATCAGTACACTGTGATCACTGCCACCTAGTGGTTCCTTTATCTGCAAATTCTTAATACACGAATGATCACTGCTGATAACCAGATCAAGAGTATTACTTTCTCTAGTTGCCTCTCGAACATGCTGCTGCAGAAAACAATCATCCAATAAATCCACAAAAGTCTGACTAGTGTGTGAGTGACCAACCCACAAGTTCCAGTCAATATCTAGGAAGTTAAAATCCCCCATTATAAGACATTCCGATTTACTAGCCCACTCTATTTCTCTGTACAACTGTTCATTGTACTCATTCGAGTCATTAGGCCTATAACACACTCCTACTCTTATTTTTGCTTTCGCAGTGCTTATGTCACACCAAACTGACTCAACAATGCTCAACTGGATGGACTTCTTTTGATTTTATGTTTTTCTTAATTAACAGCATAACATCTCCTTCCTTTCTATCCTGTCTATCCTTTCTGTACACATTGTACTCTCCAAATTCCAGTTCAGCATTCCTAATATCTGTGTGACACCACGTCTCTGCTATCCCAACAATATCCGCCTTTGATGTCTTGAACAACACTTAAAATTCATTAAATTTATTTTCTATACTTCTAGCATTGGTATACATGCAAGCATACATGCTCCTACTCCTATTCTTAGTTACCATAACACATCCCATATACCCACCTATTTCAGGATGACTGCCATCCGTCCCTGAAACCCCCAACACCCCACGCTCCAGGTCGCTACTTATTCTAATAGAAGTTGTGCAAGAATCACCTTCACCTCTGCCTACGGCTACTGTTAAACTATTAGTCCTTGTATCCCCCCCCCCCAATCTACCAGTTTTCCGACCCACCTAACACTGCCTCGATAGCATCAGCAAACATTCTTGCACCCTTTCTATTTAAGTGTATCCCATCCCTGTAGAAGCAGTGTCTCCTGTTAACAAGTACAGTCCAGGCTGAACAAAATTCTACCCCTTGAGCCTTGCACATTCTTTGCAGGGCCGAATTGATCGACAAGGCTCTCATCATATACTCCCTTCTATCGTGTCTTCCAAGATGACAATGCGCCAAGCCATCGGGGCACGTGTTGTGCAGGAATGGTTTGAGGAACACAGTTCTGACGTCCAGCATATCGATTAGCATCCGAACTCCACCGATATACCTATATCAATCCCACAGAGCACTAGTGGGACAAAGTGTAAAGTGTAAAGTGTATTCGTGTCTAGCGGCACCGGAGGTTTCCCCCAACTCCGCGTTGCTTTCATTGTAGGTGTAACAGTTCACTGTAAAGGCCAGAGATTTAAAAGTGTATGGATTTTGTAAGTGTAGTGTTGTTCTTCTGGCCATTTAGCCGCTAGACCCCTGCTGGGGCCCAACGTTGTCCACACTTAGCCTCGTGGAGGCAGACCAGGTACCCAGTAGTTGATATTTTACTCTGGCAGGCCCTGCCACCTAGTTTCCTGAGATTTCAGTGGCTAGGGCCTTAAAAAAAAAAAAAAATTTAAATAAAAAAATAAAATAATCGCTGAAAAAGGTTTAAGCCGAAAGAGTTTTGCGTGCGCGGTTTGAATTTGGACATATTTTAATTTTTAACATTGTGTGGAACATGCGCTGGTGTATAGACAGCGCATGTTAACAGCGCATGTTAACAGCGCTGTCTATACACCAGCGCTGTTGGGGACGCCTACAATAGAGTAGGTGTCCCCAAAAGCAGTGGGGCAGGCCCATGCCTCACCAGAGGTAGAGAAGCGGAGAGTGGCAGGGGGGAAACACGAAACCGTCTCCCCCCTGCCTGGGGATTGGGAATTAAAGGTGAATAGGACTAGGGAGTCCTATTCAGACCGCCATATGGCGTAATGCAAGTAGTTCCTGCATTTATGTCCAGTCCGGGATTTTTGTCACTTGGTTTGTTTGCATGTACTCATCTTCGTCGGTTAGTTCCTATGGCTGTGTCTGACCAGGTTCCTTGTCACTTTGCTATTTTCTTGATCTTTGTAGGGTCCTGTTGGGTCCTTTGATCCATTTATGGCCTCACTTTGGTCGGGGTTGTCTTCTTCCACGCTCATTTTGATTTCCTCTTACTCTTTGCAGTCTTGTGGGGTGGTCGATTTCCTTCGAGCATGTAATTTACTTTCATTCATTGTGGATGGCAATTTCCGTTCTTCTTCGGTCGAAGACTTCTCGTGCAAATTGGCTGAAAGCCGCGTAGTCGTCTTCTGTGTCCAAGAGATGGTGTTCTTTGTTTTTTGGTATGTACTGTATTTTAGTTATTAGCACGCTTCTGTGTTCCTCATAGCACTCACAGTCGTGCATTATATGATGCCATGTTTCAGGCTCCCCACAGGTGCAAGTTAGCTCCTCCGTTATACCCGGCATGTTCGATTTTGCCTTGAATGGGCCATGGCCCGTTAGTAAGTACGTTGAGTTTAATCCCGGGTTAAACCACGGGGGGGGGAGGCTTTTGGATACGTCTTGGCAACCAGTGGTATGAATCTCTTCGTCACTTCGCCTTTGTTTGATGCTGTCCATCTGTCCTGCCACAGCTGTAGTAGGTGAGCCACGATTCTATGCTTTTCTGCTTTGCGGTTGTTGTTTGGTTCTAGTGTGAGTCCATAGATGGTAGTGGGTGTTCCCTTAGACAGGTGGTACATGAGCCCGCAGCGAGTCACCTCCAGGTCCAGTGGGAGGACTCCTGTCAAGACCTGGAGGGCGTGCGTGCTCACTGTTCTGCATGCACGAGAGATGATGAGCATAATGCTACGCTGGATTGTGTCCAGGTGTCTTTTATTTACTACTGTTCCTGCTTTTTTGTACCATATCGGGGATCCGTAGGTAATGGCTGGGATGAAAATTGCTTTGTAATACAGGGACAGGGTTTTTCTGTTTAATCCCCAGTCCCTGCGTGAGACTCTTGCTATTAATGCTGCGTAATTCCTTAGTTTTTCTTTCAGGTGGATGATGTGAGGGGTGAAGGATAAATTACTGTCGATTGTAATTCCTAAGTATCGTATTTGTTTTGCAAGTTTGATGGTTGCTCCTGCTATCTTTATTTGCGGTGGTCTGTGGATGTCAAGCACTCCTTTCAGTAGAACAGAGTTCGTCTTCGTGGGTGAGATCTTCAACATGTGTAGCTTTGCCCAATCCTGTAACACCTGTATTGCCTGGTTTGCATGAGTCTCCAGGCCCGATCTGGAGTCCGCCTCCACCATCAGGACCAAATCGTCAGCAAAGGCCTGGCAGCTCACTTCGCCCAAGTCCTCAGCCAGGAAGTCGTCAAAGACAATGTTCCACATAAGTGGCCACAGGACCGAGCCCTGGGGGCAGCCCCTGCGGACCCATCGAGCCACTTTTCGAAAAGGTGTTACCACCTCAATTCTTCGATCAGTTAGGTAATCCTTTATACACTTGTAGAGGTTTGTTGGGAGCGCTGCCTCCCGGAGCCGGCCGAGGACGCTCGGCCACCACAGGGTGTGGAAAGGCATATCAGGCGTCTGGATACACCAATCACCTCCATATACCTGCATTGCTGACCGCATTCCACACAGCTTGGTTCGCCATACCTCCCGAACGCTTCCGACATCTTGTTGAATCAATGCGAGGTGCAGTATTGAGGGCAAAAAGGAGAACCTACGAAGTATTAGGTAGGTGGTCCTAATTCAGTGATCACTCAGTGTAATTCTACAGCAGTCACTAGTGGGATATATGCATACAGAGTCCAGTCACAATATTATGACCACCCCCAATGCGGACATCACACACACCTAGCGAATCATACAACGCACGTGTCAAGTTCACACACAGCAAGCATATAAGGATTGATGTTCGGCATCCGTGAACACAGTAACAGCCTCTGTCATGGGCAAAGCACGCGACCTATCAGACCTGGAAAAAGGCATGATCATCGGCTATCGGTCACGATCTGCAGTGGCGAAAGTGTATCAAGACTGGACGAATGAGATAGATTTGACGACCCAACGTGCCAATTGTGGAACGTCTGCTGAAACGGTAAGTCAGGGCCGATCGGCGCGCTACTGTTGCTCAACTGGCCATCCAAATGAACCGTAGGGCCAACCAGAAAGGTCTCCAACACGACATAGTGTTTAGGGTAAGGCGCCACCTGTGGTCTCCCACAACCGCACCATCTGTACTCTTGTGAAGTAAACAGGACTCTGTAAATGTCAGAAATGTGTGTGGCATATTGTATGTGTAAAGTATTGTGTTGGGTTCTGTTGCTTCTCTGGCTTCTTGGCTGCAGCGCCCCTAATGGGATCCTACGATGCCCGCCACCACCACTGGGAGATGAGCCAGGCTGCCCATCATACTCTGCCTGGCTTCTGCCAGCGTCGCTTGAGCTTCCTGACAGAGGCTACAAAAAAAAAAAGAAAAAAAGAAAATTAAAATTTTTGTTGAAGAGAGTTCACAGGGAGAGGAGGAGGTCAGACTGTGGGGGTGAAAGAAAGTTGGACTAATAGTGAAAACAGTCTTCTGCTTCGGACGGATTGCAGAATGCCCGGTAAAATCAAAAATAAGTCACGCGGCGTAGGTGTCACAAAGTTGTCCTGGTTTACGGTACTAGAAACTTTTTTCAGTTATCATAAAACTCTCTATTTGAGATATTACGCTAACGACCATTCGTGACTACGGACCCTTCATCCTGAGCGCCCGGCACTCAGTAGTTGAACGATTTATAGACCCAATTCCCATTTAATTTTTAAACCTGTATTTCTACGTTGACTAAAATACTAAATTATACTTAAAAAAAAAGTAGTGCAATAACTTTAACATAAAGTATAATTGACAAAAAATAGCTTAAAAAATCTTCATTCAGCTCTCACCACAAATTTCACATTCATGACATGGTGTCTTATGCCTCCGAGATACAAATATTTCCATCAGTTTTTAGAGGCCCAATGCTATCTTCGTGACTATTGTGGTAGCCAGAAATAGTAACGTTGAGGAGCAGCACAGATTTAAGGAATTTATCTCAAGCGACTAACAATTGGACGATCATAATTGGAATATCTTTACTAATGACTGTGTGTGTGGGGGGGGGGCACACAATCATTAGTAGAGATATTTAGGCTATCAACTTAGAAATGTTAACAAAGATTGGAATACTCGGACATCTATGACGTTTATTGATGTTTGGGGTTGATGGAGGAACTCCTCAAGAAATTTTTCCCTATACTGGAGGACTCCATCCAGTAGTTGTATTTACTCCAACATTTACTTGGGCAAAAACCGATCAGACCGCTTCGGATTAGAAATGGGTACCAAGGCTGGGTTGAATCTGAGACTTCAGGCAAGGATTCTCCAGTTGGGTCAAGGTGGACCGAAAAATTGGTTTCTGAAGTAAAACAATCATCGTCTTTACAGAAAAAAGTCGCTTCTCATGAACTGCTACAGGAATACGTTTGACGGCCGTTGCATCGTTATTGTTTTAAATGCTTACTCATAATTTTTAAAAATATAAAATTATTTACGATTAAAATGAATGATTTTTATTTTGAGGTATCATAAAGATATATATCATTTACTCAACAAAAAATGAGTTTCGTGCCTTAGCTTTATGGCTTTAATTCAACGAAATAATTTCCTTTTGAGTTTTGGTTCATTTTGTTGTGAAAATTTCGAACTTTTAGTGATTCTTAGAGAGCAATTATTTCAGCTTTCTTTTACAACAGAAAATCTATTATCACTTAACGCAAGCTGAGCTCAGTGACATGATTTTAGATATCAGTAGGTTTCATTTTTTATTTCGATAGAGCACAGCAATCAGATGGGCGCATAGTTGGACATACTTGACAGGATAAATAATTCACCTTGATCCAACACGTCACGAACATTTTGACGCTTTCCCACCTTTACTCTTTCAAAGGAAAAGTATTTTTTTAATAGGTTATTTATAATACGACTTCATGTGTAACGCATCACAAATGGTCCAATAATAAAAGTGGTCGCGTTCAGTAAATAAGACAAAAAAGATTACAATAACCAACTTCTCGAAATGATTTTTCAGTTTTAAGTTTGGAAATATAATGATAATGTTTGCTTGGAAGAAAGTATATTATTAGACTATACTTGAAGCTATGCACTGATTACTTGAGAACAAGGGCGCGCCCTATATACAAGTGGTAAACTAGAGTTAGTAATAGAATAAAAGATGTAGGTCTAGGCACAGCAACGAGAGAAAGATGATATTGGTACAATAAACAAAAATAAGCAAAGTAAATAATTACCTTGGTGTAAAAAGAGATTGCATTTTAGATCTGAAATACGAAAGGTTAAAAATTAAACTGTTCATATTTCAATCCTGGTGAAAACGAAGCCTTAAATATTTCCTTAATTATAAATATTTTGATTTGATTTTATTAAGATTGAACCTACTGAACTTTGAAGTGAAGCCATTTCATCTTTCATTAATGTCATTTAATCTAATAATACTGTTATTAACAATTTTGTACACAGTGCCTTTCCTAAACTGTCTTCGGTTCAATTGCACCGATCAGAGAATACTGATGTGGTAGACGTTTAGATGAACACTTTCGCTGTTTTGTTTTCTCCTACCGTTAAAACTATCTCAAACTTGTTATACACTCCTGACGATGCTCGCTGTCCATCTACCGCTTCGTGCTACCGTATTTCGACTTCGGTTTGCCTGACCTTCTTCCAAGAAATGGGACAAACCCCTCCTTGTGCCAACTGCTCGCACGAGACTGTTGGCCTATTAAAAAAGATGCGACTTCTACGCTCGTGGTTCAGGTTCACTGTCCGCAGCGAATGCATGAGTGTCGTGTAGGTATACCGCCAGGTGGCTTGTTGTGGAAAGAGTTAGCAGTGAGTAAGTAACTGTCATAGGGACTACAAACCAGCAGTGTGTGTCGGGATGGGGACTGCTGTGGTTCACTCGATGTTGCTAGTGGAACCAAAGATTTCTACGAAAAATATTATTTTCATCGTCCTGTTTTCGTCTTTGGTGTTTCACACAGTCTTGGGATCAAGTCGAGGTAAGCTATCAGTTGAATAAATTTGTAAAAGGTTTTAGTACGCCTCTGGTGCAAGGAGAGACAAATATTGAGCTGAGTTTTGGATTAAGAAATATTGATTATAACCTGCAATATGTCTTCACCATATTTGGTATTCTGTTTCCATTTTCAAATCAATTTCCTTGATTCTCTGATAATCCATACAAATTTAGATATCAAAGGCTTAGATATTATTTCATTAGCAATATAACAATTCTAATAATAATCCCTTAGATGACCCATCTGCTAATGGCACTTGTTGAAAATAAACAGCATTATATACTTCTTAAGTATAAGTGTAAGTTCAGGATTTAGACAACTGTTGTCATTTGCGTGCAAAAAGAGATGTATGATTCTTAATATTACTTTTTTGCCATTATAGCTACCTACGTAAATTATCATACATTCTTCAAAAGCAAGCAAACGAATAATTAATAATGGTGTTTGAAAAGGAATAACTGAAAAGGAATTTCAGTTATATTTATTTATATTTCATTTATATTATCAATTGTATCTCAGAACTATGCAAACATTTGGAGCGAATGGATGGGTGAAATGGGAAGGCTTTTTTTTCATTTATTTTATTTTTTTTTTTTTTTTTTTTGGCTAATGCTGTATAAGCTTGCTTTCTTGCATCATATACAAGTAATTAAATTAGCTAATGCTAATTTAATACTTGGTAGCATTAAATGAAACACTCAAATCTTTAACGGTGAAACTAAAAGCAAACTTTATGACCAGCTCCCTCTTGTAATAGTGATATCATGTTTTTTTTTTTACATCAAACAGAGATATTGTTTCTGTTTTAAACTATTTCATTATTTTTTACCATTCGAGGTTATTTATTATTATTGCTATTATTACTATTTATCTTCTTGATACAATATAGTCTCGAAAGACAAAATGCGCGTAACTTATCATTGCTGTTGGAAATGTTTTAAATAAATGTTTAAAAGCATATTTTAAAATTGCCAATGTTTAAAGACACATTTTATGGAAAAAATACTTTCATTATGATTATCACTCAAAAGGTATTTATTCATTCATCAAATTGTAAACTATATACTGAAAAAAACTGTAAACGAGAAACTATATTAATTACAGTAATACTGCAATGCCTTTAGGTTGAGCCTCATTCTAAAACAACACTGTAATTCAATTTTTCTGAATGCGTAGTATTTTGGAAATGCGTAGTAATGTGTAGTATTTTGGAAGAGTAATAACATGTAATACTTCCCTGGTAAATTTTATCAATATTTCGAGAGAGGAAGATTTAAAAATATATATATATGGGCCAGTCGTGTATATATAGCTATAATAAGATTCCTCAACTGGTGGTTTCTTTTAACGGGATTTTCCCCAATAGCTTGCAGTTCCATTTTAACCATCAAGAGGGTGTTGTTTAACTCCCAAGGTTAATATCCTTCACCTGTAGGGTGTGCTATAATAAAAGAATAGGTTATTATGTCAATGTTCTCTGCAATATTTTTAATATTCTTGGATTTGGATAACAAATTAAATGATTATGTATCAAGAGGAAATGAAGGATACACTAAACGAATAAAACAGAGAAAGTGAGTAACGTATTACGTCCAAAATGACAAAACTTATCAGGAAGTGAATGCTGAAATACAAATATAACTTTTCCCCACCTCAAAGGTCAGTGTACCGAGGATAGACACGGTATGACAGAGAAGTTTGCGTGTTGTGCAGAGGAGCGACCTCGGTTAGACACTCAATGAACGTATTGTGGATGTTTAAAGAGCACATGGTGTTTAGTGGCCGAGTGTATTGTTATTCACAATTTGTAGGCACGGTATACTGACGTCCCATAACTTTGTTAGTTTACCATGAGACGAGGGCTGAATAGTTTTATCTCCCGAAAACTCGAGTTTTTTATCAAGCAAACAAACCACTAAATACGCACAATTTAAAGGCGGAATATAATAACCTTAGTTGCATAGTTAACCTCATAGCCTTCGATTGCTTTGACGCTTAACACACGCACTCAGTAACTCTTTTTATTACATGCAAATTATTTATAAATACACGTGATAGAGAAGCCCATTATTTTAAGGGAACTTAATAACTTCGTATAGTTGCAATAAGTGTCATATATAACAGAAAGCTTAATTTAAAATATCTGCAAATGGTTGGTTTCTTTACGTCGTTTTAAGATCCTATATACATAAAACTCGTATACTGGTACTAGCAGACCCCAAGAGTATGCTCATGACTGTGTGTATTATGTCTATAGAAACGTATTTTATTATTATTATTATTGTTGTTGTTGTTGTTACTCATATTATTTCTCCATGATTGGGGATTCCACCTCGTGACGGGTGTTTCTACCAAATACACAGGGTGGTTGTTGTATGTCTGGTGTTATTGTTGGTCGAGGAAGTTTCTGACTGTCCTACACGTGTTCAGGATTGCGACTTTCTGGAGTTCCTTGTAGGCGTTCGCTGGGAGACCTATTGCTGCTATGCTGTTATGTAGGGTCTTTGGCACCATACCTGTGGTTGACACGATGGTCGTAACTTTTTGCATATGCCACATCTCTTTGATCTCCTGTCTTGGGTTCGTGTACTTCCTGATTTTTCCCCATGGGTTTTCTGCAGGTTGCCAGTGTTGGGTACCGCTATATCAATCAGATAGGTAGCCTTTTCCTTGTTGTCCACAAGGGTTATGTCCGGTCTGTTGTGCGGGATTGTCTTATCCGTTATTATGGCGCGGTCCCAGCACAACTTATGGGTTGGGATCTCTAGTACTGCCTGGGGTTCATACTTGTAGTACTTTCTTCGATCAACTGGTATTTCCTTGCTAGCTTCTGATGTATTATTCTGGCTACCTGGTCGTGTCTATGAGTGTACTCAGTCGGGGTGATCACCTTGCATCCCGCGGTGATCTGTTGGATCGTTTCTGAGGCCAGGTGGCATTGTCGATGTTTCATCGGATACTCCGGGCTCCTTGGCGATGTATTTTCTATAGTTCCAGGTGTTGATTACCTGGTCTTTGATGGCGAGCATGAATCCTTCAGTCTCAGAGAAGAGAGTCCCGCTCGTGAGCATGCATTGGAAGCAATTATTATTATTCATCTTTTTATTTCAGCAAAGATTTGCTTTCACCCCTATTACACAGCCGACCGGCTAGAAGGGTGTACAAAAAAGGCATAGTAATAACTATTCACAATATTTACAATAATATTCACAAAATTACTTACAATATTTTACAAAAATCGTGGTTAGCCATTAATTTAATGTATGTTACTTTATTTCAATAAGATTTGAATAGGCTGTTATTATATGGTGTTATAGTAACTGCTTCTTCTCTCTTCTAATCCTAGGAGTTGGGGTTGGCAAAGCTGTAAAAGATACTGAGTTTTCTTCTGGATGCTCCTATTCTATAATTGCAGTAAGCTGTGAGCTTCAGATAGACTCTTCACTCTCTATTGCTTGCTCTGACAGTATTTCGTTGGATCTACTTTCAGTGAACTGAAAAGGTTTACTGTATTCCTTGGGAAAAAAATTTTTAGGCAGGCAGAAGAGGTTGTTTATCACAGACCGTAATGGTAGGTGAGAATTGCCATGATTGCATCCGGCACGTGGAGTAGAAATGAGGCCTTGAAGATTTGGGACGTCAATTACTCTTGTACCCATTTGAGAAATTACGAGGATGTTGTTCGATGCTATGCAAAATCTCCAGGGAGTGATTTTAGCTTTGTAAATAATACTACTTTGGAAATGGTGAATGGGTTGCCTATTACCCTATTCGTCTATATCATTATCCAGTACTCGATTGCGAGAAACCTGCTTATATAAGGTGGGGCAGAAGACCAGACTGGAAAATGCAACTGGTTGTAGGCACTGTTGGATCTATCTCATGTTGTTTAAGCTGAAAAACATGGAATAACTCACAGAGAAAACGCGATACTCCCTACACCTGAGATTGGCTACTACAGCCACTGTTGAAGAGACTTTAGAAATTCCTCCAGACAACAACGAGAATCCTCTATGACAAAAGTTGGAACCAATTTGAAACATGCATGCCATCCTGCTCAGCGAAACAGTTTTTGTTTTAGGATCTTATGGAACGTTTTGCAGGGCTCTCTCTTGACTAAAATCTCAAGCAGCAGTCATATGTTTACAGTTCGAGCACTGCAGTTTTCCTTCAGAAAACGGGCATATCTACCTACACATAAACGTTCCCACCAAAATATAGCAAAATCTGAGTTAATAATAAAATTTCAATCATGATAAAAAAAACTAAGGTCTGCAGTGATTTTTATATTTTTTGAGGGATATTAATTGATGTCATATTGTTAATTAACAGCCCACATCACGTGCTACTTGACAAATAACCTCGACACAATATAGATGCAAACTAAGAATACTCTACTCAAGTTATGTAGGGTCACTACTCGCTGAGATGTAATCCGGTTTCGTTACCTACTTGGAGAGAAACCAGAAAATAATCATTCAGCCACTTAAGGATTAACTGAAGACCAGAAGATGACAGGGAAGGTAACTCCATTTCATGACAGCGTATCATGAAATGGAATTATTTTCATCTGTGATTTCTAGGTTTAAGGATAAAAAAGAAATGCAAATATTTCTGTGATTGATTACGCTTTTAATCAAACCAGTTAAGTTAATGGAAAAATTAAATATGTACGAATTTAATACAATTCGAATTGCACCTAAAATTCTTTACACTAAAATGTAGTAGTAGTAGTATGTGTTCTAAATAACTTCAAATTCTGTTTTCATTTGTCCATTTCAAATGTTATAATAGGCAAAATATTAACAAAAGTATTTAAATTATTAAATTTGTAGAACTTCAATTAAGTGAGCATGATTAAAATTATGTAGTGAGTAAATAAAATGTTAATAGAGAGCTGAAGGTTTGAAACCACCTCAACTATTATTATTATTATTATTATTATTATTATTATTAACAGCTACAAAACAGCAAACAAACGTGCCTGAGGGTGCAGCTACAAAGCATTATACAAAGCATATTACACAGCTTCAAAGCAGAAGCTTGGAGTATACATTTCCCAAAGTAAAGAGAAAAGTAAATTTACAGATAAAATAAAACTAAATAAATAAAAGTAGGACTCATCCGTCCTATAGTGAACAGGTAGGAGTAAGGCAGAGCACTGGTATTCCTTCACACACATTACACAATCAGAGTCTTAGAACTTGCAAGAAGAGTCTATTTTAAGTCAGGTAATGGATGAGGTTAGCAATTTCAGTTGCCTCTTGAAGTGTCCGTGGGTATCATATATCTTCATATTTGCTTTGTTCATTGATCTCGCAGTCCTGTTGTAGAAGTTGTAGTATCCATAATTTGTTCTCGCATAGGATGGTTTCTTAACGCTCTTGTCGGAGCGTTGAAATTTATTTGTGAGACGAGATGAGGGCAATTCAGGGAACCATTTAACAGCTGGTTAAGAAGTCGGCTTTATCTCTTCTTTTTTCCAGCGTTTCGAGTCCAAAGAATACACACCACTCTTGGTAGGATTTCTCATTGTATTCAAGGCCACTTTTAAAGCAAATGTACTGGATTTCCCTTTTTTGAATATTTTCAATTTCTAATTTTTGGTAAGCAACATGTGGGGACCAGACCTGTGACAAATTCTAGGGCTGGCCTAACATAGATTTTGTAAAAAAAGATGAAAAGTGCCAACTGATTGAAGTCTCGGTTGATTCTTTTCAGGAAACCAATTTTTTTGGTTTCAGGAATGTTAGGAATGTCTCTCCACAATGTTAGAGACATGGACATCAAAGGAAAATGATTCTTTAATAAAGATACCTAAATTTTTGGCTGTACTAACTAACAGCTTTACTAAGACATAGCCGAGAGATTATTGTTCAAATAAAATAAAATAAATGGAACAAAACATAATTAAAAGATGCAAGTTAATAAATAAATAATGCTCCAGATTAGTTGATTTATTAGCTAATAAAATTATTAGATAAATTTATGTTTTCTAGATAAAATTTAACTATCACAGTTTTCCTCAGAAAACTCTCCAGCTACTTGTTTAACTCGTAACTTCATCCAAACTTCAAGGCTTCACAAATTTGTGGCCAACATAAAATTCCTGCTTTCATCTTTTCGTTATTTATTCCTCCAAATTTCTGCTTCAGATAGAAAAATGCTTCACCTTATTTTTCAAGCTTTCAGAAAGTATTTAATGAAACTAATTTTGATATGGAGCATTGAAAAATACGTATTTTTGGGTCCAACAGCTGCTAATGAGAAACACTCTTGTCCTGGAATCAAAACTTACGATATTGACTATTTTAGTTGTAATAGTGCTTCCACCACTGTGTTCACAGAAACTAGCATTGCGTTGTATACCTCAGCTGAATACTGAGAAGAAATGCCATGCTTTTCAGATTACCACAAATACGCTACGCTTATTTAGCATAGCAATGTGTCTTAAAAAAAAAGAAAAGAAATATGTATGTTAGTGTGTCTCCATGTTTATTGTTCAATAGGAAAACTGACGGATAAACATTTCAATTATGTAGCAGCACGGTCTTCCAAACTTGAATGAATCATTTAAGAGGAGCCATTCATCTGTATAACCCAACCGAGCAGCATGATCAGTCTGTTTACATCTTTACGAGATGGGGAGGGAAAAGCCAAAAGGAAAAGATTTTAAAAAACACCTAAAAAAGCACTTAATGTTTTGGCGATGTGAAGCACAGATTTTTTTTTTTTTTTTTTCTTTCTTCATGAAGAATCAAATTTTTAAGCCTAAACATAAAACGTTAAGTTTGACAGTTTTCGTTTGATTGTTGTGGCAAATATGAATTCTGACGAGATGATTTTATTCTGCTAGAAAAATTAAGTGATAAGGTACCGTTTATAAAGACAATTATATGCATTAATCGAGATCTTGTATTATTTTTCCATGGGTTTGTTGTGAAGTTCATAATCAACAACAGTCTATATTTCTGGCATTGTAATTCACAAACACAGATTTTCATTGTACGTAACGGTCTCTGAGAGTACACGGTAGTAGATGAATGGGACACACTCTTTTGTTTCAATGTATATTTGATTAAAGACACCAAAGTTATTTTTTTTAAATAACAGTGGTAACAAAAACACTAACGAAAATTTAAATACTGTATTATTAACTATATTTAACTTAAATCTACGCGAAATCGCGTAAACTGATATAAGACAATTCGGTGATATATTTTGTCCAATGGGCTATCTTCTTTCATTTTACAGTTTTCTTTCTATTTTTTTTATTTTATAGCAATTCTCCAGAGATACTTTTTCAGTAAAAGGGAACATAATCTTATTCACACTGAACTTAAATTTCTGTAGATGGAAATTCTCAGAAAAAACGATAGAAGATTGTTTCGTGGATCATAAGTTAACAAAATAAGTAAGAAAGAACCAAAGCCAGTAAATTATTTATTTACTTTCTTCACATCTGATCTGTATTAACCACGTTTCTTCTTCCATCCCAACTTCCAACTCATCCATGGCACCAGCAAAACAATAGCTTTCCATACAAATAGCAAACTTATTCAATTACTTCCCGTTTGCGTCAAGAAGTTTCTTCTAGTTTTGCAACCATTAACTAATCCATCCTACTAGAACAGTATATGCATCAACCTCCTTCCATAAAAAAAATAACTTTTATCATCTTTATTTGTCGTCTTTACTGGTTTCCTAACCTCAGTCTGCTCTCTACATCAATGAGTTTCTTTTATTCAGTCCTAGACGCCAGCGTAGTGGTCGGTTGAAAATCGAATTTACAGATAGCATATACTAGCGCCTCATGGCATTACATACCTTGAAAAAAAAATCTAAAACAACAAATTCTAGTTCCCCGGCCTTAATAATTAAGGTCGGGGAATAAGATTCAGTAAAGTCATTGATGAATTATTCATCAATGCTACTGAAATAAGAAAGGTTGTAGTAGGGTTTCAGGAGCATTAGCGAGTAAGGCTATATTCTCTGTATATATTGTCTGTAAGTTGCGTGTTCTGAGGTCGGTTTTCTGTTTGCTGGACGAAAAACCCTAGTTTCCAGAAGGAAAAACAATGCTACTCTCGCTTGAGACCAACTAACTCAGCCACACTGTGAACAACTCAGGTCTTTTCCACCCGGTATGGGGAGGACGGAAATTCTACCAAATGTGCTACCTTCGAAGGCGAGTAGTACAGGCTTTAACAGTATTCATTTAAAAGAAAAAAGTAAACAAACAAGGCACACTGTGTTGTCTTTACATTAACCGGATCCAAAGCAACGAAATCAAAAAATAACAACAATCAACGTTATTTTGAATTACTAGCACTTGAAGATTAAGATCCTTTAGATGTTAAATAAAACAAAATGCAAAGTTGTCATAAAATCACTTCAACTGCAGTATCACAATACCATGCGGTGCTCTTCCAAGATTTATTTTTTCAGTCTTAAAGGAAGCTACAGACGAAGACTGAGTCTAGGGAAACTTTTTCCAATCACGAGGAAAAGTGTGGGGATAAAATTTCTTAATCTCTAGTATCGATCAAAATTGCGCAGTAAGTAGATTAAAAACGAAGCGTGTGGGAAGGACGATTTGGGTTAGGGAGGTGTAAAATAAGTAAGGAAAATACTAACCACAGGAGTAAGTAAAGATAGTAAGAAGGAAGTAGGTTACAAGAAAGAAATTATTGCTTAAATATTGTATCCTGTACCAAACTTCAAGTCAGATTCGCAAATAGCGAATGAGCACTACGACACAGTTGAACACCTGCGGAATTGGTAAACACGAAGCTTTTGTGTTCAATACTGGACTAGCAAATTTTGTAAAATGATCAAAGGACACTCGCGAAGTGTAAATATACTGTACTATTAGCAGTGGGCGAAATCTTCCAGAGCAATCTCTATTGGACAGCAGTAAGTGTTCCACATATTAACGTTGGGAGGAAGAAGGTCATGAAGTTTATTCGTGGAACGTGGAAATTAAATTAGCACTTGACCCCATTTCGGAAAATCTCTCTCTCTCTCTCTCTCTCTCTCTCTCTCTCTCTCTCTCTCTCTCTCTCTCTCTCTCTCTCTCTGCCAATAAATAGACCCGAAATTTCACTTAGTCATAGTCCTTTCTTTTCTTAAAAAAGAAATCTGCAAACAACGGGTGTTTTGTAAATGCATTATCGTTAGGTTCAGGCGTTACCTTGAAATTCAATATTATGGCCAATTAGTGAAGCCTCAGTCAATTAGGGAACTGAAATCAGTGAAGCAAGTGAGGTCCAGAGAACTAACTGATGACGTAAAGTGTTTGAGCAATAAAATTGGCAGTTATGACTGAAAAATTCAAGGTGAACAGCAAGTGACACATGCTTAAAATCATGCAAAACTGACTTAAGTTAGTCTAACATGAATCTTATGGGATAGATTTTTTTTGTTCAAAAAAAATGTTTGCTAAAAGTTATGGGATAGATACTTATATACGCTAAAAGTTGACAAGATATACATCTTGTCAACTTTTAAGTTATGGGATAGATACTTATATACGCTAAAAGTTCACAAGATATACATCTTGTCAACTTTTAGCGTATATAAGTATCTATCCCATAACTTTTAGCAACGAGAAAGGAAGTCATTCTCCTCTTTCCCTAACGTCCACTCTTAATTTTTTTTCACTAAACGATCATGTTTAGCTGCCTTTTGCGAACTGTATTCTCCTGTTTGATACTTCCTGGTAGAAGAATATCGAATGCCGCCAAGCATTCAGAAATTGGCATTACACACAGTTTTAATAGCATAAATTTTTTCAGTCTGTTTTCAATTTTAACTGACGAATGAATTCATAATTCTGTTTTTAAAACAAACATTTTGTTTTAATTGGTATGAACATTTGTCGTCATTTAAAAAATCACTAATGCGATTTACCAAAATTGATTAGATTATATGAAAAATTATTTTTATTATCCAAATTAATCTTCAATTAAGGGACTAGTGTTTTCAATTTTAACTGACGAATGAATTCATAATTCTGTTTTTAAAACAAACATTTTGTTTTAATTGGTATGAACATTTGTCGTCATTTAAAAAATCACTAATGCGATTTACCAAAATTGATTAGATTATATGAAAAATTATTTTTATTATCCAAATTAATCTTCAATTAAGGGACTAGAGAAGCCTTTATGAGCAATTTTAAATCTGTAGCCCAGTTAGTCGGTATAAGGAGAGGCTGCTGTGAGTTTTGTTATCTCTAAACATTGATTTTTCGCTCAATAACAAGCAAACTTTCGTGAGTTGAACAATGGGTCCAATTGTAGGCTGTGTGTGGTGATCTCCCCCCCCCTCATTTCCTCGTTAAATTTCTTGATGGAAAAGAGTGAGCTCATTTCGCTTGATTAACAAGATCCAGCCTTCCATCGTTCTACAAACTGAAACAAACCTGGTTGCATGAAACCTATTAAACCTTATATCGTAATATATAATGTTTGCATTTATTGTTAAATATAAAAATGGTCTTTTAATATAATTCATACAATTTATCCTACCCCTAAAATTTCTCCTGCTCTTATCTTTTTTTTTTTTTTTTCTTTTTTATTGTTGTTATATCTTAATTAACCGTCACTTTCTTGGTTGTTGTTATTGTAGGGTTTCAGGCGCATCAGGGACTAAGGCCATATTGCTCCGTATATACGGTCTATAAATTGCTAATGTAGGCTAATCAGTTTGCTGGACGAAAAACCCGAGTTTCTTGGAGAAAACACCATGCTACCCTCGCCTGAGACCAACTAACTCAGCCACTTTGTTAAAAAGGCCCATAAAAATTCCTCACGTCATCGACGAGACTCGAACTCGAGTCTTTTCCATCTGGTGTGGGGAGGACTGCGATTCTACCAACTATGCTATCCACGAGGGCCACTTTTTCGGGTATCATCTCTTAGTAAAGATAAATGAAACAGAATTTGCAGATTATTACCCACGATGAACCCAATGAACTTAATTAGAGTGGGTCCATTGGAACACGTCTCATAATCGCGTTAATGTATAAGCAATGAATGCATTATGTACGCATCAGTAGAAAATCAATGAAAACAAATTTAGAGATAACCGGTGATAAAATACAAAATAATACAAGGGAGAATATAATCCATTAAAATGGACATAGCATTGGCAGACGGGCTCAATGCTATTCTTACAAAGTGTCAAGGTGGTGGAAGTTTAAAAACCTTAATTGCTGTATGTAAGAATAATTTGCGAACAATCTTAATATGCGTTTTATAGCCTCAGTTTTATATATCGGGCAGGACATGTATATATGTGATATTCTTTGTCTCCTTTTCAGATAAGGGCAACTGCATTGTCTTGATGACTATATCATTACTGAGAGAACAGTGGGTAGTTGGATTGTACATCGAAATAAAATCTTTATGAACATCAAGGAAGTGTTTAAACTGTCAGAAGAAACCGGGAGCAGCTAATGTAGGCTAATCGTGATGGGAATCAAATCCAGGTGTTTGTAATTAAGGATAGCTTGCTCCAGTTTTTCAGACAGACTAACAGACATTACAACAGACGACATCAGTTAAATTTCTTGATGGAAAAGAGTGGGCTCATTTTGCTTGAATAATTCCACTGCAACCTCTTCACTTTATTCTCTATAAAAGATTCGAATGTTAGATAATTTCATTAAACGAAATGTAACTATTTTAGGCGAGCAAGCCAAATTCCCTGAGTTTGGCTTGCTCGCATTGTGTTGTATGTTGTTATATGGACAGGTCTTGAATGTCCCGGAATAAGAGAAAGATGCTTTATATAAGGAAGTGAGAAACATCTGAACAGTTCTTTCCTGTCATTTAACCTCCGATGCCCGCGGCTGTAGGAAGCGGCGAAAATCTGACTTACTGCACTTAAGGGTCACTTTGGAACCTGTTTTATTGGTGATGAAGAGAATATTTCCTGTTTCTGTTACATCTAGAACTTACCAGATACCAACTAACAATAAATACACACGAACATCCCAGCGCTAACCTCCTCAGGAAATGCGGTTGCTAGGTTGTTATAGTGACATGAACTAGTCTGTAAAGTAGTCTTTCTATTAGTTTAATTTTTTTAAGGAAACTGAATTACTGCAACAAAATAACTTTCTTTTATGGAAGTACCCAAACAATTTAATATTTGCTACTCTTCAAAAAGGTATTTATCGCTCACCTTCCACATAATTTAATAAATTTATCCTTCTACAAATCAGAAAACTTCGCGTATCAAATCTTAAATTTCCATTCAATGCATGTAGATTTTAAACTAAACTTTGTCTTGTAAAAATTTTGTCGGATTCACATTTTTGTTCTGTGTTTTTTAGAAGAATTCAGCAGCAATCTTTACTGCCCAGGAAGGAAAAAAATGCAGTCGCTGAAGATGCGTTAAACATCTTCAGCGATTGTGCGCAAAAGATGCGCACACCCAAAAATCATTATCTCCACTTTGTGTTATTACAAATTATGCCTACTGAACCATGCTCCATAAGCTAGTTTTTCGCAGTTGGTAAAAGTGAGAGAAAAGAATGACTACTAGATGATGAACATTACGTTCATATTATGTGAAGAAACTAAAGCAACTGAAAGCGCGGAGGAATCAGGATAACCGGACACCTGCAAGTTAGACCCTGGTTGTTGTTGTTATTTGGTTTTTAGGAGCATTAGCAACTAAGGCCATATTGCTCCGTAGACCCTGGTGGGTAGCATAGTGGATATAATCAGTCCTTCCACACACTGGGTGGCCTGGGTTCGAATCACGTCAATGAAGCGAGGAATTTTTAATGGATGTTTTAACACTGTGGCCGAGTTATTCTCTCTCTCTCTCTCTCTCTCTCTCAGTGGATGTTGCGTTTCTTTTTACTCCCAGTTTCCCGAAGAAAAAACCATACGGCTCTCGTCCAGCGAACAGCAAACTGACTGAAGAATACAAGCAATTATATACGCATATTATTTGATATCCTCAAAATCATAGTTGCATTTGCGCTTAACACGCACCTAATCTAACACTTAACTGATTGCTAATATGGCATCTCCATTGGATGCCATTTGCTTTTATACCTGTTCCTGACATGCTGGTATAACTCAGAGGGGTTCGGATACATTTAGCAATATAGTGTATATTGTGTCTGTAAAATGACATTCCAGGTCAAGTACCCGCGCGGACATTGGTGCTTATGATTGTTGTCAAAAGTGTCATCCAACAAATCAAGCAAACCAGAGAAGACATAAAATACGTGAGAGGAAAAATCCCAGTTTTCAGGAGAAGAAGAAAGAGAAAGTTAGGTTAGGCAGAAGAAATAACTCCAGAGCTTCGTTTGAGAGCTGCTAGCTACACCCCCAGCGTAAAAAGCTAGAGAGAGAGAGAGAGAGAGAGAGAGAGAGAGAGAGAGAGAGAGAGAGAGAGAGAGAGAGAGAGAGAGAAGATGGATGTCTCTAGCTAAACATAGTCTTCCTGTCTGTTGTTCCCAAATTTGCATCTCTGTCCAAATCCCAAGTCTTTTCTTGAATCACCCGTCACAATTGTCCTCTCATTTAATGCGAAATAACAAAACAGAACAGATTAAGAACACGAACAGAATTACCATCAGGTCAGAAAAAACTTTCACTAATACTCTTGGATCAATGAGGGAAAGCGCGGAGAACTGACAGAGTTATAAATAGACGACAGAGAGTAAACATAAATAAAAGCATTGGTGCTGAAAGTCGTGACATTGTATTAGATAGCACCTAGATACCGGTCTTTGAACCTAACCCCACTTTGCTGTATTCAAACTACTCGAAACTAGGAATGCGAACAGATGTCATTAATGTGTTCAATGGAATGTCTCGTTTTACCAGACTAGAAAATGCCAGTTGTTTGCGCAAACTGGTGGGAGCTTTTGCGCATCGCTTCTTCGACAATTTAATCTGTGCATTGCCACAGGAAACAGGAAAATGTTGAATAACGGTAGTCTTCTTTCAGGTAAACACCAATGGCGTACTTGCTAGGCCGAGCTGTGTATCAAAAATTGGCTATTCAACCGACGTCCAGATGTTTTTTGTGAAAAGACATTTATTATGCGAGTGTAGGAACCAGACCGAGCAAGCGAATACTAAATGAGGTAATACTAATGCAGTAAATAAAGTTTTGGTCAGATACGAATTGTTTAAAGAAGAAGCAAACTCTGTTTTATGAATCCCAGTTTCTTGTGAGCTTTGTTTATTATTTGGTCCATATTGATGATGAACGAGCAGTTATATGTGAAGGTCATACCTAAATCCGAAAAAGAATTCTCTCTGGGTATTATTTGGCTTTCAGTATTATAATATTAAAGTATTATGTTTTTCCTGGGATCTCTGAATGATACTATCTTACATTTATTGGTATTGATCAAGAAGTTATTATATACCGCCCAATTGCTAAAGATGTTGGTAGATTTCTGTAGGGCTGAGTGTCGCATGACGAAATTAATTTTATATCATCTGAGTAGTTTTGCTTTCTCTGGAAAATCAATAAAAGCCAGATAATTAACGTATACATATATTAAATATTAATGGTACCAGAGCAGATCCCTGTGGAATTCCCATTTTTCAATAGACCCCTATTGCATTCCCATCAATGGGAATGCAATAGGGGTCAGCTTAATCCAATCTCTCTCTAATAAGGGGATTTAAATTTCAGTAAGTTATAAACTATGGAATCGAATGCTCTAAATAGGTCAATAAAAACAACGTTCACTCATCTTCCTCTGTCGATTTTCGTAGAGACGAAATGCCACAGTGAGATGAGGTCCGTCACCCACTAACCCACCAGGACGAAATCCGTGTAGAGCAGGAGATAGCTTAGAATAAATATACCGGATATTTTTTTTCTAAACAATTGTATCTATAATCTTTGCTAGGCTGTTTAACACAGTAATTAGTAATTACTTCTAATTTGGAGCCTGTTTATGCCCGGAATGGTGCCACGCACGGGCATATACAGAATGACATAAAGTGGTCTATAGCATGTGGACGCAATGATCCTAGAGCGGTTGTTGAACTCTTGGCGACGAAATTTTTAAAGTCTTTGAAGGAATTGCTAAGATCTGGGCATAACTTTTGCCACGAACCTTGAAAACAGTTGTGTGGAACTTTTCGCCATGCAACATCAATGAAATATAAACCATCTTTTATATTGAAGGCTCGCCAATATTGCTGTACACTCATCTGTTCGTGGTCATTCTTGTCAATTAGATCAGCCAGAATGAGCTTTAAATAATGAGCCTTAAAATATTTAATCACATGTTAGTCCAGAGGCTGGAGTACTGAGGTTGTATTTGCCGGGGGAAAAAAAATACAAGTTTTGATAATGGAACAGACATCAACAATACTGGGTGGATGGCTTGTGGAATTATCAAGCATAAGTAAGATATTGAACGGAATTCCTTCTGTCTTGCAATACACTTCCAATTCTGGTCGTAAATGAGATCCAACATAACTTCTGAAAATAACAGCAGTCATCCACTCTTTAGAGTTTGAGTACGAGTACACGGGCATGTAAGACCTATCGTAACATTTAAAGGCACGGGGATTTTCACAGTGCTAAATGCACATAGGTTTCAGTTTATGACCCGTCATATTGTGGACATGTGAACTCGTGTTGTGTCTTATGTAAGGCGGCCCTAAACGTCAATTCATCTCCACCATGGTTCTCTGTGACGATATACAAAGCTCTGTACAATGGCCAGAAATGAGTGCAGTGCTACATTTGTGTAGTGTGTGTGTGTGTGTGTGTGTGTGTGTGTGTGTGTGTGTGTGTGTGTGTGTGTGTGTGTGTGTGTGTGTGTGTGTGTGTGTTATTTAGTTGTTTCTGGCCACTTAGCTACCACGAAGAACCGATCATCAGGAAGGCTGCTTCCCAGTACCCATTAAAGCCACGAGAAGACGGGCCCAATTATACACGTATTAAACTTAATGTAATATTACCAGCACCCATAGGAAGAAGCGCAAGTCGTATGGTGCAGCAGTCTCCTATAATCACGTACAGTGTGAAGACCACAAAGATTCTCGCATCCACTGGAGAAAGTGTAATATCAGTGGATGCCAGGAGTTCCCATATCCAGGAAGCCCAAATATGGGTACGAGCAGGTGAAAATCCCGTCTCTAATAAACTGGAGACCAGCGAATCCTGATCCCGAAGGAGCTACAATAAAAAATGACCCTCCATATTAGACCAGATTATTAGAATCTCCATATCAGACCAGATCATGACCCACCAAACAGAAGTGTTAGCAGATCTTTCGCCGCTTTAAAGCTAGGCGCAGTCTTTTCAGCAATGGAAATATAAGTGCAATCAGGCATTTTTTCCAATATAAACCTGTTTCGTCGAGGTTGAATATCTATTTGGGTATGTACTTCCCCCTCTCGTGTCTCTTTCCGTAAATATGGTTGACGCGCATTATTTTAAATTCGTGTAATTTAAACACGCGTAAAGTAAGAAGTCGCTGTATAACCTGATATAAACTATCAGCACTTTAACAATTCTTATTTACTCTGATTTTATTCTGACGCGTTTTAATGATACTAAATAGAAGATTTTGCAATCTAGAAATCCAGGAGTTACAAACTAGGAGAGGGAGGAGTTATAAAAGTGGTTTTATAACGTAAAAGAGGAGGTATAGTACAATCAGATATGACATTTACTCTGTAGCGTAAACAGGCGGCTAGGAAGGCACATGATGTACTGTTTATGGTTTATAGGACCTGCAAAAAAAAAGAGAAGGATGTCATTGTCTCTTTATATAAGGAGATGGTAAAATCGCATTTAGAATATCGTATTCCAGTCTGAGGACACACCTGAAGAAAGACAGAGGTTGTAGAGGGGCGCAAATAAGAGCAACTAGGGACGACAAATATATAACCAAACTGAGTAACAGAAGACTTTTGAAGTGTACATTCCGCCAGCGCAATTGCAGGTCACAGGCATACATTACCTACCACGGTCGTCGAAGCCGAGAGTTTGGTAAAGTTCAAGGCGAAATGGTAGGTACTTTTTAGCAATGGGGAAATATAGGTGACTGGGAAAATCCCCCCCCCCCTTTTGTGGAGATTCAATGTCTACTCCCTTGCATCATTTAGCCATTCAATAGTAAATACTAATATTAACTCTTCGGGGTCCATTCAAGACGCTGCCTTTCATGGTAACCTTCCTCTATTTTCCAGGTAATCAAATATACTGTTTTCTGCATTCTATTGTAAACTTTAAGGTAGTCTTTTATAGTAGCTTTTGGAACTTTCCTACTAATTTTCCCTGCGTAGTAAAAGACACGCATGATGCATTACGTAATTGCTTGACCTTCATGTCCTTACCCCATGAGATGTCGGAGTAATACAGACAGACAAGGAAAAATCGAACATTATCGCTAACACACCTATCTGGGGCAGTGTCAATGACAGCCGCAGTGTGAATTGATTGGTATACCCATGACGTCAGTTGATGCGGGTATCTTTTTTTAAACAAGTCTTTTTTTTTTTGCAAGCAATGATAATGAAGCTGTGTAGTGCAAGTCTTACATAACCACACCTTTACTTATACATGTACTAAACTCCACCTACACAACATGTAACAATAGCTACGAAAGTGCAATTAAGTTGCCGACAAGTTCCTCTAATTGGACTGCAGGTCGTTCAACACGGGCAATTTGAATCAGTCTTGTAAATGGACGAAGTCACGAAATAAAAGTGTTGAAATCGTTCGCGCGAGTCGAACAGGTAGCAAAAATAAAACACGTGCGGTTTATTGACTTGATAGGACACTGTTTGGAATATCATTACGAGCACAACAGTAATGTGTGACAGTAAGGCAGCTCTCTGATTGATGGAGTGTTTACGAAAGTAACAAAAAGTTCAGTAAGGATATTGGCTTTCTAGAAGTTATTTATAGATACAATGCGAAACATGGTGTTCGATAATTAAAAGGGTTTTCCAATAAGGCAACCCTTTTCATTTTCTCGATTTATAGTGAGATATAAGGGCCATAGAAAAACTACAAACGATGGCTGCTTGATATCGAAAACCTTCAGCAGTGAACCTTGGAGTTTCACACTTCGAAGATATGTACATTATGCTATGCTTTATGATTGGCTAATGAGAGACTAAATCCCTGTTTTCTCCGGGTCAGCAACTCAGGAAAAGTGTCCACCCAACGTGTATAAAAAGTTCAACGTATCACTGTAATGTCTCCTACAAACAACTAAAACAACGAGGCGTATTTGCGACGTCATTGTAAAGGAAGTCCTAAATATCAACTCGATCCATTCTAAATGTGATATTCGCCTAGGCTACTGATTCTGCCCTATATCCCCGCTAATACATATAAATATAGTAAAGGGCTTCTAAAATTTCAGACACTAAAAGAGTTTCCCAATAGGAATAGGCCCTAATACTTCCGGGGAGAACTTTATGGTCATTAAGCAGAAATTTTATTGATTATAAAACAAGGAAATTAGCGGATTTTTTGAGAATTAATGACATAATATCCACGTTTTAATGATCTTAAGTGATATTTATTACCCTGTCAAAACACCTTAATCGAAAACGGTATAACTGTTTCGTAAAGGTGTTTAATTACGTCCCTTCGCCACTAGAAAAGAGTTAGGTCAGTGATGCCTACGTATTCGATAGGTACGTGCTTCTCTGAAGTTCTATATATAGACCTTTAGTGTTATAACGCTTGTGGACAAAGGATTTACATAGGCCATAATAGGAAGCAAAAAATATTTCCTCGTAACTAGAAGGATGCATCGCAGCTTTGCGTGCGCATCAGAAGACAAGGAACACTTTTGTTTACGGTTTGAAGAAGCCAATAAATTCTACTTTGGTGTGATCAAAAAGAAATTTATAATCAGGCCATCGCTGTGTGTATAATTTAAAACTGAAATTTTATGGTTTCTTGATAAAGAGGTCTCTATGCATTAGGCACTTTCCAGTTCGTGAAGGTAACAAAATATTATTTTATTTGTAATTTTAATTTAGAGATTCCATTTTATGAAGTTTGTCTAAAAAAAAAAGACTAGGAAAACTAATATTGAAAAGTTAGCATCGAAGTATTTGGGAACGTTACAAAGTTCTAAAAGGATTTTAACCAGTTCGATGATCTTCAGAACTGCTCATGAAGGTTCCGATAAATTTGCTGGCATGTGAAAACTTTAAAATTATCTACACATTTCTCATAACTGAGGTGTCATTAGTTGTGTAATTACACTATAAACGCCAGGTCTACTCTGTTGAAACTCATGGAACAAAAAATCAGCCCTAAGAAAAAACGAACAAATAATGAAAAAGGGAAATTGGTGACGACTTCAAATGTCATTTGTGCGAGTTTCATGTTTGGGAGTGGGTAACAGCAAGTGTAAATTTAGCTTTATTATATACGGTATACGAGAAGGATGAGAAAATGTTGTTAGATACTTGTAACGAAGAAAGCAGAAAACATACGCAGTAGGATACCCTCGTGGTCAATTGTAAATTGTTCGAAAGCATTACCAGTTTGCTCCTAGAACTCATAACCTGTAAAGGTTTCCTAACTTGAATAGTATCTTAAATTTTGAAATCGCCAAAATAAAATAATATCTGATTTATATATTGTGGATAACTTGATAGTAATGGGGGAGTTTTGTTGAAAACAGCGATCATCTACCCGCAAATCGCATATCATTTAGAAAATCTGCTCTTGCAACGTCTTTTAAGAGAATTTCCAGTAATCTCGCATTGACAGACGTCAGTGTCAGCATAAATAACCCCTCACAGGATCCAGACGACAGGAAACAGAGTCAGTCCCAAACAGCGCAGCTGCAGAATTGGGAACCATTAAAAAGCGAACCAGAGGCAGCAACTATAACTCGGGAATTAGCAGGTGCCAATGCAGAGGAAGAGGAGGCCATGAGATTATGAAGTCAGTGGGAAAACTGATTGAAAAATTCTCGTAATGCTGAGAAGAAATCTCAGTTGCCAATGAGATGATGTTCATGGCAGAGAGAACAGTTATAAAATTTAGTAGGTAAATTCTGTCTTGGATCCTAATTAGATCCTTTCAAAGAATTTGTCTATGTCTTGCAAGCTCTGATGCAATTCTAACCAACATTTTGCTTTTTCAGGTTTAGGGGTGTGCATGTAATTCCAAATATCGAAAAAGGACAACTTGTCCAAATGTGGTAAGACAGCCCTTAAAGAAGATAAATGAGTCCAAGGGCAAAACACCAGCCAGTACTTGCAAAGAAGACGTAGACACTGTCCTACAAGTATGCATTACAGCAAGGAGAAAGCAGATTTGAATAGTGTCCAGTTCAGATTGAAAATTGCGAGTTTTACTCTACGATACTAAATATTTACAGCATAAGAAATAAGAGGCATAAAAACAGCATGATAAAGAAATCTTTAAGTCTCAGATTTGTCTTGAGATACGGAAGATTAGGGCCGAGAAGTTTTAACTTTGTTCTGAAGGTTCTTAATATGTGATAGGAAAGATAACTTGTTGTTAATAACTCCTAGATGTTTATGAGAATCAACAAGAGGTAAATGTTTTTCCTTCATATTTAATCGAGGGGATCTAGTTCGACTTAATCTTCAATGGAAGATCACCATAGCAGATTTAGTTGAAGTGACTTTAAGTTTATTTTCACATGTCCATTAGAAAGTCCAGCATGTATGCATTAGCAAGTAATTCTAACTCATTCCTTGAATTTCCATCTGCAAATATTGTAAGATCATCAGCATACTGTGCTATTTGATATTAAGAAGATCAGAATTAGAACTCAGTAATTCATCGAGTAAAGAATTCTTGGACTCTTGGACACATAGTGGGGTCCAAGATGTAGAATCCAAGAATGGACCCCTTTGGGTCAACCGCCAGAGAGATGTTTCTAGTGTCTGACTTATTTTGAGCCTATAGCAGTACCGAGCAATTGGAGAAGTAACTTTTAAAGAGGTGATATAAATTGTTAGGGAAACTGGCAGATCTGAAGCCTCGTAGGACGCTACACCACCACAAAATATCAAAATACAAGTATATTATTACTAAAGTGTATTTGAAGGTTGATTCATCGATTAATCTCTTAAATTCAAAAGAACTTTAAAACTTTTGCCATGTTTAAATTCGAATTTTAGGTCAGAGGTCAAAACTGAGGAGTCAGAAACGAAGTTCCTGATTATGTCAAATTATTACTAAGTTTAGTAAAGAAACTTTACCACGTGACGTACTTACTTAGTTTATCGGAACAAGACGACAATTATTACAATAGACCGAAGTCCCAACAACCAAATATTGTCTACGTTTCGGATTTCTGTTTATAAATCTGTCTTCGGGCCAGGGTTTTCGGCTTAGCCGAACCCAAAAATCCAGACCCCAAGTGGGATATCAACTCAGAAATCCGAAACGAAGCCAATACATGTATATGGTTGTTGAGAATATTTGAGTCTACTGTAATAATTGTCCTCTCGTTCCAATAAACTAATCAAATACGTCACGTGGTAAAGCCTATTACTAAACCTGCAGAGTTCTTGTCTTTAAGCATTGTTTATTCATATGAAAAAAATAAGTAAATCTTATTTACGGCTATAACGTGGTTAGTTTATAACGTGGGTGTTAAAGTTGTCTTCCAACACCTGAGTTATATCGAGGTTTCGCTGTTGTTCGATAATCTTCTGCAATGTAGCGTGTTCATTCATAACTGGTAAAAGTCGACTCCGTTATTGTGAAACGGCTTTTTGTAATCATGTTTAAGCTCTTCATTTCGTACTGCTAAGTTCAAAGTATGTACCTATTAGGTTATCTTCATTATTCTTATGAGGAAAGTTTTAAAAGTTCTTGCGATGTTTTCTACTCCGTCGAAAACTTGACGTAACAGCGACCCCTTATCTGTATTCGTGGTTAGAGAGGGGGTTCATTGTCCTCACGCCGGACATGAATGAAGTGGTATATACTTGTGTCCTTTATCATCCGTATCTTGTCCCGTCAGTTTCACTGTACCTGTTTATCAACTACTTGAAATGGGGACAGGATAGTCCCTAACACTCTCCCTGTTTATTCTTATCTTAATTCAATCTTCTAGATAGGACTTTGTTTTGCTTTCTCTTCTTGTTTATATTTAGAATGCGGTAGTCATGGAAACCGTCGTTATCGACGGTTTCCATGACTACCTGCTTGCTCTTCCAGAAACGGCGCAAATACGATTTGCAGCCTGAAAATTGGTAATATTTTCTCAGAGCCACAATTCCAGTATTTTGGGAACTGTTACTGAGAGACAGATATAAAAGCCAGAAACCACAGGGAATAAATAATGTTTCATGTGCTTCTTGATTATTAATCGACTGTATAGATAAAAATAGAAGTAGTCCTCTACAACATTACAAAGGATGCTTGATGATTGCCCACACAAACACAATCGTTCAAACGATCAGAAACCAGCTGACTTCTCCCCTCAAACCATAACAATTGTACTAAAGAAAGTTAGGTAATAAATGTCACCTTTTTTCTTTTAGAATGAACTACAGGAGTTTGTGAATCACAACATGAAACCCTTAATCACTTTGAAAGCGAACCCCGTTTTCTTGATAATGGAAAAGCCCTGTGCGGAATTCTAATATTTGAAAATAATAACGAACAACCCTCAAAGTGAGGCTTTATAGAAATGCGCCTAAAAACTGAGGACATGAGGTGCCACTATAAATTTTGCAATTTTATGGTTAGTTCTCCTGTTTGGTGGATGAAAAATCTCAGTTTGCAAGGGAAAAAAAACGTGACTGTCGCTCGAGATAGGTTAAACACATAATGAAAATGCCTGTAAAAGTTACATCCACCTCGACAAGAAGCTGCAATTTAAAAACGGTTAATAGCTAGACTGGAGATCATTTTCGAAATACTATAACTATCATAACATCGCTGCGCCACAGAGATGTTTTTTAACATAAAAATGCACAATACGTTTTGTATTCCATAATTATAACTATATAGATAACAGCGTTAGATGAGTAGGAACCAGGAAATCTTAAAAGATTTCTTAGTTCTATGATTTCCTTTTTTATTCTTTTTATTATTTTTCATCTTTATTTTTATTCTTATCTCTATATTTATTTTTATATTTTTACATTTTGCATGTCTATTACTGGTACAGTGGGCGCAGTAAGACGAATTAGAGCATTAACCCTAAATTTGCATAATAACAACACTGGACTTTACATCCTTGGAATGAGCATGGTCTTTTATTATTCAAAACACAAGTTGTTTCCAGCTAAGACTGCTCTAAGGAAAGCTCATAACAGTGTTTAATAAACAGCACCGATTGAGTAAATATTTCAAGTAAACAGTAAGATTTGTCATTCTATTTATCATTTTCGAGAAATGGTTTGCTCTCTTTTGGTTTCACGTCCATTAAAGGGTTCAATGTTCATAGCTTTATTTACTGAAACTACATCAAAAAATAAGCCTACTTTACTAGGTCATAAGCCTTATTATTTACTTTAAATACATTTTAATCTCCCTTCTTCTAATAAGTGTTGTCTTTACATTCAGTACAAACTAAATCTGCACTACGTCAACCCAAAGGCATTTTAAAAGAGAGGAAGCCAAGGATATTCTGATGATGGAGGAAGATATTTCTTAAATAAGACAAAGAACATGTTTTGATAAATGTCAGCATTCTTACGAAGTCTCCAGTGACAAAGATTCCGCTTCCATAACGGCCATTTATACAAAAAGAATAGAAAAATACGCACCATAAAATTTTATTCCCATAGGCGAACACAACCTGTTAAACAGAGCGAATACCGAACAGGCGAATAGTCAAACAAAAGCGTTGTGTGCTTAAACTACTTATTCTTTTATTCAGAATCCATAGCACTAAAGTGTTGTCTTCCCGCCCTATGTGCAGTCAAGTTTATAATTGTACAATTATTCCGCTAAGCGATTGTAAAATTGTAAAGTGAGGTTGAATATACGAGATGGCTGGCCATTGTAATTGTTTACCAACCGTAACATAGTTGTTTTCAGTCTTTGGTATTGTATTAGTTACTTTCGTATTGTAGAAGAGAACAAATGTGCCAAAAACAATCTTTTTTCAACAAAACAATTTCATAACAAAAAGTGTCGTGACAAAAAATGTAAAATGATTGAGACAAGCTGCCAAGTATTGGCAATAACTGAATCTGATCTTCCCCAAAGTCGGAGCAATAGTTTTAGGGATCACTCTGATGAACCTGGACCTTACACCATCTTTCAACTGTTAATTTTTTAAAAATTCATATTGACCATTACTATCAATGAAAATTCTATATTTAGAATTGCAGTTTCATTTTATGTAGGGGAAAAAAAAAGAATATGGTTTTGGCGATTTCATATTAGATTGACAAAATGGAGAGGCTTTCTGTTCATGTCTTTTTTACATCACTGAAATAGGAATCACTGTATTAAGAAAGAGCTGTAGAAGAATGTACAAGTCTTTCTTACCTGATTGAAGAATTAATATGAACATAACAAATCATAGACTTTCGTTAGAAAATTGCCCATACAGAAAGCTTTACCCTTTATTTATAGATCAGCAAAAAATAAATAAGCATTCGAAGACTCAAGGTTCATAACTCAAGGGATGGCCTGATAATTCATCTTGCTTTTCGATTTTTGTTGCTTTGGTAGCCTAGCAGTAGTTAATGTTTAACTGATTATAGATTTAACATATAAAATTTAATCACGTAAAGGAATTTAAAAGCTTTTACTTTTCATAAAGTTTAATAATCAATGGGTCGTCCAATACCATAGTTAATATCAGGTTGATTCATATCGGTTGCTTTTGGTAATTTAGTATTATTTTTGGCAGGAGCAACTAGAATTTGAATTAATTTGTCGAGACCTGGCTACTGTAGGTGTACACTTTTACTCTGTGTACTATATATATATATATAATTGTTTAATTAATTTATATATTTTTATCACCTACTGTTATTTTATTTTGATAACTATATGTTACCCTTGGGCCTCTGACTGCGTATACCGGTCCAGGGATTTTGGGTTAGCTAGAATAGAGTGAGACTAGGGCTTGCATAAAACAGAGAAATTTCAAAACCGAGTTTAACCGAAGTTTACTCTTAAAACCGGTTTTAAAACCGATTTTCTCAGACTTAGGAAAATAATTAAAAGCTTATAACACAGGTATTTATTTAACTTGGGTAGATTGTACAAATCGTAATCAAATCTTTTAAACAAAATCTATCACCTCTTATAGTAAAAAAAATAAAAAAATTAAAATGTTCCAAAAAAAGTAACCAGCTTGAGATTATACAAAATTACAAATTGTATTCAAATCCTTTGAATAAAAACTATCTTCTTGTATAGTAAAAAAATAATAAGCACTATAATAATAATAATAATAATAATAATAATAATAATAATAAATAAATAAATAAAAATAATGTGAAAAAAAACAGCTTGGGGAAATTACTTTACTATTTATTGCTCAGCTTTTTTCTGAAAATGATCCTTTAAAAAACACAGTATATTAAGCATTTTTCCTGATAGACTTGACCTTATTTTTGTGTTAAAGAGACCAGTGATCGAAAACACTCTGTCAGATTGGACACTTGTTGGTTTAATGGTCAGCAGTGCTCTATAAACTTTCTCCAGCTTTTCATTTATACTGCTAGTTGCCTCCAAAATTTTAAATTCTTTGCTGATTTCCAGTTCACTGGGATATTTTGAAGGCTCTTCAGTTAATCTCTTTATTACACTACAATATTCTCGCATGAGTGTATCTCCAACATCGGAACTAGACGAGTCTTTGTTTTCTTCTAAAAGAACAGTTCGTTTATTTTCAGTTTCTTCATTCAACGCTAAGACTCCTTCGGAATGTTTTGCAAATAATCTCTGATAAATCTCTTCAGCACGCTTTTTCAAAACTTGCTTACTTGGAAAATCAAAAGTTCTTGAATCTGAATCTTCTTTCCTAAACTTTTTGGGGTTGTGTAGATATCCCAGCAAAGCCACAATTGGCAATTTCGTCTTGCATTGTAACGCTGCAAAAGGCTTTGGTGAAACTTTAAAGTAAATGGGTTTTCTGCTGTATCAAGCTTAGCAAGCAGAAATTCTATTGAAGACTCTGCTTTAAGTAAGTCTGTATCTTCTGAGGTTATAGCCTTCAGAATCATTTCAACAGGTCGCAAAGTTTCATGTAGCAATTCAAGTGTTTTCCAGTCATCGTCAGGCACAGCTTCAGTTGACAGTACTGCACATAGAGCATATGGAATGAAATTTTTCAATTTCAAAAATCTCTCAATCATATAGAATGTGCTATTCCATCTAGTTTTGCAATCTAATATAAGTTTATATTCTTTCCCATTAAATTTTGCTTTAACAAAATTTTGTAATATGTCATTTTTGGTAGGCGATTTTCGAAAAAGCTTGCAAATTTTTCTGACTTTGTTAATAGTTTGTGCAATATTGGCCATCGGATTGAAGAAATAAATGAGCTCATCGGTAAAGTCAGTTTGATAAAGCATGCCTTGCTATCTTTCTTCAACTGCTTCATCATCACTACTTTCTTCATTATTTTCATTTTCTTCATTGTCTTTGGGAGACTCAGAGACTGTGGCACCATAAATGATTGCTTTTTCATAAAGTACATCTATAACTGACAGATGCATACAATGGGCTATTCATTGTTGATGATTAGGCGTAATTTGCTTGCCAAACTTAATTATCATTGCTGCTCCATCGGTGGTGCAGGCAACAATATCCTCATCCAAGTTCAAACCAAATTCCTTCACGTATCCATCCACAATTTACTCAGTTCTTCTGCTATCAAGTGAACCATTAATCTCAATAAGACCTAACGACCAATGATTGTCTTTTGAATGCACATTTATATTCATATACCTTTTATTTTGTATAGACGTATATTCGTCTAGAGTCAATGAATACCGTTACCTTAAAATAAAATAAAAAACATAAAGCAGTTGAACGATCCAGACAAACGAACAAACAAAAGAAAATGTGCGTAACAAAAACTATATTCGAGGGCTAACTAAAAAAAAATATTTGAATCCGGTTTTAGAAGCTCGGTTTCGGTTTTAACAACTCACTATGAAAACCGGATTTAACCGGTTTATAAAACCGGTTTGCAAGCCCTAAGTGAGACAAACTGACAAATACACATAGTTAATTGTAACATGTTTAATACAAGGTTCAAACTCATGTACATACAAATTTTGCACTAATTGTCCAATACAGGCAAACTCCACAGGGATGTACCGTTACAAAAGTTCTTACTAAATCTCATTACCAAGAAGAATAATTTACAGTTCTTTTAAGACGTCAGTTGGGTTTTATCCTTCCAATTTACTGGTTAATTATGTCATTCGCAGGTAGGAGGTACTGGTTAATCATGTCATTCGCACGGATCACCTTATATTTTATTCTCTTCTCCCCAGGGACTATATCTTGGCTAGGTATAATAAAGATAAACAGTACTTACAATTAATTTTCCCCTTCTCCAGGTTGGGCCAGCTCCTTGTAGGAGTTCCATAATGGAACTCCTTTTAGGAGTTCCATTATGGAACTCCTAAAACTTTCCATTATGGTCTTCATTTCGGATTCTTTTGTTCTGTATCTCCAAAAAAACTCGCCGACCAACTCACTCTCCGTTTCCCGCCGAACAAATCCTTATATATCCCATTTGGTCCTAAATTCTCCCCTACCCCTTATTTTAATATAATCCCCGATTAATTCCTTCGTCCTTGACCTTCTCCGTTTCTCCGTATATATTTCTCCTGGCTCGGACTTTTTCGAGGAATTCTGACCTGACATTCTTTCTGTAGGTCGAAGTGCACCGTCCTTCTGAGAAATTTTCCTCGCCCTTAAGCACCTTCCTAACGGTTAATACCTGATCCTATTTTAATCTCTCGTTGGCGAGCGAGAATAATTAAATGTTCACCGAATCAGTCTAATTTGTAAGAATATATTCCAATGTTAAATGGATATATATTATTATTTTTATTTATTTTTTTTTTTTTTAGTAAGCCAAAGCTTACACTACCACCGTCTACCATCCCTCAGGGTGGTTAAGGCATGAATGTCAAATTTTTTGTTACGTACTTATTAAGAAATGGGATCTGAAAAAGCTATTGACATCATCAAGTTGTGGGCTAACTATTATTTATACTAAGCACAGAAAGAACAGTTTAATCAATACTCATAGTAAGATGGAAAAAAGTGTCATGTTCTGTTGCTTAAAGCCTTTTATAAAGTTTTATCGAATAGTAATTGAAATTACTATTTTGAGGTTGTTCAGTCAACTCATACTATAACGTAGTTAGAAACCACTATCACCATTTCACAATTTTTCTAACCACATTATAGATGTCTCTGTTAACCACGAACGTGACGAAAACTTTGGAATTTTCGTTTGGAAATGCCAAACCACCTTCAACGCCCGTTCCATATTTCCGTTCATTGTTCCGTATGTCCTGACCTTCGCTCATTAAGTATTAAGGCAGTCAAATCAGGTCATTGTCACAAACACAAACCGTCGCTGGGGTCAGATTGTAAACGTGCCTTCTGTGTGGGTACATTTGCAATCTTAAATGAGTACTAGCAAACTGTGTGGTCAGTGTGTCATAATCCGATATTAGGATACCAAGCAAGAAGGTGGAAGATAGGAATGAGGTCACATAAGTTCACTTCCCTGCTTATATTAGAAAGGCTGGTTTCCGTACTCAGTTCAACTCACAAAATCGACTTAAAATTCCCTTAAGTTGTCTTGTAAAAATTATTTCCCCTTCACAACTTCCTCCTATCTTCCTTATAGATAGTGTTTATCGGCTAATTATTTGCCATTAAGTTCCTGTGTGTCAAAACTATGGCATCTCAGTGTCTTTAACTTCCTCCCTCCACCATTATAGATAAAATCTAAGCAATTGTTTTCGAAGCGTCACAAGGAAATACGACGTAGTTTTGTCATATCATAGTTCCAACTAGCCGTTATTCATTAAAAGATCAAAATTATCCTCGCCAGTTGAACAAAGCTGACGGCAAAGAATCCAGTCTCGGAACCGTTATATACGCCACAAGGAAATCTCATTACCTAGGACTCTTTTGTTGGTTTGAAATATGCCCAATACAGTTTCCTCGATATTAATGGACCGCGAAGTTTATTAGTAGGCTGACTGAACACTCTCCTAACCGTATTTTCTGTTGTTAAAATGACAAAATTGCTTTGATCTGGTTTTCAGCTGTATGAAATTAATATTTATGAAATTTAAGTTCAAATTGTAATAAAATTATCACAAAATAAAAACTTAGAAAAGGACCTATGAAAAAAATTGAAGCACAACGATGCAAATGCATATTTTCAACCTACTTGGAGATATTTTTAAACCTTTTTTTTTTCCAGGCCAATTATTTACTTAATTTTTGGTTCACTCAGCGCAGCATTATCAACACAAGTTTCTGTATCAATTGAATCAAAGAAAAGTCTACAAAATCCTGAGTTTCTCCTGAAAACTTGATTTTTCATCAAACAGATGAAAACAGAATACAACTTAGTTAATTCATACGACGCTTTATGGCCTTAGACAACAACCATGAATCACTAGCATGAAGTCACTTGAAGAAATTTCTCTTATTTCCTGTTCATACTGCCTCCTTCAACTTTCCAACCTCTCTAATTTAAACAAGGTATATTCTGTCAGTTTCTCAACAACCGAAATTACGATTATGGTACAAGGACCAATTGAATTTTTATAAGTTTTATTGATAACAAAAATCATAAATTAAAAACAGTATTATTACTTTTCTAGACAGTCCCCCAGTGGATCTATAAACATCTTTCTACAAAATTATATCCATGGACAATGGAAGACCGAAGTAGCCTTCATAATATGAGCTTACACTGACCTTAACAATGTTAAGCCCTCCTGACTATCTTTTCCACACAGTGTAAAAAAAAAACTTATTTCAAGTACTATAGAATGGAGCAGAATTTTTAAGAGTTTTTTTCTCCTGTTAGTTTGGGAGAAGTCTCCAGCTTTGAATCCGCTAATTTCCTTAGAATACGTCCAGTGTGCCAACGTGATATACTGATTCTCGTGGCCTTAAATGCCTTGGCATTTGCATAAGCAAGCCAACGAAGGGTCACAAATTTATCAAACTTGTGAATACAGTACACTATAATTCACACACAAACATATATATATTATATGATTTCAGTTTTAAAGAAACTAGTGGTAAAAAGTTCTTTCTTGCCAAACATTCAAATTGTGTCGTTAGCAGGGCCCTTAGCAAATGGAACAAAAGTAACATTTTAATACGCTCGTGCAAGTTTGAGTGACATTTTAGCAACCATAATGTCTGTCAGCTTTCTACACTATAATCATATCACTGGGGGATACGAAAAAAAAAAAAGCAACAAAAAGCCCTCCGCCATCATTAGGAGTAGCCATAGTTACGGATGGCTACATAACTGAGATTTAGCTCCATGGTTCGTAGCCTGGTGGGTATCGCTCCAGTAACGTCGTCATTTTCTCGAAGACCAGCTCTATACTAAGCTCTAGTTCTTCGTCATTGACCTCTGCACCTTTCATCCTCGTTCATTTTGTTTACTGTCCCATGGAAAACGGAATGCGTTATTAGAATTTGCAGCAAAAAAATCAAAGAGAATTCTACAACAATCCTAGTTTTTTCCCTTCCCCATTTTCTTGTATAGATCGGTTTAAACATGTCTTGTAGGACGGAGCCTTTAAAGGGAGTCTTGAAATTCCTCCTAAAGGGTTCATCGCTTCATTTTCTTCAAACGCATCTCATTTTGACATATTTATTCAACCAGGTGCTGTCAGATGAATTCCTGTCATATGTGCAACGTCATGTTGCATCTGGGTTTCTCGGTTGAGTTGCTACGGCTGCATAGATATCATGAGTGCGGGATGATCCCATTAATATCATAGATGACTTTCCATAGTTTATCGACACTGTTGTTCTACAGTTTTAGGCGCATCAGTAACTTAGGCCATATTACGCTGTATATAATGTCTCTAAATTGCGTATGTTCTGTGGTCGATTTGCTGTTTACTGGAAAAACCCAAGTTTCCGGGGGAGAAAACCACACTATACTCTCCTGAGACCGACTAACTCAGAATGTTGTGAAAAAAGATCCACAAAAATTCCTCCCGTCATTAACGGGATTCTAACTCAAGTCTTTTCCACCCGGTGTGGAGAGGACGGTGATCATACCAAACGTGCTACACACGAGGGCTTTTTCGATCCCCGGGTTCGCATCTGATTGTACCGAACTACGATAATCTTGGTCCGTTGTATTTCACCATCAATGTTGTATACCTGAAAACCTGGAATATAATGAACCCAGTCAATCGTCGTGTTGCCATCATGATTGCTGAAAAAGACTGCGCCACTTTTTTAGACGCACTTTTCCCTTTTATGAAATGGAGCGCGCCGCCAGGAACAGGTTCATGTATACGGACCTCGCGATGTAAAGCAGGTGGAAGATACCGAGGAATGTTTTATATATGCAGTTTAGCGTGATCTGATTTAAATGGTCTGAACGTGGCATGGTAGTCGGCGCCAGATGCGCCATTATATGCATTTCGGAAACTGCAACCCTGCTGGGGGGATTTTCACGCACGACTGTGTCTCTGATACAGCGAGATTGCTTCAATAACCGAATAGCATCCAGAAAACAGTGATCCTGTGGTCGGAAAAAGCTCGTTAATGTCAGAGGCCAGAGGAGGATGGCAAAACTTGTATGGTCCTTGAGGTTGTCACAGACATTCTTTCAGGTACTTCAAGCTGGGCTCGCTACCTGGAAGTCTAAAACGCTGATGGAACTAATATTCAGGTGACACTCAAGTCAAGTGCACCGAATTTCAGCGAAGTAGTCCGGTAGTTCTGTGACCACCAAATCCTCTGCTTGTACCTTCACAATGGTGGGACTTTTAGTAACCCTGGGTATAAACCCCCATGCACAAGTCCTGAAATATGGCACCTAATATACTGGAGGTGACCACAAAGATGCAAACTAATGTAAGCAGGGGTGAAAGTATGGCGTCCACACCACGCAAAGGAATGCCACCCAACTGTGTTAACTGGCAATACTAGGTGGTAGATGTTTCATCAGCCGGTGCAATACGACGGCTTTGCCTACTGGAGGCTTGAAGAGGTGGAACCCATGTTTAGTCTCCAGGCAAAGCTCAGGCAGCACCCCTCCCGTCGCTTCCATCATACAGTATGATTGGTATCTTTTGAGGTTATGATGGACATAATGGCGAGATCCAATCTTCCTTACACTTCGAGGGTACAGCTCTAAAGCCGTGTTCGCAGGCGGTCTGCCGCTAGAGAGTCCACCGGACCGAACTAATTGATAACTCTCTAGGAGGCTTCCGGATTAGCTAGTATATAATCTCATTACCTCTAACTCTACCAGATAATGATTAGAGTCCGAGCAGTGTGTACGTTGGGTGAATTGTCGAGGCCACGTTATATTCTTGCAGTGGTGTGCTCGCCATAACCAAAACCTTCATTAATGTCCTCCCAACCTTTTCTTACTACCGAATACATCATGAATAGTCAAACTAACAGAAGAACCTTAACAGCGAAAAAATTTTAAACCTCCCAAACACTTCCTTGTTCATTTTACAAGTATACATGATGCTAGTTCCAATCTCAATGATATCCATTTCCTCTTACACTCTGTCAAACCCCACATAATTTATCTGACAGAATCCTAGTTATCGGTTGATCCAACCACTGCTCATTTCAAGCGTCCAATTTATTCGCTGTAGGATTCCCTTCGCTTCAAAGGTGGTACTTATGCATGTGACCACTCTGATATTCCCTGTCAAAGACTAAGTAATTTTGGAATATTCTTTGGAAGCACAGATGATCGAAAGATCGAAGAAACTTTCGATGTTCTCTGGTTTAAAATCCCTCGGCCCCATTCGGTCAAATTCATCTGTTGCCTCTATAGTTCTCCCAACAAACAACCTTTCTAAGTACACGGTCGAGGTGAGTGGTCCTCCACGCACCTCAGCATTCAATAAATCAGTGATAGTCTCTTCTCCAATGGAGCCGTTCTCTCGTGCTCACTCCTAACCAAGTGTTGGTTGGTATTAAAAGAATGCAAAATGGGATGATCTACGAGATTTCCTTTCTTCTTCTTTTCCTGGGTCGGATTACTGTTTCAAATTTTCTGATGTCAACGTTTACTCAGATAGTATCAATGAATTTATTCTTGTATGGATGAAATCCTTTCTCCACATTCCACCTTAAACTGTCGTCCATTATCTAAACCTTGGTTTTCCAATAAATGTGCTAAGACTGTTCATGAGAAGAATGTTCCATATCGCAGTTGGCTTGCATCCAAATCTCCAGGTTCATTTTGTGCCTACACGAAAGCTCGCAATAATTGTAAAGCATTTATTAATCAGTCCAAACTATATTTTGATTAGGCTAAGAGTAGAAAACTTGCTTCTTGTTCAAATGGTAGTCGGGCATTCTGATCGCATTCTGGTCCAAAACTATTGGCCTCAATTTTTTTTGTCCATCTCTCTTCCCACCTCTATCAAACCTGTATCGTACTATTGCCACCTCAGCTAAATATAAAGCTAACCTACTAACATCTTCCTTTTCTTCTAACTCATGTATTGACGATATGGGTAAACCAACTCCTACCATTCCCCATAGTACTCCATTCAATGCTCCCTGTGGTCTTCCGTGAAAAGGATGTCAGAAGAATTTTGACAGCAAAACCTGTGCAGCTGAGCTTACTCCTGTTTTGTTTTGCCTCTTTTCACTTTTTTAATCCACTGGTGTTTTCCTTTCTGCTTGGAAGTTTGCTCACATCCAGCCAATTCTAAAAAGGGTGGCAAATCCGTCCCATCCAATTATCGTTCCATTGCACTTACTTCTACTCTTTCCAAAGTAATGGAGAAATCTGATAACCGCCAACGCCTAAACTATCTAGAAACCTTCTATCTGATCAATGATCGCCAGTATGGATTCCGTCAGCGTCGATCCACTGGTGATATACTGGCTTATCTATGGACAAATTCAATGGAAATATTTGGCGAAACAAGCAGTTGCTCTCGACAGTTCGAAGGCTTTTGATCGTGTTTGGCATAAAGGTCTTCTAAATAAGAGTCCATCTTAGGTTTTTCAACTGTTTTTTTTTTTTTTGGAATTGGGTACCCAGTTCCAAAAAAACGACGTGATTTTAATCCGACCTAGTTCCACTGGCTCGGATTAAAATCACGTCGATGACCAAGGAACTTTTATGGCTTTTTTCACTCCGTGGCTAAGTTAGCCGGTCTCAGGCGTAGATAGCAAGGTTTTTTCCCCAAAAAAACTTTGGTTTTTCGTGCAGTAAAACAAGTAAATCGACTGTAAAACACGCAATTTGCAGACACAATATACACAGTCTGCGCGAGTAGCACAGTGGTATCGTCACCGTCCTCCCCACACCGGGTGGAAAAGGCCCGGGTTCGAATCCTGTCGATGACGCAAGGAACTTTAATGGCTTTTTTCACTCAGTGGGTGAGTTAGTCAGTCTCAGGCGTAGATAGTAAGGTTCCCCCCCCCAGAAACTGGGGTTTTTCGTCCAGCAAACAGACTCGACCATAGAACAGACGCAATTAACAGACATAAGACACAGCACGGCAGATGAATTTAATTATTCGAGTGGCATAAATATAATAGTTTGGCTTATTTTAGACACAATACACATGGATATACAGGATGATTCACTACCAGTGCGACAAACTTGCAGGAGGTGTAGGGGCACAAAGATGAATCGGAATCACATAGCATTGCAGGGTCCGAAATGCCTTCGTCATGCGGTAGAGGACGTTGAACGGGAGGTCGCGTGAACAGCGATCCCGCTGGAAGTCAGCATTTGCGAACCGGTTCCCGAGGCAGTAGGATGGACGTGTATTCAAACGTTGAACTGGCCGATATGCACCTCGCGTATGGAGCTGCGGACTGTAACGGGCGCGCTGCTCTGCGCTTGTACCAGGAACGTTTCCCGCACAGGCGTGCTCCTCATCATACGATTTTCGTACGTGTGCACAGAAGGTTACGCGAGACTGGTTGTTTCACGAGAGGTACCATGAATCGAGAGCGAACGACGAGGACGCCAGACAATGAGGAGAATGTCCTACGTCTTGCAGAAGGCAATCCGAGTACGAGTACTCGAGCGATAGGCCAACGATTGGGTATTTTCCAGTCCACTGTATGGAGGATACTGTCAACAAACCAAATGAGTTCATACCATCTGCAACGCGTCCAATCATTGGAGCCTGCGGATTATCCACTCCGGAGGACTTTTGCTACTTGGTTTCTTCAACAGAAACGGTTCGCAAATGCTGACTTCCAGCGGGATCGCTGTTCACGCGACCTCCCGTTCAACGTCCTCTACCGCATGACGAAGGCATTTCGGACCCTGCAATGCTATGTGATTCCGATTCGTCTTTGTGGCCCCCTACACCTCCTGCAAGTTTGTCCCACTGGTAGTGAATCACCCTGTATAATAACTTACCGGGTGACCTTTAGATAATAGTTTGGTTTCGGTTTGTCAAAAAAATTAATGTAAATTCCTCTGACGCTATTGATCATGCCGAAGTATAAACAAAAACGAGAGAGCCAATGAACAGGATATGTTTAGTATGTAGAAGAAAATTAAGACTATCGAAGCTGGAGTTAAAGGAAAAGCAATATGTTAATACGTCAGCTTTGTCTGTGGATAATTACAATGCGAAAAAATAGACGTTTGGATGGACAGTTGCATCCAAGATTTTTGGCAAGAGACCAGAAGGCTCGCTTACCATCTGGATAAGAATCAAGTTTCCTGCTTAGTCTTTTCAAAATCGAGTTGAGTTTGGATTTATTAATAAGTTGTTTACAGCTGTTGGGAGCTGTGGGGCGTGATAACTTTCGAAATGTCAGGTGCATCCATCTTACGAAGGGGAATTGAGATGTTTCTGGTGGTAATGATTTATTTACACGGAAGCAAATAAGAAGCGGCAGCTTTAAGAATGGTGTGGGGATTAAGCTGAGAGCGAACTGTAAAGTTGTTTTGTTGGGAGCCAGAACAATTCTTGGAGCAGACTTCAATCCTTTATGTTGTTGTAAGATTTTCGGTGCCAAGCGACGTATACCATATTGCGCCGTATATAACTATAAACTGTGGTCGATTTACCTGTTTGGTGGACGAAATACCCAAGCTTCTGGGAGAAAACACCATCAACCCTCCCCTGAGATCGACTAACTTAGCCACCTGTGGGAAAAACCCATTGTTCTTTATATCTGGGACACCAATTTCGGCGGTTGCCATTTGATTATCGCCGAAATTGATGGTGATTAAAAGAAATTGAGGTCTACCAAATATTTATTGTTATGCAGTTGCATTTCATTATGTTTTTTTTTTTTTTTTTTGGTTTTTTTTTTTTCACTTGAGAGTACTGGAAAATGTGCAATATCTCAACGTTTAAAAATGATAATTGTATCTTCGTGATTTATGTGTTGAGTAATCAAGATACATTTCTGAATTGAAAATTTCAAATTTCAATTTCAGTAAGTGGCGCAGGCGCATTAAGGTAGGTCGAGAATTTTTGACTAGCTGAGGACCTTCACCAGCCTAGAGCAATTGCAAAGGCCCATCAGCTAAGAAGCACAAGGGCAATCTCATACAACAGTGTACACGCGATCATTACAGAGACCTTAAAATGTTGCTAATCTGTGCTCCATGGATTCCATACCATTTGATACCTAATCATAAACTGCGTGAAAGTGTGTAGAGAAATCCTAACACAGTTTAAGAGACACGGTGAAGAATATCTTAGCTGAAGTAGTGACTGATGATGGTCCAGATACACCTCACACAGCGATTTGCGCTTACAGTATGTAACTCAAGGTCATTTTGCAACAACCAGACAACACGTCCGCCGTAGCTGCGTGGGCAGACACCATGGTGCATAAGTACACGTGCTTTGATGACAGACGTTCAAGCCTGTTACTGCTAAATAAGATGCTGTTTCTTCTATTCTCTCTACCTTGTAAACTCCTCTGACCGTGTGTTCTTCCCTAAGTATAAAGAGAAATTTATTTATTTTTTTGATTTAAATCAATCAGAACTTTCAACTGTGTCAACATATTCTTGGATTGGATATACATTATCCTGCTATCCACCGGCAGTTCGCTGAAACTTCAGTTGTTGTACAGTTGAACTACCATTCCGCAAATTAAATGATCAGTCTATGTATTAAATGCTTTTTCATAGCCTTGACTACTGTACTTCGACTTGGTCAGAGAATAGTTACTGTGTGTAAGTAATTACTGTCTATACGTGATAAGTAAAGTTTTCTTTTTATTTGCAGGGAAACGACAAGTAATCTATCAAGAAAACGCCGAAGAAGAGTCAAATGTGGATACCGATGCTAATGAATCTAGAATCGTTCCCACTACTCATATTCCTCTTCCTGCTCAAATTGCCTATCCTGGAGATCTCAGACTCTTTTACCGATCTTCACCTTCCTCCACTTCTCACGTAAAGTCAGAGACCTCAAACAAGCAGTGGAGATCAGCTAAAGATGAGCGGAACTCAAATAGAAAAATGAAGGCAAAATCTTCAAAGGCATCAAATAATTCGATGAATTTAGAAGCCCCAACATTAGAGTTGAACTCTTCAATAGCGCCAGCCAATGAGTTTCCAGCTAACTTTAGGTTGGAAGGGAAAAAACCGTTCAGTAAGATCAAGTTGACAAGGGATAAAGTCTTACAACTGAAATCTCGCCTGAAGCGAGGAGCATATATTCTGGACAGTGATGATGATAACACATACATCCAATTTGATGAATACCCTTCGAACCAACCCTATGGTTCCGAAACCTCAAACATCCAAATGTTAGGAATCGGCGAAAGAGATAGCGGTACGGATGAATACTTTTCTGCCAGTGGTCTTCCTGCATTCTCTGCTACTTCGTTTGGAACAAGAGATGCAGCACCAGAATTTACTTTCGATGGTGCCGGGTTTCTTCGAACCGATGCTGATAATCCGTCAAGTGAAGAATCACCATCAAGAAATTTCGATGCTCCAAAACCACCCCCGCGCAAACAGGTGAATATGAAAGATTTCGACTTGCCGTTCAACTTCTTCCAGCATTCCCCAAATTCTCCACATAGTGATAGAAAGGAACAAAGGACTTCCAACACTGAAAATCCTCCAAGTTCTCACGATGACACTCCTGCTTCGAAACCAGGACCTCCATACTTTAGTGAAGACACACCAAATGCGAAGCCAGTTGTCTATGTAACCCCTGAAGGCACCTTTGTGTCAACTAAGTCGGGAAGACCTCACTTGTTGGATATCAAATCAAATACTCAAAGGGAAGATAAGCCGAGTCATATTCTTTCCAAGAAGCAGCCTTTGGACGTTTCCAGAAAAAGTGCAGACGCTCCTCAGCCTATGTTAATTTCGTCTTTTCCCAGTTTCAGTTCTGTCATTCCCAAGGGTCAGCTAGACGTTGGAGGTTCCTATTCATCCTCTCTATTGCCAGAGCATGGTGAACATCAGTACCACACGGTTACTCGTATTAATCCGAACAATTTACGTTCTACTCCAAGAAATTTAGTTCTCAAACCCCAGTCAACGCTGGTCATTGAAAGTTTTCAAATGAAGCGCCCCCTGGTGTTACGTATTATCCCTCCTCGTCACAGATTTCGAAGGCATGCCATGGAGTTGTTTGGCGCCAATCAAAAACGATCAGTGACGTCATTCCTTTCTAAGGAAGTGGATAATTATCTGGCTCAGGAGAGTGCACCGAATCCCCATTACTCTTCCACCCTCAAAACACACCCTCACCCACAAGCTGATGTCTACAGTGCTCGACAAACCCGAGTTGGTCATCGTTATGGAAAGCCTGGAGAGTCTGGTTCGCATGCATCTGCAACAGGCTTCTACCCTCTTTCCAGCCCGTTTGATAGTCCCGAAGCACAGTTTCCATTCATCAGACACCAGTTTCACGAACAGGCCGATTTTGGTGGTCATGGATTTCATTCTTATCGGCCCCAGCCACGCAATGAAGGAAGGCAGTTTGGATACAATCAGAATCCTTATTTACATACCTCTGAAGCCAGACGTTACGGATATGGAATACTAGGAAGCGGAAATTTTGAGGTCATTAGAGGAGGAATCTTCCCCAACGAAGGTCCAACTAACAGCTTCCATAACGACCACGGATCTTACGATGCTGACGAATATGACGGAGAACTCGGATTCGATGAACCCATACTGGGTTTTCAAGGTTTTGACAATTTTCATCCTCAACTTTTCAATGCCCTTTCGAAGCACAGACCTGTAGTGTCGAATCCTGCTCCACCCTCTACCCAAGAATCCCAGTTCATATCGAAGTCGGTTCCTCTAGAAGCTGTAGCGTGATGGATCTACGAACCGAGTAAACAGTGTACAGTTATGGACTTGTGGTCACAGTGAAGTGAGTCTCCGTGCCCGAATTGGATACCACTTTGTCTGTGATATGTTTCTAAGTCACGCGTATTTCACTAGATTGGCAGTTCCATTGATGAAGTTAACTATCGTTCGAGATATGGAGATGAGAACAAATTCAGAAAGAGAAACCTGTTCCAATTGGAGATGCTGTAAATTTCTGTGATGCACAATTTCATTAAACATATCCGTCTGTAGTCGGACTATTTTTCTTTTGTTTCTTACCAATACACTACAAACTCTCTTTTAATAAATAACACATTACTCAAGTAAACTGAAGCTTTCCAAACTCGGCAACACACCCTCACAAAAGGTATGGATATAATCACTGTCATCCCACACCACTTGAAAAGGCCCAAGTTCGAATTCCCTCGATGGCGCGAGGAACTTTTATGGGTTTTTATACACTTTGGCCGACCCAGCGGGTCTGAGAGGACGGATTGCGCTATCCCGTCCACCTGGGAAGGAACTATAGTTTTCATCCAGCAAAGCAGATAAACGGCTATAGAATATACGAAATTCACAGGAACGGTATACTGATGCCTCGCAACCTTAGTTTCCTTGGAACAAAAACAAAAGATAAAAATAAAAATTTCTTTTGCCACGATATGGGGGCGCACTGATATCGCACTGCTGCATTCCCTAATAAACTGAAAAGGCAATGTATCTGTGGCTGTGGAAATATATTTTGCGTTTCTCACAGGGGGCACAAGTGGATTGGGCTCAAGCCCAACATCATTAAGCTGAAGTAAATAAATTCAGGTATACGATACAAACGTTTCATTGTTCTAACGATACTGATAACATTATGTAATCTCACTATAACAGGCAGATTATTAGTTTCTCTAAGAAGATGAGCTATGATTACAAGACTGAAAGAAAATTTGCTTGATATTTCAATTGCTTAAAGGCATTTTTTAAGTATTAGCAGCGATATCCAGCAATGTTGGATGATCTCGGGTAAGCTGATAAGTTCAGAGCGGTTTAATGCCTAAATGTGCATTCAATACTGATATATTTAATCAAAAGAAAGTAATATTACATTATAGCAATAGTGCAAGTTATAGGCTCCAACAAACAGTGATTTCCACTTGCAGATAAGTTGTTAATTAACAAAAGCCAGAAGCCCATCTGTGATATTTTCGAGTGAAAATTGCCAACTGTAGCTCAGTAAACATATTAGACAGCTACAAATGAAGCAAGTCAGTGAACATATGAAAAGGTACAGATGTCTATCAGATTAATGTTTACAGAAAATGATCTCATAAAGTCTAACGTCGTATATGAAAAGTATTAGACTTGGATAAATAGTAGTCTTCGTATTAAATACGCAATTCACGATATTGCAATTTTCGAAAATGGTAGATACTGCCTGAAGTGACGTTTGAGAAAAGTATCTTCGCATTAACTTGTTCTTCAACTTTTATTCCTCATGCGGAGTCTGAATGCTAGGATCAATACACGAAACTTCCTATCAAGGTACGGTTTATCCATCTGGTTTCTGCGTGGTGCTGGGAATTCTATCGCCCCGCTGTGCAAAAGGCTATTCACCTTGCTCCATGCGGCACTCACGGAAGGGTGGCTGTAAAAAGGGAGCGTGACTTGAGGGTTTTCTTAGCTGAGTATGAAGTTAGACTGATAATTAATGAGCAACAGTAAACATTGAAAAGAGGTCGTAGAAATGAGCAGATACAAAATTGTGGTGAATCTGAAAGACGATGTATCGGCGCCCTTCTGATAATAAATCTGGAAGAATGCTGTATATCCTGCACAGTAAACTGTAAAGGAAGCAGTAAGCATATGCAGTACTCCTTTATGTAGAAGCTCACGAAAAAAAATTCGACAAGCATAAGTCACGATGTGACATCGCTCATATTGATGCTATAGGTGTGAACACGAGGCGTTGATTATATACCAGAGCAATTCCTTGACTGTTTAGTACTGTACTAGAAAATCATCATAGGAATGGCCTTTTTCTCCCTGGAACATTCTCCACCAGATTTCAACCGCGTTCGCATATATACACTGAGTGATCACTGAATTATGACAACGTTCCTAACACCGTGTTGGGCCACCGTTCGCACGAATAACAGCCACTTTTCACCTAGGTATTGACTCCACCAGACAGATTTCTTAAGAAGTCCGTACAGATCTGCAGCTATGCTGCCTGCAAGGCTTTCCATATATATTGGGAATAGATAACAGGTGCGAGTCCATACGCCTCACTTCCCGTTCCAAAACATCCCACAGGAGTTCAATTGGATAGAGGTCAGGCGAATTTCAAGGCCAATCAAGATGGATGATATCTTCACTGTTCCTCGAACCACTAGTGCACAGTGCGAGCCCGATGACATGGCGCTTTATCGACTTGGAAGATGCCCTTTTTGTCAGGGAAAAAACGCAACATTGCAGGGTGCACACTGTCTCCTAAAAGTTACCGGTAGACCCCACCAGGTCTACCGGTAACCGTTGGTCCATAAGCATTGGAAGTCCTAGTTCTCGTTAGCAAAACGTGCCCCATATTAAACAACCACAACCATCTACCTGGATAGTCGGCACCATGCACGATGAGTTCGTGGACTCGTGTGTTGCGTACAATACACACGAAGGATTCTGTCGCCGTGTTGTACCAGGTTTAGGATTCATCCAACCAGCACACTCGTTTCCAGTCCTCCAGTGTCCAACCAGCGTGTTGTTGACACCACAGCATTCGCCATCGACGATTATCAGCAGTGAGGAGAAGGTGTCTCATGGGTCGTCTGCTGTGGAACCCCATACATCTGAGTGTGCAGCGCATCGTCATTTGGGACATTATTCTTTCATTCCCCATATTGTATTGCAATGTCAACTGTCGCACAGTGACCTGCCGTTGAGCCAGTACAACGTGCTGCACCTTCGCTCACCACCTTGCGTAATCCTTTACAGTTCTGTCGGCGGGAGGTGGTTTTGCCCGTTCAAAGCCAGTCTTTGTACACCTTAACCACAGTGGGCCAAGAGTATCCAACAAGACGTGTTGTTTACGATATGGAAGCACCCGACGCACGAGCTGACAGAAACATGCCCTTTTGAAACTCCTGATATCTTTACTAAATTCCATAACTGCTACTTTATCACTTGGACTTGCACGACTAGATGCAAATTACCACTGCTCTAGCGTACAAAGCTGTGCGATACTGCGAGCTATACATCATAGTCCGTTTTGGATTGGGATGGTCACAATTCAGTGTTCACTGAGGGTATGAATAAGTGCTTACTGTCTTCACCACGTTCGCGTGTAACTACTTAACTCCCTGTGGACGGATTTCCATGAAATATTATATTTCGGCCTTTTGAAATTACTTGCCGAACGATTGCAAATTTCATTAAAATTGTAAAAATAGAAATGAGGAAATTATTATTTAGTTTTCAGATACAGTTTGTAGTTAAACAAATAAATTCATAGATTAAAGGTAGTTTAAATGCACTATTGTTACCTTTAGACAGTTCGTACACCCTTCGCGTGTATTGTTTTGTAACGCCTGTGAAAGTGAGTTACTTGTAAAGAGACTTTTTTAATTAACTAATTTTTATTAGTGTATAAAAAATATACACTAATTTTTGTGTATATACTATATACACAGTATATACACAAAAATAGAGAGAGAAAGAGAACGAACAATATCCTATAGAGATAAGGAGATCATAATTCCACTGTATAAGCCAATTGTAAGAACGAATTTGAAATACTCTGTCCAAGTATGGAAACTTCTGAAAAAAACATATTAAGCTCATAAAAAGGTCCAAGGATGAGCACTCGCATGGTGAGATCAGCAAAAGGATGAACGTTCGAGGAAAGACCGATTATGTGAGCTGTAGAGCTTGGCAACCAGGCGCATCAGAGGGGACCTGATTGAGGTTTACAAGGCTCTAGGATGGGTTAGTAAATTGAATGAAGGCGAAATATTCACTGGTGTAAGAGATTCCAAAACTAGGGGCCATAAATTCATATTACATGGGAAGAGGTTTAGAACACATTGTAAGAAATTTTCTTTTAGCCAGAGAGTTGTTAATTACTGGAGCAAGTTAATTAACAACTCCGTTCTCTCCTCACACGCACCC